>NC_060067.1:169542500-170167500 GCF_922984935.1 Meles meles | reverse complement strand
ACTGGGGAGTGGAATGGTCCTATCACCTATTTACAGCATATTTATTTCATTCCTGACAGAAAAACCTACTAAGAGTCACTAATCGAGCAGAAGATCTCTCTCTCTCTGGACCCCTTGTCCTTTGTAGATCCTTCTAGAGAGACTGTCTGCCAGGCCCAGACATTTAGTAGTATCTTTGAAAGAGGCCACATATGATAACAAAGGCCTCAGAACACACCACAGATTCTGAATACCAGGCAGAGCCAACAGGTCCTTTAAGCACCAAGGGTAAGAAATACGTCTGTAAGTAAAAAAGCTCAACATTCTTTCTTTCGGTGAAACCTCAAAAAAAAAAAAAGAAAAATGCCAGCAAACTGTATTCTATAATGTTGTAAAGAAACAAAATTATAATGTTTCATGTGAATTGGTAACTGAAATGAGTGAGAGCACAGGTGAATCGGTGTCCGGTTTCAGTTCCCATTTACGGTAAGTTTCCTCGGGTAATCTTGCCCCTCAACATATCAGTTTCCCATCAGCTTAACCGGGACAGTACTTTTCTCATTGGAGTTTTGAGTGCCTGGCTCACAGTAAGTGAGGAAACAGAAGGACGGAAAATTCTCACAGCCAGAGAAAGGTAGAATAAGGATTTAGACTCATCTCCTTTGCATTCAGAATCTGGGCTCCTAACCTCTAAGTTGTAATGGAACCAAAAAGCCAATGTAAGAAAACATAGGGCTATTTTTCTGAACTAGAGTAAGAAAGAATTTTTTAGTAGTATAAACAAATGAATAAACCATAAAGGAAAATGTATAGATTTAATCCCATGAAATTTTAAAACTTTTGTATAAAGAACACTTTCTAAAAGTTTAAGAGGTAAATAACCACTGAGCAAAATGTTCACGACGTATATCAATTAATATCCTAAGTATATAAAAAAGCCAAGTGTTTAAGAAGATGAATAGTCAATTAAAAAAAAAGATGAAATACATATACTAAAAATGTACAAAATGAGAAATACAAATGGTCAGTAAACAAGTAGGAAAATATTCTAAGTCAGAAAAACTGTTCAGAACACTTCACGGGTTCAGAGAATGTCCACCTTCCCAGATATCTTCTCTGATTCCCTTTTCTCCTCAGCTTGTCATGAGCTGGGAAGGTGAGGGCTCAGGCTCTAGGCACAGTCAATCAGGCTCCAGCACCCTCTCCTGCCACTCTCCTCCACACTGTGTCGTCCCGCCTGGGCGACACAGTAGACTCACTGCATTCTCAGATTTGATTTTCCTGATGTTGACTATTTGTCAGCTACTCTGCTGAGGCTTGAATTTTAATCATAGCTGGATGATCAGTTAGCTAGTGAGTGAACCTATCTGACTGCAAAGCGTTGAAACAGACCCAGTTAACTGTTCTTCCCTGAATGTGCCTTGCTTTAGGATTTGGTGCCTTTGTCTTCCTTGTTTTTTACCCTCTTTGCTTCCCTTCTTCATAAGGCCAAGTCCCAGCCCCACTTCCTCTGAGGAGCCTACACTGCCAATGGGCAAGAGTACATCACAACATCTTTGTACTCCCTTCACACTTCATCTATGCAAAGCGTAACATGGAGGTTAAAGGCATAGACTCATGAGCCAGACAGTCTGGGTTCAATCCCAGTTCTGCCACTTATAGATGGTGTAACCTAGAGTCAGTTACTTCTCTGTGCCTCAGTGTCCTTATCTTAAAAATGGGGATAAAGATAGCAACAACTCATGGGAATGTTGTAAGCCTTAAATTAGTCAACAGGGTGCTTAGGACAGTGCCTGACACATGGTAAGTGCCTTTTTATCATTCTCCTATAAAACTTCCTACATTTAATGGTAGTTAACTATTTATATGCAGAGCAGGATTGGGGGAAAAAAAAAAGAGGACTACCAAAGCTCAGTTGTGCAGATAAAGTGCAGTGTCTTCAGTTTGTTTATAGATTTTCTTGACTTCCTCTCAACTGACAACTGCTACCCCTACTCCTCTTGCTCTGGGAGATAAAGCCGCCAAATGTACTCCAGCTTTATTAACTGAATTTGATCAAGTAATTTAAATACACCATTGATAACGTTGTCTTTAAAATCATTGCTTAGACTCTTATTTGCACTTTTCCAAACCTTACCCAACTCCTTAGGGTTTACCTCTGAGTTTTTGGAGGGAGAGAGACTCTGCTGCTCTTGATGGGAGAGGGTAAAGACCTCTGATGCATGTAATGCCTTCTGCTCCTCTCTCCTCCCTGCTGACTGGGCTGTGCTGCCTTCCACTGGGGCTTGTCACTACTAAGCTCACACTCCCCTCTTGCTCTGCTCAGGAAGACCTACTGGCCTCCTCCTACTGACTTAGCTCCACCAGCTGTGGCTTCCTCCAAGTCTCTGTCATGTCTTCCATCCTGTCCCCTGTTCCAGGTGGCCCATCCCCAGCTCTCTTGCTTTTAGCTGCCTCTCAGCTTAGTATCCCCACCATGCCAGATGTGCTCAGGAGCACAAACTAGACCCTTTCTTGGCCGGAACATGCTGCTCTGCCCTGATTTACACCAGAACAACCAGACTCTTAAACTCTCCTCCCCCCTCCAATGTTTCCAAATTCTATCAAACTTACAACTACCTCTTTTGATCATCTTATTCCCACTATCCCTGGGAGTAGAATGGGAACTTTCCTCCATTTCTTGTGGATTGGTTGTCTCCCCACCACGCCAACCCCCCGTACATGAAACTAGTCTGGACATCTGACCTGGAACTCAATATAGCTTTCTTCCCTTCCTATCATATAGGAATACTGCCTGCCTTTCATGCCTATTTTGTAATTAAAAAATCCAATTCAAAAATCAGATTCATTAGGATCTAAATGTTAATGTTTTCTTTTCCCTTTCTTTCCCTATAAAATGCTGCAACAATTTATATTCCCTCAAGGCTGACAAACAAAGGTTAAATAGAGTGAACTACCCCTTAACACACACACACACACACACACACACACACACACACCTGGAAACATCTACCCCACTGTCTGAGATTGTTTCCTAGCCCCCTGAGGTCTGCAGAGACAGACTTCATCATATTCATTGAGCTGGGCTCAAAGTCTGTCTCAATCTGAACACTAATCCTACCATCTACCCTGTGACCTTTGGCAAGTTACTCGGACTGAGTCTGTTTTTTCATCTGTAAAATGCAAATAAGAATATAAGTTAGGGGGTGCCTGGGTGACTCAGTTGGTGAAGCATCTGCCTTCTGCTCAGGTCAGGGTCCTGGGCCAGGTCTTGCTTTGGGATCCCTGCTCAGTGGGGAGTCTGCTTCTCCCTCTCCCTCTGCCCTTTCCTCCTGTTTGTGCTCTCTCTCGCTCCCTCTCTCTCAAATAGATAAATAAAATCTTTAAAAAAGAAAACGAATATAACTTTGTGGGATTGTTTTGAGGGTTAAGTAACTTAACACATAGAAAATTTTCAAAACAGTGCCAATAATTGCTCAAAAATGAGACTCATTGTTGCTATTAGCTCAGCACTTCTCTGGAGTGGTTTGCTCAATAAATGTTAATTGAAAGATCATACAATGAGCGAGTAACTAAACTTGGGGTATAGATCAGGAGTTCTGATCATCAGCACAGAAATATGGTTTAATTGCACTGTGTCCTTAAGAATGACATTTGTAAGGCAGGTGCAATACTGCATATGTTTTGCAATCGTGTGTCTAATCCTTACTCACGGGGGTGGGGGGAAACTGCAATTAGCCTTTCTTTCACCTGATGTCATACATTTAAATATTTAAGACTTATTTTCAAAGCTACTTCTAAAAATTGGGCTTAGAGAAAGTAAAGAAAAATAATAAAAACACCAGGAACTGAAAAGAGCAGGGATCTAAAAATCAAAAGATGGGCATCTCACTTGCAGCTCTGGTTCACAGGAGCCTAATGACCAAGGGTAAGCCATCACCTTTCCAATCCTCTCCTCTTGCTGTTGCACTGTATGTCTAAGTTCCTTCCAATAAACAATGCTGTTCCTTACTTCTCTGAAGAAAGAGACAAAGCATTAGGAACTAGATCTGCAGCACAGGAATGTGCTCACATAGATAGCCCTTTAGTTTGGTTCAGGATTCCATCAAAGTCCTCTTGGAAAGAAAGGCATTTGAGTAGTATCCACTGAAAACTCCCCCTGGACTTCAGGAGTCTTGCTTTAAAATGGGTCTCTTGTGGGGTGTCTGGGTGGCTCAGTGGGTTAAGCCTCTGCCTTCTGCTCAGGTCATGATCCCAGGGTCCTGGAATTGAGCTCTGTTTCGGGCTCTCTGCTCAGAGGGGAGCCTGCTTCCCTCTCTCTCTCCCTGCTGCTCTGCCTACTTGTGATCTCTCTCTGTGTCAAATAAATAAAATCTTTTAAAAAGTGGGTATCTTGTACACCCAGAAAAATTAAAAGGGTCTAGATACATGTACTTTAGATACTTTATCTCAAATTACTTTATCAATTTAAAGATATTGATGAATTTAAATGTAAATTATTTATGATTTAAGAATTAGCAGCAAAATTCAAACACTCTTTGAGAAAGAACCTTCTAAGAAAGAAATTAAAGTGAAAAAATTAAATTAATTTATTATAGTCTTTTTACCCATCATCATGAAGATATTTCTGGTCACACTTGTCAACTTTTCTTCAAAATGTTTAATATAACATTTATAGGATTTTAATCCTGTAAAAATCTTGGCATAATTTTTGATTATCACTTTAAAATATTTTATAATTGTAAATGCTGATAGCAAATCTTTGATATATATGCATGTGAATGTATGTTTAATATGCATATTCTTTTTTTAAAAAAGATTTTATTATTTATTTATTGAGAGAGAGAGTAAGAACAGAAGTGGGGAGGGACAGAGGGAGAGGGAGAAGCAGACTTCCTGCTGAGCAGGGAGCTGGACAAGGGACTTCAGGATCATGATCTGAGCCAAAGGTAGATGCTTAACCAACTGAGCCCCCCCCCCAGGTGCCCCTAATGGGCATACTCTTTTTGAATGGACCTAAGAAAAATAATATTTTGGAGAAAAGTTAAAGAATTGTTTTAGTTCCACCTCAATTATCTTAACCTTCTGTTAATTAATATATATGTATATATGTAGTTTAATTACTGCTCACTTATTTATTTACCTGCCTGAAGTTTAAAAGTATATTAACAAAATACTTAAATACCTTCTAACAACATAGTTATGGGTTAAACCACCAAGATGAGAATAAACACAGTGGTATAGACATACATCAACTATGCTGATGAGAAGGTTATTAGCATTTATGACTTATTTTTACCTTACTTTTCTGTAGTACTAATTCTTTTCTCAGACTAGTAATTTCTCATTTTCCACTGTTTACTTTTAGTTCTCCAAATCCATCCTTTTTTTTTGTTTTCTGTTTACTTTTTATTATTTTTTTTCTAGAGAGAGAGAAAAAGTTGTGGGTGGAAGAGGGTGGGGGGAAGGGAGCAGGGGAGGGTGGAGGGAGAAACAATCTTAGGTGGGTTACGTGCTTGGCAAGGAGCCCAATATAGAACTTAATCTCACAACCCTGAGATCATGAGCAGAACTGAAATCAAAAGTTGGATGCTTAATGCACTGAGTCACCCAGGCAACCCAGTTTTCTTGTAATTTTTATATTATATTCTACTGTTAATTGAATAGCTTTCCCCATTCAAACTTTGGATGCTGTTAAACTTCTTTTCTGGGTTCTTTAAAATTATCTTATTTTTCTTCCTGGTTCTCCCTTTCTTCTCTGTAATCTTGTGGCACTCCTTCCTAGCATGTCATACTTTTTACACAATTACATTGATTGCAATCGTTTCTGAACTTGATATTTCTAAGCTTTATATTTGGCAAGATTGTGTTTGAAAGCAAACTATCAAGACTGTCAACATACCCAAACTCAATCCTACCCTTGAATCTGCCAATAAAGCTGTATGGTAATATAGGGGTTAGGCAACAGTTTGTACTGAGCGACCTCTGCTGAGATATAACTGGTTCTCTTCCTAATGGAAAATCATACTCACTTTCTCTTTTTCCTCACTGAGATGTACAATTACTTGCAATCAACAAGGGAGAGTTAATTGATCTGAGGTTGAAGGATACATGGAAAAGTACAGTTCCTCCAGCTTTAATGCCCCCTCCATATGTGTAAGTATAAAGAAAAAATCTGAATCAACTTTTAGAAAGTTGAATAAAATTAATTCCAATGGACTTTGAATGAAACATATATTATTGGGAGAAAAAAATTAAAACTCTAAAGGATTCATTTTTCAATCCCTAAGTCTAAAAGAAAAGAAAAAAAAGAAAAAAGAAGTAGAATCAAAAAATGTGACACCTGGGGGGGAGGAGTCAAGATGGCGGAGAAGTAGCAGCCTGAGACTACATCAGGTAGCAGGAGATCAGCTCGATAGCTTATCTAAACATTGCAAACACCTACAAATCCAACGGGAGAGCGAAGAGAAGAAGAAAAAATGTGACACCTGGAAAAGGCCTGGAGATCATGTTGGGGCCCAACATTTTAAGGTCCATTTCAGTGCTCCCACTGGAGTTTGTTGGAGATGCCAGAGTCAGTTTTCTGCAATCTATTGCTCAAAGAGATTGTATCCTACTGGAGACATACTGATTATCCTAAAATTGACTGAAAGAAATTGAGGGATATATTTGCTTATTCTTTTGGTTGATTTCACAAAATGTACCTAAGTCAAAGTTAATATTCAGACTACCAAAAATGTCTATATGATTTTGCCATGGTTTTGAGTCTTTTTAGTGTATTGATGGTCTGCTCTTTTATAGTATAGTAAGGCTATATTGAAGTTTCTCTTATGATAAATGTATTTTTTAATGAATTTGGAGTTTCTGAGTAGTGATGGCTTAACAGAAACATTTGGGAGGAAATTCCACATTCCCAAAGCATGCCTTCAGTATAGAAAAACAGCAAATGTGTTGATTTTTCTTTTGGGTATGTAGGTTTTGGTTAGGTCTTAGTCATAACACAATATATGGAAAATTCATAGGACTTTATGTTAGCAAAGGAAATGAAATGAAACAGTTATTTAAAGGGACAAGACATTTGGCCAAGAACCCAGTCACCTGAATATCTAAGGTGTATAGATTTGTTTAGAATAGTTGTTCCCTTCCTGTGTGTATGACTTTCATAGTCACAGACCGAAGTATACATATATAACTGCCTATATGTTTCTTTTTTTTTTTCATTTTATTTATTTTTTCAGTGTAACAGTATTCATTCTTTTTGCACAACACCCAGTGCTCCATGCAAAACGTGCCCTCCCCATTACCCACCACCTGTTCCCCCAACCTCCCACCCCTGACCCTTCAAAACCCTCAGGTTGCCCCAACCTCCCACCCCTGACCCTTCAAAACCCTCAGGTTGTTTTTCAGAGTCCATAGTCTCTTATGGTTCGCCTCCCCTCCCCAATGTCCATAGCCCGCTCCCCCTCTCCCAATCCCACCTCCCCCCAGCAACCCCCAGTTTGTTTTGTGAGATTAAGAGTCATTTATGGTTTGTCTCCCTCCCAATCCCATCTTGTTTCATTTACTCTTCTCCTGTCCCCCTACCCCCCCATGTTGCTTCTCCATGTCCTCATATCAGGGAGATCATATGATAGTTGTCTTTCTCCGATTGACTTATTTCACTAAGCATGATACGCTCTAGTTCCATCCACGTCGTCGCAAATGGCATGATTTCATTTCTTTTGATGGCTGCATAGTATTCCATTGTGTATATATACCACTCTTCTTTATCCATTCATCTGTTGATGGACATCTAGGTTCTTTCCATAGTCTGGCTATTGTAGACATTGCTGCTATAAACATTCGGGTACACGTGCCCCTTCGGATCACTATGTTTGTATCTTTAGGGTAAATACCCAGTAGTGCAATTGCTGGGTCATAGGGTAGTTCTATTTTCAACATTTTGAGGAACCTCCATGCTGTTTTCCAGAGTGGTTGCACCAGCTTGCATTCCCACCAACAGTGGAGGAGGGTTCCCCTTTCTCCACATCCTCTCCAGCATCTGTCATTTCCTGACTTGTTAATTTTAGCCATTCTGACTGGTGTGAGGTGATATCTCACTGTGGTTTTGATTTGTATTTCCCTGATGCCGAGTGACGTGGAGCACTTTTTCATGTGTCTGTTGGCCATCTGGATGTCTTCTTTGCAGAAATGTCTGTTCATGTCCTCTGCCCATTTCTTGATTGGATTGTTTGTTCTTTGGGTGTTGAGTTTGCTAAGTTCCTTATAGATTTTGGATACTAGCCCTTTATCTATATGTTTCTATAACTAAACCTAAAGCCTATTTTAAGGTCTCATTCTTCCTAAAGATTAAAAAAAAAAAAAAACAACACAGATATTTGCAAATGACTTACCCACAAAGGGTTACCATCCAAAATATATAAAGAACTTATAAAACTAAACACACCAAAAATTAATAATCCAATTAAAAAATTGGCAGAAGACATGAATACACATTTCCTTAAAGAAGACATCTAGATGCCAACAGATACAAGAAAAGATGCTCAACATAACTTATCATCAGGGAAACGTGAATCAAAACCACAATGAGATATCACCTTACTCCTGTCAGAATGGCTGAAAACAACACAAGAAACAACAGGTGTTGGTGAGGATGTGGAGAAAGGGAAACCCTCTTGAACTGTTGATGGGAATGCAAACTGGTGCACCCATTGTGGAAAACAGTATGGAGGTTCTTCAAAAAATGAAAAATAATTCCAGTTAGTTAACATAAGGCACAATATTAGTTTCAGCTGAACGATATGTTTCAACACTTCCGTATAACACTTCTGTATTCGTTAAAGTGTGCTCCTTAAACCCATCACCTATTTAACCCATCCCGCCACCCACCTCCCCTCTGGTAACCATTTTTTAAGTTGGTTTCTTGGTTTGCCTCTCTGTCTCTTTTTTCCCCCTTTGTTCATTTGTTTTCTTTCTTATATTCCACATATAAGTGAAATCATATGATTTTTGCCTCTCTCTAACTTATTTCACTTAGCATAATACTCTCTAGCTCTATCCATATATACATTTGTGTACACACACACACGTATATATGTACATCCTATACATATGTATACATGTATATACCAATGTATATATATGTACATATATATACCACTCGTTCCTTATCCATTCATCAGTTAATGGACACTTGGGCTGTTTCCATAATTTGGTTTTTGTAGATAATACTGCTATAAACATCGTGGTGCATGTATCCTTTTAAATTAATATTTTTGTATTCTTTGGGTAAATAAATACCCAGTAGTGGGATTGCTGAGTCCCAGAGTAGTTCTATTTGTAACTTTTTGAGGGAGCTCCATACTATTTCCACAGTGGCTGCATTCCTATCAACAGTGTTAGACAGTTCCCCTTTCTCTGCATCCTTGCCAACACATGTTGTTTCCTGGGTTGTTGATTTTAGTATTGATTTGCATTTCCCTGACGATGAGTGATATTGAGCATCTTTTTATGTATCTGTTGGCATCTGGATATCTTCTTTGGGGAAATGTCTATTCGTGTCTTCTGCCCATCTGTAATTGGATTATTAACTTTTGGTGTGTTGAGTTTTATAAGTTCTTTTATATTTTGGATACTAACCCATTACCAGACATGATACTTGCAAATTTCTTATCATATTCCATAGGTTGCCTGTTTTGTTGGTTATTTCCTTCTCTGTGCAGAAGCTTTTTACTTTGGTGTAGTACCAATACTTTATTTTTGCTTTTGTTGCCCTTGTTTCAGGAGACCTATCTAGAAAAATGTTGCTCTGATCAAATCTAGAGAAATTACTGCGTGTGCTTTTCTTCAAGTACTTTTATGTTTTCAGGTCTCACATTTAGGTCTTTCATCCATTTTGAGTTTATTTTTGTGTATGGTGACAGAAAATGGGCCAGTTTCATTCTTCTGCATGTGGCTATCCAGTTTTCCCAACACCATATGTTAGAGTTTTTTCTTCCTACTGGATATTCTTTCCTGCTTTGTTGAAGACTAATTGACCATATGGTTGTGGCTTTATTTCTGGATACTCTATTCTGCTCCATTGATCTATGTATCTATTTTTGTGCCAGTACTATACTGTTTTTATCACTACAGCTTTGTAACATAATCTGAACTCTGGAATTTTGATGACTCCAGCTTTGCTTTGCTTTTTCAAAGTTGCTTTGGCTATTTGGGGTCTTTTGGGTTCATTCAAATTTTAGGATTGTTTGTTCTAGCTCTGTGAAAAATGCTGGTGGTATTCTGATAGAGATTGCATTAAATGTGTAGATTGCTTTTGAAAGTATAGATATTTTAACAATATTTTTTCTTCTAATCCATGAGATTGGAATGTTTTCCCATTTCTCTGTGTCCTCTTCAATTTCTTTCATCAGTGTTAATAGTTTTAATAGTTTTCAGAGTATAGATCTTTCACCTCTTTGGTTAAGTTTATTTTTAGGTATCTTATTGTTTTTGGTGCATTTAAAAATGGGATTGAGTCTTTGATTTCTCTTTCTGCTGCTTCATTATTGGTGTATAAGAATGAAACAGATTTATGTGTATGGCTTTTGTATCCTGGGACTTTACTGAATTCATTTAGTAGCTTTTGATGGAATTTAGGGTTTTCTTTATAGAGTATCATGTTATCTGCAAATAGTGTAAGTTCAACTTCTTCCTTCCAATTTTGTATGCCTTTTATTTTTTCTTGTCTGATTGCTATGGCTAGGACTTCCAGTATGTGTTAAATAATAGTGGTGAGAATGGACATTTCTGTCTTATTTCTGACTGTAGGGTAAAAGCTCTCAATTTTTCCCCATTTGAGGATGTATTAGCTATGGGGTTTTTTTTTTTTTTATATGGCCTTTATGATGTTGAAGTATGTTTCCTCTAACCCTACCTCATTAAGTGTTTTTGTCATGAAGCTATGTTTGTACTTTGTCAAGTGCTTTTCCTGCATCTATTGAAATGATCATATGGTTCTTATCCTTTTTTCTTTATTGATATGGTGTATCATGTTGATTGATTTGCCAGTGCTGAACTACTCTTGCAACACATCAATAAATCCCACATGATCATGGTGAATGATTCTTTTAACATATTGCTGAATTTGGTTTGCTAGTATTTTACTGAGGATTTTTGCACCTATGTTCATCAGAGATACTGGCCTGTAGTTCTCCATTTTAGTGGTGTCTTTATCTGATTTTGGTATCAGGGTAATCCTGGCCTCAAAGAATGAATTTGGAAGTTTTCCTTCCTTTTCTATTTTTTGGAGTAGTTTGAGAAGAATAGGTATTAACTCTTCTTTAAATGTTTGGTACAATTCTCCTGTAAAGCCATCTGGCCCTGGATTTTTGTTTGTTGGGAATTTTTTGATTACTGATTCAATTCCTTTGCTAGTTATCAGTCTTAAATTTTCTGTTTCTTCCCATTTCAGTTTTGGTAGTTTATATGTTTCTAGGAATTTATCCATTTTGTCCAGGTTATCCAATTTGTTGGCATATAGTTTTTCACAATATTCTCTTATAATTGTTTCTATTTCTGTGGTATTGGTTTTCATTTCTCTTCTCTCATTTGTGATTTTATTTATTTGGGCCTTTCTCTTTTCTTGTTGATAAGTCTGCCTAGAGGTTTATCAATTTTATTAATTTTTTCAAAGAACTAATTCCTGGTTTCACTGATCTGTTCTATTGGATTTTGTTGGTTTGTTTCTATGTGATTTATTTCTGTTCTAATCTTTATTATTTCCTTCTTTCTCCTGGCTTTAGGATTCATTTGTTGTTCTTCTTCTAGCTTCCTTAGGTGTAAAGTAAAGTTGTTTATTTGAGATTTTTTTGCTTCTTGAGGTAGGCTTGTATTGCTATAAGTCTCCCCCTTTAGACTGCTTCTGATGCATCCCAAAGGTTCTGGACTGTTGTGTTTTCATTTTCATTTCTTTCTATGTGTTTTTAAAATTTCTTCTTTGATTTCCTGGTTGACCATTTATCTTTTAGTAACATGTTGTTTAACTTCCATGTATTCATGGTCTTTCTAGTTTTTTTCTTGTGTTTGACTTCTAGTTTCATAGTGTTGTGGTCAGAAATGGTGCATGGTAGAGTGCCTATGTGGCTCAGTCAGTTGGGCAGCCAGCTCTTGATTTCAGCTCAGGTCATGATCTCAGGGTCATGGGATTGAGCCCTGCTTCAGACACCACACTTAGTGTGGAATCTGCTTAAGACTCTCTCTTCCTCTCCCTTTGCCCCTCCCCCATCTTGTTCTCTAAAATAAATAAATAAATCTTTTAAAAAATTATGCATGGTATGACTTCAGTCTTTTTGCATTTGTTGAGGCCTGTTTTGTGACCTAATATATGATCTATTCTGGAGAATGTTCCATATGCACTTGAATGTTTTAGGATAGAATGTTCTGAGTATATCTGTTAAGTCCCTCTTGTCCAGTGTGTCATTCAAACCATTGTTTCCTTGTTGATTTTCTTCTTAAATGAACTGTCCATTGATGGAAGTGGGGTGTTACAGTTCCCTAATATTACTGTATTATTATCAGTGAATTGTTGTGTGTTTGTTATTAATTTTTTAGTATATTTGAATGCTCCCATGTTGGAGGTATAAATATTTGCAATTGTTATATCTTCTTGTTGGATTGTCCCTTTTTATCTCAATTTACAGTCTTTGTTTTAAAATCCAGTTTGTCTGATATAAATATTGCTGCTCTGGCTTTCTTTTGACATCCATTTACATGATAAATATTTCTCCATTCCCACACCTTTTATGTTCAGTTGTCTTCAGGTCTAAAATGAGTCCTGTAGGCAGCATATAGATGGGTCTTGTTTTTTAACTGATTCTGACACCCCATATCTTTTGATTGGAGCATTTAGTCCATTTATAGTCAAAGTAGTTGTTGATAGATATGTATTTATTGTCATTTTAGTACTTGTTTTGTAATTATTTCTGGAGATTTTCTCTGATCCTTTCTTGTCTTTGTCACTTTTGGTCTCTCTTTTCCACTCAAAGAATCTCCTTTAATATTTCTTACAGGGCTGATTTAGTGGTTATGAACTCTTTTAGGTTTTGTTTGTGTGGGAAACTTTATTTCTCCTTCTATTCTGAATGATAAAATATTCTTGGCTGGATAGAATATTCTTGGCTGCATATTTTTTCTCATTTAACACGTCAATTATATCATGCCACTCATTTCTGGCCTGCCAGGTTTCTATTGAAAAATCTCCAGGTAACCTTATGGGTTTTCTCTCATAAGTTAAGGACTTCTTTTGTCTTGCTGCTTTTAGAATTTTTTCTTATCATTATATTTTGCAAATTTAATTACAATATGTCTTGGTGTTGGCCTGCTTTTGTTGATTTTGATAGGAGTTCTCTGTGCCTCCTGGAGATGAACATGTTTCCTTTCCCAGGTTAGGGAAGTTTTCAGCTATTATTAACTCAAATAAATTTTCTTTCCCCTTTTCTTTCTCTTTTTCTGTGACTCTTATAATACAAATGTTATTACATTTGATGGAGTTACTGAATTCTCTGTCTATTCTTGTGTTGCATAATTCTTTCTTTCTTTTATTCAGTTTTATTCTTTTCCATTATTTTATCTGCTATGTCACTAATTAGTTCCTCTGCTTCTTCCAGCCTGCTCTTCATCAAGGGTGTCTTTAATCTTGTTTATTATATTCTTCATCTCTCATTGATTCTTTTTAACTCTTTTATCTCTGTTGTAAGAGATGTAAGAGATGTTGTAAGAGATGTAAGAGAGTGTAAGGGTCTCACTGATGTTTTTTATTCCTTTCTCAAGCCCAGCGTGTGTCTTTATGAGGATTGCTTTAAATTATCCATCAAGCATCAGGGTGCCTGGATGGCTCAGTCGGTTGAGCGTCTGACTCTTGATTTTGGCTTAGGTTGTAGTCTCAGAGTTGTGAAATTAAGCCCTGTGTTGTTCTGCATTGGGCATGAAGCCTGCTTGGGATTGTCTCTCTCCCTCTCCCTCTGTCCCTACTTTCCCACTCCCTTTCAAAAAGCAAAAACAAAAATGAAAACAAAACAAAATAACTCCATCAGGCATATTATTTATATCTGTTACTTACATCTCTGGTGATGACCTTATCTTTTTCTTTCATTTGGTATGAATTCCTTCATCTTCTCATTTTTCCTAAGTCTCTTCCTTCTTCTTAGAAAAGCCAGTTATGTCACCTGCTTAAAGTTAATGGCCTTATGAAGGAAAGGTCATATTGTGCCCAGGGCTTGGCACTTCAGGGAGTGTCTCCAGTGTGTGCTGCATGAGCTGTGGTATTATGTTTTGACTACTGTATCCTTCTGACCAGTTGTCTGCAGAGACTCTCCTTGCCTGTAGTGGGCAGTGTTTGGTCCCTGGCCCAAATGTCGTGAGTTTTGACTAGATGTGCTCTGGTTTTCTCATGGAATGAGGCCTGATATTCCTTTCAATAGAACTGAAGTCCTGTAGAATGCTCTGGTCAGGAGCCATGGTGTGGACAGGGGTTTCTGCTAGTATTCTGTGGAAGAGGACCACTGCACTGGGATTGCGGCAAGCTTTTCTGAGAAGGGCAGTCCCACCAGAGTGCAGAGGTGTGGCACTTGGTGTGAGGAAGTTAGACAGCCAGTATCGGCCCTGCACTGCTTCCCACAGGTGGCTCTGTGTTTATGCTGAGAAGCCAGGGAGAGAAATGGCACTGGCCAGCTCCCTGGAAGTGTCTCCATGAATGCTGCCTCTCAGGAAGAGTAAATAATCTCTCCACTTCATGCCCTAGGTGCTCTTCAGATTGCTATTTCCATGCTGTACAACTGTGGTTGTTTGCCTGCCTTTTCTTTAGAAGTTGGGCAGTGCCCTCCATGCTCTATCTAAGCCAATCCCACTGACCTTTAAAACTTCAGGCTTTAAGCTCCACTGGTTGCAATAGCTCATATAATTCAGCCCCTCTCATTTTCCAAGCCAATCACTTTGAGAAAATTTTCTCTTTGTGTGTTCGCCTGTGTGCTCCTCTCTCTCTTGCCCTTCTCTGTGATCATGGCTCTCTCCCCTCTGCAGAGCTCGAGATCCATTTCTCTTCTAAACTGTATCTCCACACTTCCTACTTTCTTCAGTGTCACCTCTTCTCTTCCTTTAGTTGTGGAGTTTGTTCTGTCAATCTTCAGGTTGATTTCTGGGTTATTTAGGATGAAATGATCATTATGTAGCAGTGTTCATGGGACAAGATGAGTGTAGAGTCCTTCTACTCTGCTGCACCTTCCTCTACCTTAACTGATTCTTACCTATAGAAAACAAACTGATGGTTACCAGAGGGGAGGTGGCTGGGGGCATGGGTGAAATAGGTGATGGGGATTGAGGAGTGCACTAGTGATGAACAGAGGGTGTTGTATGAAATTGTTGAATCCCTGTAAAGTACATCTGGAACTAATAGAACCCTGTATGTTAACTACAGTGGGCTTAAAATAAAAAATCAAATAAGAATATGATTTTTTAAAAATGTAGTCAGTTCCAAGTAAACCTATTGCCATAAGGGTTTTTCAGTCATTTTAGAATTTTCCCTGCCCACTTCTTCCACTTTGAAAGATGATGTAAATTCTAGAGTCTTGTCTAGCATCACAGTCAGGGCAGACTTAACATCTGGGGAAAGCACAAGAGCTCTAGTTCTCTGTCCTACAGTGAGAAGTGCAATTTGTTTAGTCCTTGGGTGTGGACTTCTCTGCACACTGGTGCTTGCTTGGGTGAATTCATCACTATCTCAGTATGGCCTATAGGATCCACACTCCTATCTCAACTAAGAGACACTTTTCATATGCCCTCAAATAAGACCACTGGCTTTTCTTTAAGTGCATGTCCCCATTTCTTTGTTTATATCCATACTATCCCCTCTACTTGTGGAGGTCTTCCCCACTCAATAATGTTGTCTCAGAACATTATCCAATCTTGAAAAAATTCGTAAGTTCTGGCCAAAGTGGGCCCTTATGCCTGTATGACTGTGGTCCACCCTTGTGAAGTCACAATTGTCCTCTTTGGTCCAGGCCTATGTAAACTGTCCAGAATCTATAGGTACTTGTGCCCCAAAACTACTTTTACATTCAGTTTTTAGCTTGAACTCACCACAGGCAAGGTAAAAAAAAAAATCTGCCCGGGGTTATGACAAATAAATATAAGAACAGAATGGAGAATCAAGAGGCCTACTCCCCAGTCCCATGGCTACCACTTAACAAGCTGTGTGGCTGAATGAGTCCCTCAGCTTGTCTGTACCTGTGTTCCTCACCAGGATAATGATGGAGTGGGATTAAAGTAGTAAAGACCTCTTCCCATATTAAAATCAGTGGAGACAGCTTTCTGATGGTCCCACCTCTCCTCTGAGCTCTTCCCTCAAGTGAACTTGAAAGTGTTACACTCCATGTAAGTGAACTTGATTTATGTACTCACCGTGAAGCACATCTGTGCTCAGGGAAAAGTAATTACCTCACCTCTGGAAGTGCTCTGTGGTATGAGTGTGCCTTAAATAATTGAATGAGAGAGAGAAGAAAGAAAGAAAAGGAAAGAGAAATTAGTTTACGTACAAAAAAATTAAAAAGAAAATATTTGTAAATAACGAAATCTATAGTGTATTAGGTTCATTCTGTGATATTAAATCAGCATATTAAATTACCTTCACCAATTTATTGGGTTGTATATATACAATTGGATATATACAATATAATATCTATAATCATACATATATACAATTTAACATAATATCTTCACAATATCTTTTACTTTCAAATCTTTTTTGATAATATCAAATATCTTTTACTTTTACTTTATCTATTTACAATTGGATTTTCATCTCCTAAAATAACTGATTATGGAAATACCACCTCTTGCAAGAAGCTCTGTGATCCCTCTGAGTCAGAAATAATCTCTTTCAGAGGTGCCTGGGTGGCTCAGTTGGTTAAGTGTCTGCCTTCAGCTCAGGTCATAGTCTCAGGGTCCTGGGATCAAGCCCCACATCAGGCTCCCTGCTCAATAGAGAGTCTGTTTCTCTCTCTCTCTCTCTCTCCCTCTGCCTCTCCCCCTGCTTGTGCTCTCTCTCTCTCTCAAAAACAACAACAACAACAACAACACAACTTTAAAAAAGCAGAAAGAATATCTTTCTGCTCAAACCTCTATGTTTTCTATCTGTCATGTCATTCACCACATATTTTATATTTTGTTTATTGTGTCCTTTTATATTTTACCTTCTAGTCTATAAGGGGTTTGACAATAGAAGAGACCAAGTTTTATATGTTAGAAAATAGCCACAGACTGTAATGCATGGTAGTGCTCAAAATATGTTTTCTCAATGAATAAAATGATAACTGCATTAGTCAGCTTTCGCCATGATAAGCTGTGTAAAACAAAAAAGCCAGTGGAATACAAACACTTATTTCTCTCTTAGAGGTCATGGACAGTCAGGTAATCGTGCTTCGGGCTGACGTTCACTTCAGTTCTGCTCCGTGTGTCCTTCATCTGGGACTTATCTGAAAGAGACACATTTTTCTGGAATGCTCACTTCTATTGTTGGATAGTTAGAAGAAGGTTGGCAGAAAATCGAGAAGCTTCTTCAAGCATCTATTTGGAACTAGCAGGAGTCACTACTTGCCACACTACTATGCAAAGCAAGTCACCCAAGCAAATCCAACTTCACTGGGAAATACACTTCTCCTAGGTGGGACAGGTTCAGAAGTCATGGAATGTTTACTGAAAAATAGTATAATTCACAACAAAGACAGTGAAGGATACAGAACAGAAAATAAGCAGTTACATAGATCTTCAGTATTATGGCAATAGTATCACCAAGCTAAGTAAGTGAATTCAAAAAGCTCTTTCACATTAATTTTCCATCCTTATATATTTTCTTGTTGGGAAGTTGTTATGTATAGCTCTAGCCTGGATGAAAAATATACATAGATGAAGTAAAATTCAGATAAGCTATAGAATAACATGCAGGTTTCTCCCCAGGAGACAAAGAATGAACAGTTCCTTTCTATTTCTGACCCAGGCTTAGAGAAAAAATGGATAGAGCAGTCTTAATGAAGTCAATTAAATGAAGAATTAATGAATTAATGAAGAATTAATGAAGTAAATTTAAAAAGCTTTTTTGTCTTTTTGAGATATAATTTTGCATATCATAAAATTCACCCATTTAGAGTATATAATTCAATTCAATGGTTTTAATATATTGAAAGATGTGTGTGACCATCATCACATTCTAAATTTAGAAAATTTTCCTTCTCAAAAAGAAACAGGTACTCATTAGCATTCTCTGCTTATTACCCAACCCCTAATCCTAGGCAACTACTGACCTAATTTCTGTCTCATTAGATTTGCTCACTCTGAACATTTCATAGAAATTGAATCATATGGTATGTTTATACAACTGCTTTCTTTCACCTAGCTTCTGTTTTCAAGGTTTGCGCATGCTATATCAGTGCTTCATAATTTTTTATGGCTGAATAGTATTCCATTGTGTGGATATACCACATTTTGTTTATCCATTTATCAGTTAATGAACATTTAGGTTGTTTTCACTTTTTGATTATTATAAACATTTTTGTATAGGTTTTTTTTTTTAAAAGAACTTTTTTCTTTAAAGATTTTATTTATTCATTTGACAGAGATGTCACAAGTAGGCAGAGAGGCAGGCAGAGAGAGGGGGAAGCAGGCTCCCCGCAGAGCAGAGAGCCCTGTGCAGGCCTCAATCCCAGGGCCCTGAGACCATGACCTGACCCGGAGGCAGAGGCTTAACCCACTGAACCACTCAGGCGCCCTGTGTATAGGTTTTGTGTGGACATATGTTTTCATTTCTCTTGGGTACATATGAAGGAGTAGAGTGGATGGTCCGATGGTAATTACATCAACTTTTTGAAGAACTGCCAAAATGTTTTCTAAAGCCACAGCACCATTTTATATTTTAATCAGCAATGTATGGGGTTCCCAATTTCTCCACATCCTCACCTGTGTCTTCTTGATTCTGGCATCCTAGTGATAGCTCACTGTGATTTTGTTGTGCATTTTCTAAATGACTAATGATGTTGAACACCTTTTCATGTGTTTACTGTCCATTTATAGATCTTTTCTGAAGAAATATCTACTGAAAGATGTTGCTCATTTTTAATTAGGTTGTTTCTTTACTATGGAATTCTAAGAGTTCTTTTATATTCTGGTTTTCAGTCCCTCATCCAATAAATGATTTGGAAATATTTTCTTCTGTTCTATGGTTGTATATATATATATATATATATATATATTTTATTTTTTTTTTTTTTGCCTAGCTCTTAAACTTTACTCCTTTCATGCCAATGCATCTGCACTGCTTTAAGTGTAATAAGATGCTAGACTGAGTGCAGCAGATATGACTTCACATATCTTGACTTCTCTGTTCATTTTGTCAGTAAAGGAAATTATATTAGCACAGGCTGAGACTACCTTCTTAAACAAACATCAACCCCACTTGCTCTTTGTGGTACCACTTACACTTGAATGAGCCTTCAACAACTGGATGAGACACAATTCAGTTGTGGCTTGAGTGGAAGCCCCTGGAACAGTGTCTGCTCTCACTTAGGTGGAGCTCTTTCTGCCTTAACTGAAATTCAAGGTCATATGTGACTTTCAACTTAAAGAAGAAGCTTCACTGCTAATTCTCCTCTGGGTCATATCACCATGAGAATTTGTTTTCTGTTGTATTAAGAATTATTTAACTCTTGGGGCGCCTGGGTGGCTCAGTGGGTTAAAGCCTCTGCCTTCGGCTCAGGTCATGATCCCAGGGTTCTGGGATCGAGCCCCGCATCGGGCTTTCTGCTTGGCAGTGATCCTGCTTCCCTTCCTCTCTCTCTGCCTGCCTCTGTGCCTACTTCTGATCTCTGTCTGTCAAATACATAATAAATAAAATCTTAAAAAAAAAAAGAATTATTTAACTCTTCACATTTAGTCTCAAATAATTTAATTTGGAAAGGCACAGTGGACTTTGCGTGGACTTTAAATCAAGTATCTCCCTTGGAATGGCACAGAGGTACTCGAGAGACCTTCATTATTTCCAGCTAATGTTCCATGACCATGCCTGTGTATTCTCAATCCTCTGATCTAAAACTTAAAGATATGAAATAGCCTAATGGAATATGCTAAACCCATAAATTTCCAAGCATGAATGTGACTTTCTAAGCCTGAAATCCCTTGAGAGCCCTTTGTTTCCAATATGCAAGAAGGCTGTGGTGTGCAAAGCCTGCTTTTAGTTTCAGGCAGTCTTTCCATTAGCAAATTGTAAGGTTTTGTAGAGCTATTACAGGTCAAATGTTCTTAAATTCATTAATAAAACTTACTGGAAGTCCAGAGAATTTAGAACAATTTATGGAGATTTCAGAACTGTCAGATCTGCTGTGGACAAAGTTAAAGATACTAGTTTCATCACCCTTGCTTCCCAATTTCCTCTTTTAATACATTGAAACTTATTTAAAAACATGAAGTTGTATGCAAATAACCAAACACTGGGATAGTAACAATCCTTATTGTCTCAGGTAGAATTTCCCAGAAGAGGTCTTGAGATAGAAATGGACTCCCAGGAGTTTTATTGGGTATACTGTCAGGAACCATTCCCATAGGAAAGGGAAGGATGTGGGCTCACACTCTATTCTCACCATATGGGATGTGATCTTAACCCTACTTATAGACTGAGGTAAATAGGTAAGGTAGGGTTAGGTTCTTATAGGGATATATCCTGTGGGTAGAGGTCTCAACACTGTCTTCAAGTAAGGGGGCACACTGCTATTAATAGGGAAGGGGTAGCCCACTTCTATAGCCCCAGAGGGCTCAGGGAGTTGGGAATTTGAAGACTGAAGGAGAAGCTGAAATCAACTCAGATGTCCTTGACTGGAAATTTCATCTTTTTTGGAGGTCTTCTGTTCTCACAATTAGTTCCTAAGCCTGGTAACCTGCTTTCTCTATCTTCTCTATCTAGCATTCGAGACCCTTATTGTATGGTATGCTTCAAAATTGTCCTCTTGCTTCCACATTTGGCTCTCATTTGCCTGTAAATTGCTTTCAGGTTTCCCTTATCTTTTCCAGAGTGTCAACCTATCTTATTAATAGCTAGTGAATTACCTTATAGTTACAACTTTCCAAACTATGGACACATCTAGTACTTTATACCAGCTACTGCATGTCTTTCCACTGGTATACCATTTTAATTTGCTCCTGGTGAAAGTTTTAACAATCAGACCAAGTATTAGTTTCCTATGGCTGTCATAATAAACTGGATGGCTTAAACAACAGAAATTTACTCTTTCATAGTTCTGGAGGCTTAAAGTCTGAAATCAAGGTATTAGTCGAGCCATGCTTCTTCTGAATGCTCTAAGGGAGAATTCTTCCTTATGCTTCTGGTGGCTCCTGAAATCTCTTGGCTTATGTCTTTACGACTTCATACTTTATGCCTCCAACTTCCTTATTTCTCTCTGTCTTCATGTTTCCCCTTTTCTCATAAGGATGTCAGTCATGAATTTAAAGCAATCCTAAATCTAAGATAATTATATCTTGAAATCCTTAACTAATTACATCTTCAAAGACCATATTGTCTTTTTAGAAAAATGTTTTAATGTTTTAAGTCTTTATTTAAATTCTCGTTAGTTAATTGTTAGGGTAATATTAACATGTAACACCCCGTGCTCATGATAACAAGTGTACTCCTTTTTTTTTTTAAAGATTTTATTTATTTATTTGACAGAGAGAGATCACAAGTAGGCAGAGAGGCAAGCAGAGAGAGTGAGAGGGAAGAAGGCTCCCCGCCGAGCAGAGAGCCCGATGCGGGACTCGATCCCAGAACCCTGAGATCATGACCTGAGCCGAAGGCAGTGGCCTAAACCACTGAGCCACCCAGGCACCCCAACAAGTGTACTCCTTAATACCCACCCCCATTTAGCCCACACCACACCCACCTCCCTCCATTGATTCTGTTTGTTCTCTATAGTTACCCGCCTCTCTTATGGTTTTTTTCTCTTATGGTTTTTTTTTCTTTCCGCTGTGTTCATCTGTATTGTTTCTTAAATTCCACATATGAGTGAAATAATATGGTGTTTGTTCTTCTCTGACTGACTTATTTCGCTTAGCATTAATGCACTCCAGTGCCAACCATCTCATTGCAAATGACAGGATTTCATTCTTTTCGATGGCTGCATAATATTCCATGGTGTCTCTCTGTGTGTGTGTATGTATGTATGTATATATGTGCATACCACATCTTTATCCATTCGTCAGTCAGTGAACATCTGGTCTCTTTCCATAATTTGGCTATTCTTGATAATGCGGCTACAAACACTGGACTGAATGTATCTCTTCAAATCAAATCAGTATTTTTTTATTGTTTGGTTAAATACCTAGAGGTGAAATTGTTGGGTCATAGGGTAGTTTTATTTTTAACTTTTTGAAGAACCTCCATACTATTTTCCAGAGTGGCTGCACCAGCTTGCATTCCCACCAACAATGTAAGAAGGTTCTCTTTTCTCTTCACCAACATCTGTTTTTCCCATGTTGTTAATTTTAGCCATTCTGACAGATGTGAGGTTATATCTCATTGTAACTTTGACTTGTGTTTCTCTGATGATGAGTGATATTGGACATCTTTTCATGTGTCTGTTAGGCATCTGGATGTCTTCTTTGGAAAAAAATTTCATGTCTTCTGCCCATATCTTAACTGGATTATTTGTTTATTGGTGTTGAGTTTGATAAGTTCTTTATATATTTTGGATAATAACCTCCAATCAGATGTGTCATTTACAAATATCTTTTCCCATTCTGTAAGCTGCCTTTTAGTTTTATTGATTATTTCCTTCACTGGGAAGAAGCTCTTTGTCTTGGTGAAGTCCCAATAGTTCATTTTTGCTTTTGTTTCCCCTGCCTCCAGAGACATGTCTAGTAAGAAGTTGCTATAGATGATATCATAGAGTTTTCTGCTTGTGTTCTTCTCTAGGATTTTGATGGTTTTCTGTCTCACATTTAGGTCTTTTATCCATTTTGAATTTTTTTTGTGTGTATGGTGTCAAAAAGTCAAAGACCTTATTTCCAATTAAGGTCATCTTTTGAGGTTCTGGATGGACATGAACACGGTGATGGGGGAGAAGACTATTTAATCCACTATAGGTGGCCAGTTTGGCCAGGGACTCTTTGTGCTCCATTTACCACTGATTAGGAGCTCCTCACTGCTAGCCAGGTGGCAAGTGATTCATTTCCAAAACCTCATATTACTTTTGTCATCCCACTCCTGATAACAACGTCATAGGTTGAATTCCCCAGGAAACAGACCCTGAGTCAGAGTTCAGCCTGAAGAATGTTAATTAGGGAATGCTCTTGGTACCTGTGCAAGGGAAGAGGAAGTCAAGCTGCATCAGCCTCAACCAGTCACACAGGTTGACCTGTGGTCTGACCTGTCAGAGTCATCTGGGTTTGGGCCAAACTGGTTAGATGTTTATATACCCACCTCTGTTAGTCACTGGATATGAGCAACTATGGGAAAGGCTTGAGCTTGAATGAGGTGGTTCTTTGTAGCTTTCATAAATATCACCAAATTGCTCATCTATATGTTTTGAACCAATTTACTTTCTCATTGGCAACATGTGAGTCCCAGTTATATCACATTGTTAAATTTGATGTCAGACTCTAAAATTTTTGCCACTCTGATGGATATGATCCAGTTTGTTAGTTTAATTTACATTTTGTTTATTACCAGTAAATTTGAGCTCATCTCCTAAGTTGATTAACCATTCAGATCCTCCCCCTTTTTAACTTGCCTTTCATATTCTCCACCCATTTTTCTACAGTATTGCTTGTATTTTTCTTACTGATTTATAAGTATTCTTATGTTCTGGATCCCAACTCTTTTGTATTCTATAGGTTGCAGACATTTTCTCCCAGTCTATCTTTTAATAGTGTCTTCTGTTATACAAGAGTTTTACATTTTAGTATACTCGAAAGTATTTATTGTTACCTTTGTTGATTGTATTTTTCTTTCCCCAAACCTGATGTTATAAAAGGTATTTTCATAAATCTTACTCTAAGATAAAAAATTTTACTTTTTACATTTGTCTTTAGTATACTTGAAATGTACTTTTGTGTATGATATAAAGTTTTTATATGAATAACCCATTTTCATAAAGATAATAAGCAAAACACATTTGAAGAATATTCATAATTTTTGACTCAGAAGTTACATGATTAAGATTTATCCCAAAGAAAGGAAGAGAGATGTGTGCAAAGATTTACTAGGATGATGACCACATCATTATTTACCACATGGAATAATTGCAGACAATCCAAATATTTAACAGTGGGAGAATGAGTGAAATGAATTTGATTACAGTTATATAATGTTATATAGCTATAAAAATAACATATTTGAAGAAAATTAAGTGACTTTGAAATAACTTAATGATAGGGTCTCATGTGAAAAAGGCCAATTAAAACAGTTTATATGTATGGAATGAAAATATCACAGGGATGGAAGGTACAGCATAGTCAATGTATCATAGTCAATGATACTAAAATAGCATTGTATGGTGACAGATGGTAGCTACACTTGTGGTGAGTATAGAATAAAATATAGACTTGTCAAATCACTGTGTTGTTCACCTGAAACTAATGTAACACTGTGTGCCAACTATACCTCAATAAAAAGTCCAGTGTATAAGATCTAATATTATTTTGAAAAGAAAATGTAAATACACAAAAAATAAGCTGAAAAATTATTTATTGAACTATTAATGGTTATTGTCTTTGGGTCATGAAATTATGGATGGATGATTTTATTTAAGTTATTTTTTGAAATCTATGTTTTCTACATTTAATATATTTTACTTTTTAATAAAAATTAGAAGTTATTTTAAAATAATCATTCCAAGAATTAAGGTTGACAAAAACATTCCTATGTGATTAATGAAGAATAAATAGTCTTTGTTGCCTGGTACAGTGGTTAGAACAATAGAAAGCCCAAAATCTTAATGACAGGACTGAAGTCAAACATCCTGTCCCATGGTCTTCCATATGTGTATGACCACATATCCTGATCTGGGGTTCAGAAAATGTGATTACATTACACCTTAGGTTATAGGTGCAGAGGCTTGCTCAAACGATATAGACTTTCAAGGTGATATCATAACACTTTTAATCCAGATTTATTTTAACACAAGTAGAAATCAAAATTGTGGTTCAACAAATAAAATTTCATGAAGCAAATGTAGGGATTCTGGCAGTTATGAAAGACATTATCTTTTTTGAGAAGAGGCAGGAAGTTTCTTATTGCACAGAGGATGTCATATATGATATGAAGACACTTTCTCCTGAAATTATGCAAGAAATAGGAAGTCTGGAATTTCTCCCAACACAAATAAACCATGTTTTCTCAAAATCCAAATAAAACCTGTTTGGTTATAGCTTTCTTAGAGATGCTTTATTTTTTTTTTCACCACCCTGCAAGACATATGTATAGGATGCTTTGTGGAAAAAAATTCTGGAAAAATTAGATTAATTTTTTTGTATTTTGAAAAACTTAAAAATCATTAAAAAGTAGTAAGATTAATTAAAAGATACATTGTATCCAGAGGTATAAACAAATGTTAACAACTGACTCTGGCGGTGGGGAGTTATGATTTGTAACATTTGCTGATTTCTGTGATGTAAATACTTCCACAGTGGCCAGCTTCATGCTATCGTGGTGGTGTCATTGAAAGGAGAGTTGGGGAGAGATGCATAAAATTCACTCTTCCTGATTGTACCCAATAGCCATAATTAACAAATATTAACACTTTTTGCATGACATTTTCCACAAAAGAGATAAAACATTATGAATAATTTTGAAGTCCTCTGTTTCTCTCCACAGATTCATCTCCATATCTTCCTTCTCCAGAGACACCACGTATCAAGAATCTGGTATGTTTTCTTTCAGACTGCATTTTCATACCTTTGTTACAATATATATGCTGTCAAAACAATAATTATGCTTTGCATATTTTGAATTTTACCTAACACTATCATATTGTTCATATCTTTCAGCTTCCTTTTCTCTCACATTATGTTTATGAAGTTTATTCATATTGATTCATATAGATGTGGTTCATTTGTTTTGAATGCTGATTGCTCTCAATTATATGAAAATATCACAACTTATTTATCCATCCTCTTATTAATGGACTTTTAGGTTGTTTCCAATTTTTGTGGATACAAGTGATGTTATAACCACTCTAGATATGTCTCAATATGTAAAGTTACAATGCCTTGAAGTGAAACAAATTAGTTTCAGGGGATGGTTATTTTCTACTTTAGTAATATTGACAAATTGTTCCCTAAGTGGTTGTATCAATTTATACTCCTGACAGAAATATATGACAATTTCTTTTCCATGTTGCCAATTTTTACTATCACAAGATGTTTTAAATATCACCAAAACCTTAGAGTATGAAGTGGTACCTTGTTTTAATTTGCATTTCATAGATTATGGGTTAGGTTGAACATAGCATTAGCTAGCATAAAGTCTAAGCTGCTATAACAAATAGCCCCTATACCCAAATATAGTAGTTTAAAAAAGAAAGACATTTCTTCCTTGCATAGCAATCTTATGTTGTGTAGTCCAGACTAGTAAGGTGGCTTGCAACATGCAGTTATTCCGGGACATTTCCATTTGTTATACTGCCATCACTTAGGCTACCATCCTTGTCTTTGTGGCTAGTTAGGTTGTTGCCACATACCAACTTTTGGGGAAAGATTAGAGAATTGGGGGAAAGCAATTTCTTATAGGCATGTAAGTCAGAAGCAGCACACTTCCCTTCCACTCATGTTGCATTAGCACTACTTAGTTTTATAGATGCATCCTTAGGAGGATGCTGGGAAATGTAGTCCTTGGCTGGATAACCATGTGTCTAGTAGGAAGGAAAGATGGTGGAGACTAGTATTCCTTCTTAAACAAATGTTTTTTGAACTTTTAGGCTTCACTGTCCATGACTCAGATGGCAATACATTTTGTCCATTTTTGTTTTGTTTGCTTTTTCTTATTTATTTATAGGAATTCATTGTATATTCTAGTTTGCCTATTTACAATAAATTTGATCACTTAAAATGTACCAGTATACATACATCAACAAAGGTACCTTAAAATATTCTATTATACATTTAAAGGAAATATTTAAATAAGTCATGTCACATTCTTTTGATAAATTAAGATTTCTTTTATAAAGTGAATAATTCCCACCCATTCTAATTTTCTCTTTTCTGAAAATATGGAATCTCACCTACTCATTTTACTTAAAATGAGGTAGACTTATATACTCCATTGACTTCTTAAAAATCAAAGTTTTACGACAAGTTTTTAAGCTAATATAAGTTTCTCAAAATTAACACTTAGAAAAATGTCATTTCTTAGATTCAATTGAACCTACTAAACTTATAAAGGAAGCTGACAACATACATGATGTTGTGGCAATTTTCCTAACCACACTGAGTTTCAATTATCTCAATTGAATAAAGGATGATATTATTTGCTCTACCTGCTATATGAGATTGTTATAAGGACCAAGGAAGATAATGTAGGGAAATGCTCTATAGAATCCAAAATTTGTTAGGAATTAGAATTACAAATAGGATTTAAGTAGCATGCATTAAATTTTATTTGAAGCCTCATAAATCTTGTTTCCAGTTCTACAGACATACTCTATATATTATCTACACATATAATCCATACTCCATATCAGGGCCTGGCTTTTGACAGTCACTAACATCTCTAGGTGTGTGTGTGTGTAGGGGCAGGTTGGAATAACAGCCATGTGGTTGAGCACATCTATGTGAGATAAGACTCTTTTGAAAATTGCTCTTATTCAGAGGTGCTTCTTTCCTAATGGCAACCTAGGAAATGCTTTCCAGATTGTTTTCAAGCTTTTCTCAGCTAAACCACATCATTTCTAGTTGTGCCTTGGATTTTCTTTCTATCGCTGACTCAGGTCAACCCAGCTTGTCATTTATCACTGTCTTCACTGAGGAAAATTCTCGGTTTCCTGGAATTTTGTGTCCATCCTATCACACACAATTAAATCCCATTGCAGTTAGACGGGGAGTACATAAACGGTGTCTTTCTTAGCCTGATCCATCAGCTCCTCCTCCCAGTATCTCTGTGCCACCACAATTCTGCATGGCAGTCCTCAGGTGTGGCCAAGGAAAAAGAGGACTGGTAGGGACAGAGAGGGAAAGAAACAAGAATGCCCTGGAATATGAGTTTTGCTTAATTAGTGGTAAACCAATTTTAAAAAGTTGGAAAGAATTATATCAATGTGTTGAAGAAGCGAGTATATAGTAGAAGTCTCATTATTTTATTACTATAGTTGGATTTTCTTTTAAAATTAGAACAATGGTGTTCTTGTGATGAAATGCAGAACAATTATTTTATGCTCTGTAGCTTACACCTGCAGACGTTAGGTATACTCAGTAGGAAATAAAATGAGAACCAAGGTGATTATGTGGTAACCAAGGTGAAGGAATTAGCAAAGTGATGGTCTCTGTCTTCCCTTCTACCCAAAAAGGAGCTAAAATTCATTTACTTATTAACCATTTACTGAGGAACTCCCATAGATTAAGAGCTATCTTAGGTGCTGGGACACAGCAGAGGTGGAAAAAGTAGAGGTCCTGCTCTCATGAAGCTTGAATGGTAGGGCATGGAGGGGTTTAAAGGGTAAGATTTAGATAAAGAGGCACATAATAATGAAAATAAATAAATAAATACAAGCATCAGTTAGTGGCAAATGCTATGTAAAGATTTTAATGAGTGATGTGGAAGCGGTTGGGTTTATCAAAAAAGATCTTTCTGAAAATGTTAATGAGTAAGCTGAGATCTGAATAAGAAGCAAATCATGTGGGGCGCCTGGGTGGCTCAGTGGTTTGAGCTGCTGCCTTCGGCTCAGGTCATGATCTCAGGGTCCTGGGATCGAGTCCCGCATCGGGCTCTCTGCTTGGCAGGGAGTCTGCTTCCTCATCTCTCTCTCTCTCTCTCTGCCTGCCTCTCTCCCTACTTGTGATCTCTATCTGTCAAATAAATAAATAAAATCTTTAAAAAAAAAAAAAAAGAAGCAAATCATGTAAAATCAGGTGGGAAGAATACATAGCTGGAAATCTCAGCTAATGCAAAGGACCAAAAGTAGGGCCAAGTTTAACAAGTCCCAGGGGGACAAAGAAGAAAACCAATGGGCATGTAGTGAGATGGTGAGGGCAGCTAGCAAGGACATGGTAGGTAGGTTAAGTTAGATCATGAAGATCTCTTACAAGTCCAGGGGTTTAGTCCAGATGAGGTTATTTTGGGGAATTTCTGTGGCAATGAGGAAGCCAGGGTTCTCAGAATCAGGTAACTGCCAAGTCTAGAAAGTTTATTTGGGTTGGTCAAAGGACAGTCTGTAGGGGCAAAGGGCAGACATTGGGAAGATGGAAGTCATTACAGAGACAGTATCAAGCCCTGAAGGAATATTCTAGTAGGTATTGAGTGAATTGGTGGTGGTCTAGGTGATGGAAAGGAAACATCAGAACAAGGTAGGACAGAAATACATCCTCTAGGTAAAGATTTGGTAGGGCTACAATGGCTCTTAACCCATGCAAGCATCCCATAAGTACCAGTTCATCCCCTTGTATCCCATACTACAGACAGGAGGCAGCAAACAAGCTCCCAAACCCACTTGCTTGTGTGTGGGAGCTCCAAATGTACTGAAAGTTCTGACTTTGTTGGCTAACATCCACGCCAGGTCCAAGCCTAACGTTGGCAGATCGTTTTGGTAGAGACAGGGAATGTGTAGCTATACAGTACTAGAGAAGACAGAACGACAACCAAGAGGGAAAGAATTTTGTTTTTAAAGATTCAGGATCAAATTCAACGTTCTGCACCTTTGAGTTTGGGCACCACTCAAGCCAAGCAAGGCTTTCAAGGTTTTTTTTGACACTGTAAGACAACCACCTGGTAAAGGAACAAAGGTAAAAGTTCACTGTGAATAAGACTTGATTATGCATCCCGCAGGGAGATATGCCCCGGATTAGGTCAGGCACAAGTTGAGGCTTTATGTGCCAAGAGATATCTCAGGATAGCAGAAATTGTCCCTGCTTCAAAGGTGGCATACCACGTCTAACAGCAAGTTCCTTAATTTTTATAGCCAGGAACCTCTCCTGATAGCTTGAAACCCCACACTCTTCCTAGTAGAACATCCTGTCTTCTGAGCAAACACATCCCTAAACTTTCTATTTATTGTAGTAAAATTAGACCACAATCACGAGGAATTGAAATGAGACACATTTCATAGAGATAATACATAATATTGAATTAAAATGTGTGTGCCTCTTTGCTCAGTGGAAACCAAAGATAGATAATACACTTGACTATGTACATCATATGAGGATCTTTCTATAAAAAGTTAACAACAAAACCATTTTTTTCTTATTAGAAGCTTTCATTTCTTGGTGCATGACTGTGTTCTAGGCACTGTGCTGAGTACATTTGACATGATTTCATGTCACCTTTTGTATGCTACTATTTCTAACTAAAAGTATTGTACTCAAGGAATCTCAGGGTTTGGAGGGTTGTCTGATCTGACTTATATCATTTGACCTATAGCAGCTTTTCCATTAATATAATTTTCTTCACCTCATGGGACTTGGGTAATCACTTATTTGTACTTCTCTTGCTCTCTTTTTAAAAATTTTATTTATTTATTTGATGAGACAGTAAGAGAGCACAAGCAGGGGGAGGAGGCAGAGGGAGAGGGAGAAGAAAACTCCTCGTTGAGCAAGGAGCCCTTCACAGGTCCCAATCCCAGGACCCTAGAATCATGACCTGAGCCGAAGGCAGAGGCTTAACCAACTGGTCAAAAGTGACCAACTGGTCACTTCTCTCTTTTTGAGGGGAGGATGAGGTCAACAGCTAATTAACTAAACTAAGTGCTTGTGTCATAGATATTAGAGAACGAAGGAGCTTATGAGGCTTGAGCTAGCCTTCTGCCTTCAGATGATTATGCACAGGAAGGCAGGAGAGGTAAAATCACCTTCTCAACACCACACAGCTAAAAAAATGACAGAATGAAAACTACAGTCTTGATCTTCTGGTAAGATCCTGTCACCCAGATGTCTGGGTGGCTCAGTCAGCTAAGTGTCTGCCTTAGGTGAGTCATGATCACAGGGTCCTGGGATTGAGCCCCATGTGGGGCTCCCTGCTCAGTGAGAGCTTGCTTCTCCCCCTCCTCTGCCCCTTCCCCACTTGAGCACTCTATTTCAAATAAATAAATAAAATCTTAAAAAAAAAAAACGAAAAGATCCTGTCACCTATTAAGATTGCCCTCCTCCAGTCCCGTCCATGGGACTGGAAGAGATTATGCTGAGTGAAATAAGTAAGCAGAGATAGTCAATTATTGTATGGCTTCACTTACTCATAAGGAATAACATGGAGGACATTGGGAGATGGAGAGGAGAAGTGAGCTGGGGGAAATCAGAGGGGGAGACAAACCGTGAGAGACTGTGGACTCTGAGAAACAAACTGAGGGTTTTGGAAGGGAGGGGTGTGGGGGGTTGGGTGAGCCTGGTGGTAGGTTATTATGGAGGGCACGTATTGCATGGAGCACTGGGTGGGGTGCATAAACAATGAATTCTGGAACACTGAAAGGAAATAAAACAAAATGGAAAAAAAAGCTGAAAATTCAAAAAAAAAAAAAAGAAAGAAAAAAAGAAAGAAAAGATCCCCTCTCCTAAGCTGAGCTTCATTGTGAAAACAAGAGTTAATGTGTGTTGAGATATGGCACATTTGTGCCATTGGTTCTCCTTGACAAATTGCACTTCCAAAATATAGAGTGAAGAGGTGAGAGTAGAATAAAAAATGGCTGCTGTAAATGGTATATTGTACTTCTAACTGGCCAACTTGGAAGAATTTAGGAAAGGCAAAAAACTAAAATCTGTAGCTCAGAATAAGCACTACCCCAAGCAATAAGATCATAACCTTATCCCAGCCCAAGCTGTAACAACATTCTACCCGGACGATGAAACAAATATGCCTCCCTCCTGCCCACCTCCTCTACTCAAGCATGTCTGTTTCGTTCCATCCCTCCTATCTGCAGGTGTCCCAAACCTCAGGACAGCCCGAGGATGCAGTACAGGATTAAAAAAGGAAGGTGCTAAGGGGAACTTTCTGACAATCTCAAGTGTTTTTTAAAATTCAGAAATGGTAATTAGCATAAGGAAGGCTCATGTGTGTGTGTGTGTGTGTGTGTGTGTGTGTGTGTACACGCACTGGCGCACTGGGGAGGGACTGCTCTTCCTCATGACTGTGCCTGAATGCTGATTTTTCTGACCCACTAATGAGATTTCCTGCATGGCAGAGAAATAGCCTCTCACTCCATGAAAGGAGCCAGTCCCAGACAAATCTCTGGAAACACAGAAAGGTCTAAACAAACATAGACCAGACGTTGATGGAGTGCAGATGTTGACATTCCCAGGAAAATGAGAAGAAAAGGGAATATTTGGGAGAAGAAGCAGCATCTTTTGAAAGAGAGGTGAAAGCAAAGTAATACATTAAAAGACAAAGAATTGGCAGGAAAATTATCTTGTAACATTCTTAACCATGTCAACCAGAACATGTCGAGAATTGATTCTGGAAGCAATAGCGAAAACATGGAGCTTTAGCAGAGGATAAAAAACCCAATCAAAGCATGAAGCTTGCTCACATCCAAGCTGCGAAACTATCATCTCCCTAGGAAAGGGGGATAGAGGCTCACATTGCACTCACCCTAGCATGATTTATTTACAGATGAATTATATATATGTAATCAAGCATATAGATTTAACTGAAATGTTTAGCCACAATGTTATAGATACCTTGTTTGTTGAATTATACTTGAGTGACCCCTTTGCATTTAAAATGCTGTTAGTTCAATCACAAGAGGAAAGCTGGAAAGAACCCAAATACATGGAGACTAAACAGCATCCTTCTAAAGAATGAATGGGTCAACCAGGAAATTAAAGAAGAATTGAAAAAATTCATGGAAACAAATGATAATGAAAACACAACAGTTCAAAATCTGTGGGACACAGCAAAGGCAGTCCTGAGAGGAAAATATATAGCGGTACAAGCCTTTCTCAAGAAACAAGAAAGGTCTCAAGTACACAACCTAACCCTACACGTAAAGGAGCTGGAGAAAGAACAAGAAAGAAACCCTAAACCCAGCAGGAGGAGAGAAATCATAAAGATCAGAGCAGAAATCAATGAAATAGAAACCAAAAAAAAAAAAAATAGGAAAAATCAATGAAACTAGGAGATGGTTCTTTGAAAGAATCAATAAGATTGATAAACCCCTGGACAGACTTATCAAAAAGAAAAGAGAAAGGACCCAAATAAATAAAATCATGAATGAAAGAGGAGAGATCACAACTAACACCAAAGAAATACAGACAATTATAAGAACGTACTATGAGCAACTCTACGCCAACAAATTTGACAATCTGGAAGAAATGGATGCATTCCTAGAGACATATAAACTACCACAACTGAACCAGGAAGAAATAGAAAACCTGAACAGGCCCATAACCAGTAAGGAGATTGAAACAGTCATCAAAAATCTCCAAACAAACAAAAGCCCAGGGCCAGATGGCTTCCCAGGGGAATTCTACCAAACATTTAAAGAAGAACTAATTCCTATTCTCCTGAAACTGTTCCAAAAAATAGAAATGGAAGGAAAACTTCCAAACTCATTTTATGAGGCCACCATCACCTTGATCCCAAAACCAGACAAGGAACCCACCAAAAAAGAGAACTACAGACCAATATCCTTGATGAACACAGATGCAAAAATTCTCACCAAAATACTAGCCAATAGGATTCAACAGTACATTAAAAGGATTATTCCCTACAACCAAGTGGGATTTATTTCAGGGCTTCAAGTTTGGTTCAACATCTGCAAATCAATCAATGGGATACAACACATTAATAAAAGAAAGAACAAGAACCATATACTCTCAATAGATGCTGAAAAAGCATTTGACAAAGGACAGCATCCCTTCCTGATCAAAACTCTTCAAAGTGTAGGGATAGAGGGCACATACCTCAATATCCTCAAAGCCATCTATGAAAAACCCACCACAAATATCATTCTCAATGGAGAAAAACTGAAAGCTTTTCCGTTAAGGTCAGGAACATGGCAGGGATGTCCATTATCACCACTGCTATTCAACATAGTACTAGAAGTCCTAGCTTCAGCAATCAGACAACAAAAAGAAATTAAAGGCATCCACATCGGCAAAGAAGAAGTCAAACTATCACTCTTCACAGATGATATGATACTATATTTGGAAAACCCAAAAGACTCCACTCTAAAACTGCTAGAACGTGTACAGGAATTCAGCAAAGTGTCAGGATATAAAATCAATGCACAGAAATCAGTTGCATTTCTGTACACCAACAACAAGACAGAAGAAAGAGAAATTAAGGAGTCAATCCCATTTACAATTGCACCCAAAACTATAAGATACTTAGGAATAAACCTAACCAAAGAGGCTAAGAATCTATATGCAGAAAATTATAAAGTACTCATGAAAGAAATTGAGGAAGACACAAAGAAATGGAAAATTGTTCCACGCTCCTGGATTGGAAGAATAAATATTGTGAAAATGTCTATGCTACCTAAACCAATCTACACATTTAATGCAATCCCTATCAAAATACCATCCATTTTTTTCAAAGAAATGGAACAAATAATCCTAAAATTTATATGGAACCAGAAAAGATCTCGAATAGCCAAAGGAAAATTGAAAAAGAAAGCCAAAGTTGGTGGCATCACAATTCCGGACTTCAAGCTCTATTACAAAGCTGTCATCATCAAGACAGCATGGTACTGGCACAAAAACAGACACATAGATCAATGGAACAGAATAGAGAGCCCAGAAATAGACCCTCAACTCTATGGTCGACTAATCTTCAACAAAGCAGGAAAGAATGTCCAATGGAAAAAAGTCAGCCTCTTCAATAAATGGTGCTGGGAAAATTGGACAGCCACATGCAGAAAAATGAAATTGGAACACTTCGTTACACCACACACAAAAATAGACTCAAAATGGATGAAGGACCTCAATGTGAGAGAGCAATCCATCAAAATCCTTGAGGAGAATGCAGGCAGCAACCTCTTTGACCTCAGCCACAGCAACATCTTCCTAGGAACATCGCCAAAGGCAAGGGAAGCAAGGGCAAAAATGAAATATTGGGATTTCATCAAGATCAAAAGCTTTTGCACAGCAAAGGAAACAGTTAACAAAACCAAAAGACAACTGACAGAATGGGAGAAGATATTTGCAAACGACATATCAGATAAAGGGCTAGTATCCAAAATCTATAAGGAACTTAGCAAACTCAACACCCAAAGAACAAACAATCCAATCAAGAAATGGGCAGAGGACATGAACAGACATTTCTGCAAAGAAGACATCCAGGTGGCCAACAGACACATGAAAAAGTGCTCCACATCACTTGGCATCAGGGAAATACAAATCAAAACCACAGTGAGATATCACCTCACACCAGTCAGAATGGCTAAAATTAACAAGTCAGGAAATGACAGATGCTGGAGAGGATGCGGAGAAAGGGGAACCCTCCTACACTGCTGGTGGGAATGCAAGCTGGTGCAACCACTCTGGAAAACAGCATGGAGGTTCCTCAAAATGTTGAAAATAGAACTACCCTATGACCTAGCAATTGCACTACTGGGTATTTACCCTAAAGATACAAATGTAGTGATCCGAAGGGGCACGTGTACCCGAATGTTTATAGCAGCAATGTCTACAATAGCCAAACCATGGAAAGAACCTAGATGTCCATCAACAGATGAATGGATAAAGAAGAGTGGTATATATACACAATGGAATACTATGCAGCCATCAAAAGAAATGAAATCTTGCCATTTGCGACGACGTGGATGGAACTAGAGGGTATCCTGCTTAGTGAAATAAGTCAATCGGAGAAAGACAACTATCATATCATCTTCCTGATAGGGGACGTGGAGATGCAACATGGGGGGTTAGGGGATAGGAGAAGAATAAATGAAACAAGATGGGATTGGGAGGGAGACAAACCGTAAGTGACTCTTAATCTCACAAAACAAACTGGGGGTGGCTGGGGGGAGGTGGGGTTGGGAGAGGGGGAGGGGGTTATGGACATTGGGGAGGGTATGTGCTATGATGAGTGCTGTGAAGTGTGTAAACCTGGTGATTCATAGACCTGTACCCCTGGGGATAAAAATACATTATATGTTTATAAAAAAAAAAAAAAAGAAAGGATGAATACCCAACTTTTGTAGCAACATGGACGGAACTGGAAGTGATTATGCTGAGTGAAATAAGTCAAGTAGAGAGAGTCAAGTATCATATGGTTTCACTTATTTGTGGAGCATAACAAATGACATGGAGGACATTGGGAGATGGAGAGGAGAAGGAAGTTGAGGGAAACTGGAAGGGGAGGCGAACCATAAGAGACTATGGACTCTGAAAAACAACCTGAGGGTTTTGAAGGGGCGGGGGGTGGGAGGTTGGGGGAACTAGGTGGTAGGTAATAGGGAGGGCACATATTGCATGGAGCAGCTGGTGTTGTGCAAAAACAATGAATACTGTTGCACTTTAAAAAAATAAATAAATAAAAATTTAAAATGCTGTTAGGGAACTGGGTAGTCGGGGTGTGGTGGGGACAAGAGGATGGAGAGGTCCGAGAATAAGCAGTATTTTACATAACAAAAGACAACCCTAGATGGGGCTCTCTCTATGTTTACTTACTTGCTGGAAAGGGGGTTATGTTGGAGTTAATGTCCCCATGTGGAAGTTTCATCAACAGATTTGAGGGTGTGCTGGTGGACTGAGTCAGTGAGTGAGTCAAATCCCTGCTCCACCCAGGAGCAAATGACAATAGTGTCTTTCAGGGCATAGGTGTGAGTCATTTTTGAGCATCAACCTCTGCAATGCAACACCATGATATCACCTCTACAGCCTACCATTTGGCCCACAGAACAGCTGTGGAAGCAGTGATTGAATCTGAATCAAATTCAACTCTATTAAGTTAACCTTTGCAAGGTCAACATCTGCTACCTACTTTTTGGCCAGCCAGCAATCTATAAAATGAGTGTAGATGACTTGGTTAATGAGGCTTTAATAATAGAAATCTGGGTCCCGATTAACTTTTGTGTAGCATGTCTTGGTGGATGCTAGTATATCTTGCAGGGTTTCTCAGGGTTGTCAATTATATATAAAAAATTGTAACAGCAAATGCCCTTTTAAAAAGCATCCTATAGATAATTAGCATTAAATATGTGTATGAGGGGGCGCCTGGGTGGCTCAGTGGGTTAAAGCCTCTGCCTTCGGCTCAGGTCATGATCCCAGGGCCCTGGGATCAAGCTCCACATTCAGCTCTCTGCTCAGCAGGGAGCCTGCTTCCCTTCCTCTCTCTCTGCCTGCCTCTCTGCCTACTTGTGATCTCTGTCTGTCAAATAAATAAATAAAATCTTAAAAAAATATATGTATATGAACAACTTTGTGTATATATACATATATATCTATATATACATTTACATACATATACATATTATAAGTACTTAAAGCTATTGTATCTGTATATATATGGATACATAAGCATACCTGTGTGTGTGTGTCTGTGTGTGTGTGTATACACAAAGTTGTTCACTGTAGCATTTTTTATTGCAACAATAAATCCAATATTAAATGCTCAACGAGAAGATATTTTTAATTAGATTATGGCCCATATATACAGCAGGATGTTATGGAGGTGTTGACAAGAAAAAAAAAAGGTGTATTAGTACACATGATATTATTACAAGCTATTATGAAAGAAAGATATGTGATAGAAAAAAATATGCATTTATGAAAAAAAAAGGATATATATAAATGTAAATGTATATTAAGCCTTAGTCTGAAAAAATGGAGGAAAATAGCTATTAAATGGGTTAGGTTCTGGAAAGAGATTTGTGGGCAGATGAAGGTAGAGAGGTGTGAGGCAGAATTTTTTTTGTTAAAATGAGTTTTTTTCTTAAGGTACCTTCTAAAATACAACAAACATTAAAGAAAGACAAAATAATTGCATCCAATATTCAGAGGCCAAACTGTCATTACTAAGATACTGGCAGCTGAATATATACTGTAAAAATGGTTCCAAGTTTCCACTCATAAGGATTCAAGTGCTCCCAAAGCAATTTCACTGTTAGTGTTTTTATTCTGCCATGTTTTCTCTTTAGCACCATTTCCAAGGAATTGGGACATTCTCTTTCTAGGTATTTTCTCTCTCAATTATTCAGACAATCATTGATCTAATAACAAAAGGAAGCTATTAGTGATACTGTGTGCCAGATATTACTCATATTTGATAAATTGCATGCCCAAGGGTATATGAAAAGAATAGGAAAAGAAGCACATCAACAAAAAGAATATAATTCATGTTGATTAAAACAATATGTGCCAAATAGTTCTTTTTGAGGGAGAGGAAAAAGAACAACATATATTAAGAAATCTAACCAGTGAACATAGGAGATCATGGCCCTCATAGGTTTTAGTTATTCAGTGGACTTTTCTCAATCGTTTTTTTCACATTAGGCATTATGCTGAGAATGAGTAGTGGGACACTATAGTGAAAGGAACAGACAAGTTAAAACAGTAATTACAATGCAATGGGATAAGTGGTAAAGTGGAGGTCAAGGGGAAAATACAATTAGGCAAATGCAAAACAGCATATAAACATGAAAGAATGAGGTATTGAAGGAACGGCGAGAACACTGCTCTTCTTGGGTGTTGAGGACAAATATCTCAAACTGTCTATTCAACATGTCCACTTGGATATCTAATAAGGATCTCAAACTTAATACACCCCAAATGAGCTTCTGATTCCTCCACTCTCCACCACCAGCTTCTCCATGGTCTTCTTCTTAGTTTACAGCGACCACATCCTTCAGCTGCTCAAGCCAAATGCATGGGAGTCACTATTGAATCTTCTCTGTGCTCCATATACACAGTCTCAACAAATCGTTCTGGATCCCCTGAGAGGATCCAGAACCTGATCACAAATTGCCAGCTCTATTGCTTCCTTCCTGGTCCAAGCCCGCCACCTCTGGCAGCGTTGTGCCACTTCAACCTATCTACATAGCAGACAGAGTGATCTGTTTATATAGTGAGACAGATCATGTACTTGTCCAGACCAAACCCCACCTTGGCCCTCATCACACTCTGAGTGAAAAGCTAAAGTCCTCATTGTGATTGGTCAAGGTCCTGAATAATCTGACACTTCCCCTCTCATCAGAGAGGCTTAAGAGGGGCTTACCTGCCCTCTACTTTCTCTTGTTGCCCTCCTCTCTCCACCTGCAGGAGCCCAGCTCTTTCCTTAGCCTCGTCCAGGCATGCTTGTTCTACCCCCTCTAGTTTTTATTCAATGACCCTTTTCAGTAAGTCTTTCTAATCCCCCTACATAAATTACAAAATCTACTCTCATACTCTATTTTCTTTTCAATTTCTTATATCACATGTACTATCAAACACACCCTATTTTTGTTTGTTTTTGTTCACCACTGTATCCTTAGAACCTAGAATATATTTGGAATATTATAGACTCTCAATAAATATTTACAAAATTCATGAATGATTGAGTGTGGTGAATGAGGTATGAAATGATCAAAGTTGAGACTGAAGGGATACACAAGCGCCCAGCTCTTTAGGTGCCATGGTAAGAACTTTGAAACTCATCAAACAATAAAACACCACAGGAGCAAAAGAGGTGGTTATACCATGTGTGTCTGTGTGACTGTGTATGTTATATAAATACATATACAGTATAAAGAATGCAATGGGTGGGAGAGAGAGAGAGGAAAGATGGATAAAGGATTTGAATAGACATTTCTCCAAAGAGGTATCCAAATGACCAAAAAGCACATTAAAATACACTCAACACCATCAGTCAATAGGGTAATGCAAATCAAAACTGCAATAAACTATCACCTCACTAGGATGACTATAAGCAAAAAGAGAAGTAATAATAGGTGTTGATGAGGCTGTGGAAAAATTGGAACTCTCATACATTCCTGCTGAGATTGTAAAATGGTACAGCTAGTGTAGAAAACAGTTTGGCATTTGTTCAAAAAGTTAAATATATAATTATCATATGACTCAGCAATTTTGGCTTGATAATTCATTTCTTCTTGACTTTGAATAATATTCCATTGTATAGAGGTCTTAAAATTTGCCTATTCATCTTCAAAGATGAAGAACATCTTTGTTGCTTCCAACTTTTGATAATTATGAATAAAGATTCTATAAACATTCATGAGCAGGTTTTGTATGGGCATAAGTTTGCAACTCATTTGGGTAAATGTCAAAGAGCATGATGGCTGGATCATAAGATAGACTGTTTAGCTTTGTAAGAAACTGTCCGAAGTGGTTGTACCATTTTGCCTTCTCATCAGCAGTTAATGAGTGTTCCTGCTGTTCCACATCCTCACCAGTATTTGGTGTCAGCAGTGTTTTGGACTTTAACCATTCTAACAGCTGTAGAGTTTGTTTTAATTTGCAATTTCCTGGGGCACCTGGGCGGCTCAGTTGGTTGGGTGTCTGCCTTTGGCTCAGGTCATGAGCCCAGGATCCTGGGATTGAGCCCCGAGTCAAGCTCTCTGCTCAGTGGAGAGCCTGCTTCTCCCTCTCTCACTGTCTTCCCCCCGAACTCCCTGCGCTTGTGCCCTCTCTTTCAAATAAATAAATAAAATCATTAAAAAATAATTTGCAATTTCCTGATGAAAGCATTGATGAAAAATGTTGGATATTTTGGATGCTTGTCATCTTTATATTTATATTATAGTATTATATAATAAGTTTTCAGTGTCTCCAATCTAAGTATGAATTGCTTTTTTTTTAAGTCTTCTCACATTTTTAGCCTTAGAGTCCATTTCATATTGGGAAAAGTGAATTTAAGGAAGTTAAGAACAGACTATATCCAGTACAACCACTATCTGGTATAGGAAATCACTCACTCATGTAACATGTAAAAATTGACTCCTAGCATGAGATTGATTATAAAGCCCAGAAGTCAGTCAGTTTGCATTTTCTCCTGGAAGATAACACTATTGGTTTTTTCTACCTTCCTCCCAGGTCATATATTCTAACTTAATTTAATGGCATTTAAACATGATCAAAGACAAAGATTAGAAACTCAGAGAGCTACCTTTGGGTTTTCCTTCCGTTTCACCTTGCACATTAATATAGCTATTATACCTTATGAATTCTGCTTTAAAATGTTTCTGGAATCAGTGTCATTTTCTTCATCCTCACTGACAAATATCATTCCCATAACTTTTAAACTTTTTTTTTCCTGCCATAGAGGCCTGATGTGGCAGCCAGAGGCTTCCTATTGTACTCAGAGATCTAAGATCCCCACTTCTGCTTCACCAGACTAATTTCACTTTTTGTCTGTTTTATATATTGGATTTCACATAGATTTAGTTTTTTTCCAAAGAGTCCTCCAAGCACAAGCAACCAAAAAAAATTTTTTAAATGAACTTTATCAAAATTAAAACCTTATTATGTGGATCGAAAGAACCACGAAATGAACAGAATAGTAGAAAATATTTCCAAATTATGTATTTGACAAGAGTCTTATAACCAGACTACATAAAAAAACTCTTCAACACAATAAAAATAAGACAAATATTCCAATTTTTAAATGGACTCAACAATTCCACTCCCCGGTATATATCCAAGAGAATTAAGAACATATGTTCACACAAAAACCTGTACATAAATTTTCATAGCAGCAATATTTCAAAATATCCCCAAGTGAAAACAACCCACATGTCCATCATCTGATAACAGACAAACAGAAGATGGCATAACCATACAATGGGATGTTATTCAGCTGTAAAGGAATGAAGTACTGATTCATGCTACAACATGGGTGAACCTTGAAAACATTATACTAAGTGAAAAAGCCACACACAAAAGACCACATATTGTATGATTCATTTATATGAAATATCTAAAGTGGACAAATACACAGAGAGAGAGTAAGGTAGTGGTTGCTATTAGATGGCTAGATGGGAGAATAGTGAGTGGCTGCTAACAGGTTTGAAGGTTGTTTTTGGAGTCATGAAAATGTTCTGGAATTAGTAGCAACAGTTGCACAACATTATGCATATACTGAAACCATTGGATGTACTAAAAAAAACCACTTTAAAATGGTGAATTTCATGTTATATGAATTATATCCCAAACAAACATTGCAAAAAAAAAATGGTATCTTCTAGAAACTATTATCTGGAGCTTTAGAGACAACTTTGTGATCCAGAAAATAAACAGATGGATAAAGGAGACTACTGTGGATTTCTGCTGAGGAGGAATTTGTGAAGAATTCTTACTGCCAGATTGAGTGTTCCTCCCAGAGAAGCAGGATTGGGCTTAGTTCTCAGGTCACTGTGCTCGCAGGGTAACTGCTATTGTGTGCTTAGTTTGAAAGCGCAGTTGTTTAAACTGAGTGAACACAATGCTAGTGGGGCACATGAAAATCCACAAGAAATTATGCATAGGCCAGTTTAAGGGCTGCTGACCAAATGTCCTTAGCCTGAGGAAGGGCAGAACTTTTATAGGTTTTTGTAAAAGTCAGGTAGAAATGAAACTAACTACTAGAAATGAGGAAACAATGACAAAACTAAGAACATCACTATAACTATAAAAGCACATGGGTTTCATACATCATGGGAAAATAATCTATTGATGCATTGAATGTTTTTTCTCTCATCTCCTGTGGAGTTTAGGATAGGCGATCCAATCAAACCAGCATGCGTGTGAATTTATTTCCAAAAGAAGAACACAGAGGTATAAGATTTGAGTTTAATGGCCAAAGACAATTTTTTTTTAACATATGAGCCAATTAAAAGCTCATTACCCAGAAATACATCTGGTGGTGTATGTCTTGGGAGGAAATGGTCTGACAAAACTTTTCTTGAAGCTACTCCCAGAACAATAAGAGAGATAGGAGAAGCAGTGCAAGACCCAGGCGCCAAGTGGTTGTTGAGGCAAACCTGCCATAAGATAGAAGAACTTTGAGGAAAAGAATTAAAGGGTGGTTCTCAACATACCAGTCTGCTATACATGGAGAAGTCTCCAAGTGTCAACTTCCTTAGGAGACCTGGGATTGTTGAGGGGCCCTGATTTGTAGGTAGCCTTGTCTGGATTTTCAAGTTAAGACCAAGATGACCCAGGCAGGCAGGAGGGATGAAGCAGTCCCAATGAGACTGACATGTAGAAATTCCCTGTAGTGCACAAGTTTGAAAGGTACCTTATATCCTGTGGATTCTGTAGACTGACAATACTAGACTTCTTAATTTATACTAAAGTAGTACTACTCAAAAGCAAATAGCAATTTGACAGATATTTGACTGTAATCACTGCATATTGTAAGCTATATATAGAATTACATATTTAACTCCCTCCCAAAGAGAGAGAAATGGATAGAAGGATTTTTTTTTTTTTTTTAAGACAAGGAGAGGATGCATCCTTTTGATTAGTTTTCTCATGTTCTGTCATCGTGCAAAATGAAATTTAGGTCCGAAGGGCAGTAAGTAGTCACAAATATGCAACATCCATCTGGAGTGGTACATGAGTAGTCACTAAGGAAACGATTTCAAAAAGGAAACCATAAATGCCTTCACCAAAGCTGGATAATTAGAAGTGTTAAAGAAACAGTGTAGGATTTTTCTTAACTTCCTGGTTAAGGTAAATCAGATCTAATTATATTTTAGTTGTTAATTCCTACCCAAGTCGTTGAAATCTTTCATGAAAATGAATTAAACCAATAATTCTCACTAGGAAATTTGAGAAAAATCAAGCTCTCTCAATGTTGTATAGTTTCTTAAAATAATTTATAATCTTAACAGGAGTACAATAGCTTCACATATTATTTTCTTCTCATAACTCATGGGATTCGTTTTCTCTTGGTAGTTATACTATATAGATCCTATAGATCCTTTTTCTGTTTTAGTAAGTTTAAAGAAGGCAGATTTAATTACTTCAATTTCATATAGGCTTCCAAACACAGGCTGACCCTCATCATAAAGAGACAGCATGCATGTTATCATAGAGTATCTGAATCATATCTGGCAGCCATTAAAATCATCTGCTAAATTACCTTCGAGTTTGCACAGGATTCTGTGAACGAGGGTGCACAGGAGGGAGAAGTAACTTTTGGGTAAGTGAGAGTCAGAAGAAAAATTGTGTAGGTGGAGAGTTCTGTTGCCTTGCTTTCTGAGCAGTGGTATCCCCCAAATAGTCTCACAGCTCCTTATCTGAAATTTGTGGGGTCAGATGTGTTTCAAAATTCCAAATGTTTTGGACTGCATGAAGGTAATCTATTTTGAATATGTCTCATATGCCATGACAGACCCAGGGTGGCTGGGGCAGCAGCTGATAACCAAACATATCGGTACGTCTGCAGTTTCATGTATGAACACCACTAAGTAGAATTTAAAAAATGACAGAAAACAGCCTCTTGTCAGTTCCGATTAGGTTTTGCCTTCAAATGAAGTCTGAAAAACTTGTTGGTTTTCAGAGATGATTTTGGAATTGTGGATGAAAGATCATGAACCTGTAATGAAATTAAAGAGATTGCCCTCTTTGTCCTGGTTGTAGGAAAACCCTCCCGGGTGTCTTTTTCATCCATGTCCCCCTGACCCTTCATAATAGGTCTTGAGTAAAGAGCAGCAGCAACGCAGGCCCCCTGTGACCCTCGCTCTGACAGCTCAGTGCGTTTTGGGAGAGAAATTTTACATTTGGTCAAATACAGAGATCCTTGTTAATTACACCCCCAACCGAAGGATCCTGTAATTGCTCGATTTGATGAATTATGGTGAGTATGTGAATTTCCAAGTAATTTTCTTGGGAATCTCTCACCGTCTCATTCACCATTACCTAAATTTTATGTATCATTTATCTCAGCAGTCCAAGTTTATCTGATGATGAAAAAATGTTTACTTTCCTAGCGAATTTAAATGTATGAGGTATTCCTGCCTATTCTCCTTGTGTTTCTTCTCCCTCCCCACTGAACCCTCTGCCCCCAATCCAAGTTAAATGGATTAAATGTATGAGCAAATGCTGAAAAACCTTATTTTTCATAACTGGCATGAACATAACAACTATAGTCAATGTGAGTTTCTCTGGCTGTGAAACAATTTTCATGCTTGAACTGGCTGAGCTCTTACTTTAGGAACTGAAAATGCCATTTTCTTTGTCTTCAGACCTACTCAATGGAGGTTCTTAACTGGGAGGACTAAGGACTGTGTCAGAAAGGATGCGTTGTGACTGTACAGACCAGTGCTGTCCAAAAGAAACATGATGTGAGCCATACTTGTCACTTAAAATTTTCTAGTAGACATATTTAAAAAGAAACAAGTGAAATCAATTTTAATAAGATATTTTATGTAAGCTCATATATCTAAAATATTAACTTTCTGATATGTAATCAATCTGAAACCTAATGTTAAAATATTTTACATTTTTTTCTCACCAAGTCTATGAAATCTTGTGTATATTTTATACTTAAAGAACATTTCAATCTACATAAGTCACATTTCAAGTGCTCAGGAACCACATACTATTGGCCATCATATTGGACAGTAAAAGGAATAGCAAAGTTTAGAAAGCAGAGCTGGGACCCAATCCCTCAGAAGTCTGTGATTCTTCTGGGAAAAGAATACAGATTAATTCTACGGTATATTATAAACAAAAATAAAGACCATCAACCAATGAAAATAATGTCTACTACCTCCCATAAACTAATGAAATCTCAGGATTCACGCTAAGAATTATATGTTATTCCTTGGCTAAGTAGAAGTCACAGTTTGAATCCAAAATTGGGGTAACAGGGCCATCAGAAAGGTGTTACCCCCGATCTTTTTGCAAAGAAATTTGCAGAACAGGTATCTCTATTGCCTTAATCCTGAACTTCTGCCGGTAGCAACTTAAACTGCTCTAAGGATAACATGAACATAGTAAATGCTAGCAAGTGAATGTTGAAATGATTTAAAAATAAAATTCAAGGGCGCCTGGGTGGCTCAGTGGGTTAAGCCGCTGCCTTCGGCTCAGGTCATGATCTCAGGGTCCTGGGATCGAGTCCCACATCGGGCTCTCTGCTCGGCAGGGAGCCTGCTTCCCTCTCTCTCTCTCTCTCTGTCTGCCTCTCTGCCTACTTGTGATCTCTCTCTCTCACTGTCAAATAAATAAATAAAATCTTAAAAAAATAAAAAATAAAAAAATAAAATTCAAGCATGTTTAGGCAGTTAGACTTCTTCCCTTCTGGAACCAGAGAATTTAGATCTTACAATCTTACTGTACAGTAACGAGTTGCATCTTGGTTTTCACAACTACAAAATGAGAATAATGTATCTAGTGTTTATTATAGGCATTCTTCTCAGTGTATTACATCTATTTGCTTAGTCTTCACACTAATGTACACGGAAGACACTGTATTCTATTCCCACTTGAAGGATGAAGAAACTGAGACCACAAAGGTAGTTTATCCAAGATCACACAGTTGAGAAGAAATGAAATAGTATTCAAACTCATGTTAGTAATCATTATTTTATAATGTCTTAAACTTATGAGGTGAACATAAAATGAATTCTCACTGTCTTAAATAGAAATTACAGTGTAAGTGCAATATATTAATATTAAAAAATATCTATTAGTGAAATACTGTTGTTAAAGGAAATCTTATTTGGTTTTGTTTTTTAAATATGTGTATTTTTATGTCCCTTTTTTAATACAAATGTTAGCATAATATGTAGAGTGCTATGAATTTCGCTTTTTTTTTTTTTAAAGATTTTATTTATTTATTTGACAGACAGATCACAAGTAGGCAGAGAGACAGGACGAGAGAGAGAGGGAAGCAGGCTCCCTGCTGAGCAAGAGCCCGATGCGGGGCTCGATCCCAGGACCCTGAGATCATGACCTAAGCGGAAGGCAGAGGCTTTAACCCACTGAGCCACCCAGGCACCCCCCCTTTTTTTTTTAAAGATTTTATTTATTTTGAATTTCGCTTTTTTAAAAAACTTAATAATTTAGCCTTGAGATCTTTTCACCTGAACATTGATATTGTACTGAGTAGTATTTCTTTTTTACTCCCAAATTTACTTTATTTTATTTTTTTATCATTTTTTTTCCTTCATGACAAGAGCACTACTATTTATTTATTTATTTTATTTATTTTTTTTTTAAGATTTTATTTACTTATTTGACAGAGAGAGATCACAAGTAGGCAGAGAGGCAGGCAGAGAGAGTGAGAGGGAAGCAGGCTCCCTGCCGAGCAGAGAACCCGATGCGGGACTCGATCCCAGGACCCTGAGATCATGACCTGAGCCGAAGGCAGCAGCTTAAACCACTGAGCCACCCAGGCGCCCAAGCACTACTATTTAATCGCTGTTCCTTATTTCCCCCAGTCTCCTCACTCACCTCCCCTCTAGTTTGTTCTCTAGGGTTAAGAGTCTGCTTCTTCCTTTGTCTCTCTCTCTCTTTTTTTCCTTTGTTATTTTATTTAGTTCCTTAAATTCCACATATGAGTGAGTCATACAGTATTTGTCTTTCTCTGACTGACCTATTTTCATTTAGCATTATACTCCCTAGCTCTGTCCATGTCGTTTTACATTTAAATTATATGTAGTCTGTCTCATGTTGTACCAAAACAGCTGAAATTTATAGTCATTCATTCATTTATTTCATTCAAATATCATCTATTAGTGAGACTTCCCCTGATCATTTAAAGCAAAATAAAAAAAAAACCACAAAACTTTTCCAGCCCTTGGCAATCTCAGTCTTCCTTAATTTTAAATATATACATGTAATTCCTTATTATAAAGATATAAATTATAAATTTATGTATGAATTCATTATTCTAAATTTACTTATGTGTTTGTGCTTTCTCTGTCCTTAATAATATAAGCTCCACACAGGCTAGATTTTTTTTTTCTGTTGTTCACTCTTGTGTCACCAGTACCTGACAAGGATGTTGGGATCTTAGTAAATCCTCAGTAAATATTTATTAATTAAACAAACAATTAGCTTTTATATTTATTCATTTGTTGATGCTGAAACAACAGATATAGCAATTCTGTACAGAGACTTTGGAACAAAATAGACTTGGATTAGAATCACAGTTGTCATTTACTATTTGTAAAATATTTTAAAAATAATAAATACATTGATCTTGTAAGGTTATTGGGAAGATTAAATAGGAAACTTCTTTCTAAAAGTAGTCTAGAGGCTGGCACAAGGCTATGCTCCATGACTGTTGTTGTTGTTAAATTTTTATTACTTATCCACTCAGTAAATACACACGGTGCCACAAACTGTGCTAGGTGCTGATGGAGTTTGAGTTAAAGCAGACATCGATTTTGAGATAAATCATACCTTTTAATACACGGGTGGACTCGTAAGTTAAGGAGCCCTTTAAGGCTTCCATACCCCACAAGCTCCAGCCCACAACCCCCACGTCCCAACCATAAAGTGAGCTGAAAGCAGAGTCAGAAGCCCGGGAGCTGCAAGCAAAGGGGAAGGGAAGTGTTTCCCTGATAGGGTCGCCATCAAGAGCTCAGGCCTCAGGCCGGAATCAGGAGAATAAGGTAAACCACCAGTCTGACACAAGAGAGGGTCAAAATAGTACCTGTTTCAGTAGTAGCAAAAACGGTCTAGAAGAAATAACGCATGATTTCCATGATTTAAGCTCATGCAAATCTGAGTTCAAAAAGATCACCAAAAACACAAGTAAGTGAGCCATCATGTTGCAGAAAAAGTAAATAAACAGGCTTAGGCCCCCAAGGATTTCACATTTTAAAAATTATTAGATAAACAATACATAATACAGAAATAAAGGATGGGATTATACATTTGATGAAGAAACAAAATGACAGATTTACAAAAGAATCTAACACAACTCTTTAAATTGAAAAGCATAATTGTTGAAATGAAAAACTCAATGGAGAGGTGAAATAGGGGGTGAATGGTAGCTGCCAAGGGAATCTGTGAAGGCAGATGTGGAAACCACTAGAAAGAGACCGAGGCTCGCAGAGGAGGGAATGAGAAGCCTGCCATTGGTGCTACCAGGATCCCAGAAGAAGACAACAGAAAATACGGAGGAGAGGTGATGATTAAGGAAAGAAATGGGTTTCCGAGGAGACAAGACTCACCAAATAGGATAAATAAAAATGAAACTACACTTAGAGAAATCATAGTGAAACTGCCAACTATCCATGCAAAGAGATCCTCTAAGCAGCCAAAGAGAAAATGCAAATCACCCACAAAGGTGTGACAATTAAAATTCTAGCAGACACCATAAAAGCAGCCAGAAACCGTGGACCGATGTCATGAATAGTTGAATGAAAACTTAGAAAAGCTGTTTACAGACTAAGTTTGAAATAACAACCATTTTAGACCATCAAGGCTGGGAGAGTTGCCACCAGCAGATCTTTACCAAAGAAACTTCTACAGAATCCACTTCAAAGTAGAGAAAAGTGATTCCAGAAGGAAGGTTTCAGATGCAGGAATCAATGGTAAGCAGATAGATTCGAAAACATGTTTATAATGAAAATTATGTCTAATTGTGAAATAAAGCATTCCAAAAGCTCTTGCATTTTGGAGAGAAGATGAAAATAGTGGATTACAAATAGACTTTGTTTACTCAAGAAAGATTCCTGAAAAAAATACTAATGGAATATTTTAATTACCAAACCAGAAGCAAAAATAAGATGAGAAAAAATAAGTGAATAGAAGTCATGTTAATATTTTTTAAAGGCAAAGAAGAGGAGGAAACGAGGTGTAGAAAACAAGACAAAAATAATAAAGTAAGGTGGAGTAAACAAGTCTAAATTTATCAATAATCACAAGGAATAAAAATGTTGACATCTTAAAAGTTAAAAACAAAGTAAATCAAAGAGAGAGAAAAAATTCCAGCTATATACTATTTCTGAAATATGCCTAAAACATGAAAACACCAAAAGTAAAAGAATAGAAAATGATGGAACAGATAAATACTAATTTGAAGCAATATTTATTATATTAAATAACTTTTTGAATTAAAAAAGACAAAACCTGTCCAAAATCTTAACCACGATTATTTTTCATTTTTGAAAACTCTTCTTTTTGTCCCAAATATCCATATTTGGATATTACTATATTTGTGATGCACATTTAATTTCAATTCAGCTTTTTTCTTTTTAAAATTATACTATAATATAATTTCCCAAATTTTTAGGTCATTTGTATAATATCTATTTTGAGGGCAATAGTTAACAAATATGTCTGACCTTTTTATAATTCAATTATGTTTCCTACATGATCTTTCCAGTAGTGAATTTTATAAGCTTATTACCAACTGTGTGAAGTAAAAACTCATTTTATTTGTCCTAAATGCTTAGAATTTCAGAATCTATTTATCATCTGAATACTTCTTGATTTAGGGACTGCCCGTGTTCATTTCATGCATGCCACTCAGATTTTATAAATTTTGAACAGAAGCCTACTTGGTCTTTGCAGATTGAAGCATTGCCCTCTTTTGCACGTCCCCGCCCATCTTGCGGATCATTTCATCTGACTCTTCTGTCTCTCTGAAGAGGGCAGAAGGCTGCTTGTTTGTTTGGGGGTTGGAATTGAGGATAAGGCACCTTTGTACAAAGTCCCAAGATGGAGTACCAGACTGAAATAGAGGTGCTCAGAAATACCAACAGGAGAGGACAACAGTAACAAATGTTATTTATACAGGTCTTCCTTCGCGCCACACGCTCTTTAATCATATTCCATATGGTAGTGCTGACTGGTGAGTCCAGGAAGGCCTCAAATACCTGTCTGATGCTTCTCTTTCTCCTCCTCCCTTCTTTGTTTCCAAATAAATCAGAGACAAGCGAGTAGGCGTTCAGGCTTCTTGCCTATTTGCAGAAGCCGTAGTTTGGCATCAATGCTTCCATTCATCTGCCTCTCTTCTGGGTCAAGAGGGTACAAAGACAGTATGGATTATGAAACAAAGGCGTGTGAACTTGGGGGCAGGAGGCCAAAGAAGAAAAAAAGGTCCAAATAAACAAACCATGGAGGTCAATGCTAATGAGCAGAGAAGCAGCTTACAAATAAGACTTTCCAAGCCTTTAAGGAACTATATAAAATTAGATTATGTTTCAATGACTGACATCACAGCAAAGCTAAATAGTAATAATACAGTAGTGCAGTACATAGAAATTACCTACGTACATAATTACGGCTTTACGCAAACTAATGAACCAGAAGAGCCTCTCTGTTATCTCTGACACAGACCTTGGTTTTTCTCCTGGGAGTTGGAAAAAAGTCAATGTGTCAGCAATTCATCTATTTCTGCCTGTTGGTTCATCATGCAGAAATGAAATGAGGTGCATAATGTGAATTTAGATGTCAACATTCTGTTGAATTCTAGAAAGATGTACTAAAATGTTTAGTTTGCATTATAACAAATTTGTGTCATTCTGAGTTTGTTAAATTTGGATTATGGAAAATTGAAGATTTGCATAAATCTAAATTCTACTAAGGACCCTGTGTTAATACATTCTTCACATTATTTTTCCAAAGGATAACTTTGGTCTGTTCAATCCAGCCTTTAAAATTTTTATTATATACTTTGGAAAGCAGTATTTCCTTCAACCTCAAATATTCAGCCGTTAATCTTTTGAACAGGTCCTACAATATTTAGTAGTTTTATCTGACTTTGTAATCACTTGACACAAGCGTTATCATGATGTATTAAAAACCAAACAAACCAAAATAAAACAAGAAGAAAAAGGGCGCTTGAGTGGCTCAGTGGGTTAAGCCTCTGCCTTCGGCTCGGGTCATGATATCAGGGTCCTGGGATCGAGCCAAACATCAGGCTCTCTGCTCAGCGGGGAGCCTCCCCCCGCCCCTCAGCTTCTCTCTGCATACCTCTCTGCCTACTTGTGATCTCTGTCTGTCAAATAAATAAATAAAATCTTTGAAAACAAAAACAAAAAAACAACAAGAAAAGGTTCATGCTGCCAAACATTTGGTTGGTCTGAGCTAGAGTCACCCACAGGCCCTCACTGTATCCCCCTGACAGATGACGCCCATCTGGGAATAGAGGCTGTTCAGGCTCAGAGCTCTGAGCTCAGCCACCGAGCTGAGCACGTCTAAGGGGGCTCTCCTGAACCCTGTCCAACTGATGACGCCAAGAATTATAATTATTACTTAAACGAAGCGAGTTTTAATATTTTGTGACACAATTATTAAATATCAGCTTATGTAAAGCAATCTGTGGCATACACTGAATATCGGTTCATTTATGTGATAGCTTATCCTGAAACTGGCTCCTTTTAAAGCTAATGGTCTGCTACCATCTTAGATCTCATCACTGTGGGTATCAATCTAATCTAAGGCCTCATCACCCAGACTGAGGCCACTGCAACTTTTTCCCCATTTTCTTATCTCAGCCTCATTCCACTTGGACTGCTCTCCACGGTCAAGCTCATTGTCCTCTAATAAAGCTATCGTCATGTTGTACCATGACTAAACAAGCTAGAAGGATGTACAAGTGCTCCTCCGCCTGGCTTTACAAGTAGTCTTTCCTGTCTGCCTTCTTTCCTTCCTCTCTCCTTCTTTCTTCTTTCCTTTTGACTTCTGACTGAATTATAATATACATCTAGAAGGGTGCGTATATCAGTGGATTTTCACACAACTGACTAGCAACCCAGAAACTCCCTCTTGCTCCCTGCCAGGCTCCACCCACATGTCCTGAAGGTAACCAGAATCCCATGTTTTAAGAGCAGGAGTTAATTTAGTCAGTTTTTACTTTTATTAACCTCCTACATGCAGGACTCAGGGAAAGGACCTAACTCGGGGTGCAAGAGGATGCTTTGGGCTCCCCAGGTCTTGTAACCTATGGCAGCAAGTCTGGTTTGAGTCCCTGCACTGATGAATCTGAATGTTCTGAGATGTCATGGGCCTTCATCAGAATTTGCCCAGGAGCTGCCAGCTGGAGGTGTCCAGGTGACAGCTAATGAGAGATCAGTGGGGAGAGATGGCCAATGGGTAGCATTTGCTGATGACGTTCTAAAGCTAATATATGCATTTCCCCTCCCTCCTATTTTCTCCATCTCTTCCTCCTGAATCATCTCCTCTGCTTCCTACTCAATTGCATTTCAATCAACAAAGCCACAAAAGGCACCTGCAACCTGTGGCATTGAATCCGTAGTCCCCAACGAATACTCAGGGTCTCTTGCATGTCGAGTGGAATGCCTTCCCGGTGGGAGAGCCTTTGATGCTACTTTGATCTACAGAACATTCTTCCTGTCATACAGGAGCAAAGATGTGAAAATATTTTTTTTATCTGTGATTCTTTTTAACAACAATTCAACAAATGCTATTTGTTGTTGCCTTATTGTGAAGTTGAGATTTTCTTAAGCCTATCTATTGAAAATATAACATAAAAATAGTATTTTAAATATTGAAGAAAAGTCAGTGGGTATTACTCACAATACCAACCTAACTCTACAACTAGCTTAATTTTGCATCTCTTCTCTCAGTTCCTGTCCACAATCAAAATTTGTACTGTTGCTATTGTAGTGCTTATATCAGGAGACTACCTATGCATCCAAAAGGAGAAAGTTTTATGGAGTTTCCCTATAAAATAATTTGAATACAGAATAACAAAGTTATGCCTTTCTTTTCTGATGTATCCTCATTGCCTTCATTCAAGGGAGCTGTGTAGCTCCGCTACGACAACGGCAGCCGTGCCAGGACACGAGGAGCCTGGATTCTTGCTCCCACTCTGTCAGTCCCTGTTTAAGTAAACACATGGATGTCTTCGTCACTTTGCTATGCCTCAGAATCTTCAGGAGTAAAGTATAGAGGCTAAGACTTATCCCGTCTACCTCACAGGATGCTTTATTAACTCAATAAACCTAGACCGAGCACCTATTGCACATGCGTGGGGTCCCTGCTGGGGACTGTGGCAAGTAGCAGGGGACAGTGGGCAGCGGACAAGTGAACACTCTGCTTCAGAAGCGGCGACGGTCCCACTCAGGGGATACGTGAGTCAGGCCTCCGTCTAGGCTCTGATTCTTGCAGTGCTGCTCTCTTCCCCTCATCCTAGTATCTCTAAGAGCAGGCTCCCAAGGTCTCCAGGATGGTGGCAGGGATTTGACCTCTCTGGATTCCCCCTTGTCCCTGTCTCCCAGCTCCTCAGCTTTCTCCCCAGCTTCCACATCTTCCTTAGCCCTCCTTCACCAAAAGCTTATTCTCTGCTTTTTCCTAAGCAGGGGCTCAGGGGTGCATCAAACTGGGACCCTGATCTTGTGATCTTGTGCAACACAAAACTTATTTCCCTTCCTGGAAGGGAAGTGTGGGGGCCTTAGAAACCCTGGGGCCTTCCTTTAAGATATATCGCCCTCCCTCAAGAATACACAGAATAAAGAATTTCTGCTGAGGAGAGGAGAAAATAGTTTTAAAACATTCCATTTCAAATTCCATATCCCATTCCACGTACATGAAATCAGAAGCAGGATCTGTTGTTTCTGACTGGAAATGTCTTGCAGGATTTTGCAGAGAGTGTGCACTTGGGTCAAGCATTAAAGACAGTCGGGGGCTTAAATAGGGCACCTCAGATGAAGGAGCACTGGAGGCAGAGGTGGGAGGATCCAGAGTGTGTTTGGAGAGCTACAAGGATGCAGAGGCGGATGGGGGATAGTGGTGTGGGGTATCCAAGGAGAACAGCTGCCTGTGATGGCAAGGGCGGGACTATGGCACCAGCCCACCAGAGCCAAATCTGCTTCCTCTAAGAGGCCAGTAGGCCCACTGGCTTGTACACATCTCCCCATGCCTCATCCCTCCAGAAGTCCCAGTGTCCCCAACATCCACCACCACTCTCTCCCTGCCCATTCTCCATAAGTGCCCTGACCTGTCCAGTCCACCTTCAGCTCCCTCCTGAAACTTCTCCATATCACAACCTTCCCTCTGAAATATGGAAGTTCTCTGAAGACACCTTTCTCATGGCCCTCAAAGACTGCTTTTCTCCCACATTCCATGTAACCGGGACCCCAGAGGTAAGGTAGATATCTTCCTTGCTTCCCTCTGCCACCTCCAGATCATGCAAAACTCTGCCTTTTAACATTCATATGATTGGGACGCGGTAACTTCCTCATCTCTGTCACCTCCTGGCCATACTTCTTCATTCACTTGTTCCCAGACTTCCTTTCTACTCCAAATTCTGTCACTCTTTGTAAATCCAGCATTCCCAGGAAAGACCATTTCAATTCTCTGGCATCTCAGTTTCTTTACCTGTTTGTCTCATATGATCTTTCCTTCCCTCTACTTCAGTTACCTCCACTTATTGCTGCACCCTGGACACTTGCACCACCTCTGAAATCTCGGATGCCAACCTCAAGCTCCCAGACTATCCATATCCTTCTAGTTCAATTATTCATGTATCCTACTAGAAAAGTCCTTTAATCTCATCATGGCTCCCACTCCATTGATCCTCCCACGTTCTCTCTATCCAACAATATCCTCCTCATGAATGCCTCCCATGCTGCCTAGGTTCAATTCCATACTCCACCATTTTAATCTTCTTTTATAAATGCCATGAATTCACTTATCTGCCATTGCTTCATGGATGTGTTATGGGCAAGGATCCCTGGTGGCAGCATAAGGAATGAATTAAATTAGAAGGAAATTGAAGGCAAAACTGTTGGGAAGTTAAAGTGATTCCACAGACACAGATCTATTTTTTGAAAAGGTAAATGGACTATATAAACATATGGTTGTACTAAGTTACATTTAGTAATTTTATTCTTCATTAAGAATTGATAATATTTGGGGCACCTGGGTGGCTCAGTGGGTTAAAGCCTCTGCCTTCGGCTCAGGTCATGATCCCAGGGTCCTGGGATTGAGCCCCACATCGGGCTCTCTGCCCTGCAGGGAGCCTGCTTCCCCCTCTCTCTCTGCCTGCCTCTCTGCCTAGTTGTGATTTCTGTCTGTTAAATAAATAAAATATTTAAAAAAAAAGAATTGATAATATTTGACTTGATCAAATGGTTTGTCATGCTCAAATTATCATGGTTTTTGAGTAAATATCCCAGATTACCTCAATATATTTAAGCCCACAATCTGTAAAACATTTATAGTTTATGGTTTGGGGGCTAATCAGGCCTGAAAGTATCTTTCCACAGTAATTGGAAAAAGCCTCCTATACTCAGCTGGCTATTTTTTTTTTAATTTTTTTTTCTTTTTTTTTTTTTAACAGAGAGAGAGAGAGAGAGAGAGAGAGAGATTACAAGTAGGCAGAGCAGCAGCCAGAGAGGGGAGGAAGCAGGCTCCCTGCCAAGCAGAGAGCCCGATACGGGGCTCGATCCCAGGACCCTGAGATCATGACCTGAGCTGAAGGCAGAGGCTTAACCCACTGAGCCACCCAGGCGCCCCTCAGCTGGCTATTTTTAAACACAAGCAACCTCTCACTCCTTCCAAATCAGATTGCTTTAAACTTGGAGAACAAGCACTCTTATTCAGGACATGTGTGTAGCAGCTCTGAAGTTCTAAGGCCCATTTCCTTCAAGTATCGGGATGGAAATGGTGCCTGGAAAAAGTGATACAGTGGCAATGAGTTTGAAAACTTCAAAAATAGTCATACAGATTTTGAAGATGTATTTAAAGGTAATTAAACAAAAACCAATTCTACCCAAAGTACCTGTGAAACGAAGGAGGTTGAGCTCCACTCTATATACCAAAAGAAATGAACAGTGGAGAAAGAAAGGTGTTGGATGGATGGATGAATGGATGTCAAGAGACCTCTAGCTATAAATGGCTGTTTTATTCATTGTTGTTTCAAAATCCAAAATTCTTTTTTGTTGTTGTTGTTTAAGAATGTATTTATTTATTTGACAGAGAGAAAGATCACAAGTAGGCAGAGAGACAGGCAGAGAGAGGGGGAAGCAGGCTCCCCGCTGAGCAGAGAGCCCGATGTGCAGCTCGATCCCAGGACCCTGAGATCATGACCTGAGCCAAAGGCAGAAGCTTAACCCATTGAGCCACCCAGGTGCCCCCAAAATCCAAAATTCTAAGTGAAGCCAGCACACTGATGTGTTTGGTTCTGTGGTGGTAGTATGTGAGCGAGTCTGGTGATGAAAGCAGTTTGCTGCTTACTGAAAAGGAGGTACATCTCAAGCACCCTGCTTCATGGGCTGGGGCATCCTCAACATAGTGGTGACCCAGAGAAATTGATGGAAAAAGGAAAAAAAAAAAGATGGAGCTCCTCTGAAAGCATCTGAAAAAAAATTAGTTTTAGTTTTTATTGTTAGGACAGAAAGCATTATATTGATCCCAGGGTACTTCTAGGCCTAGAATGGTTAATTCTAAAAGTGCAGTGGGAAAAAAAGGGAAACTTAAAATAGTTCTAGTTTAAAAAAAAAAAAAACAACTTGACGGATTACTAGGAACAGATATTCACAATGTGACTAGGTAATTTTATGCCAGTATAAACAATGTATTAATGATGTGTATCTGTCATATACTTGGGTCTCTGGGGAGGCATCTGAAAGGCAGCATGGTGGGTGGAAAGTGCCCTCACCTGGGCATCAGGAGATGGCTTGGTTCCCGCCAGATCTCTGACTCTTACCACCACTGAATTCAAATAGTCAGCTTCCTTTCTCTGACAATTCTTTCTTCTTCTTAGACTCAAATGTTGGCAGCCACCTTAGGGAAGAGGAACGACACTCAGAGACTAACCAGGACAGAGTCTCTGGGTATAGATGTGTTAAAAGAGTGGAGTAAGATGGCGGCCTCCACTTTGAGCCTCATTCTTTCTGTAGAGCAGGATGTGACTTTATCCACGGAGGGGGAAGAGGCAGGGACCCATGTGAAGAGAAAGTTTGGAGGAGTGTCTTGGTGAGCAGAAGGAGATCAGAAAAAGCTGGCAAAGCCACAGTAACATTTACAAGCACAGATACCTGGTGAACCCGACAAACGGCTCCTTGCAGTGGCAGAATTTCCTAGAAAATGGAAATCCTTGAGCAGTGGGATCTGGAGAGAGAGTAGGGATCAAGGGAAGGTCCTGCAGTCAGATCTGAAGAAATATTGCAGAGTGCATTCCCTTATTGAAAATTCATGGGGGCATAATACCATATTGAAGGCTCTGGGGAGACCTACACTAAAGAAACAGGATTAACTATTTAATCCTGAACTCGCTTGACTATGGAAACTTTTTTTAAAAAAAGATTTATTTATTTATTTGGCAGAGAAAGAGAGATCACAAATAGACAGGGAGGCAGGCAGAGAGAGAGGAAGAAGCAGGATGCCTGCCGAGTTGAGAGCCCGATGTGGGGCTTGATCCCAGGACCCTGGGATCATGACCCAAGCCAAAGGCTTTAACCCACTGAGCCACCCAGGCGCTCTAAGACTATGGAAACTTTTAAAAATAAATGTCTGTGGTGGTTACCAGAGGGGAGGTAGGTGGGGGGATGGGGGAAACAGGGGATGTGGATTAAAGAGTACATTTATTATGATGAAAAAATACAAAAAAATGAAAAAAATAATAATGCTGGAGAAAATATGGTTGTTAAAATTTCACTGAACACAGTAGATAAAACACTGTTCTAGGATATAAAATCCAAGCTTGCTAACAAGGTCTATAACACCCTGAAGGATTGAGCTTCTGGCATCACCTGCCTCAAACTTAATGTTCAGTGCTACTAAGCCAAACCACCTGGTGCTCATCTCTGCCCACCACCCCCAAGTCCGCACACCCCAGACTGCCCAGCAAACTGCATGCCTCATGGTTTCTTTACGTGTGTTTTGCTCACTGAGAACACAAATGCTCTCCCACATTTCAGACTGGCTAGTTCTTATTCACCTTTTAGGATTTGTGTAAGAATTATCCAGGAGTGGAATGCCTGGGTGGCTCAGTTAGTTAAGCATCTGCCTTCAGCTCAGGTCATGATTGGGATCCAGCCCCCTCCCTCCCTGCTTCCTGCTTAGCTGGGAGCCTGCTTCTCTCTCTCCCTCTGCCCCTCCCCACCACTTGTTCTCTCTCTCAAATAAAGAAAGAAAATCTCTTTAAAAAAGTGAAAAGAATTATCCAGGAGGCCATGCTTGTCAGGGATATTTTGTAACTTTAAGTGGAGTGGTATATTCAGAAAATAAATCACCTGTGCATTCTTTCTTCCTTTCTTAGATACTGTCTCATTCAGTCCTTGCTTCTCTTCTGCAAGGGAGACCTTATTAAAAAGTTATTAGAAGACCTTATTAGAAGTGAGACCTATTAGAAGACCTTATAAGAACTGAGAAAATGAGGTTCAGCAAGCCCCAGTGACTTGCCAACCATTACCCCAACAGGAAATGGCAGAAGCAGGGCATTCCTATTTCAAAGACAAGGTCTGCCCATAAAGTGGGTATGTGAGCCATTAGAAATAGACTCAAAGCATTTAAAGAGCTTCTTGTTAAAAAAAAAAAAATCCTCTGCTTCTCCCTCCTGTCTCTTTCTCTGTGTGTCTCTTTCTCTAACATCATCGCTGCTGGCATCATAGCATCTGCCTCTTGGATGGGCCCCCAGTGACTGAGAAGGACAGAAAGTCTAGTAGAATAAAACTCATTTGTACCCTGTGCACACATCTCCTCTCACAGCTGCTGCTGTTCCCAATTTTCTGCCTGGCTGGGTTTTTTAAAGAGCGTTAACTGTGTTTTTCCTATTGCTAAATGCAAAACAAACAAAAAGCAGTCACGTGTGTGTACACATGCTAATATATTTCTCTTCGAAGCAAATATTTGTAATAACAAGGAGCTGGAAAGGATGAAACTTGCCTTTAAAAAAAATTTTTTTACATCGTTTTCCGTATTTTAAAAGTAGAAAGTGACTAAAGGAAAAATTCTCCAACTACAGTTGTAAACACTGCGCCCAAGAGAAACCTATGTTGTTGTAGGACTTTATCTTCACTAGCTGCACCGCATGCCCTTGACTTGTGTGGAGTTCACTGGGAATAGTGGTCGCAGGTGAGACTCTCTCTGGCCTGCTTGTGGCTCATTCTCCCCCCTGCTGCCCCACTCGCATCTCCAAGAGCTGCTGAACCTGGACAGTGTATAAGGAAGCAGCCTTAGGAAACTGTTTGCACCAAGATATTAGTGGTATGGTGGGTTTGCTCCTCCAAGAGTAATTAGAATTTTAAAAGAGCATTCACCCTCATGCCCAGGTGATGAGTGACCCAGAGAAATTAATCTGTAAGGGTAGAGCTTTTGGATCTATGCCGCTCTGATGAGCATCTCTTTTGGGCAAGGCAGGCCTTCCTGGCATCCTTCGAGTTGTGTCCTATGGAAACGTATTTTCTTCTCCCACTGATAAGGCCGTCCTGACTTCCAAGGCAAAAGAAGTAATGCTAAGTTGAAAAAGAGGCCCTAACACATATATGTGTGAAATGGAATAAACAACCATTTTCCATCACTGAAACAGCTACACAGACCTAATGAAAAGCATTCTATTTCAGACAGTTATACTTTTAAGTATTGCTTTCTGCACTTTACACTTCACTCTTCTTTTTCTCCTTTCAAGACAAATAGGTCTTTTCCACCCCCTACTATTAGAAGATTTCCTCTGAAAGGCACAGACTGTGTGTAAGAAGCACATCCATTCATATCCAGCTGAGGTAGTCAGTGTTGCCTGGTCTGCCTGGCCAAGGGGAACCGGATCCATGTGCCCCTGTCTGTCGGCATCTGCTCACGGGGTATTGCCACGTGCCCACCAAGCTCAGTGCACCATACTGGCTCTGTTCTTCTCCCAGCAGAAAGGACATTCTGTGTCTCCCAGGCAGGGTTTCTCTTTGCTTCCTGACAGGAACCTAGCTTGAGCGTCGCGGAGAAGGACTCCGGCGTCTGGCAGACCACACTAGTTGCTATGGCTGCTGCTTGGCCCAGTTACCCTCAGAGCCTCTGTTTATTTATCTAAACCTGGAGGTGCCAGTGAGCATCCCAGGAAGTCGTGAAGTGTGGTCTGTGAAGGGCCTGGCATGCTCACGCCCAGCATGGTATGCAGAAGTAGCTCTTGCCAGATCCCCAAGAAAGCTTTGTTGCGCTGAAGCACCGCACTGTATACACTAACACACCGTCTTTCACAGACTCAAGGTCACTTCCCCCTCAAAAGCCTTAAAAGACCCCCTTAACTTTATTTTCAAGGCCCTCCATGATCTAGAACAACCCCTCCCCCATTTCCCATTGTAAACCGTGCTTGGCATAGAAATCCATCATTTTGAGCCACATATCATATGCCCTCAACTTGCTGCATCATGTCCCATTTCTGTGTTTTTCCTCTAGTTTCCTCTAGCCTTGAATGGATGACTCCCTCATCTTTACCTATTGTAATGCTGATCAACAAGCCCACCTCAGGTGACTTTCTTCTAGGAGACCTCCCTGACAGCTCTGTCAGAATAATCTCTCTCTGCTCCTCTCAACGGGAAGGCTGCGAGCTTTTTCCCATTGAGGATGTATTTGCTGTGGGTCTTTCATAGATAGATTTTATGAAGTTCAGGAATGTTCCCTCTATCCCTATACTTTGAAGCGTTTTAATCAGGAATGGATGCTGGATTTTGTCCAATGCTTTTTCTGCATCCATTGGGAGGTTCTTCTCTCTTCTCTTATTGATTTGTTCTATCACATTGATTGATTTGCGAATGTTGAACCATCCTTGTAACCCAGGGATGAATCCCACCTGGTCATGGTGGATTATCTTTTTATGATTTTTTTTTAAAGATTTTATTTATTTATTTGACAGAGAGAGATCACAAGTAAGCAGAGAGGCAGGCAGAGAGAGAGAGAGAGAGAGAGGAGGAAGCAGACTCCCTGAGGAGCAGAGAGCCCGATACGGGACTCAATCCCAGGACCTTGAGATCATGACCTGAGCCGAAGGCAGAGGTTCAACCCACTGAGCCACCCAGGCGCTCATGGATTATCTTTTTAATGTGCTGTTGGATCCTGTTTGCTAGGATCTTGTTGAGAACCTTAGCGTCCATATTCATCAGTGATATTGGTCTGAAATTCTCCTTTTTGATAGGGTCTTTGCCTGGTTTGGGGATCAGGGTAATGCTGGCTTCATAAAAAGAATCTGGAAGTTTTTCTTCTGCTTCAATTTTTTGAAACAGCTTCAGGAGAATGGGTGTTATTTCTTCTTTGAAAGTTTGGTAGAATTCCCCAGGGAATCCGTCAGGTCCTGGTCTCCTGTTTCTTGGGAGGTTTTTGTTCACTGCTTCAATCTCGTTACTAGATATCAGTCTATTCAGGTTGTCAATTTCTTCCTGGTTCAATTTGGGGAGTTTATAGTTTTCCAGGAATGCATCCATTTCATCTAGGTTGCTTAGCTTATTGGCATATAACTGTTGATAATAACTTCTGATGATTGTTTCTACTTCCTTTGTGTTAGTTGTGATCTCTCCCTTTTCATTCATCATTTTATTAATTTGGGCTTTCTCTCTTTTCTTTTGGATTAGTGTGGCCAATGGTTTATCGATCTTATTGATTCTTTCAAAAAACCAGCTTCTAGTTTCATTGATACATTCTACTGTATCTCTGGTTTCTACCTCATTGATCTCTGCTCTAATCTTGATTATTTGCCTTCTTGCATGTGGAGTTGGTTTGATTTGTTGTTGATTCTCCAGTTCTTTAAGGTGTAGAGACAGCTGGTGTATTCTAGATTTTTCAATTTTTTTTGAGGGAGGCTTGGATGGCTATGTGTTTTCCCCTTAGGACTGCCTTTGCTGTATCCCATTGGTTTTGCACCAAAGTGTCTTCATTGTCATTGGTTTCCATGAATTGTTTAAGTTCTTCTTTGATCTCCTGGTTGAGCCAAACATTCTTAAGCAAGATGGTCTTTAGCTTCCAGGTGTTTGAGTTCCTTCCGAACTTTTCCTTGTGTTTGAGCTCCAGTTTCAAAGCACTGTGATCTGAGAATATGCAGGGAATAATCTCAGTCTTTTGGTATCAGTTGAGTCCTGATTTATGACTGAGTATGTGGTCTATTCTGGAGAAGGTTCCATGTGCACTTGAGAAGAATGAGTATTCTGTTGTTTTAGGGTGGAATGTTCTGTATATGTCTATGAGGTCCATCTGGTCCAACGTGTCATTCAATGCTCTTGTTTCTTTATTGATTTTCTACTTCAATGATCTGTCTATTACTGAAAGGGGCATGTTAAGATCTTCTACTATTAATGTATTCATATCAATATGACTCTTTATCTTGATTAATAGTTTTCTTATGTAATGGGGTGCTCCCATATTGGGGGCATAGATATTTACAATTGTTAGATCATCTTGGTGGATAGTCCCTTTAAGAATTATTTAGTGTCCTTCTGTATCTTTGACTACAGTCTTTAGTTTAAAATCTAATTTATCTGATATGAGAATTGCTACCCTGGCCTTCTTTTGAGGCCCATGGGCATGAAAGATGCTTCTCCACCCCTTCACTTTCAGTCTGGGTATACCCTTAGGTTCAAAATAGGTCTCTTATAGACAACATATGGATGGGTCCTGTCGTTTTATCCAACCTGCAACTCTGTGTCATTTTATGGGCACATTTAGGCCATTCACATTGAGAGTGATTATTGATAGATACCTCTAGTCAATATTTATCACATATCACTCTGTCTTGTATTAAAGCTGTGCTTTTCTGTCTTCACCATTAGATTACAAGCTTATTAAAGGTAAGAACTTGTCCATATAGACACCATTTCTTCATTTAACATATTTATTATGCTAAGCTCTGTGCTGGGTACTAGGTGTGAGGTGGAGATCAATATCACGCAGTGTCTGCCTGGTCCTGGAGGAAGCAGACCTCAAATAATCAAGCAAATAAATCACTCTGTGATGATGGGTGACAATATGTGCTAGGAAACCGATGGCAGAGACGGGTCCATAAGTTAGTAAATATTTTCTGAACTGCCCTCTCTTCCCTACTCTCATCTCACCTTGATCTCCAGAAGTCAGATGTTCATGATGCTCCTAACCTGGCAGGTCACGCCCATTCCACCACATCCTAAATTCTCTTCCAAACACATCCTCTTTTTATTCAGTGTGGGGATTTTTCAAATCTTCAAGTTCTGGTTCCTTTTGGCTTAATAATTCCATCTTTAAATAATTTCTCTCCTCTCATATTTTACTGTAAGAAGTCAGAAGAAACCAAGTCACTTCTTCAACACTTTGTTTAGAAATCTCCTCAGCGGGGGCACCTGGGTGGCTCAGTGGGTTAAAGCCTCTGCCTTTGGCTCAGGTCATGATTCCAGGGTCCTGGGATTGAGCCCCGCATTGGGCTATCTGCTCAGCAGGGAGCCTGCTTCCCTTCTTCTCTCTCTGCCTGTCTCTCTGCCTACTTGTGATCTCTCTGTCAAATAAATAAATAAAATCTTAAAAAAGAAAAGAAAAGAAGAGAAAAATCTTCTCAGCAAAGCCCCCAATTTCATGGGACACCTGGATGGCTCAGTCAGCCAAGCATTTGCCCTCGGCTCAGGTCGTGATCCCAGGGTCCTGGGATCCAATTCCATGTCATTGCCCCTCTTCAGGTTCTTAAGAGATAAGATAAGGCTCCCTGCTCAGCGAAGAGCCCGCTTCTCCCCCTCCTCCTCTCTTGTGCTCTCTCTCACTATCTCTGTCTCTCTCTCTCAAATAAATAAAAAAAATCTATAAAGCATCCAATTTCATCACTGGCAAGTTCTACCTTCCACAAAATACTAGAACATGAACACAGTTCAGTGGCGTTCTTCACCATGTTACAACAGGGATGGCCTTTTCTCCATTGTTCAATGACATGTTCCTTACTTCCATCACAGACCTCATCAGAATGGCCTTTATTGTTTGCATTTCTATCAACATTCTCTTCATGATTATTCATGTATTCTATAAGATGGAAACCTTCTTTACAGCTCTCCTTTACTTTCTGAGCTCCCACCACAATTGTTTATGAACATTCCCGTATGATAATTTCAGCTTCGTCTAACATGCAACTAAAACTCTTCCCGCCTCTACCTATAATCTAGCTTCAAAGCTGCTTCTACTTTTTTAGGTATTTGTTGTAGCAGCATCCCATTTCTTGGTATGAATTTCTGTCTTAGTTGGTTCAAGCTGCTTTCACAAAATACCATAAAGTGGGTGGCTTATCAACAGCAGAAACTTACCTCTCACTCTTCTGGAGTCAGGCAAATCCAAGATCAAGGTGCCAGCCAATTCAGTGTCCGACGAGAGCCTTCATCCCAGTTCACATTGCTGACTTCTTGGTGTGTACCCACACGACAGGAGAAGGAACAGTCCTCTGGCCCCTTCCTTCAAGGACACAAACTCCACCAAAAAGGCCCACACTCATGACCTGATTACTTCCCAAAGGCTCCATCTCCAAATACCATTATATTGGGATGAGGTTTAAACCTATAAATTCTGGGGGGACCTTAACATTCAGGCATAATGCATTCATCTATTGACTCTCCCCAGTGTCCCCTTCTGAGCCCTGTAGCACTTGGCTTCTAAGGACGTTTACTTACTTGTGTCTGGATTCAGAGGTTTCCACGTAGGCAGCACCCTGCTGGATCGAAGCTTCTTCTGGACACTGACTAGTGCATACTCACCTCTGCAGTCCCTACCACACAGGAGATGCTCAACAATATTTGTTGAAATGGGGAATTTGTGTCCCTTCGTGGCAATGACATATGTGCCACTGATGTTAGAAACCTCAATTGACACAAAACAGGGGCCCATAGAAGAAGGGAGGGAAAAATAAAACAAGACAAAATCAGAGAGGGAGACAAACCTCTTACAAGAGACTCTTAACCATAGGAAACAGAGGTTTGCTGGAGTGGAGGGGGGTGGGGGGATGGGTCGCTGGGTGACCGGCATTAAGGAGGGTGTGTGATGCAATGAGCACTAGATGTTATATGCAACTGATGAATCACTGACCTCTAGCATATTCACTATATGTTAATTAATTGAATTTAAATAAGATAAAATTAAAATAAAACTGCAATTGTTCAATCAATTTGTCTTATCTTAAATGAAAGCATCAGAATTAAAATTCTCCTCTATAGTCCTAACACGGTAATTATTCAGTAACACTGAATTAGGGCAGATATTTTTATATTTCACAAATAGAGGTAGAATCTGTGCTCCTGGTGAGGTATGGGGCTAGACCCGCAAGCTGGTCAGGGCTCTGTTCTTCTTATCCCTCTTCTCCAAAACAAAACCTAGGCCTGTCTCCAGTGACCATCATTCCTTTGACCTGAAGCACCTGTCAAGAATTATAACAGAGGGCCAGAAATCCCAAAAACAAAGCAGGGAATCTGTTTGGGATAAGTATCCCTTAATATTATCTAGCGTAATTATATTCTAGACTTCTCCCTTCCTGTTACTTAAGGGATTACACCATGCCTTTCTTAGGAGAGAAATTGTGTTTAACATTGATCCAGGGACTGGTTCGGTTCTGGATCACTTTGCCCTTGCAGGAATTAGGGAATAGAGCAAAAGATCAGACTCTCAGGGCTGAAGATCACTGTGTTTTCCCATCAGAGCCTTTATACAGGGGTTTTATTACTGCAGGATAGAGAGTAGATGCTCAATCAATATGTGTCTAGTAATTATTTTTATTATTTATTTATAATTTATATATTTATTATCATAAAATCTCCACTTCATTTGAACAGTGCCTCATTGTGCAAGTTGGTATGCCACACACACAGCTTTCCAAATTCACTGCTGAATTAGTCATAATTAAATAGAGTTTCAAGTGAACTTATTGTCTGGTATATCTAAAAAATTACCAATATGTGATTCTGATCTGAGTATACAACTAAGCCAAATGTTTTACTTATGGCGGAAGAGTTGTGACACTAAAATATTTTGGATATTTGAGACTGAGTCAGGAGTTAGCAAAAAGAAAAATTTTAAAGCTTTTTGGAAACTTCTTTCTTTTCTCTTTCTTTCACCACAGGGAACAATATGTGACTGGCATTAGAATAAATGTTGTTGGCAGAAAATGCTAGAAAAGAAAGGATTACTGATGGCTGAAGTGTCTGGCAAAGGTGTCAGAAAGCTGGTAGAATCTATAGAGGATCCCAGAAGGGAGTAGTGTTTGCATAGTTGAATAAGACAGAGAAGGGAAGGGGCTCAAGCCAACATCTCATTGAAAACTTTGCATGAGGAGCACACCTGCCTGAGGGGGATTGCATGCAAAAGCAGTGGGAAAAAAGTCTGGAAAAAAAGAGGGAAGGCACAGGTAAACCAGTGGTGGAGATTATTTTTATGTTGGGGACTGGTGACCACAGGTCATGGGCGTGATTGTCTTAGAAGGATTCTTAGAAGACAGATGTGGCAGCAGCTAGTAAAATCTGTTGAATGGGGATGGAGTGAGCACTGAAGGGACTTGGAGTGGGCTTGAATGAGGACAGGGATGCACTGAGAGGCCCTTGGCCCCTGTTTGGAGTTAGGACAAAAAGGGCTCAACTGCTGGCTTTACCTCCTATTAATGACCTTGGGAAAGGTGCTTCACCTCTCCAGGCCTCAATTTCTTCATCCTGTGGCTTCTTAAGTACTCACCTGGATAGCGAATGGGAAGTCTTTGGCACACAGTGGCACTAGATAAAATTGCAGCTATTATGGAGTTCAGTAGAGATGTGTCTTTTCCTCTAATTAGTTATAAAAAAAAAAGTATACTTAGACAATCCCTATTCATCTAATCAAGGTTTTTTGAAGACTGCTACTGGCAAACTCACAGTTCCTTGAGGATGGCTTCACTGAGGAACAATCTGGAACAATTAGAGATTAAGTGAAGGAGGTATTAGCCTCTGCCTCTGTCCTGGGTCTCAGAACACAAACACCTCAAACCTCACTCCTCACACCACAAACTGTCCGTATCCCTCCCCACCCCCTCTGTAAAGTGGTGCCTGCTCCCTTTGACTGTCCAGTGCTTCCACGGTGGAAAAGGCTTCAAAAACTATGAACTAAAAGACAGCCAGGCAGGCATGACACAGAGCAGAGCATTTAAATTCCTCATGACCATCGCTCTGGTCTGTTCAAGAACTTTTTCCATTTACTTCAGAAATAGTCAGCCTATGTGATCAGATGCTGGGGCAGGCACATACCAACTTAAAACACCAGTCACTCAAACACAACACGAGTGCGTGGGGGGTCAAGGTGGCAGACAGTAAAGGAAACAGAAACAGGATGGAAATGGGAAAACTCCATCTGGTTCTTCCAAAAATAATCATCACAAGGGGAATACCTGACATGGTGTCAAGTCTTGAAGAAATGAGCTGAGGTTACTTTTCGGGGAGAGACAAAAAATGGTCAGAGGGGAGTGAGTCTGAAGAAAGTAAGAGGTGGGGGAGTTGAGGGGACCCTGTGCCCCTGGTACTTGAAACAAATGTGAGAAAAGTTTTCTTTTCTTTTTTCCTCATCTCTCCAAATCTCAAGTGTTTCTCTGTTGAAGAGAAGATAAAGTTGTTCCCTAATTAGATGCATTTGGAAGCAGTGTGGCAACATGGAAAGAGCATAGACTTTGGAGATGGAAAGACCTGAGTCTGCATCCACTTAATTGCTATGTCACTTTGGGAAAAAAAGTTTAACTTCTGCAGACCTCAGTGTCTGCTTTGAGTCAGCGACTCTAATATTTACCTTCTTGTGAAGATTAGATATAAATATATAGGCATATAGTAGACATTCAGTAAATGGTAACGGATAACGTCGGCATTCACTCATTCACTATTATGCAAATCTCCTTATATAAGCCACACTGTGAGGTGAGGTGTATTTCCAACCAACAGATAGACTAGCCTAAAGAATCTTGAAGTCTTATTTGAAATGGTATAAATAGAAATGCTCAGCACTTATGATTGACATTGCTCGGCTCTCCTAGGCGTGTCTTTCAATTCAGTCCATGTCCCTGCGCTAGGCATACTCTCTCTGGCCTCTTCATGCTTCCTTAGCCATTCAGGTTTTGTTTCTGCCAAACTCTTCTTCAGTCTCATACCCCACCCTTACCTCTGCCCTGTTTCTCATTCTTTCTTGACTCCAGAATGCATTTTCCAAACACATATAACAGGAGAGACTCTATTTACTACCTTCTTTCTTCCTGTCAGGCTGTGGATGACCAACAGGTCACAAACACATTGGACACAGTGACCCCAGAAGTTTCCCAGTTTAATTGCCAAGGGTGGACCACTGTGGATGCTACCTTCTGTGAGAATGAATGACTGTGGCGAGGCAGGTTGTGACTCCTTTGACTTAAATTCTGAATAGAATATTTCCAGGAATCCTTGAGATTCCCCGGAATGTGCACCTCTAACACTCATTCTCTAGAATCACCACTCCTGGGAGAATTACTTATCTTTAACTCAGACAACAGCTCTTGATTGTACCATTTTGCATAATCTTGAAACATTTAAGCTCTTAAAAATACCAGGCAACCTTTAGAGAGGTTCCCTCATCAGCAAATGTAACACATGTGTGGTGAATAGGTCTTTCCTGGGAATCCAGGCTTTGGAGATGGGAAGTACAGATAGGCTGAACAAGCTACGTTGATTGGGTCCGCCCATCCTAGTGAGGGGAAAGAGACAGACCTGGATGAAAATCTCAAATTCCTGCCCTCTCAAACCATGTTGCTCTAAGCAAGTGATTTCTTTTCCCTTATTTTCTCTTTTCTGCATTTCTTTTTCAATTTTATTTTATTTGTTTATTTGAAAGAAAGAGAAAAAGCAAGAGCAGGGGGGAGGGGCAGAGAGAGAGGGAGTAGCAGACACCCCACTGATCCAGGAGCCGCTGACATGGGGTCAATGGTAAGAGGGGGCCATGACCTGAGCCCAAAGCAGACACTTAACTCCCTGAGCCACTGAGATGCCCCTTTTCTCTATTTCTAAAAGGAGAATCATGCTGCCTACTTCCTAAAGTTGTCATAATGCTTAAGTGAGAGAAGCAAGTACTCTGATCTCCCTTCCAGTGCCCATTCCCTACTCCACTCTTGTTAAAATTCTAGAATGTTCTTTTTCTCTCTAAATGTAATGAGAAGAAATCACTACCAGAAATAGACTATAATTTAAGTTCTCTGTTGTTTGCAATCACACCACATGAATATTGAAGGTAAAGTGGTGTTAGGAGTCAACCTAGGATCCTTTCAGACAAAGAAACCTTGAGTCTTCAGAGAAATCAGAGACAATGACTTAGAGTTATTGGTGATATTATTATACCAAAATCCATGCTGACTTAAAGACCTAAATATTCTTACATAGATTATCCCATTTGACCTTCAAAATAAATCTGTAAGGCAGGAAAGACAGAAATTTATTTTGCACAGGTAAATGCCCTGAAGTTCAGAAACTTGCTGTGAGTCATAGCTAATAAATGATCACACCAGGACTCAAGCACAAGTGTCCAGGCTCCAATTTACTGCAGACTCTTCCCTCATCCCAACTAATTTCTTAGCTCTTAAATGCTTACCCATCCATTGTGCTGAGTGAAATAAGTCAATCAGAGAAAGACAACTATTATATGATCTCCCTGATATGAAGAAGTTGAGAGTCAAGGCGGGGGGTTTGGGGAGTAGGAAAGGAATAAATGAAACAAGATGGGATCAGGAGGGAGACAAACCATAAGAGACTCTTAATCTCACCAAACAAACAGGGTTGCTGGGGGGAGGGGGCAGGGAGAGGGGCGTTGGGTTATGGACATTGGGGAAGGCATGTGCTATGGTGAATGCTGTGAAGTGTGTAAACCTGGTGACTCACAGACTTGCACCCCTGGAGCTAATAATACATTATATGTTAATAAAAAATTTTTAAAAATTAAAAAAGATTAAATGAACGAATTTTAAAAATGCTTACCGATCACATGAGAAGTATGAAAATGTATGTGATTGCCCATTGTGACTGAATACATACATTTAATGCCACAGCTCAAACCATTCCATTGGGTCGACCAGTTTTCTCTAGTAGTGTGTAGCTATAAATTCTAAAAGTTGCTAACATAAATGTTAGACCATTATGTTCCAGCTGCTATGCTAGGTAAGCCCTTTATATACACTTCCACCTACTCCTCTCAGCCACCCTATAAAGTAGGTATTGTTATCTCATTTTAGAGAAGAAGAAACTAATAATCAGAGAGCTTAAGTAATTTGCTCAAGGTCACACAGCCATACAGTGGATTCAGCGAAATATCTGTCTGGCACCAAAGCACATGCTCTCAATCTCAGTGCTATTTACACCATAGCAGAAACCCATGTTTCTCTGGCATTTGCCCCAACTTCTCGTACAGAACTCAGCCTCCCTTTACGGTGCCCCCCAAATACTTAAGAGTGTCCTAGGAAGGTGTCTTTCGTGTGTCCTCCAAGTAAGTCCTGCCAGCCTTTCTGTCAACTCTTTAGCAACATCTGCTATTCCAAGCCTGAACAACCTAGAAATGAAATATTTGGCTGTAGTCACTTCAGAGGTAGGCTTGCAAATAAAAAGGCAGAAGAGAGAAGTGTCCTGAGCACACCACCACTACCACCGTAGCTCTTTTGTACATAGTTTTCTTCGGAGGTTGGAGTTGAAGTGAGACTTCTCCTCTGCCAGCTCTTTAAAGCCCTGGCCCATCTGCCCATTGCCAGGCAGCTGGCAATCATTTCACTTCCCTGAGCCGCACATTCCTCAACTGCAAGATGAAGGTGAGGCTGCCTCCTCATGGGACTGTGTTCTTCTGCCTTGAATCACATAAGGTATGCAAAGCACCTGTGGGATGCTTGGCGCCTGTAGAGGCTCAAACAAAATGGTGGTTTCTTCTCACCCAAATCCCTGTTCTGTGCAAATACAGGGCTCCTGGCCTTCTTAGCAGTAAATCAGTTAACAAACTAATGTGTGCTGAGTGGTTAGTGTCCGAGCGAATACTTTGACAGGAGAGTGAGTAAATTATGTAAGAAGACCAGCCAACACTCACACTGGACTTTTATTGAAAATAGTGTGATCAGATCAACATGTCATTATTTCAGCGGATGGAAGAACACTGTTTTGCTAAAGTTTTCCCTGTAATGGTGTTTGTTGAAAGGAGTTATGGTGTCCCATGCCTACACTAGACAGCTCTGGCACATTTCTCAGTAGCTGTACACTGAGTCCTTTGTCAGCTGTCTGGAAATGTGAGCAGAGCTGCCATCATCTCGGATGTAAAGGTTATGTGAAGATGTTTAACAATAAAAATAAGTGGAGAGACCCCGGCACCCATCCTGAGAACATCCCAAGCCGTGCTGGCCAGCAGTGGTCAGCCAGGGCCATGACCCTACATTACTCCAGGGGTGATGCCAGTGGAAGGTAACGGCCACGTACTGGGGAGAGGGACAGCTCAGGCTCGTGTGCTGCCAAGCAGCCAACTTTCTGGGCTCTGGGCCCAGCTCGTCTCCTAGCATAATATCCTGGGTCTCTTTCTGTCAAGTCACCATTGAGAAAGAAAAGACCTTTCCCACCCCCTCCCTCTTCACTCCTCAGGGACAAAGCCACAGGACTCAGAATGTTCTTTTCCACTGTGAGAGGTATTGAGCCTAGAGTAACACCCAGCAAGTAATTTACTCAATGAATTTTCAGGTGGGTTGCTATGGTTCTCACAAGAGGATGAAGTATTTCTTTAAAATGAACAAAAGCCCCTTGCATCTGGTTTGTCACCAGCTTATTTTTCTTATTTTCTGTTTTTTTCTATCTTTCTGTCTCTCTTTTTCCCTTTATCTTTTTATTTTTATTTACTTGTGTGTGTGACACCAAGAATTTTGATGTGGGACCATGGGGCTCCTGGGAAACTCCTAAATAACCACAGTATTTAAAGAGGAAATTCGTTAAAACATTAAAGTTGTTCACAGTGTGCATTATCAGTGCAGGCAAGGGAGATTAAAAGGACACCTTGATGTGTCCTGGAGGCTTCATCTGTAAATCACAGAGTCTCCCACATCAGACTCCCGAGATCAGGTGTAGCAAGTATGGAATTCAGGATTCAACAGTGAAACAAGTAACTTCAGTGTTTTCATTTCAAATATAGGGAAGGGAACATTTAATTAAGACAAAGGAATTCCATCAGACACACCAAGGTGAGAGTGGCAAAGTCTTGGCTGTTCCCTCCCAGCCCTCGCTCCTAGACTGGGCTCCACGAGTCGGTCTGTTTTTGTGATTCTGTGCAATGAGTGCTGAGTCCAGTCCCACAGCCCACAGGACCCCTGCTCCTTGAAGACTCCTCCTGGGGGGCTGAAGGTGTGTCGTTTGCTTCCTCAGGCTGTCACTGGAACCATGGGGCCGAGTCATGTCTGCCCGCAGCTGCCGGTATTTGCTTCCCTGGGCACTGAGGTCTGAAGCTCGACGCTGGCAAGAGCCAGCCCTACCCTCTTGGAGGAAATGGCTGAACAGCCTGAGCAACAGCAGATGAAAATTTCCTTCCTCTTCATCCAGCTGCAGGCCCCCCCTGCTGGAGCTCTCCCCTCCGGTTCTCCAGCCGCTGCAGCCTGGACAGCAGCCCCAGGGGGCCCGGAGGAGGGACACATTTTCCCAAGTCCCAGGACTGGCCTCTTGGCAGGCCGGGACCTCAGGCGCACACAGGGCTTGGCTGCTCCTCCCTCACGCCTGCTGCAGAAGGGGGGCTCTGGGACGGGGGAGCCAGCTGCTTTCAGTTGCTCTGCTCTGGAGGAGGAGGAGAGAGAGGAAAAACCCCAGGATCTGGATGGAAGGAGGGGTGGCGTTTGCAGATCCCCACGTCACAGACCTTGCCTGGCCCCTGCCTCCAGGAAATTTGGACGACTACAGCCACTGTCATGCAGCCTTTCTAGCCCAGCTCCCGTAATGAGCGATAAAAGCAGCGATTCCTCCATGGGCTGGGAGCACTGGCCAGCCGTCTCTGTCCCCCAGGACCTGTGGAGCACGGACCCTTGGTCTTGGGATGCCTTGGGATGTTCAGTTCCACAGGCCAACCTGGCTCACCCTACTGACAGGGGTGAAAGTATTACGCTGAAGACAGCTGTTGCCACCTGCCAGGTGCTCCCAAAGAACTGTGAAGAGGGCACCGGCACCACTGGGCGAGCCAGGAGAGCAAGGCTCTACAGATACTCTCCGCGCATTCAGACCAGCCGGAGCTACCCCGCCCTGCCTGCCACTCTGCCTCTCAAGGTAAGAAAGTGTGTGCGGCCGAATCCCCAGACTCCAGCTGTTCCCCTAGAAGAGGAATCGAGCGTGGGGACAAATGAGCCCATGAGGGTTCCCAGTTCCTCCATCCACAGTGGAGGGCGTACACCTCAGTAGCGGAGGTAGTCGCCAGCCACAGTCCCCCGGCCGGGGCCTGTATCTATCCTCCATGTTCTGCCACCTTCCCAGCCATTAGCAACAACTTGTTTGGAAGGAGAGAGTGAATAACTGTTTCCCGAGATTTCTGCCAAAGATAGGAGAAGTAAAGTTAGACGAGGAAGTACATACTTTTAGGGGAAGGCCAGAGGAGGGGCAAAGGAGGCATGCAGACCTTTACTGAGCCCTATGGCGTGCCAGCCATTATGCTAGACATTTTCTTATATCCCATGTATCCTCACAACCTCCCTGAGGAATAGAGGCCCTCCCTGAGGAATATCCCCAGTCCCAGATGGGGGCACTGAGAAGTGGCTAGGCAAAAATCCTCCTCCTGCCCAAAACAAAAGGGCAGAAGCAAAACCTATTCTCCAGAATAGGCTGTGAGTGCTTTGGGGAGGCCTCACTGAATTTTGGGAAGGTTTTCAGAACTGGGGCACAGCTTGGAACTCAGACACAGCTTTACATGCTTGACCTTCCAAGGCCCACATCTACTTCCCATCACCCTCCCCTGCCCCACTGAGGATAGGTAGCTCTGGGCATCAGCCTGCCAGCCTCCATTTCCCAACAGTAAGGGAGCAGTAGGTCATTCTGTGTGATCCTTGGGATCTCTTCCAGCTCTTCAGGGCTATATGCCCAATCACGGCCATGCTGACTCTTTGTTCTTAGCGTCTTATTTTCTGTATCTCTGACTCCACCTCTCATCATGCTGGTGCTCTCCCCCCAGTTCAGGTGTATGGCTCCCAAAATGGGTGGGCGAAATAAAACATTATGCTTTTATTTTCCTTTTCTTCACAGCATGAACAATTTGCTCTATTTCGCACATACATAGGTGACAGCAGTGAGGGTGAGGAAGTGTGTCTGTTGGGGTTGCTGGGATGAGACAGATGAGTAGGGATTCTTGTTGGGACATGTGGAAGTTTAACATGGAGCGGACTCTCAGGGACTTCACAGGAGAAGTGGATGAAATTCACAGCATCAGGAAATGGGTCTTCCATGGGCTCAGAAGTGGTGTGGCTTCATCTAGATTCTGTGGCTGTCTCCTACATGATTCCACACACCATCCTTCCTTTCCCTTTCCCCTTTTAACAGGGAGCCTGTCCAGTTAAGAATCGGGGAGAAAGGATGAGCCCAAGTTCTATTCAAGGGAACTCTTGGAAGAAGAGAGATGCTAGTATGCTTCCTTAAGAAATAGTTTACATTCCTTCTTAGTTCTTGTATCACTCATTTCCTACAGGGATTTAGAAGGAATGACATATCCATGCGTCAGAGCCCTGTCTCTGTATGTGGGGTCACTCAGTAGTTGTTTATGTATTTGAATGCTGGTCTGATAACTTGAAAACTCCATCTTTTCCTACTCTTCCTTCCTGTCTTCTAGATATAAGCCCAAGCCTCAGAACTGTTGTCATTTCTCCAGGGAAAGGCACCTTGGGAGTTGGTCCAAGTGGGTAGATTTTTACCTTGTCTGCCTCATGTAGCCACTTTCGCTAATGGGCTCTGAGATATCTGCCTCCATCTAAAGTAGGGATTGCAAGATTCTGGAACAAAACTTAGATTTGTGTATGAAAGTGTTGAACCAGTGAAAGGGACCGTTAGTAGCTCTGCCTTAAGGGAGAGAAGAGAAGCAAATCTGTGGGGCATTAGGGTAGAAGGTCAATACAGGGTGGGACTTGAAGTGGTTAGGAAACCTGGCTAAAAAAATAAACCTTGAGTTTGCTGGTCAGATGTTGTGATTACCTCCACCATAGGAAGGCAAGTTGGGAAATTAGCACCCTCAGACCACAAGTCCTTTAAATGCCTTATGGCTATTATTAACAAGGTGACCCCTGCCTGGTCTTTTGTGTTAGAGAAAGAAGAAATTAACAGAGATAGATTTTCCATCTGTGCCGTCCTGAGCAGATTAAGGTGTCTGGCTTTGATAAATTAGTGCATGCGAATTCTCCAGTCTTCTCATGCTTCTCATAGCTGTATAAGTCACAGCAAAGAGGCAGAAGGGTGATTAAAAACATCTTCTTGTCACCTATGAATGGAAAGCCCTTGATTACCCACAATGGGAATTATGCTTGATATACTCATGAAAAATGTGATCAATTATATTTGTTAAAGTGAAGTGCTGGTTATATGGAAGAAAAGCCTACATATACTACATGTGTATGATAGGACTGAGGTTCATATATCAACTTTCCAAGCAGAAAAATCTGGATCAAGTGTAAACTCTCCTCTTCGAAATGCTCCAGATGGCTTAATTTATCCTTTCACAGTTGAAACAAATGGGCTCCAATGCGAAAATTATTGACTTAAATCCTTCCAAGTTAGCATAGGGCATAAGCGCAGCAAACAAATCAAATCAATTCGTTCCTAATTTATATAAAAAATAATTATAGCACTTTGTGACCAACATAGGGCTTCCAACGCACTATTTCCTCTTATTGAAACCTCAAAACTCTGTGAGGATATACGTTATTATTATCTCCCCTTCACAGATAAGAAGACAAGATGTTTAGGGATGGTCAGCAATTTACTGGGTCCTATGACTAGAACATGGCGGCTCAGGACAGAACTCAAGTATCCACTTAGAAGCCAGAGCTCTTTCGGCCATCTCTCGGTGTCTTTTGAGAGGGGGGATTTTCTTGGAAGGCAGCCCACTACTTCCTAGAACCTGGGACACTATTCTCCTACTTTCTCCGGTGGGAAAGATGGGAGAAGGACCCTCAGGAATATCAGGTCAAGTGACTAGCCTTGTGTGAATAAGCTCTGTTTTCTAGAAGCAGTGAAGGCCTGGATTTGGAGGACATGGAATTCCAGCTCCTGGCAATGCCATCTGAGGGCTATAACATTCCTGTGGTGAGTCTGTCAGTGTGAATCAGAAATTGTTCCATGGTCTGAGGCCAGAGCCTGCCCTAACGATTTCTTGGACCCCATGTTTTGCTGCCTCTCTGTGGGAACGAGAGGAACTGTCAATGTGCGGCTTGAATTTGGGGCTAAAGATACAAAGACCATACAAAGATAAAGAAAACAGACACAGCACAAGAGAGGGAGCAAAGCTTTCTCTATAATGATTTTGTGAAATTCCCAATTTTTTTAAAACTAGGTCTTCATATCTTACATATTTTATCTTTTGAAATAACAATGACTTTTGGTATGTAAATGACAAAATTTCCCCCCAAATACCATTTTTATAAACCCCACAAAATTTTCAGCTATAGCTTTAAATTTCCCAGAAAGTTTACCTCTCTCCATTGGTCTTCCTTTTTCTCTTCCTCCATCATCTCAAAAGCAATCACATTTTTGAGTTTTTATCACCAGCTTCCAGGAGTGTTCAGGTCTACAAAACAGGATAAAATGAGCAGGACAGACAAGGAGTCCCTGGGAGGTTTATGTGGGAGGGAGCAAGGGATAGGTACTTCTTTTTTAAGGTAGTGGAGGGTAGTGCAGGTCTATTGTCCTACAGGGAGGCCTTGTCAAGCAGACCAGAAAAAAATATTTTTAACTTTCTGTGTCTTGAAGTGTTTTGCTTTAAAATAAGATAAATGTCTGAAATATAAGTCTGTAAAGTGAATTATTTTTTTTAAAGAGTATTTATTTATTTATTTATTTGAGAGAGACAGAGTTAGAGAGGGAGAGGCTGCATGCACAGGCAGGGGGGAGGAGCAAAGGGAGAGGGAGAAGTGGACTCCCTGCTGAGCAAGGACCTCCCCAGTGCAGGACTGGATCCCACGATCCTGGGATCATGACTTGAGCGTCAGGCAGATGCTTAACCAACTGAGGCACCCAGATGTCCCAAAGTGCATTTAATTTTTTTTTTTTTAATATTTTTTATTTATTTATTTGACAGACAGAGATCACAAGTAGGCAGAGAGGCAGGCAGAGAGAGAGAGGAGGAAGCAGACTCCTCGCGGAGCAGAGAGCCCGATGCGGGGCTCGATCCCAGGACCCTGGGATCATGACCCGAGCCGAAGGCAGAGGCTTTAACCCACTGAGCCACCCAGGCGCCCCTGCATTTAATTTTTGATGGGAAGTTTTTATTTAGAGTAAACTTCTCTGGCACTGGAATTTAAGAGATGAAAATGAAACTCTCGTTCTGGGTACTAACTAGCTAAGTGGCCAATAACAACTCACTGAACAAAGCTAGGTTATCATGTTTGTTCTCTGAGGTCTTTCCAGTTCTGACACTCTATATAAAGTATGAATCTATGAATCCAGAGAGGTAATGAAATTGTGTGATGAAATGGAAGTATTAAAACAATCAGCTTGTCCCTAAAGATTAATAATTTTGTCAAATGACCTCTCTGCAAGGAAGATACCTAGTGGGCTAGCCTCTCTCTGGGAGATCTGGGACTTCAGTAGACAGGAGGGTGTTTAAATACATGGTAACACAGTGCCTGGGGCTTAACAGTTAGTTGAATGAGTGAATGAATGAAGGAATGAAACTTTGCAAGGCTGGTTAACATTCAGTGAAATGAAAGAGTCAGTGCCTTTTGAGAACAATAAAACAAATCCCACCATGGAATTTTAAGGACAGAATTCCCAGCTGTCGGTCCCCAAAAGACTGATATTTCCTTCTCTGACCAGATTCCAGGTGAATAAATTTCCTTCTGGCGTTGAATACTGACCCCTACCACCTCCCCATATACTTAAGCAGCCCCTGGAAAAGGTCATTTATGTTATCTGGGATAGAAACTTAATTACCTAAGTTTGTTGACTTTTTCTGGCCTGTCATAAATTTAGAAATGGTTCTGCACATAAAATAGTATTCTAGATAATTCTACCTTTAAATAAAACCTTCTTGGTGAGCAATTTAGAATTTTAAAAAAGAAATTAGAACAAAGACAGAGCTTGCACAAATGCCCATATAGTAATTTAAACAGCAATATAGATAAATGGCAATGGTGTCCCTTTTAAAAGATTTTGGTACTTAGGAGACAGTACTGTTGGTATTGAAAAGATCATCTTTGGTCTATTTTACACTGCATTGGTTTTGATACAGATGTCTTGATTTATTACTTGAATAAATGAAGTCTGAGATAGCAGAACGGGTTTCAATTCTTTTTTATCTTGTGGTTTGCCTCTGTGTTCCCATGACAACGTTTTCTTGCTGTTTTTCTTTCCTTACCCTTTCTTTTCACATTCAAATGCAGAAGTCCTGCGGATCATTGTACTACCCTCGATGATCTATATGATCTATAAGCTACCCTCCAGTGCTACCCTCAAGGAACTATATGCATCATAGCATCTTGATCGGGAGAAGAGGGCAGAGAGCACACAGGCCACTTCACTGTTGGGTGTTCCTGTGACATACAGAATAGCAATTGGAATGGGAGCTAGGACATAGAGACTCTGGCCCTCTTTTTGATTTATGTTAGCTAAGGATGGACAAGTCTCTTCATTCTGGATCTTAACGCCTTGTTTATATGTGAAAAGATTAGACTGCTTTCCTCCCATCTAGTTCTATGATTCTAAGTTCTTGCCAATCCATGTGTGCCTACTTTTTTTTTCCCCCATTTTATTTATTTTTTTCAGCATAACAGTATTCATTGTTTTTGCACAACACCCAGTGCTCCATGCAAAACGTGCCCTCCCTATTACCCACCACCTGTTCCCCCAACCTCCCACCCCTGACCCTTCAAAACCCTCAGGTTGTTTTTCAGAGTCCATAGTCTCTTATGGTTCGCCTCCCCTCCCCAATGTCCATAGCCCCCTCCCCCTCTCCCAATCTCACCTCCCCCCAGCAACCCTAAGTTTGTTTTGTGAGATTAAGAGTCATTTATGGTTTGTCTCCCTCCCAATCCCATCTTGTTTCATTTATTCTTCTCCTATCCCCCTACCCCCCCATGTTGCTTCTCCATGTCCTCATATCAGGGAGATCATATGATAGTTGTCTTTCTCCGATTGACTTATTTCACTAAGCATGATACGCTCTAGTTCCATCCACGTCGTCGCAAATGGCAAGATTTCATTTCTTTTGATGGCTGCATAGTATTCCATTGTGTATATATACCACATCTTCTTTATCCATTCATCTGTTGATGGACATCTAGGTTCTTTCCATAGTTTGGCTATTGTAGACATTGCTGCTATAAACCTCACACCAGTCAGAATGGCTAAAATTAACAAGTCAGGAAATGACAGATGCTGGCGAGGATGTGGAGAAAGGGGAACCCTCCTCCACTGTTGGTGGGAATGAAAGCTGGTGCAACCACTCTGGAAAACAGCATGTGTGCCTACTTTAAAATTCAACCAAAACTACAGCTTTTAATGACAAATCCCTGAAAGTCCGTCATATTTAGAAGTTACTGTGAGTTGGAAAACATCTTTATTGATACAATTAGATGTCTCCTCACTATCTAGAGGGTAAGTAAGAACTAAATACTTTCTTTTAAAAAGGTTTATTTACTTTTAGAGAGAGAGTACAAGCAGGGGAAGGACAGAGGGAGAGGGAGAGAGAGAATCACAAGCAGACCCCCTGCTGAGTGCAGAGCCCAATTCCAGGCTCTGTCTCAGGACCCTGAGATCACGACCTGAGCTGAAACCGTGGGTCAGATGCTAAACAAACTGAGCCAGCCAGGCACCCCAGAACTAAATACATCTTAGAACACTTTACACCAACTGTTCATTGTTTTTATAAAATATTAGCTGCATTAGTCAAGTATTAGTTTAGCCTGAGACATTTGGACAAAGAGACTAAAATTGAGTGTTTTTTATAACTATACAAGGAGTTTTGTTTTGTTTTTCTCTCATATTAAAAAGGAAATAAATGCTGAGCAGGATTGTTCTATGTTTCAGTCTCTGGAATCAATTATTCAGCAAAGGAACTATTTGGAAATCAATTCTAATCAGAAATTAAGACCCAGAATGGTGAAGAGACTTTTCCTCACTTCACTAGTTTGAGTTCGTTCCAACAGATTGCCTCAGTTTAAATTTGAAGGTTTGTGTCCTTGGACAAAAGTGTTCTACTTGTAAGATTTAGTTAAGATTCTTGGTTGTGTATAATTGAAATCCTCAAGGATACTTTATCCCAAATGCAAGGCACTCATTGGAAGAACACGTGTGTAAGAGTAGAGTCTCAGAGAACCCTAGGGCCTCAGGACCAGTTGGTGAGGGCTCCAGAGATTTCAGGGCTCTCTCTGTATCTCTTTTCTCTGTTGGTCTCTGGTCTTCTCTGAATCATTTTTTCTCTTTCTGCACATCTGCTTCCTCTGTTCCCTCTTCCACAGCAGGGAGGATGACCACCCATAATTTCCAGGTTTCTATCTCCTTTCTTTAGAGACAATTTAGACTAAGACTGGAGCCCTTAAGCCTGCTTCCCAGTCCCCCAGGAAGAGGCTCGTTTGTCCAGCGTGGGTTGGGTGTCCCCCAGTTTACTATGGTGGGGGCAGGGGCAGGAACAGCTCACGAGACACTATCAGGTCTGTTGAGAGCCCAAAGATGGTGATATATATGTACATCTTAGAAAGGGACATTTTCTAGAAATTAATGAGACATGGAAAGGAGGGGAGCAAATTTGGATGAACAACCTAATAAATGACCAAAAACACTTTTACTAAATTTATAAAGTGATCACTTTGTGTAAATGTCCTATCTGAGCCTTCTCAAATTTTAAGGAAGCCAGTTTTTATAGCCTTTGGGGAGATTTTTTAAAAAGAGCACACCTGAACTAAGCAATATATTAGAATCAAACTATTGCCTGATATGGTTATGAATAAATAGATTTACTTCTAGAATTTGATACTGGCTATGACATTGTAAGTTTTCTCTTTCAAATATGTTTCTTCTTCATAGACTTTTCAGAGACCATAAGAGACTGGAAGATTACAACAAATCTAAGTCCTTAGTGAAAGTGGGGCTCTGTACTGGGCAGATCACCATTTCAGATTCTACATGTGATCTCTCCCATTTTATAGCAACTCGCTGGGACTCCTGACCCATGTATTCAAGAAATAAGAACAAAAAAAATCGTAAAGATAAACCACATTCCTTGAACTGGGTTATACTGATTCTGTGAACTAATCCATATCAATGAAAACAAAAGGTGGGGGGCACCTGGATGGCTTAGTCTTTAAGCATCCTTCAGCTTAAATCCCTGGGATCCTGGGATTGAGCCCCACATCGGGCTCCTTGCTCAGCAGGAAGCCTGCTTCTCCCTTTACTACTCCCTCTGCTTGTGTTCCCTTTTTTGCTATCTCTGTCTCTGTCAAATAAATGAATTAAATCTTTAAAAAAACAAAAACAAAGAAAAAGGTGGGCACAAGAAGGAACAATGGTTCCATCAGTTCACGTTGTTGGGCTATAGCGGGGCGGCAGGTTTTAGAGGTTCCTTTTCCCTCCTTCTGAAGTCATCAGCAGCTGTGATCCTTTTTTGGCTGCCCTTTGTGTTGTGCATATTTCCTGTGATTATATTTAGTAAATTTTAACTTTTTGGAATTTAACTTTCAATTTTCAGGATGTGTGGTTTTATATTAACCTTTCAACTACTGGGTCCAGCAGATTATGTGAGCCAAAAATCTTCAGGGCATTACTCAAGCACTTATACTGTCGTATTATTTGAAGATCCCACTTTATCAGCAAGGAGCTTGGTTTCTCTTTATTGAATTCTCTAAGTGATTATATGATGAAGGAACAAGTAAAATGTCACACCATTTATCCCATGCCACAAGAAGAAAGATCTCAGGAGCTTGTTACATTTTTCGATCTTTTCCCATAAAGAATTTCAACTATGGCAGAAATAATAAATAAAAATAATGGTAAAGGTAAATAGTAATAAAGAATCAGGTCTGGGAGGCGCCTGGGTGGCTCAGTGGGTTAAAGCCTCTTGCCTTTGGCTCAGGTCATGATCCCAGAGTCCTGGGATCGAGCCCCGCATCGGGCTCTCTGCTTGGCAGGAGCCTGCTTCCTCCTCTCTCTCTGCCTGCCTCTATGCCTACTTGTGATCTCTGTCAAATAAATAAATAAAATCTTAAAAAAAAAAAACCAGGTCTAGGAAATATAAATAAGGATCAAGATGTAGAAGAGATCAAGCGAAAATCAGGAAAAGAACAAGGAGAACAACATAAATGTTTACAGAGCTGGTGTTGTTCAGAGTCAGATTGGGATCCGTTTTTCTGGGCATCCATGCTGTAAGGGATGTGGTTAGCTGCATAGTGCCCATTGTGAGAAGGGAAGGAGGGGAGGGAAGGAGAAGGGGAAATAGGAAGGAAGGAGGAAAGGAAGGGGGGAAGGAAGGTTTATTTAACATGTTCCACAGAAATAATTCTCTCAGAAAACCAAATTCTGTTTTCCCTTTCAAATAGCAATAAAAAATAACACCTTGGGGGTGCCTGGGTGGCTAAGTTGTTAAGCATCTGCCCTTGGCTCAGATCATGATCCTAGGGTCCTGGGATCGAGCCCTACATCTGGCTTTGCTCAGTAGGGATCCTGCTTCTCCCTCTCCCACTCCCCCTGCTTGTGCTCTCTCTCTCTCTCTGTCAAATAAATAAAATCTTAAAAAAAAAAACCCAAAAACCTCTAAACCTCAACTTCTTTAATGGAAAGAAGAAGAAATAACACCCATCTCATGTAGTTAGTTGTAAAGTGTGTTAAATAAACTAATTATGCAGATTGCCTTTTATTAGAGGTACTTAATTAACTGCGGCTGGTGTAATTCTTAATACTGTGGGCTCAAGTCCTCTCCTTCCACCCCATTTTAAAAGATTAAAAAAAAACAACCTTTTGGATAAAATCTTTTCTAAGAAGCACTTGATATTTACTATTACCTTGTTTCTTTAGATGTATATACCACATAATTTAACTTTCTTGATAACTTAAGTAATTATTATAATAGCAATATTGTTTGCTGGCCACTTTCATTTGTAAGACTATTTGCTTTGTACAAATACTCTGTTCTCTGAGTTCTTACTGTTTTTTAGTCATTTTTCAGTTTCCTTCATGTTGGCCTAATCCCTCTTACTGCTATTTGCGTGCTTACTTCTAAGAGAATTTTTAAATCCACCACAGGCCAGTAAACTAACAAATAACTAAACTAACAAATTTGTTAAAATTGTAAAGTAAGTGTATTAATTATGGAAAGTAAAAGTGAGGGGTTGAGTGGCTCATCTAACAAAAAAATCTCATGAGTTTTAATACAGAATTTTGTGTGTGTGTTGTGTGTTCAGACATGATACTTTTGCTCTCTATAACTATGGTTTCAATCTGGATGAATAGTTGCTAAAGAAATAACTTCTGGATTCGTTCATTCAATAACTATTTCTTGATCATTGTTCTAGGCACTGGGGATACAGCAGTGAATAAGACAAGCTCACATACTCTGGTAGGAGCAGGAAATGAAACAAGCAAACAAGACATGAACATACAACTTCAGATTGTGACAGGTACCTGGAAGAAAATAAAACGGAAGGAAGTGGTGAGATGAGGGGTGTTAGAATGAATAGTCTATTTGTGTGATGAGAATTGGCCTCATGGAGGAGGTGACTTTTTTTTTTTTTTAAGATTTTATGTATTTATTTGACAGAGAGAGAGATCACAAGTAGGCAGAGAGGCAGGCAGAGAGAGAAGGAAGCAGGCTCCCTGCAGAGCAGAGAGCCCTATGCGGGGCTCGATCCCAGAACCCTGAGATCATGACCTGAGCCGAAGGCAGCGGCTTAATCCACTGAGCCACTCAGGCGCCCCTGGAGGAGGTGACTTTTGAATTAAGACTTGAATGACAGGCAGGAACCAGCTGTGGAAGATCAGGGAGGGGACGGTTCAAGGCAAGGCTTAGCACAAGAGTCCCACGTACCTGCAGGATCACTAGTGAGCATTAGTTATGAGAAAAGTCAAAGCCATAGGAAGGGACAGATCATGTAGAGCTTCACGGACTCAGAAAGAAGTTTGAATTTTATTCTACATACAATGGGGAGCTGTTGGAGAGTTTTAAACAGGAGAGGAACCCAGAAATTAAGGGAAGAGGGGGTGCATTGATGAAGTAACTTCCCTAGTCACTCTACAGATTACTATAGTTACTACAGTTACCTGTAGTTACTGTACAGATTACAGGATGTAATATTCCTGCTGCCCACATCCTAATCGTATGGAAAAATCCTTGAGGCACACAGTTTAACTTCCTCCGGATGATAGGGAGCACTCATTTTTCCTTCAAAGTCCTTTAGTTCTGAACTATAGATTTTATTTGTTTGTTTGTGTGTTTATTTATTTATTTATTTATTTATTTGACACAGAGAGAATGAATCCAAGCAGAGAGAGCAGCAGAGGGAGAGGGAGAAGCAGACCCTCTGCTGAGCAGAGAACCTGATGCGGGCTTGATCCCAGGACCCCAGGATCATGACCTGAGCCAAAGGCAGATGCTTAACCGACTGAGCCACCCAGGCACCCCTATTTCTGAGCTATAGAGCTATGATGAATTCCTGAAGGAGTAAGTCACGTAGAGGGTGGAGAATACTCCAGGTCCTCAAGCATATGAGGTTTCCCTGAATGAAACTGCATTCTAATGATAGACAATTGAGCAGATCCTTTCAATATTTGTAACCTTAAAAACTCTGATTTTGTTTAGGATAATGATGTTTAGGATTTAAATTAATAAAATCTTTCTTTTTCTATTATTACAAAATGTATTGCACATAATGGGTGCTCCATAAATATAACCTCCAGATTGTTTATGGCATAGTCACTGTAAGCGACCTCCTCTTTTACTAATTCCTTCACTTCTTTCCTCATGTCCTTTAGTTCCTCCACTTCACATTTGCAAGGCATTAAACTGTGAGGCCTCCAGGCTGGTGACTTGTCAAGCAAGGGGTAGTTGGTACTGTTGGAGTCAATCCAAAGTAGAATAAAATCTCAAACTATCTATGGGATCATAACTTTAGCATAGTGGTATTTTTATGATAATATATTTCTCTTGTGGCTTAGACTAATGTTTAGGGATTTCTTGGGTGGGCCTGTGGCCAAGGAATTACCATAATATTTCTGTTTGGCTCAGCTTGTTGACCTACTTTTCGCAATCTACTTTGCAAATAATCTCTGTGAATGATGTTCCCTCAATAGTGATAACTATTCTCCTGAAGAACCAGCTTTATTCCATGTTTTGAGCAACCTACAAAATAAATATTTTCACCATAAATAATCATTCCTACTTTTCATGCCATTTGAGAAAGCTTAATGGCAGAATTCTTTCTATTTTCATCCTCAATCTGTTTTAGGAAGTGAACTGTTCCTTACAGTTCTCTACAAAGTGCACTTTCACCTTTTTATGCTGTTTTGTGAACCATTTATGGTTGGTTGCCTTCTGTGCATTTACTGGCCTGTCTTGTTGTTTGTAGCCTCTGAGGCCCTTTGGGAAAAGAAAAAACATTACAAAAATACTGTTGAGTATTGTAAGTTACTTTAAGCATTGTTAAAAGAATTTTTTAAATGTTTCTGTAGGTTCTTTGGGCATAAAACAGGTGGGAGATTCTTCTCCTGCTTTCTATAAGCCTGAAGTTTGAGGCAAACAAACCTATACGCAAAGAGGCATTTTAGACATATACAAGAAACATCAGCAGAGTGAGGACAAAGGCTTGCAACTTTGGGTGATAATCAGTGCAAGCCTGCACTCTGGTGATGGCCTCAGGATTTGGGGAGAAAAGTCACCACCTCTCTTCCATTTTTTCAGGGGAAGATCCATACTGGAGACAGGCCTCAGGGGTTTCTGAGTGAAGAAAGGAAAAACATGGCTGACTGATAGACTATAAAGAGGATTTGAGTATGGAGTTTCTCCTGAGTTTGCTTGTGAATTTCCTTATTTATTAATAAGGAACGTAACAACTAATATAATCATGTACACATAGAGTGAATGTTTTCCTAACTGAAAACTAGGATTTCTGTGTTGTAAGTTTATACCTTTTATTCAAAATATAAAAAATAAATTTAAAATAATAGACTGCTTTACTGAATAAAAAAATGCCATGAAAAGAAGCACATATTTCAGCACAAAAATACGCATCATTTAATGCAAAATTGAAGAATTTGGAGTCAGGACCAGAAAATCTGGACCTGGACTGCCATGTTTGTGCAATAGAGAGAGGTAGTAGCCTCCCCTGGGTTGGAGATTTCTCCTCACCCTGGAAGATTTCCCTTCCCAGGTGGCAGGCAGTGATGGCAGCTGATAAAGGCTACTTTGCAAAGCGTTGCTAAAAGATGGCAGACACACAGGAATGGGTCCTGTAAGCTTGATCAAAGTCAGTGAATCTGAATCTGTTTCCTCCTCAGCATGTGCAGGGAGGTAGGGAGGGGAGGTTGGGCTTGGGATGCCTCTTTGAATGTGTCTCCTTGTGTAAGGACTACAATCTTGCCTATAGCATGTGAAGGCTTCTGTCATTTGGACAGCAAACCAAAGCAGGTGATCCAGGCTGGGAGTGAGCAGAATGTGGCCTCTGAAGAAAAGTGAGGTTTAGAACTTTGTGACACTATAGCAATATGTCAGTTCACAACAGAAATGTATACATTGGATTTTCTGCATCTTTCTTCCCAGACAAAATGAGGTTGAGACCTCTCAGGCCCCTTAAGCATGAAGACAAGCCAAGGAATCCATAGCATTAAGATCCCCCCTTTTGCAGGCTTGCCTAGTCTATCCTGCACGTGCAACAGTCTTTGCCTTGTGAAAAAATTAGTTCCTGTTCAGTTAATAACAGAAAAAAGAAGAAAATAAGTTATTCAAGAATTATAACTATAATAGGTATCAAAAGCCATCACCATGTTCAGAGAGCCATTTCATTATTTTTCATAAATCACATTAAAATCTTGCTCCATACCTCCATCTTCCTGGACTAGCAATAAATTCAGTCTGGATATTATCAGGGTTTCCTGTCCACTAAAATTGGGCCAAGGGGCAAAAGATTTCCATGGTACGAAAACATTCATGAATTCTTGCATTTACTTGCTCCTTCAGCACATGGTCAGCCATGTTTGAGAGCACGGACCCCCAAGCCAGACTCCAGGTATGAGTCTCAGCTCTGCCTACACCTTCCTAGCAAGGTAGGCTTGCTTGGGTGAGTTACTTAATCTTTCTGTACCTCAGTTTCCTCATCTGTGAGTTCCTACCAGATAGGAAAAAAGAATTAATATCTAATTTGTAAGGCATTTGGGCCCATGCCTGGCACAGAGTACGCAGATGCTGGAGAACTCCAGCCTCGATCCAACTTCGACGACCAGCTCCAATTTTTTTTTTTTTCAGCATAACAGTATTCATTGTTTTTGCACAACACCCAGTGCTCCATGCAAAACATGCCTTCCCTATTACCCACCACCTGTTCCCCCAACCTCCCACCCCTGACCCTTCAAAACCCTCAGGTTGTTTTTCAGAGTCCATAGTCTCTTATGGTTAGCCTCCCCTTCCAATTTTTCTTTTTTATAAACATATAATGTATTTTTATCCCCAGGGGTACAGGTCTGTGAATCGCCAGGTTTACACACTTCACAGCACTCACCATAGCACATACCCTCCCCAATGTCCATAACCCCCTCCCCCTCTCCCAACCCCACCTCCCCCCAGCCACCCCCAGTTTGTTTTGTGAGATTAAGAGTCACTTATGGTTTGTCTCCCTCCCAATCCCATCTTGTTTCATTTATTCTTCTCCTATCGCACTAACCCCCCATGTTGCTTCTCCATGTCCTCATATGATAGTTGTCTTTCTCTGATTGACTTATTTCACTAAGCATGATACCCTCTAGTTCCATCCACATCGTCGCAAATGGCAAGATTTCATTTCTTTTGATGGCTGCATAGTATTCCATTGTGTATATATACCACCTTTTCTTTATCCATTCATCTGTTGATGGACATCTAGGTTCTTTCCATAGTTTGGCTATTGTAGACATTGCTGCTATAAACATTCGGGTACACGTGCCCCTTCGGATCACTATGTTTGTATCTTTAGGGTAAATACCCAGTACTGCAATTGCTGGGTCATAGGGTAGCTCTATTTTCAACATTTTGAGGAACCTCCATGCTGTTTTCCAGAGTGGTTGTGTAGATTGCTTTAGGTAGCATAGACATTTTCACAATATTTATTCTTCCAATCCAGGAGCGTGGAACATTTTTCCATTTCTTTGTGTCTTCCTCAATTTCTTTCATGAGTACTTTATAATTTTCTGCATATAGATTCTTAGCCTCCTTGGTTAGATTTATTCCTAGGTATCTTATAGTTTTGGGTGCAATTGTAAATGGGATTGACTCCTTAATTTCTCTTTCTTCTGTCTTGTTGTTGGTGTACAGAAATGCAACTGATTTCTGTGCATTGATTTTATATCCTGACACTTTACTGAATTCCTGTACAAGTTCTAGCAGTTTTGGAGTGGAGTCTTTTGGGTTCTCCACATATAGTATCATATCATCTGCAAAGAGTGATAGTTTGACTTCTTTGCCAATTTGGATGCCTTTAATTTCTTTTTGTTGTCTGATTGCTGAGGCTAGGACTTCTAGTACTATGTTGAATAGCAGTGGTGATAATGGACATCCCTGCCGTGTTCCTGACCTTAGCAGAAAAGCTTTCAGTTTTTCTCCATTGAGAATGATATTTGCGGTGGGTTTTTCATAGATGGCTTTGATAATATTGAGGTATGTGACCAGCTCCAATTTTGATCACCAATACTCCATCCACCCTAACCTTTGCCAAACTGCCTCTCATTCAAGGCTGTGTGCCTTCAGGTCTGGCAGTTCCATTGCTTCTGTACCCCAGGGCCTGGGGTCTGGACTCCCTCTCTGCTTCTGGAAAAGGAACACATAGGTAGTAGACAAGTTAGGAACCGGGTGGGCAGGTTTGGTTTCAAACCTACCTGTAGGTTTGAATGATGATTCCTTTCCTTACCCTCTTCCATCTCCAAGTTTAAAGACCAAGGTTATTACTTTCTTTGTCTAATAGTAACTTTTGTGTTATGTGAAACTTGTATGTGAATTCTCCATCAAGTCATCATCTACTGCAGTCTGGATCAGATGGACCTGGAGAAAAGGAAATGCACTGAAGCTCAGAACTACAGGGAAAAAAAAAAAAGAGAGCGCTTTGTAGTTAGAAGCATGAAGTAATTTGCCTCAGATTCTAAAACAAGGTTGGGAATGGGAGGCAGAAATATGAAATCATGCCTGATTTTTTTGATAAAATCCTGACTAAGAGCAAGCCATTTCATAAACACACCCACCCTTCCTTTAATTTCTGCCCTCTCTTACTTAAAACTTCCCTGAGGGCACTGCCTCTGAGCAGTCCCCCAGGATTAAACAGGATTCACATTGTACTCTTGCCAAGCTCAAGCAACACCCTCCTCTCCCAGAAACTTGTTTTAGGATCTTTAGCATCTTCTAACAGACGGGAAATGTCTGAGAGACACTGTGCTTTGACATATAAACTTCTCCAAGGCATGGCAGAAGGCTTGGCTTAATGGGAAGGGCACTGAAAAAAAAAAAATCAAGAGAAAATTCACAAATTCATGTCAATAAATTATTCTACACCTTAAATGGTTTGGAGAGGGGTGCCTGGGTGGCTCAGTGGGTTAAGGCCTCTGCCTTCAGCTCAGGTCATGATTCCAGGGTCCTGGGATCGAGCCCTGCATCAGGCTCTCTGCTCGGTGGGGAGCCAGCTTCCTCCTCTCTCTCTGCCTGCCTCTCTGCCTACTTGTGATCTCTGTCTGTCAAATAAATAAATGAAATCTTTAAAAAAAATGGCTTTATGAGGTTTTTAATTATTAGACTACATTCTAAAAACAAAACACTAAGACTGTGTCTGCCTGGCTTAAGTAAAAAGGATGGAGTTACAGAAAATTTGGGTTTTACAAAAATTTCTTGATAAATTATGCTGGTTCTCTCAATCCAATATCTTAGATTCTTCATTGGAGAAGTGTCTGTTCATTTTTTTTGACATGATTATCTGTTTTCTGTGTGTTGAGTTTAAGAAGTTCTTTGTAGATCCTGGATATCAAACTTTTGTCTGTACTGTCATTTGTGAATATCTTCTCCCATTCCGTGGGTTGCCTCTTTGTTTTGTTGACTGTTTCCTTTGTTGTGCAGAAGCTTTTGATCTTAATGAAGTCCCAAAAGTTCATTTTCGCTTTTGTTTCCTTTGCCTTTGGAGACATATCTTGAAAGAAGTTGTTGTGGTTGATATCAAAGAGGTTACTACCTATGTTCTCCTCTAGGATTCTGATGGGTTTCTGTCTCATGTTGAGGTCTTTTATCCATTTCGAGTTTTTCTTTGTGTATGGTGTAAGAGAATGGTCAAGTTTCATTCTTCTACATATAGCTGTCCAATTTTTCCAGCACCATTTATTGAAGAGACTGTCTTTTTTCCATTGTATATTTTTTCCTGCTTTGTCGAAGATTATCATCTTCGACCATCGAGTTGAGGGTCCATATCTGGGCTCTCCACTCTGTTCCACTGGTCTATGTGTCTGTTTTTATGCCAGTACCATACTGTCTTGGTGATCACAGCTTTGTAGTAAAGCTTTAAATCAGGTAATGTGATGCCCCCAGTTTTGTTTTTCTTTCTCAGCATTTCCTTAGCAATTTGGGGTCTCTTCTGATTCCATACAAATTTTAGGATTATTTGCTCCAGCTCTTTGAAAAATACCGGTGGAATTTTGATCAGAATGGCATAGTATAAGTATAAATTATAGTATAAGTATAAATAAGTATAGATTGCTCTAGGCAGTATAGACATTTTAACAATGTTTATTCTGCTGAACCAAGAGCATGGAATGGTCTTCCATCTTTTTGTGTCTTCTTCAATCTCACTCATGAGTGTTCTGTAGTTCCTTGAGTACAGATCCTTTACCTCTTTGGTTAGGTTTATTCCCAGGTATCTTATGGTTCTTGGTGCTATAGTAAATGGAATCGATTCTCTAATTTGCCTTTCTGTATTTTCATTGTTAGTGTATAAGAAAGCCACTGATTTCTGTACATTGACTTTGTATCCTGCCACGTTACTGAATTGCTGTATGAGTTCTAGTAGTTTGGGGGTGGAGTCTTTGGGGTTTTCCATATAAAGAATCACGTCATCTGCGAAGAGAGAGTTTGACTTCTTCATTGCCAATTTGGATACCTTTTATTTCTCTTTGTTGTCTGATTGCCATTGCTAGGACTTCTAATTCTATGTTGAACAAGAGTGGTGAGAGTGGGCATCCTTGTTGTGTTCCTGATCTCAACAGGAAGGCTGCAAGCTTTTTCCCATTGAGGACAATATTTGCTGTGGGTCTTTCATAGATAGATTTTATGAAGTTCAGAAATGTTCCCTCTATTCCTATACTTTGAAGCATTTTAATCAGGAACGGATGCTGGATTTTGTCCAATGCTTTTTCTGCATCAATTGAGAGGACCATGTGGTTCTTCTCTCTTCTCTTATTGATTTGTTCTAGCACATTGATTGATTTGTAAATGTTGAACCACCCTTGCAACCCAGGGATGAATCCCACCTGGTCATGGTGGATAATCTTTTTAATGTGCTGCTGGATTCTATTTACTAGGATCTTGTTGAGAATCTTAGCATCCATATTCATCAGTGATATTGGTCTGAAATTCTCCTTTTTGGTAGGGTCTTTGCCTGGTTTGGGGATCAGGGTAATGCTGGTTTCATAAAAAGAGTCTGGAAGTTTTTCTTCTGCTTCAATTTTTTGAAACAGCTTCAGGAGAATTGGTGTTATGAACTTTTGGGACTTCCTCAAGATCAAAAGCTTCTGCACAGCAAAGGAAACAGTCAACAAAACAAAAAGGCAACCCATGGAATGGGAGAAGATATTTGCAAATGACAGTGCAGACAAAAGGTTGATATCCAGGATCTATAAAGAACTCCTCAAACTCAACACACACAGAACAGATAATCATATCAAAAAAATGGGCAGAAGATATGAACAGACACTTCTCCAATGAAGACATACAAATGGCTTTCAGACACATGAAAAAATTCTCATCATCACTAGCCATCAGGGAGATTTAAATTAAAACCTCATTGAGGTATCACCTTACACCAGTTAGAATGGCCAAAATTAGCAAGACAGAAAACAATGTACAACGTTTGTTGGAGAGGATGTGGAGAAAGGGGAACCCTCTTACACTGTGGGTGGGAATGCAAGTTGGTGCAGCCACTTTGGAGAACAGTGTGGAGATTCCTCAGGAATTAAAAATAGAGCTTCCCTATGACCCTGCAATTGCACTGCTGGGTATTTACCCCAAAGATACAGATGGAGTGAAAAGAAGGGCCATCTGTACCCCAATGTTTATAGCAGCAATGGCCACGGTCGCCAAACTGTGGAAAGAACCAAGATGCCCTTCAACGGACGAATGGATAAGGAAGATGTGGTACATATACACGATGGAGTATTATGCCTCCATCAGAAAGGATGAATACCCAACTTTTGTAGCAATATGGACGGGACTGGAAGAGATTATGCTGAGCGAAATAAGTCAAGCAGAGAGAGTCAAGTTTCATATAGTTTCACTTATTTGTGGAGCATAACAAAGAACATGGAGGACATGGGGAGATGGAGAGGAGAAGGGAGTTGAGGGAAATTGGAAGGGGAGATGAACCATGAGAGACTATGGACTCTGAAAAACAACCTGAGGGTTTTGAAGGGGCGGGGGGTGGGAGTTTGGGGAACCAGGTGGTGGGTAATAGGGAGGACATGTATTGCATGGAGCACTGGGTGTGGTGCAAAAACAATGAATACTGTTACACTGAAAATAAATAAATAAATAAAAAATAAATTAAAAAATAAATCACAAGTTTACATACAGGCAGTAGGCTATTTTGTGACTCCTAACCAAAGGGAATCACTTCTGGTCCTGAATTCCCTACCAACTAAAAACAGGAGCTTATCTTATAGGTTGAGATTTGGAATAAGATTCACTGATTTTGCAAATAAAAATAGCAATATTTGAGACATACTTTTACTTTTCAGTGTAAGTATTTGTTGTTTATCTGAAATTCAAATTTATTGGTGTTCTATATTTTATCTAGCAACCTTGTTTGGAGGTGGACTTGTCAACTCTTTGTTTGGAGTCAACTTGTTGCCCTCAGCTAGCTAAGGGATCTTGGACAAATTACTTAACTTCTCTGAGCCTCACTTTCTTTGTGCCCCTCCATTGTTGTGAGCATTCTTTTCATGGAGGATGTCAAGCACTTGCACAGTTCTTGCACATAGCTGATCAAGTTCCTACTAAATTATAGGTGTTATCATAATCACAGATAACTCTGTTACTTGTAGTTTCAATTGTCACCTAGTTTTGCCTAATATTACCTATTATTACCTAGTTTCAAGTATTTCTATACAAATCTTACCTCTTTTACTAGAAGTTGGGATCCACTTCTGCACAGGCTTGCACAGAATAAGTATGCAATTTGTTGAATTCTGAATAAACATAGCCTCTAGCACTTCTGTGAAGGCTGGCGGCTTGGCTACTTGGCTGGCCCTTCTTCCCATTCCCCTATTCCCTTCCTTTCCCTTCCCCCATATGAAGAATAAAGCTTGGTTCCGAAGTTATTTAAAGCAAGCTAAGCCCTTGTGGAAACTGCTTCAGTCACATTTTATAGGCCAAAAGATCCCACAACATGTATAAGATTTATTGTTCATATTAAATTGAAAAGCTCCCTTGTGTAATTCTTTGGAACTACTGATGAAAATGAATGGCATTCACTAGAACCGTTGTAAAGATTTAATGACACTTGCATTCAAGCTGCTGAAAGTAAATAATTATGATGCTGGGTAGCTATTTTTCTGCAGAGTTTAGACAGTTTAAAACAACTTGCCCTGTGTTAGCTTGACATTAACTCAGGGTGTGTGAACAATCCCCATCAGAACTGTGGACTTGGGGCACCTGGGTGGCTCAGTCGGTTTAGCGTCTGCCTTTGGCTCAGGTCAGAATTTTAGGGTCCTGGGAAGAGCCCTGTCTCAGTCTCCCTGCTCAGCAGGGAGTCTGCTTCTCCCTCCCCCTGCTTTTGGCACTCACACTTGCTCTTTCTCCCTCTCAAATAAATAAATCAATAATCTTAAAAAATTTTTTAAAAATAAATTAAATTAAATAAGCAATATGCCTGAGTGGTACATTTTGAGTGGCTTGCCCTTGGCCCTTACAGCTCCACATGCAGGCTGCAGAAGAGCCAATACCAGGGGACTGGGCGGTCAGTCCTATATTTCTAGCACATGGACTTGAGCCATGAACCAATGAACTTAAGTGAACTTTTGGGCATGTGGAAGATTACTGTCTTCCACGTGATCATCAGAAAGCATTTCCCAAGTGCCTCATTAATGGAGGCATTTCCCTTCAGACCCCAGGTGCCCATGTTGAAAGCTAAAAGGAGATCCCTGCAGGTGGCATAAAAGACAGAATGTGTAGACAGATGCCAGGAGCATTTCTCCAAGCTGGCCAGCAAATAGTACGAAGGGCTGCGTTTGATAAACTCAGTGGTCGCCCAGTTGGCTCAAGGGGGGAAATGTGTCACACACAGGTGACTGCTGTGTATCTCTCCAGAACAACTCCTAGCAACTCCTGCTTTGCCTGGCTTACCATGCTTCACTTCTCCCTGAGCCTTGTGTTGCACCCCTTGCTACTGGCTTAGGACACACCATGAATGACTGTGTCTGGATCACCAAACTGTACTTTCATCTTCTATTTCTGGCTACTCATTTGTGTGGGATTTCCTGTCCTTTAACAGGCTTTTTGAGTATGCTTCAGACTTGTGAGCTCATTGAACGCATTGGTTCAGGCCAAAAGCCCTGTTTCCAAGGGCTTTTCCGAGGTCCTTTCTGTGGGAGGTGGTTTGAAGAATGCAGTGACTCTTGGTGCAATGATGGCTTTCAGTTTCCTTATTTCTCAAGTGAACATTGGATGCGATGTCTCTGGAGTGTCTTCCATCTCTAATATTCTGTGAGCCTCTGGTATGGAATGATAGGTATGAACGTACCATAAAATACTATAAAGTAGGGTCACTACTGTTTCATGTTTTCCCCTGCATCATATCACAAACCAAGATGTAGCTTGATACCAATTTCTCTCAATAACTTCTTCAAATTGACCAATTGTTAAAAATGATAACTGAGATAACTGAATGTCTACCCAAAGAATGCACCAGCCTTATAGCTTCAGCATTAACTTTCACTCATTTAACAAATATGCCTTTACAGGCTCTGTGCTAGACATTAGTTATATTAATAATAATGATAATAATAATAATAATAAACCCCAGACTTGTTCTTGAAGTGTATATAAGCTAGTTGAGAAGGCAGACATTGAATATGTAATTAAAAGTATGATAAGGGAGCCTGGGTGGCTCAGTCGATTAAGCTGCTGCTTTTGGCTCAGGTTGTGATCCCAGGGTCCTGGGATTGAGTCCTACATCGGGCTCCTTGCTCAGTGGGGAGCCTGCTTCTCTCTCTGCCTCTGCCTGCCACTTTGTCTGCTTGTGCTCTCTCTCTGACAAATAAATAAATAAAATCTTAAAAAAAAATAAAAGCATGATGAATGTTGTAAAGAAAGTCAAGATGCTATAGAAATGTAAAATGAGGGTACCCAGCCTGGTTTGAATGGGTAAGGAAAGCTTCCTGCCAGGAGTAACTATCCAGGTTAATAATAAGAGCTAACATTTTTGAGTATTTATTGTATGTCATCATGTTATGTGCATTACTTCATTTAATCTTCACAGGAACCCCATCAGGTAGGGTCTATTATTTTTTTTTTCTTTTTTTTTTTTAAGATTTTATTTATTCATTTGACAGAGAGAGAGATCACAAGTAGGCAGAGAGGCAGGCAGAGAGAGAGGAAGGGAAGCAGGCTCCCTGCGGAGCAGAGAGCCCGATGCGGGGCTCGATCCCAGGACCCCGAGATCATGACCTGAGCCGAAGGCAGCGGCTTAATCCACTGAGCCACCCAGGCGCCCCAGGTAGGGTCTATTATTATTTCTACTTAGAGAGAAAAAAAATCAAAGCACAAGAGGTGAAAAACATGGCCAAGGCTCCCAGCTAACACCTGGATATGAGTGCACATAGTTGCACACCACATTCTTTCCTGATTCTGGGGTAGAAGAGAAGCTGGACCAGCCCGGAGACAAAGGCTGGGTCAGATACTGCAGGACTGATAGACTGTGTGAAATTGCACTGGAAGAAAATCAAATGGTTATGTGTACTTGAGAGGGAGTTTCTCATTGTCCCTCTGTTCCTTAAGATAATAAGGTGTTTGTGAAAGAGAAACAACCTGCTTTAGAATTCAAGAAAGAAGGAGATGGGATGGTTATATACAGCCAGAGGTATTAGGGTTTGTGAGAAGTAGAGTTTCTCTAAAGTAAAATTTTCTCATAAGTAAGATAGATGGCATAACCTAATTCTCTAATAAGCCTTAAGTAATAAAACTCTGTAGTGACCTTAATGAAATTCCACCTGGTATCTATCAGATGACAGTAACAGTGGAGTTTGAGTGTTTTAATAATAGAACAATTCTAGTGAAAGTCACAAAGGCATTGATTCTAGCAGGTTCTTTTTCTCAGCACTTGGAATTATTACTATTTAGGGAGGAAGTGGGAATAATAAGGAAATATTACAATGGTGGTACGAATTTAATTTCTGACATTTTAAGCATAGCTCTAAAAAGTTTAACTTGAACATTTCTTAGCTAAGAATGACATAACATTTAGGAGATGAATGTGCTGGCCAGCATTTACATTCTTCAGTATTATTATCAGTATTATTATAATGTTTCCATCTTAACTTCAAAAGAAGCAATTTAAGCGTGCCCAACATTACTTTATGTAGGTGCATACCAAAAGCATCTTTAATTATTAGGAATCACATGATACTAAAACCTAATTAACTAGAATTCAACTACCTGGACTTCACAATTAACTTCAATTTCTTTTTGTATTGTATCTAAGGCTTAAGGGAAATTGCCAGATAATAAGGTGTTAAAAAATTAAAAAAAAAACTCATATATTTTAAGACTAAAGCATGTCATGCTGACTGTGCACCTCAGGCCAGGATCCTGTGCATTCTGATTCTGCTACACTTGGGATTAAAGGCTGAACTTGGAAATCAGATGGACCTAGCTGGGAGTCCTTATTATACTGCTATTAGTCTCCATGCAAGTTATTTAATTTCTTGATAGTTCAATTCATACATCTGGTCAAAAGGTATAATACTGTCTTCCTGTAATATGGGAAGAGTTAAAAGGGATTGCATAAGTAAAGCAGAGAGCCAGATCAGGCATTTGACAGGTCCTCAAGAAAATGAAATAATTTAAAACCAAGATTTAGCCATCCCAATGTCACAAATAATAATTTAAAAAAGTGACATTACATTTGGTGTTCAGTGCTCTTATAGAAAACTACGCCTTCATTGTTTCAAAAATAATTTTTAACAATAATGATTAACATTAAAATATTTCCTGGTTAAGCTTACCTTGGTAAGCTACAATTAAAATCAAGTATCTAGAATGCCCAATTTAGAAAATACTCAGGTTAATAAAGACTTGATTTTTTTACATATTCAGAAACTACTGTATTTTATCTACAAAAAAATAGAATCACCTTCCGGAGTCAATAGAATGGTCAAGAGTGATTTTAGTGAAGTTTAAATAGACTGCCAGGTAGGAATTAGTGCTCTGTTTCTCTGCCTCTTTAAGCTAATTCAGAATTTGTAAAGTCTCACTGTCTCATGCATGCCTTCTAATTAATTTCATAGTTTTGTTTTTTTGCTGAATACCTATTATCACGTTTATTTTGCCAGGGTAATAGACTTTTTTCTTGATTAATGTTGAATGGTTCTGAATTTTCTTTTCTTTTGTATTTGGGGCAAAATAGACAAATCACACAGGTATGACTTTGAAAAGACTGATTTTCAAATATAGGTTTTACCATATGTATATAGTAACACCTGTGTAAAAAATACACTAATCTATCTGATTTGTCGATAGGGACTTTGGTGTAATGTAATGCCTCCCCAAAATGTAAACTTTAAGTAGTAACACAACTTTCATTATTTTTCTTTTAAAAGTAATGTATTTTAGGGATACCTGGGTAACTCAGTCAGTTAAGCATCTGCCTTCGACTCAGGTCATGATCCCAGGGTCCTGGGATTGAAACCCACACAGCTCCCAGCTCAGCATGGAGTCTGCTTCTCCCTTTGTCCCTCACCCAAGCTCATTCTCTCTCTCTCAAATAGATAAATAAATAAATCTTTAAAAAAGTTTATGTATTTTAAAGAATACTAGTATATACCTTCTACTTATAGAAAATGATACTGGTTTGCTATTTATTGATGCTAATTCTAAAGATTCCTTCTTAAATTATTTAAGTAAAAATTGTTGTAGGAATTGAACAGGACTGTTGTACAAATGAACAGATATTATTCATATGGAAAAAAAATTGCACATATTGTAAGGACCTATTTAGAAACTGTCCCTGCCCCCCTTCCGCCAGGGGATTTACTTGGAAACAAGTCCAGGAAACCAGCTCCAGGTAACAAAGCCCAGATAAAGGGTGGGTCAGGCCAGGTGGAGACATTCGATCAGTGGGGGGTTGCATACTGTCTCCTTAACTACTAAGGAGTAGGGACCCCCACCCTCTGGAACCTTTTTGGCGCCAATCCTAATCAAGGTGTAATAGGCTGGTTCAAATGCCTACTAAGGTAAATTGTAATTCAATTGGTCACCTAGCATCACTGTGGAGTTTCCTGTGTGTGTTACATTTTCATTGGCCACCTGTGCGTGGCCAGGCCCAACCGCATGGCCTTTGCCCTTAAAAGCTAGTCTGTGAAACAGAGAAGGGTCGCCCTCTCTTGTAAAAGGTGCGGCCCCGAACGTTCGGTTAGATTCTTGATGTTTGGCGCGAAATAAAGCTTTGCTTGACTTTCGCCTTATATCAGTCTCGCTCCTTTAATCACGGACCCATTATTTGGGCATAACAATATGATGTGTGAGGAGGTGAAACTAGGGAAACAGTGGAATATTGCTTCTCTTAGCTTCACAACTCCTGCAAGTCACTTCACTTTTTTTTTTTTTTCCACTTCACTTTTCTAAGCTTTGGTTTCCTCATCTACAAAATGGGAATTAGACCTTATGATGACCACATCAACTATAAGCACGCTGAGCTTATGACCACATTTTACTCATCCTTACCTCCCAATAACAACATAGTGAGAGAAACATTTCTATGTGGCTCAGCGTAGGACTGTAAGATTCAATAAATTAACTGAAACCTCTTCAATTCTACCATTTGAGGTTGTCTCTAAGTCTATAGTAACTAGTATGTCAATTTTCTTTTCAGTTGCTACTCACAGAGATACACTGTATAACCATAAGCTGAATATCCAAACTTCGTTTTCCTTTTCGTGTGTGTGTGCGGGTGTGCATGCACGCACACGCATGTGCCCTGGACATATGAGATGCAATGAACGAAATAAGAAGAATGTCAGAATAGTGAATGTCCTCGAGAAGTTTACAGGGAAGGCAGTTAGAGGACAAGTTAGGCAGGTAAGTGAACAAATATAATTGGATGTGGCAAATTTCACAGGATGAGGAGGCAAAAATTTTCAGCAAGTTTGAGGAGGAGATGGAACGTGACCTGGAAAGAAAAGGAGTTTAAAATAAAGGGTAAGAAGAAGGAGGACATATTCAGTGGGGTTAACCATGTGTGTAAAGTCTCAGCAGTGATGTTTTTAAATGTATAATTTAACAAATTTACTAGCAAACAAGCAAAACAGTAGTACCTGTTTACTCCTGATTCAGACATAGTATTTGCAAACTGACATGCTTGTTGGTTGAGTCATTTGATAATTTTGTCTTGTCACCAATGATTAGATTATTAACTATGTCCTTTTTTTAATTTTCCAAAATATTCTCTAACTCTAAGGATCTTGACCAACTAAATTACTTTATCTCTTTTGCTTGCTTGTTTTGTAAGCATGGTGTGGTTGTGTGTGGGGGGTGGCCTTATAAGGACGGTCAACTATGATTTCACTTATTTCTTTTTAAGAAATTCTAAGCTGGTGTAGGAGAATGGGAAGGGATGAAGACAAATGAGGCATGATCAGATGCCACTGGTGGAGGCTGGCACCTGGCTGATGCCTGCAAATTGTGCCAAGGCTAGAAAGGAAAACCTGGCTAATCAATGTGCCCTACTGTGTTTTGGGGCTGATTGAAAGAGGACAAAGAGCGAGCCACTCAGAGGAGGTAGAAGCCAGGAGCCTTCAACAAAGGGCTGTTGTTTCCTTGCCAAAGAAGGTATCTAGATAATCGGGAACAGGCACCTTCTGAGCCACTTGCTTTTTTTAAGCTTCATGCCCTTGCATGACCGGCTGCTTCCATTTATCATCTTTCATTTCCTCTTTCCTCCTTTAGTTAACTTCTTAACTAAGGAAATAGTAAAGAAGAATTTCATCATATCAATAAAATATAGGCGTAACAATGAAATGATGATCAATTTGGCTTCATCAGGGAAGCATATTTCACGCTAATAAGATTTATTGACATATATTAATGATAGTCTTGAGCTATGTATAAGATCCACAGATCTCTGTGACTATAGATAGGAGGAAACCAATAATCCTTAAGTAAAGCTACAGATATTTATGTATTGGTAGAAAAGAGGTATAGATAGCAAAATCTCTATATAAATATTTCTAAAGCTGCTTTTTGAAATTCAGTTAAATTTTAAAGTGGTTTTTCTTTTCAGTTTTTCTCTAGTCATCCGAAACCACAGACTCCTTAAACCCCCACGTTTCAAAATGTATTCACTTCCTTCAGCCAACATGATTCACAAATAAGGAGGAAAGCAAACCCCAGCTCAAGAAAACCTGATATTTCAGGGAGTTAGGGCCCTCCAAACATCATAATATAAAATAGTTTCTGTCATTTGAACGGTCATTAAAATCTAGGGCTACCTTCGGTAAAAGCCCTCATCTCAAGCAAGGATTTGCCTGCAGCCCTGGCAGACTTACTAGTCCTTTGGTTCTCAGCACTGAGAATGCAGTGTTAGGCACAGCAGAAAACTAGAAGTTCTTATGGTTATTGGAGACAGAAGGCAGCCTGGGGTGGGTATGCTGGCCCAGAGGCTAGCTATCAGAGCTGAAGAGGAGTCTGGCAGGCTGGAAAAGAAGAAAATGATCCAAGAGAAAGAAAAGCCTTGAACTTCTATGAGTTATTTCTTTCCTATTTCTCTCCTTTTGTTGTCTCCATAATCTGTTCTTTAACCTTCCTTCTTTTTGTTGTGGAGTGATTAAAGGTCTCAACATTCTACAAACATAAAAAATTTTAATTTTTTAAATAACTGATAATATATTTGCTCTCACTGAGGGAGGAGAAAGGGGAATCGATTTGATCTCATCAAAGAAAGTATCCTAGTATAATCTGATACTGTTTTAAATCTCAGACTTTTCTAAAAGCTTCAATCTCTCACCCTCCTGCTGAGGCTAGTTCTTTGTGCAAGGGCAGCCGCTGCTGCTACTGTTGTGAGGAGTGAGTTGCAGTTTGGCATGCCCTGTATTCCTAGTCCTTCTCATAATTTCCCCATTTTCCCCCCTTGGAGCTGCATCCTTTGCAGGAGGAGCTGCAGAGCTGGAGGGGAGGGCACCCATCTTCCCATGAGAAAGAAGGCAGTCTACAGAATCTAGAAGCCTGAGTGTGGTCACTCTTGGTTGACCACTGCCGTGGTGCCCTTCCTTAGTCTGATTCCTGGCATGATGATGCAGACTCAGTGACAGCTGGGTCTGTTTGTATGGAGGGAAGTGCCCATGACTTAGACCTTGATCATTCTGTTTTTCATGGTCTCTGCTAAAATGGGGATTGCAGTGTAGGTGGCATACAGAATTTGCATGGGCAGCATTCAGCTCCAAAATGTAAGCAACCCAAAAGATCACTGGAGGATAGTCAAACTTTCCTGTAGCTCTTGCCAACAGTACATGTTGTATTCCTTCAGGCTGGACAACCTGCTTTGCATAGTGACCACAAAGGCAAGCTATTGGCTTCCCTCCTTCACTTAATCTCATTTGGGTCACAGAAACCAGCTGGATTCTTGCCTTGATACCCAAATCCCCTGAGAACTGGAACGGCAATCTCCTCACTTTCTCTTTCTTTGGTGTGCTCCATGTATGGTCCACTCTCATTCTATTGGCCTAGCTACTGCTGAGCCTCTTGCCATTAAAAATATCCAGATAAATAGCTGGTACCAGTCCTTGATTTCCAGAAACCCTCCAAACTTCAGAGGACTTATGTAGAATGTGCTTAGTTACTCCAATTCAGGGAAAAAGAAGGGATACTGGCAGTATTTTAGTTGGGCCTAATTGCTAGTGTGGACAACACTGAGAAAAATTATCATAAAGAAAAATTAACTTGTGTATGTACATATATATGTGTACACAGTTCTATGAGTTTTAACACACACACATATATGTAGATAATACATGCATGTGTAAGTTTGTGCAACCAACCACCAGTATAGTTGGGAAGTATAATGGTTACAATCACCCCAAAATACTCACTTGTGCTATTCCTTTATAGTTATACCTCCCCCTCACCCATAATCCCTGGAAATCATGAATCTGTTCTGTCTTTTCAAACATGTCATAAAAATGGGATAACAGGTATGTAATTTTTTGAGACTTGCTCCTTTCACCCAGTTAGTCTCAAGGATTTTGAGGTTCAACCAAGTTATTAGTTATTGCTTCTATCAATAGTTGTTCCTTTTGAATGCTGAGTATTCCACTGCATGGGTGTTCCACAACTTTTTCATCCATTTATCCTTTGAAAGACATTGGGCTGTTTCCAAGTTTTAGTGATTGTGAATATAGCTGCTATAAACATTCATGTACAGGTCTTGTGTGAACATTAGTTTTCATTTCTCTAGGGAAAATACTCAAGAAAGAGATTGGTAAGTATATATTGAACTTCATGAAAAGCAAAAAAAAAAAAACAAAAAAAAAACCCAAACAAAAAAATACCCTGCCAAGCTGTTTTCCTAGAATGGTTCTACCATTTTGCACTCCCATCAACAACGTAGGAGAGAGCGCATTTTTCCTTTTGTCAGGATTTGGTATTTCTCCTGTTTTGTGTTTGTGCCATTCTAATATGGATGTAATAGTATCTCCTCCTGCTTTTAGCTCACACTTAACTTCCCTAATGCCTAGCCTTATAATCTCTTTAGTGAAGTAATTCTTCAAGTCCTTTGCCCATGTTTTCCCTTTAAACCATTCATTGGGTGAATTTTTTCTTTCTTGAGTTTTGAATGTTCTTTATATATTCTAGATATAAGTCCTTTGTCTTATATGTGGCTTGTAAATATTGTATCAGTCTGTAGCTTATTTTTTCATTTTCTTAATAGTGTCTTCACTAAACAAAATTTGATGGACTACAATTTATCATATTTTTTCTTTTATAGATCATGCTAATGGAATATGTCTAAAAATTCTTCATTTAATCTTAGATCATAAGATTTTTCAGTTGTTTCTTCTAATAGTTTTATGGTTATAGGTTTTAGATTTAAGCTTATTACCCATTTTAATTTTTGTGTGTGAACTTTAAATTGAGGTATACTTTTTTTTTGTATAAAGATAAACTGTTGCTTCGATATCCTTTGTTGAAAGGACTATACTTTCTCCATTGAATTGCTTTTGCATTATTGTTAAAAATTAAATAGTTATATTTGTGTGGGTCTATTTCTGGACTCTGTTCTAGTCCCTTGAACTACATGTATTTCTTCATGAATACCACTCTGTCTTATTACTGTAGCTTAAAGTCTTAAGATTAGATGCTGTGATTACTCCAACTTCATTATTCTTCAAAACTGTTTTAGTTGTTCTAGCTCCTCTACCATTCATATACATTTTAGAGTCAGCTTGTTTATATCTTAAAAAAAAATCCTGTTTGGAGCATTCCTCTCAGGTCCCCTCCTTCTTTGGGAGCTTTGTACTCTCACTCAATAAACTTTACTGTTGCTCAATAAACTTTGCTTTGCTGCCCATCAAAAAAGAAAAAAATCCTGCTTGAATCCAGGTTAATATTGCATTAAATCTATAGATCAGCTTGGTTAGAATTGGCATCTTTAACATGTTGACTCTTCCAATTAATGAACTCAGTATGTCTCCATTTATTTTGGTCTTCTTTGAGTATTTTAAAATTCATATTTCTTAGGTTGGGATGTAGCCCCTGACTATATATATATATACACACACATATATATATATATATATATATTTTTTTTTTTTTAGACTTTACCTAACTATTACAATTTGGGAACTTATTATAGATAGCATATTTTTTTAGTGTCAACTTTTCTTTCTTATTTATTTATTTAGATTTTATTTATTTATTTGTCAGAGAGAGCAAGCACAAGCAGGCAGAGTGGCAGGCAGAGGCAGAGAGAGATGTAGGCTCCCCACTGAGCAAGGAGTGGAACTCGATCCCAGGACCCTGGGATCATTACCTGAGCTGAAGGCAGCCGCTTAACTGGCTAAGCCACCCAGGAGTCCCAACTTTTCTTTTTTAAATTACAGTGAAACACACATACCATAAATTTTATCATTTAAATTATTTTATTTTATTTAAGTAAACTCTTTTCCCAACTTGGGGCTTGAACTCATAACCCTGAGATCAAGAGTCATAATCTCTACCAACCGAGCTAGCCAAGCATCCCTCACTTTAAACATTTTAAACCATTTTAATATGTACAATTCAGTGATATCAAATACTTTCATAATATTGTACAATTATCACTATCTAGTTCCAAAACTTGCTTATTACCCCAAAAGTAAACAGTATTATTTTTTGAAGTTAATTTTCAATTGTACTTTGTTAGTGTATAGAAATAAGACTCTTTTACTTTGTGTTTTGTGACCTTTCTAAATTCACTTACTAGTTCCAGAAGTTTTGTTGTAGATTTCTTGGGATTTTCTAAGTAGACAATCATGTAGTCCATAAATGAGGGTAGTTTTATTTATTCCTTTCCAATCCGTTGGGTTTTTTATTTAACTTTATTTTAAAAATTGCATTTGGTTCTTCTTTATATCTTCTGATACTTTCTGTTTTAATATTTCTGTCAAGAATGTTTCCAATTATTTGAGAGCTCTTATAATAGCTGTTTAAAGTCTTTTGTCAGATATCCCAGTATCTAGTCATCTTATTGGTTTCTACTGATTATCTTTTCCCACATAAGTTAACATTTTCTTGGTTCTTTGTAGACCAAGCAATTTTGGATTGTATCCTGGACTTGAATATTACTTTATGAGGCTCTGAGAACTGTTTAAATCATATGAAGAATATTATTTTTGTTTTAGCAGATAACCAACCTGGCTGAGTTCAGGCAACAGTTCCAACCCTCCTTTTGTGGTTCCAATGCCAGTTCAATTTTCAAAGCCTTTGTGGTACTATTTAGGTTCATCTCATAGGTGCCCCACTCAGTGGTCAGTGGGGGACCTGGGTGGAGTTTACACATTAACTCAATTCTCAAAGTCCTTGATTCGCTAATTAGGATCAAATCCATGCATGGACATGATAGGCTTGAGCTTAGGAGTTCATGAACAACTTTATGTAGTCAGTTTCCCCAGATGCTCCCTTTTCACTATCTCCCTAGTATTTCCCATGTCACTAGTCCCCTCTTTTTGATCCCCTAGCCACAAACTTTCCATTTCCTGCACCATATCTGTGGCCAAGTGACAGGAGGAGATATGAGAGGGAGAGAATGAGAGAGATGAAAGAAAAGGAAAGCCATGGGATTTGATCTGAGAGCTGCAATTCCACTGAATAGAGAAAAATTTCTCTCCTTTTGACTTTTGGGAGTTTGGGCTCCCAAGCTTTGCTGTTACCACTGCTGTCACCACTGCCACCATTGCCACAGGATAATCCAGTGGCTGGGAGCTGCAAAATTGGAGAACATAAAAAAAATAAAGAGGTGAATTCCCCCACATTCTCTGAAATTTAGTAGATCCCTTCATTGCTTCTCAAGCCAAAACTAGAGTGCTTCTCCTGATCTCTCTCTCTATGCACTTCCACATTTCCAGCTATCTCAGTTTCAGTTTCAGGTTACAGCACATAGGAGGGAAAATAAAATAGTAAACTCACCAATGGTTCAGTGCTATTTTGAATTAGAGTATTCTTCCTTGATCTGCTGGCTGGTATAGATTTCCTTTTTTGGGTCTTCAAATATCTGAACCATGCTTTCTGTCTATGTTTTATACTTGCATTCAGTGAGAGAACGGGTAGCATGTGCTTATGCCATCATACCTAGAAACAGAAATTCTGACAAGTTTTGCACAGCATAATTTTTTAACCCAGCTTTGAAGAAGAAGCTTCAATTTTGATTTGAAGAAGTATTGCTAATTAAGGCATCATTACATAAAATTAGAATAAAGTATTACTAGATCTATACTTTTTCTATGCTTCAGCTTTCTCTTCTGAAAAGTGAAGATAATAATTTTTACTTTACAGAGCTGTTATGAGATTTAGATGAGGTAATGTATATGTAACACTTAGGATTGTTCCTCAAACATAGTGTTATATAAGCTTTTGGTATGATCATCATGCACCATTAGAAAGACATTAACCATTTTTTGTAACATTAGATCCATTTCTGATATTTCACATGTATGTGAAAATGGAGAGAAAAAAATTTTAAGCAATTTTATGGAATGTGGGGAAAATGTAAGATAAATATAATAACAGTTTTATACTTCTGTGTAAAAGTTAAGCAAGTAAAATACAATGAAATTCAGATCTGAAAATTAAGCAATAAAAAATCCACTGAAAATTTGTTCTTTCTTTCTTTACTATAGATACCAATTTGTAAAAATAAACCATGACTTTCCTTGAAACTTACCGCAAACGTGAGTTTTCTTATTAGATAAATATATAATTTCTCATTGTTTCTCTGAAGAACAATTTAGCAAGAATCCAAAACTCATTCCATTCTAAATGCTAAAAAAAATTAGGATTCCCTCCTAAAGCTACTCCCTCTATTTGGGAAAGCACTGAGTCTTATTTTTCAAACTAATAACAGATTATATCTGCTGAGTTGAATTTCTCTTGAAAAGTCCTGTCCAAATTGCTTTAGAAGTGTCACTTCCATTCTTGCTGTGGTGTACACAGCAACAGTCACAGTAACAATTCTGTATATTTTGTTAGGCTTTTTGTTGTTCTCGGACATTCTTGGGGGTTAGTCTTTAAGTCAGGGATGGGACATTCATTTACAGTTATTCAAAGGAGCATAGCCATAGTTTTAGCTTGGTTGGCAGACATCATTCTTTAATTTCACTCATATCTCCAAAGTGTCAACATAGTCCAACCCTGTTTCTCCTTAGAAATATTTTCTTCAAGTGCGAAGGAAATTAAAGTCCCCAAATTGTGCCTACTTAAATTACACAATATGCATAGTCCAAATGAAAAAAATGACTATCTCCAAAAGACAGTCTCACTAAACCTTTCTACTTCTACATTGTATCTTAGCTGACACCAGCTCCCCGCTCTCGGTAGTCATCCTCTAACCTGTATACTCCCAACTGAAAGAGAGCAGGTTTTATATCTCCTTATTCTGCCATTATTCCCTTTTGCCAGTGGGGCTAGCTCAACAGAAGGCCTACAGAGGACAGAGCAGTTTCTGAGTATTGGAATCTATCTTCCCTTACGCCAGAGAGGAGAGGGCACAGAGTGTGTCCTTTATATTGCTGACCTCTGAGGAGAAGTGACTTTTATAATGTAGTTTGGGCTTTCAGGGATTACCTACAAGACTAGTCTGGAGTCTCCAAATTTTCTTTCCTTCAGATTCCTCTACAGTCGTCTTTCAGGCCCCCTCAACTTTAATTTTTCTTTCCTAGCAACTTAAGAGTGTGAGAAATGAGAGGCACAGTACTGTTTTCAGGAAACTTTAGTCACTTATATATTGTCTTTGTGACTTTTTTCCTTAAGTAAATATCTCTGAAGTCAAGATTTGACGTTCTAATTATGTAATTTCTAATATATGAAAAATAGATACATATAATTATCAAAGTGCATCAGAATCTCTAAGGTAGGACAAATGCATCAATATTTTGAAGATCCCCAGGTGATAACAATGTCTGGTCAACGTTATTGAGACCTCATCCTTTAGAGGTTGTTGTGAAAAGAAAATGAGATGCTGTATATGAACCTCCACCCTACTAGGTGGGACGTAAGTGTTGTCTTATACTTCTACTAACAAAACGGGTATTTCCTTTATACCCTTTCATTGACCAGCAGCTGAAAAATATCAAATTACAAATAAATGTGCTTAATAAGGTGGTGTATTCTAAATATATGCTTTCATTGGCTTCTGTCAGTGAAATCAAGTACCTCCTGATTTCATAACACAGGAGTAAAGGGCTTTTGTTTTGTCAATTGTGGTTACTTGACGCTCTTTTCTGTAGAATGGTATCACCATTAAGCATATGGCTGAATGGCTAAATGGAAGGTTGGCCATGAAATCCAAAGAAAGTTGTTTTTGTTGTTGTTGTTGTATTGTTTTGTTTTGTTTTATGGTTGCATCAAGCTCTTGGTATGTAATTGTGAATAAAAGAGGTAGGGCTTTTACCCTCTTCTAGCTTATGGTCTAATGAAGGAGAAAGACCACAAATAAAACAAATAAATGAACAAAGGAACAAACAAACAGAAAATACAATTACAAATTGAGGAAAGTACTACAAAGAAAAAGAATAGAGAACTGTGGGTGAAAATAATGGGAGGAGGTAGAAGAACATACTTTACACTCAGTAGTTAGGAAAGACCTCTCTGAAATAAAAATATTTAAGTTAAGACCTAAAGGGTGGGAAGAACTTTACCAAAAGAACAGAAAGAAAGAGCATTTCAGGTTGGGGTGCAAAGTCCTGAGGCTGGAAAAAAGCTTGGTAAATTTAAGGAATTGAAAGAAGACCAATGTTATAGGATCCCAGAAAGAAAACAGGAAGTAGCATGCTGACTTACTTATTATTGATGTATTTTGGTTTATTCCAAATGCTATGGGAAGTCATTGAAGAGTTTGGGCAAAGGGGATACTACAATATATATTTTTAGATCACTCTGACCACAGTCTGGATACAGGCAAGAATGGAAACAGAACAAGTTTAGAGGCCATTCAGTGGTTCATGAGAGAACTGATATGAAAGTAGACATGAGATGTATTTTGAAGTAGAATTGACAGATGATGGAAAAGAAATGGAGGGGTTGATTAAGGGTGAAGGAAGAATCTTGAGCAACTTGGGCCATGGACAAGACCCCAGAGAAATAATTTGGTGTGTGGGGTTGGGGTGGTAGATTTTAAGAACTCAGTTGGGATGTATAAAGTTTGAGATGTCTCTGAGTTCATCCAAAAGGAAAGGTTGGGGAAGCAGCTGAACTCTAGGGAGAAGATGGAGCTGAAGATAAGTTTAGGAATCATTGGCATATTGAAGATATTTAAGTCAACAGATATAGGTGAGGTCACTCACAGAAAGAATGTAGAGGGAAAACCCCAGAAGTTCAGGACAAAGCATTGGACCTCTAAGTATTTAGAGATCAGGCAGCAGAGGAGCATTTGGTCACAAGAGTCAGGCACAGACACTGGCCAATCTGAAGAAATGCTAGTGACATCCCTGTTTTAAGAGGGTCTTGGAAGTCCCCTCCTGTGCTATATCAAGTAAATGTTTACCAGGTACCAAAAAGGGTCCAAGAGAGCAGAAAGCCTGGGGCAGAAGTGGCTCAGGACTAAGCTATTTACAATTGGCATGAAGTATTTCAATATTTTAGCAACAAGTATAGTCAAAGTGGGACAAACCAATTGAATATCAGTACTGGATCTTGCAAAGTAACACAGAAGCAACTAGAGTGGCCGGCAGAGTTTTGGGTAACTTAGAAGCTTGAAGGGTTAACTGTGTCTAACATTGGCTTACATGAGGCAACATGCAGACCTTGACAAGAGAAATTTCAGCAGAAAGATGGGAGTGAAGCCAAATTACAGTGAATTGAAGAGTAAATGAAGAACCGTACGCATATGCCACTGGGAAATTTGGCTACAAAGTAGAGAAAAAAAATTAAGTAGATGGAGGGTTGTGTAAAGAGATTGTTAAATATAACTGCATGCCAGTGAGAGTGATATAGGAGAGTAAGTGTTGTGATGCAGAGTCCAGGAGAGAACCAAAGTAATACAATTTTGAGAAGCAAAGAGATGAAATAGTATCAAGAGTTCATCAAAAGCTAGCAAGAGAAATGAGGGCAATGCCAGGCTGGCATGGAGGTTTGGTGATAGATGAAAGATCACAGCCTTGTCTGAAGAAATTATTTTTTATAATTATTTTTTATTTTTTTTTCAAAAATTATTTTTTTCAAAATTATTTTTACTTTTTAGTATTTATTTAAAGCAGTGTAATATGAGTTTTAGGTATACAATTTAGTGATTCAACACTTACATAAAACACTTGGTGCTTATCATAACATGTGCATTCCTTAATCCCCATCACCTTTAACCTATCTCCCATCCTCCTCCCCTCTGGTAACCATCATTTTGTAAGAGTCTGTTTCTTGGTTCACCTCTCTTTTTCTTTTGCTCCCTGTATTCTTTTGTTCTGTTTCTTAAATTCCACATATGAGTGAATGGTATTTGTCTTTTTCTAACTTATTTTGCTTTGCATAATATTCTCCATCTCCATCCCCTATGAATTAGTATTTTTGTACACCTTGGGTAAATACCTAGTAGTGCCATTGCTGAAGAGTAGAGTAGTTCTATTTTTAACTTTTTGAGGAATTTCCATAGTTTTCCATCAAGAATTCAGGAGGGTTCCCCTTTCTCCACATCCTTGCCAATACCTGTTGTTTATTTTGTTGTTGATTTTAGCCATTCTGACAAGTGTAAGGCAAGGTCTCATTGTGGTTTTGATTTGTATTTCCCTGATGATGAGTGATACTGAGCATCTTTTCATGTGCCTGTTGGCCCTCTGTCTCCTTTGGAAAATATCTATTCCTGTCTTCTGACCTTTTTAAAATTGGATTATTCTTTTGGGGGGTGATGAATTTTATAAATTCTTTATATATTTTGGATACTAACCCGTTATCAGATATGCCATTTGTAAATACCTTCTTTCATTCTGTCAGTTGCCTTTTAATTTTGTCGATTGTTTCCTCTGTTGTACAGGAGACTTTTATTTTCATGAAATCTCAGTAGTTTATTTTTGCTTGTGTTCCCCTTACCTCAGGAGACATATCTAGAAAAAAAGTTTCTACATTCATGCCAAAGAGGTTATTGCCTGTGTTCTCCTCTAGGATTTTAATGGTTCCATGTTTCACATTTAGGTCTTTGATCCATTTTGAACTTATTTTTGTGTGTGGCAGAGGACAGTGGTCCAGTTTCATTCTTTTGCATGTTGCCATCTAGTTTTCCCAACACAAGTTGTCCAAGAGACTTTTTCCCATTGGATATTCTTTACTGCTTTGTTGAAGATTAATTGCCTATATAGTTAAGTGTTCATTTCTGGGTATTCTATTCTGTTCCATTGATCTATGTATCTATTTTTGTGCCAGTACCATACTATCTTGATCACTATAGCTTTGTAATATAACTGGAAGTCCTGAATTGTGATGTCTCCAGCTTTGCTTTTCTTTTTCAAGGTTTCTTTGGCTACTCAGAGTCTTTTCTGTTTCCATACAAATTTTAGGATTATTTTTTCTAGCTCTAAAAAATGCTGATGGTCTTTTGATTGGGATTGCATTGAGTACATAGATTTCTTTGGGTAGTATAGACATTCTAACAGCATTTTTTTTTTTTTTAGATCCATGAGCATGGGATGTTTTTCTGTTTCTTTATGTCATCTTCAATTTCTTTCATCAGTGTTTTATAGTTTTCAGAGTAGAGGTTTTCCCCTCCTTGGCTAGGTTTATTTCTAGATATCTTATTGTTTTTTGGTGCAAATGTAAATGGGATTGTTTCCTTGATTTCTCTTTCTGCTGTTTTATTATTGGTACAGAAATGCAACAGATTTCTGTTCCTTGATTTTGTATCTTGCAACTTTACCAAATTCATGAATCAGTTCTAGCAAAAAAAATTTTTTTTGGAGTCTTTCTGGTTTTCTAGATATAGCATCATGTCATCTGCAAATAGTGCAAGTTTGACTTCTTCCTTGCCAATTTTGGGGATTTTTTTTTGTTGTTGTTGTTGTCTGATTGCTATGGTTAGGACTTCTAGTATTATGGTAAATAACAGTGGTGAGAGTGGACATCTCTGTCTTATTCCTGACTGTAGAGGAAAAGCTCTTAGTTTTCCCCCATTGAGCATGATATTAGCTGTGGGTTTTTCATAGAAGGCCTTTATTAAGTTGAGGTATTTTTTTAAGTTGAGGTATTTTTTTTTAAGATTTTATTTATTTATTTGACAGACAGGTCTACAAACAGAGAGGCAGGCAGGGAGAGAGGGGGAAGCAGGCTCCCTGCTGAGCAGAGATTCCCAATGTGGGGCTCTATCCCAGGACCCTGAGACCATGACCTGAGCTGAAGGCAGAGGCTTTAACCCACTGAGCCACCCAGGTGCCTCATTAACTCTTCTTTAAATATTTGGTGGAATCTTCTGTGAAGCCATCTGGGCCTGGACTTTGTTTGTTGGGGAATTTTTTGATTACTGATTCAATTCTTTTGCTGGTTATCATCCTGTTCACTTTTCTGTTTCTTCCCATTTTAGTTTTGGTAGTTTATATATTTCTAGGAATTTATCTATTTCTTCCAGGTTGTGCAATTTGTTGGCATATAGTTTTTCATAATATTCTTTTATTATTGTTTGTATTTCTGTAGTGTTGGCTATTATTTCTCTTCTCTCATCTGTAATTTTGCTAATTTGGGACCTTTCTCTTTTTGATAAGTCTGCCTAGAGATTTATCAATTTTATTAATTTTTTCAAAGAACCCAGTTTCATTTATCTATTCTATTGGTATTGGGTTTTTTTGTTTGTTTGTTTGTTTGTTTTTAGTTTTTATATCAACTCTAATCTTTATTATTTCTTTCCTTCTGCTGGCTTTATGCTTTGTTTGTATTTCCTTTTCTATCTTCTCTAGGTTGTTTATTTGAGATGTTTCTTGCTTCTTGAGGTAGACCTGTACAACTATATACATCCCTCTTAGGACCACTTTTGCTGTATCCCAAAGGTTTTGGACCATTGTATTTTCATTTTCATTTGTTTCCATGTATTTTTAAATTTTTTCTTTTATTTCCTGACTGACTCATTCATTGTTTAGTAGCATGTTGTTTAACCTCCATGTATCTGTGGTCTTTCCAAACTCTTTCTTGTGGTTGACTTCTAGTTTCATAGCACTGTAGTCAGAAAAGATGTATGGTATCATTGTAATCTTTTTGTTTTTGTTGAGGTCTGATTTGTGACCTAATATGTGGTGTCCGATGTGAGGGCTTATCATTTCTTAATGAAGAGCAGCAAACTGAGGTGATTGTCTATATATAGTCCAGGAGATAAGGTGGAATTTGGGGAGCAAAAGAAGCTTCTTCCCAATTTTTTTTTGCAAATTTTTACACAGTGAATCCCTTATTATGTTTATCTTTCTTATTTTTGTCTTTGTATATTTCGATTTGGTGCAACTGAGGAAGGGGTTAGCAAGGAATACTCAGGTATATTTGCACCAGACAGATACCAGTGTTCACTTAGTTTCAGAATATGAAAACTAGAAAACCAGAGAAGAGGTTTGGAATAGCTGATGAGGAAGTCTGTACAGACACCATATATATTTTGGAGTCTGAATGGAATGTTTGCTGTCTGTTGAAATTTGAAAATGAAGCAACTGCTTTGCTAACATCGTCTTCACTAAGTCATATCTTGGTTTGTCTAAGCATTTTTCTGTTCTAGTTAGATTGCATGCATGGAGTATATCCAATCTTTCCATCAGAAGCCTTCTCTTTACTTTGTAGTTGTACAATGAATAAAAAATCTGACTCACTTCTCTTCAACTAAGAGGAACAGTTCCAAGACACATTTTAGATTTAATATAAATATTCAAACATCCAGATTCTGCCTAGCCTGATTAATTATGGTACAAGAGAGTCAAATTTCTTTCTTTATTTGTAAAGCTGCAATACTGCCCAGAGGCCACAACAGATTTCTTTTGTGGCTTCTGAGTGTTAGATTTTGCACTGAAATAATATCTCTTGTTCTGTTCATACTTAAAAAAGATGAAAGGGAAGAAAGTCATCCCATGAGAAAGTTGCTATAAATGATCACAATTAGATGAGATTAAAACTCAAAGAAGCACAACAAAAGGCCCAGTATTTAACATTAAGGAGGAAAAGAAAATTCAGACCAAGAAACAAATACTTTCAAGATAATAGAATTATCTTTTAATAGACTATATCTTAATAAGGCACATAGCAGCATTTTTAGTATGAGAGCAAATAATTTTGGGAAGTAATGTGTTCTCTTGCCATATACATCAGCACACAGCATGGAGACTGAAGTTGAATTGTATTGAATTCTGTATCTACCTTTGTTTGGTAGAAAGACTTTCCAGTCACATTTAAGGTAATCTGAATACAGGAAAGGAACCACTGAGAAGATTAAATCTCTGTGGTCCCAGGTCATAGAATGGGGTATGGATTTCAGCATGCTGTTCCTAATTGTGTAATTTTGTTTTGTCAACACACTTTATCTTTAGCATCAATTATATACTTACCCTCTAAGCCCTTTGCTTTTTCTTGCTATCTTAAAGATTGAAATAGTCCTTTTACCCCAGAACTAATGATATTGATCATTGAAGAAGTCTACAATCATCTAGGAAGTAGACGTGTCATTAGTTATGTATGAACTGCCTCGTCAGTAACCTTCAGCTATTACATTAGACTAGGCTAACCTCTTCCTTGGCAACATAGCAACCCTCTCAATGGATTAACACAACAAAGGTTTATTTCTTGCTCATGCAAAATCAAATAAGAGAAGAGAGTTCAAGAAGGTTATGCAAAGGCTTTTCATTGTCACAGTCCAGAAGTGACATATATCTCTTTCACTCACATTGAATAAGGCTAGTCACACTATGTCTCTGCCTGCAAAGGGGATCAACATGCGGTCTTCCATGTGCCCAGGAAGGAGGAACAGAATAGACAAGCTTCTACCACAAATTTTCTTTCAATTGTCACTATATATATCATATAACCTATAATATCTATCTATCTATATCTATATCATCTATATCTATATCTATAGTATTCTTATTTTCTAAATGACTCAGTTCAAAAGTCCCTCAAGTCTAGAATTGCAGATAAGCCAGAATTAAAAATTGTGGGCATTGTTAGATGCTATTAATGGGAAATTTTACTAGCATGATTCCTGTTTAAGAGTACACCTTTTAGGAAAAAAAAATCCTATTTTTATAAAATAGTTTCAGATTCATGTAATTAGCCCACATGTATTATTAAAACTAAGATCACCAAAAATATTAATTCCCTGGACTGCATTTGGCAAATTCCCAAGTGAAGATTCCTTGCTACATTTTTCGGCATAAAGAGAAGTAGGGGAGATGGGAGGGAGAAAACAGAGACATATGGGGCAAAGAAGTTGGATCCATGCAAGATGATTATAGAGCTCTGGAAACATAATTTCCTTGTTCCCTTCCTCCCTCCCTTCTTCCCTTCTTCCCTTCCTTTCCCTCTTCTATCTTTCAACAAATATTATTCAGTCTCTGCCATATGCCACAAACTGCCAGGCACCAAGGAAATGCTCATAAACGAGGTAGTTATTGTCCCTATATTAGAGTAACACTGGGTGCTATAACAAACCCCCAAATCTCAGACGCTTAACACAATAGAAGTTTTTAATTCACACAAAATCCAAAATGCGTGTTTCAGAGAAGTGGGAGGCTGTTTTCAATCAAGTAGTTCACTCACATGGCTCCACAAATTTTACATTTGGCTTCCGAAGTGCTTGACTACAACAAGCCAGCAGAAGGGGAAAGCACATGGATGATCTCATGTAGGAGATTTTTATAGGCCTGGCCTGGGAGTACTCTACACCTCTGCCATGTCCAAAAGCAAAGAGGGAGGGTCAGAGCAGAAAAGACTTAATGGACCATAGAGAAACAGGCTGAAGGAATCCTCTTTTGGTTTAGAGAAACAAAAATAAAAATTGTACTTATTATTCACTTGTTCAACAAATAATCATTAGCGCCTTCTCTTTCAGGCATTGTTCTAGGTACAGAAGATACTACAGGGAACAAGATAGACATAATTCTTCTCATTAGACTAATGGTAAAATTTAAAATATTCCTAACCAGAAATTCTACTTTTAAGTCTATACTCTTAAAAAATTCTTGTACAGAGTGCCTAGGTGGCTCAGTAGGTTAAGCATCTGCCTTTGGCTCAGGTCATGATCCCAGGGTCTTGTGACGGAATCCTGCATGGGGCTTCTTTCTCAGTAGGAAGCCTGCTTCTCCCTCTGTCCGTCCCCCCACTCACACTTGCTTTCTCTTTCACAAAAATAAATAAATAAAATCTTAAAAAAAGGAAAATCTTCTACATATAAACAAGAAACCATATACAAAATGTTTACCACATTGTGCAAAAACAAAAAATATATATAAATAAAAGGAAATAAATGCCCATCATTGGAAAAATAAATTATAATGTATTTATTCAATAGAATACTATAAAGCAGATAAAACTGAAAAAATTTGAGCTACAACTATCAACATGAACAAATCTCAAAGACACAATATTGCGTGAAAAAAAAAAAAAGAAAATTGCAGAATGATTACTGGTAGACCAGGGTTACATTTAAATAAGTTTTAGAATCCCAGAAAACAATACTGTGTATTCTTCATGGATACAAATACATATTAAATGTTAAAAACATGCATGAGCATGGTGAACATAGAATTTAGAACAGGGGTTATCTCCAAAAACAAAGCAACAGAGAAAAGGATCGGGGAGGGATACACATAGGTCCTTGTGTGTATTTATAAAACATAATCTCTCTGAGAAGAATCTGAAGCAAAATGTTTAGATCGGATAAAGCTGGATGTAAGCAGGTGAGTGTTCACCATAGCATTATCTATTTTTGTTATTACATTTGAACTGTTTCTGGTACCCTCTTTAACTACTCATTGCCTCTATCCTCTTCCCATATTTTCCTTCTACAAATATCCTACATTTCCCTGGCTAGTATCTCAACAACTGGTCTGCCAAGGGGAGACATTTTCCCTCTCGCTTTTGGGTGACGCTTCTGAGGCAGTACAGAAAGACTACTAGCGGGAAGGTAGGAGAGACTGGGTACAGGTGTTATAGGCAACTTTCAAGTGGGGAGGGAGTGGTAGGTAGAAACATGGTCACTGGAGCTCCCTACTTCATATTCAGGTCTGTATCTAAACAACTGTCCTCCCCAGCTGGTCTGATTTCCAAGTCCTGGTGCACCCAATGGACCCACTCGCCCTCTTGTAGCCTCAAGTCCTGACCTTTAGCCATCACCAAGATTTCTAGTGACTAAAATCCTCCCACTTTGCATGGGCAATTTGTCCTCTCTTGATATCCCTGGACTCCTTCCCCACCTTGGACTCCCTGATTAGCTGTATTAATGCAGATCTTCGACACCATTCTTCAAGCTCTGAATTTAGATATTGAAGCACAGTTAGAGAAATTCCAAGAAATCCATACATATATTTATAGCAAACCAATTCTCAGCTCCTGATACTTGGTTTTATAACTTTCTGGGATTTTGTTTTGTTTTGTTTTGCTAACTTCCTGGCTTTATTACTGTAGTAATTTTTCCAGACCTTTACTCTCTTCAAGACTCCATCTTTTCCTCCACCTACCCTTACTCCTACCTGAGGACCTCACCATGAGAAAGCTGAAACGGTGCAAACTGTGGACACCTACCTGGCACAAGTGCTCCATCCCCAATCACCCTTACCTAATTTTATTTCTACATCTGCTCTCTCTTCCTTTGTTGTAGTGTAGAAGGAAGAGATTTTCATATTCCTTCCTGGAGTTACTTTATCAACCTGTGCTCTAAATTTCTTTACATCTAAGCTAAGAGATATTATTTCTGTATCCTGCCATCTTTTTCTAGCATCCTGTGTAGTCTGTCATATTCAGTTAGCTTTTTGTGTGGGCTTTCTTTTTTTTTATTTTAAGTGCCTGCACCATGCTAGATGCAGTGAATATAATAAAGAATAAAATGTGGCTCCTGCCTTCAGCTGAGTAGGGGTAGATGGTAACATACTATTCCCCTATTATAATATAGTCAGCATGACACAATGACAAATAGTTCTCCAGGTGTTCACTGGAAGGAGCAATTATTCTGATGGGGGATTTTTATTTCCTCAAGACTTTCAACTGCCCCCAAGCCAATTTCCCCATTCCAGGAACAGAGTAATAGAGAAGGAGAAAATGCATGCAAATTCATTCATTAATCCATTTAGAAAATATTTATTGAGTGCCTACTATGTGTCAGCACTACTGGGGTGCTGGAGGCTTCCTAATAAGCAAAACCAGACAAGTCCTTGCACTCCAGTATAATTAAATAAGAAAAGTCTTAATTACATAAATAAGAATGAGCTATAGTATGTGCTAAAAAAGAGACAGTGCTGGATCATGTAAGAGAGCATAACAGAAAATGTGGTCTAATCCCAGGAAGCAAAGAAGTCTTCCCTAGACCTGGGATAGAAGATCCTAGGTCTTCCCAGACTTAGGTCCTGGCCCACAAGAGGTCTTCAGCCCATTTGTTTAATCCTGTACCTTTTTACATTTCTCTAAGCCTCATAGCCAAAATCCATTTGACAGGTAGGGATGTGGGTGAGGGGTATAGACAATGAAGCTCACAGCATTTCTGTGGCTGAAGTTCAGAGAGCTTTGGGCAAACCTCACAGGCCCAGGAGAAGTAGAGTCACTTAAATTAGAATTTTTTTTTTTTCTGATTTCCAAATTACATTTGTCAAAAACTAACTTAGCAGAGCTGAATGGCCTCCTTGACCTACATTGTAAGTAATGAGATCTTGATCTAAGAATTATTGCAATCCCTATCATGAATTGGCTGGCTTGTTTGAGCAGAAGTGTTATTTTTTTTTAAATCCCAGCTTCTTCAAGACTTAAGCTTTCTACTAGGTACCAGCTGGAACCAAGAATTTTAATTGTTTCATTCCTTTCTTTATTGTGATTGTTTTCTACTAATGGATTAGTCAAATAAGAGGTTAAGCTAATGAGTGGCAGGGATGGGATCCAAATGCAGGGAGTCTGGCTTATGACTTTGGATTTTTTTTTTTTTTTTTTTTTTGGTTAAAGACATTATTTATTTGACAGAGATCACAAGCAGCCAGAGACGCAGGCAGAGAGAGAGAGGAAGGGAAGCAGGCTCCCCGCTGAGCAGAGAGCCGGACGCCAGGCTCCATCCCAGGACCCCAAGATCATGACCCGAGTTGAAGGCAGAGGCTTTAACCCACTGAGCCACCCAGGCTCCTCTGACTTTGGATTTTGCCAGGCCACTCTGCCTCCTCACTAGTCAAAGCAGGCTCAGGACCCAAGCAGATAAAATGCCTAGATTTTTTCCTTCTTATTAAATGAGAAAATAAAGCCATCTTCACCATTACCTTCTCTCACAGATCTTAGAGGCACAGGAAATTCTCCACACACATGAGTTAGGGTTAAGGGATTCCTGACCTAGGACTTAGGTGTAGGACTACAATGATGGGAGATACTCTCCTCACTCCTCACTGGAGAAAATCATCTCTTTTTACAGCCCCTGAACCATGCTCCCTTCCCTATCCCCAGTTCATATGTTGAAGTCTCAACTTTCAGTACCTCAGAATGTGACTGTATTTGGAGATAGGGCCTTCAAAAAAGTAATTAAGATGAAATTAGGTCATTTGGTTGAACCCTCATTCAATATGACAGATTTCCTTATGAGAAGAGATTAGGACACAGGCCACACACAAATCAAGGGGCAATCCTGAGAAGACACAGAGATAAAGTGGCCATCTGCATGCCAAGGATGACAGGCCTCAGAAGAAACCAAATCTGCTGATGCCTTGATCTTGTACTTCCAGCTTCCAGAAGCGGGAGAAAACAAATTTCTGTTATTCAAGCCTCCCAGTCTGTGGTACTCTCTATAGCAGCCCGATCTAATTAATACACAGCCTCATGTAGCTCTACCAAATCCATGTAAAATGAGAAAACCTGATTAAGTTTCCTTCTTTTCCTGCTCCTATGGAATAAATCAGACTTTGTGACAGTTTTCTATACTTTGTGAATGAGGCTACCTACTGCTTAAGCAAATTGCCTCTCCATACCTTTCAACTCGACCTCGCAGAGGTCTCACATTTATTGACCATGTTGATGATTTGGAATCTCCTCTCTTTCCTCTCATTTCTCTCACAAATATATATAGGCTAGAACATTGGCAATTAAATAACTTGAGTACACAAAGTACTAATCCAGTAGCTAAGCACCTTTCACTAGTTCATTCACATATATTTGTAAGCTAAATGTTTTTTGCCGTGATCAGTGCTATAAATTGTTTCTCCAGGTATCTTTCAAAGGCGTGGGCTTTGGGGAGACAAAGTACACCCTGCCCTCATAAAAAGATCTCATAAAAGATGTCTCTAGCTGCTTTTGCCTCCAAGGTGATAGGTCTGCCAGAACTCTGGCAGGCTGTAGGAGAGAGTGGGGCCATTTCTCTTTGAGAAGCCGAAGACACCGGCTCCTTTGCCCTACCAGGTTCACTGGTTTTTGAGTTACTTTCAGTCCCTGAGGGCAGCTAGCTATCAAGCCTGGCCTCACTCTGGCTGCTGCTGCTGACATAGGCTTCAGGAGAATGAATTAGAAACTATTGGCCCTGTTTTTTGAAGTATTTGGATGTGCACATACTGCTTGTTCCAGGTTTAGGCAAGCCAAGGATGCTAACCAGTTTGTCTGGAGCTGCTGCATAAGCAAGAATGGAAAGTAGATTTGCAGGAAGATTCATCTGAAAAAAAAAAAAAAAAAAAAAAAGAAGAAAAGACTAGATCTAACCACAACTAGCCCAACTAGGCTATAAGTAGATGCCACCTCACAGCAGAATCTTCAGAGCAGGAGGCCCACCTGGCCATGGCATGGGTCCCTGGGCAGTGTGGTAACCAGCTTCTGCCTGGAGCATGGCACTTTGGGATCCTTATTCTAAGGTGTTCCCAGTCTAGAGAAGGAGAAGGCTGGTTCTCTGCCTTGTTAATTCACATCATTCAACATGTCCCTATTGATGCCTGCCTTGTGCCAGGTATTATGCAAGGTGTGGGAGAACAGTGGTGAATAGACAAACATGGTCCCTGCCCTTTGGGCTCAATAGTATAGTTGTGCAGAAAGCAAAGGTTGTGTTTCCTTTCCCTACCCACACTCTGTATCTCCCTCTTTTTTGTCCTTTCTTCCTTTCATCAGTCCTCTGTACTCCTATTCCCAGAGGTTTGCATCTGAGGAAAACAGCCACAGGAAGAGTGAGGTTTATCCCAGGGCAAGAATCCTTGATGGCAGAATCTTATCATCTGGGTAGAAGATATTTTATGATAAATGAGCATCTTGTGGACCCTCCAATTACACAATCCTGAATCCCTTGTTTTATGATGAAGTCTCCACAATGCATTCAATAGTGCTGTAGCCTGGAAGCCTTGTGCAAGTACATGAAGGCTGCTCCAGAGTGCCAAGAACTATAGAGTTATAGAGAGACAACCAGGCTTGCAAATCAGCAGTTCATGCTGTCATTAGCAAATAAACAGCTGAGTGGAACTGCATTTCTCTGCTGAGGCTCTTAAATATTTGTCTACTCAAGCTCTTAGTTTAGTTCCTGCTTCCTGCAAACAGATTTATGTCCCCACATAAACAGGAATGAGAGGTCTGCTGGCAGTGAGCCCCAGAGAGGTAGTGGGATTTGCAGAGGATATACTGACAGATATACTTGCTGGCAGCTGTTGGTCCCAAGAATTCCAGCCGTAAGATTTAATTCCTAAATCTCCAGATAGTATGTGAACTGAGGATGGGTAGAGACCACTCTTGATCAAAGACGGGTGTTCACCTGAGGCCCACACCTGAGAATTTTGTTCCTATACCTACTAAATTTGATGTCTTTTCTTCTGTAGCAGGACTAACCAATCATTTCACTTGCTAAGAAGTGAATGATAGCAAGCTTCAGTATTACTGTTTAGCAGAGCCAACATTTCTTTGAAATACAATTTTTTTTTGTTGGCTTTAACAAAACTTCATCAGATCTTACTAAAAAGATTAGCCTTTGGAGTTTTTTTGGATAATCCAACATTGGATCAAATTTGGGAAAAAAAGTTCAGCTTGCCTTGAAAATTTAAGGCAAGTTTACACTTGGGCATTCCAAGAGGCATAAGGAAATGACAAGGCGACTGATTAAGTAAGAAGGAGTGGCCATTGCCCTTTGTTAAGTCTGACCTCAATCAGATGGATGGGGCTGGGAACTTAGCCCATATTTATTGAGTAAGTAAGTTATGGCCCAAGAAAAGAAATGGACCAATGCTAAAATGATGAATAAATCAGGATCCCAATCAGGTCTGAGAAGGTAAGATCTAATTATTTCATCTTTTTCTACACAAAGAATGTTTTTTTTGTCCCTATGGGATAATCCCAGTAAAAGTTTGCTTATGCAAACTAAACGTGAAATTTCAATTGTCCTTGGTAATCATCTATTGAGGACAGCGTATAAGGGATGATGGTTATGGCTTAAAAAGAGTTGTAAAGAAAAGTATTTGAGAATCTAGTAATGATTAGATTGATGTGAACCCAGAATTCAACTGCCTACCTGGCAGGTTTTTGTGTGAATTAAATGAATAAATGGGTATAAAGCATCTAGCACAATGCTGGCACCTAGGAGATGGCCAACAATTGTTAATAGCCTCTTCTCAGACCTCTCAACATTAGCTGATTTTTAGCTGAGTCAGATAGCTGGTTTCTTTTACTTCCTTCCATTTCTAGGATTTCCTTCCCTTTTTAATGGAGATGTCACAAAGGTAAGGAATAGTCTGTCATGTTATAGAGAAACTTCATCTTTGTAAGAGCCAAGAGTTTTCTAACCACTTGGGGGAATTCTGTAGAGTCAGTCTTAGAGAACAACTACTGAGAACTGCTATTTTCAAGTGCTCTATGCTATTGCTTAGAAATGCCCATTATTTTTCCAGGAAAGATGCTTGGCCATGTTCGAGGGAGTTTGGCTACTGTCAGTCTCAACTCCCTTAACACTTCCGATATATTCAAAATAAAGACATATGAAAGGAATATCTAGGCCCTTTGGTCAAGTTTTCCCATGATATTGGAAATCTCTTAGTTTTATGTCATCCTCTCCTTAAAATTTTCTCCCGATTGTCTGTGAGAAATGAAGTCCAAATCCCTTATAATGGCATTCAAGGATTTTTGCAATTTAGACCTTACCTTTCTCAAAGTCTCATCTCCCTCTCTCCTTGGAATGTTTATCTCCTTCCCCATCTCTACACCAAACTCTTCTTCATCCTTGGAGAATCTCCCCTGTGAAGCTTTATGGTATTGGGTAAAGCAAGGTTCTTATAGTCCTTTCTTATTTCTTTCAATCCCACAGTACTTTTCATCTTTTATTGTAATTATTTTAATGTGTTTTTGTCCTCACTGAACTACAAAATCCTGGAGACCAAGACCTGGGTATTGAAAGTCATTAGATTAAGGACTATGGAACGAGTTGAAAAGGAACAGTAAATATAGTGAAAAAGAACAGATGATAATTTATATTTACTTAATATCTGCTATAAGCTGTAGGGTGCTGGATGCTTTCCAGGATATAATTGATATAATCTTACTTAATCTATTTAACAGCTATGCAGGGATTAACCCATTTACAGATTAGTAAATGGATTTAAGGATAGAGTGATTTGTTTAGACTAATTAAGGATAGAACCTAGATTTGAGTCCTATCTGATACTACAAAAATAAATAAATAAATAAATAGCCCAGGCTCTTTGCATTACACCAGGCTCCAGAAGGGAAATGCTACAATGGAAGATATAGGCTGGCATTAGTAAACAGTACAGATTTGATAGGGAAGAAGCAGCAGCTAGGAGACTAGCTAGGGGAACAATTGAATTGAGGAGTAATGAGGGCCTGGATAAGAGTAGTAAATAGAGACGGGGCACCTAGGTGGCTCAGGTAAGCCTCTGCCTTCGGTTCAGGTCATGACCACAGGGTCATGGGATTGAGCCCCTGCATCAGGCTCTGCTCAGTGGGGAGCCTGCTTCCCCCCTCTCTCTCTCTGCCTACCTCTCTGCTTGCTTATGATTTCTCTCTGTCAAATGAATAAATAAAATATTCTAAAAAAAAGAGTAATAGAGAATAATTAATGGAAGTGATAGGCATTGACAAGGAAGAAAACTGAGAACCAGGCAAATGAAAAGCGGATTGATAGCAATCACCAAAGCAACATAGTACATGGTTTGAATGTGGTTGGGGGCCAGAGGCCCTGTAGTAGTGACAGGACCCTTAGCCTGGATCCTCAGAAGTAGCTGCTCCTGGCCCTGTGTTGGATACTGCCCAGAACCATGTGGAGAAGAAAACCAAAAAGACTCAGATTCGGCAAAGAAATCATAATCTGTTCAATCATATGTGCATATTTGAGATTTGACATGAGAGGTAGTCAAGGTACTTTCCCCCTAACTATTAGCCTAAGGGTGGCCTTAGGTTGAATCCCATTCTCCCCCAGCTCAGATTTGTCAAGGGGATATTAGCTGCTGTGAAGAAAGGCCAGTACCTTAGCCTTCCAAATGCTCTAACAGATGAGAGGGTTGTTTGAGTTGTGTTTGGCTGAATATCACAGTATATGGAAAGGTTGACCCTGAACTACCACTAAAACTGTTTGAAATATTGTTTAAGTAGCATGATTCCACACATACGAATTTTTTCCTCAGACATTTTGGCCAAATATGCTATTTGCCAGTCTGTAGTATTTGACAAAATGTGTGGTCTGATGCTGAACACAGAACCTCCTGGTTCAAGTCTTAGATCTTTACTCTTTTTTTCTACTCTTTTCTGTTCTGCCTGCCCCCCACCCCAACTTTTTGGAATTTTGTTTCTATAAGGTCAAAATAGTTTAAGGACAAGAACCAGATAACTGGGAAGAAGAGGTAGGACAAAGTAAAGACCATGATTTTTTGTAATTCCCTTTTATTTGCATTATTGGCCAACTCACTGGTGAAATATTCCTTTATTTGATCTTACCAAGATGGAAGTTGTATTTAACTGGAGATGAGAGCAATTATTCTTCTCTTGTAAAGTTGTGCTTTCTTTTTAGGAAGTATGATTCTTTCACAGGCATTTAATTCAATTTAAAAAAGAAAGAAAATTGAAGTTTTGGCAGCAAACTCAAGCATTATGAATGAAATTAAAATGCCCAAGTCTGTGCTCAAGAGCATTTTGTGGATTTATGATACTCCTTTGAGATCTTCATGAATTCAGCTATTTTGAGTTTCAGTGACCCATGAAAAAGGCACTTTCATGACTGCTTTTTGTTTATATCCTCAACTTTTTAAAAATTTTTTTAAGAAAACTGCAGAAATTCTGTTGGTGTTCAGACCTGGTCAATTTCATAGACTACCTATTTTTATGGAATAGAATTGAAGGTTTTTGATATTTCAATCAGTAACATTTGACTGTTACACATGATTTTTTTCACTTTATGCATTATAGAACTAGATTTATCGTGCCTAATATTTTTCTTTTAAATATGTGCCGGTTTTGCTTAGAAACACGTTGGGGAATTATATAGGAGCCTCACCCTACATTTCATTAAGCATATGGAAGGGAAATCAGTTTGCAGGATGTAATTCTAGAAGCTAGGTCACCTGCAAAATCACTTTGGAATTTTATATCCTTAGGAAAAAAAGAAAAAGGAGCCCCCAGGGATGAAATACCATATGTTAGGTGCAATGTGGGAATGTGAATCCTTTTCTTCTATTATGTAAGTTTTACAAACCACATGTTCATCCAGCTGCTTCTCATCAGTTTTGTTTTGTTCCCATATAAACACATACACATAAAATAGACAATTTTAATGAAAAGAGAAATTCTCTTTTTCCCTTAAAGTTTCTTTGATGATGGAATTCATGTGAAGCTCTGAATTATAAAAATGTACAAGTTAAGACTCCAAAGGAGAATTTAAAATGAAGTGCATTTTGATCGTCTCTTTGTCTTCTCTCCATTTTTCAAATATGTTCATTCTTTTAACTCTCTAAAACCACGTAGGAAAAGTACAATTTTAAAATAATATTATCAAATAAGGTTTTTGGTTTCTTTTTAATGAAAAAAAGATCAATCAGAACATTTTGCTGATAAGATCAACACAGTGGAATACTAGTTGTTCAGAGCCTGTTGGGACATATCCTTACTGTTGTCTCATCTATTCATTTTTTTTTTTTTAATTTTTAAGATTACTTACCTATTTTTGAGAGAGGGAGAGAGAGAGAGAGAAAACACGAGTTGGGGGAGGGACACAGGGAGAAGCAGACTCCCTGCTGAGAAGGGAGCCCAATGTAGGACTCCACCCCAGAACCCTGGGATCCTGATCTCAGCTGAAGGCAGATGTTTAACAGACTGAGCCACCCAAGTGCCTGGTCTCAGCTCTTTAAAAGCTGTTTGAGTATGTAATCCAGTGTGTTTATCTGGTACATGTTGATGTAAAGCTTTTAGCTGTCTTTATGTACAGCTTTGGAAAGTTCAAGAGGTACAGCATTTCTTGAAGTTACAAAGTAACATAGAAAATATTTGGTTGTACCTTTTATACTGAAATTTACTTAAATAAAGAATAATAACTTCTATAGAACTTTATAGCTTTGTGGTTTTCATATACATTCTCCCATTTAATACAGACAAACATATACCTCTTTTACAATGAATTTAAGGCTCAGGAGACATAGATAACTAAAATGAGTGTCGAGGTCCCTGGGTGGCTCAGTCGGTTAGGCAACCAACTCCTGGTTTCAGCTCAGATCACGATCTCTTAGTCATGAGATTGAGCCCTGGATGTTAATTATAATCGAGCATCAGGCTCCATGCTCAGCACAGAGTCTGCTTAAGAGTCTCTCTCCCTCTCCTTCACCCTCCCCCTCTGTCCCTCTCTCCACTCATGCTCTCTCTCTCTCTCAAATACATAAATAAAATCTTTCAAAATAAAGTAAATGTGTGTCATACAATGGGGCCCATTCACTTTGGCAGTGTACTCTACCACATTAGGGTCATATGAGCTACTAAAGATAGATTAATTAGTTAGTCCCAAAGAGCCTTGTCCTTCTCTGAGTTAATGCCATTACCATTTGGCTGATGACTTACAGGATATAATGGCTATACAAAAATAAATAAGGTAGGTTCTACATAAAATGGGATCAAGTCTCACAATATGTAGAATGTTACAGTTAAAGACACTTTATATACCTTGTGGTCTAAGCATTATTCAGATGGTATCCCTAATCCCCACCACCCACTTCTGTTTGGATACTTCCAATAAGGGACATAGCACCTCACAAAGTAGCTTATTCAGCAGACTCATCATTTGCATTGATATTCTGGTCCATAATTTCTTACCTAGCCCACTAAATTTTAGCAGGTCTTCCTGCTATCATCCTTGTCCTATCCCAATCTCCATGATCTCATCTTCATACTGCAGCAAGCGAACTTTTAAAAATGTAATCAAGACAAGTTATTCTCACGTTTTAAATCCTCCAAGGTATTCCCACCATGCTTTAAATCTAAATCCAAACTCTTACTATGGCCTTCAGGCCCAATGACCTGGCTTTCTGCCTACATCTCCTGCCCTCCCCTTCTTAACTGCTCTGCCCTGACCACATGGGTCTTTCTGCTATTCCCATTTTCATGACATCTGTATGCTGTTCCCTGAGCCTGCTGAGCTTTTCCCATGCATCTGTGTATGGCACGTTCCCTCTTTCAGTCAGATCAATACTCAAGTATCATCACCTCAGATCACCCTAAATAAAATACGTCCCCACAGATCACTCATAAACACTTGACCTGCTTTACTTTTCTTCATAGTTTTATTGCTCCTTTATATTATTTTTAATATTCAATTATAATTAACATATAGTGTTATATTAGTTTCAATATAATGACTCAGCAATTCTATATGTGTTTATTTGTGTGGATGTTTATTGTCATCTTCCCCAGGGTACTGTAGCTCTGTGAAGTAGAGATTTTGTCTCTTTCATTCTCTACTATGTTGTCATATAGTAGGTATTCTATATATGTTGATGGAATCAATAAATTAATTACTAGAAAAATTTCCTCTCTATTTTAAGACTGAATTTATGTGGAGTGAAAGATGACCCTAAAATTCTATCAGTGGATAATTGAAAGAAGACAGAAGTGGGACAGCAGGAATTGTAGGACTAAAGAGTTCAGAGTCACCTAATATCATCTAATCTACCCCCTTACCCTAGAGTTAAGTTGAATGATGACCTCTAGATCATACAGCTAGTACATCATGGACTGAAATCGATGCATTGTGTAAATTTCCTTGATCTGTGTTTTTTCTACAACACCACAGCATCTCATTTAAATCAGCAGAAGGAAGTGATGTTGGGGGATAGCTAAAATGACAAGGAAAGATGATAAAATTCACATTTGGATATGCTGAGTTTGAAGTGTTACTAGAACATTTAGACTCAGATGTCATGTACAATGTATGTAAAAACTGAAATGCAGAAATGAGCTCAGATACCTGTTTTGATTTTGTAATTTCAACTGTGGGAAAGGATGAGATTGCCAAGAATAGAGAAAGAGGAAAAAAAGAAAAGAAAAGGTAAAAACGAGAGGGGAAAAAAGGCAAAGGCCTGAACCTTTACATATGGAAGAAGTTTGCAAAGAAAAAAGGATCCACGTGGTCTCACACAGTCAAAAAAGAAAGAAAATCAACCCAGGGTAAATACTAGGCTGAAGGAGATGCAGTTTCAACAATCTGGGATAGAAAGTCAAATTTCTCAGGACTGAGAGAACAAGTTTGAGGGGCTTAATAGTTAAGAGCTCAGGAATTAAACTGTCTGGATTTAAATCCAGAGTTCAGCATTTACTATATGTCCTCAGGCAAGATTTTTAATGTCTCTAAGCCTTATTGCCTCATACATTAAGTAGGGATAAAATTAATATCTACCACATGAAAGTGTTATGAGAAATAAATGAAATAATCCCTTTAAATAGTTTAGTCCAGTACATGACACCTAGTAACTACTTAATACAGTTAGATATTATTTCTCTTGGTAAAATTTTAGAATATAAAAGAAGGAGAAAGATAGATTTGGGGAATTAATGGGGTCAAGTGAAGACTGCTTTTAAATGAAAAATCCTGTAAAGAAAGGAAAAAGGATCACAAATTCAGGCTCAGGGCTTAGTTTCAGGGAAGAGAAGATAGATTTTGAAATAAGAGCACAGAACAGAGCATGAGGATGAGAAGAAATGTGGATATTTTGAGAAAGAGAAGTGTATTCCAATGTCACCTTGACGGATCAGTCCATGGCCTCAGCTTGTTGAGAGTTTTTGAGTCCTTATTTCTTCTAATGCTACATGTTAGCTGGTAATTCCAACACTCTGAAGTGATAACTTGATCAGTTTGATAAGCACTGCAAAGAGCTAAGGATAGATTCCTACAACATGCTATGAGAAAGTCTCTCTAAGTTATCATTGATCAACATTAAATCAAGTGGCTATTGACTTAACACAATCTTTTTAGAATTTCAGGTTGGAAAGCATCTGATAAGGCCGTCTGGCCCAATCTCCTCTAAACTCTCTCCACATCTCTAGCAGGTAGTTTCATACACTCTGTATTTGAAAAGCATCCCATTTGATATCTTGCAAGCCAGACCTTTCTTCTTCAGGTTAGATTTTTCAGCATATAAAGTTCTTCCCACTGATTTACCATGGGCCTTGAACTGGTTACATTCATTCACTCCTCAGGTTTAAGGGACAGAAGGATTCTTTTTCTTTTCTTTTTTTAAAAAAGATTTATTTATTTATCTTAGAAAGAGAGAAAAGAGCAAGGGGACAGGCAGAGGGAGAATCTCAAGAAGACTCCCCACTGAGCATGGAGTCTAATATAGGGTTCAATCTCAGGACCCTGAGATCTTGAGCTGAACCAAAACCAGTAGTGTGATGCTAAAGAGACTGAGCCACCAGGGAGCCTGCTTCCCTCTCTCTCTCTCTGCCTGCCTCTCTGCCTACTTGTGATCTCTCTCTGCCGAATAAATGAATAAAATCTTAAAAAAAAAAAAAAAAAAAAAGAGACTGAGCCACGCAGGTGCCCTGACAGAAAGGAATCTTTCAAACAAATACGTACCTGGGAATAAAGACACTGGTAATGACTGGTCTGTAACAGTTCTTTGTGAATCACAAAGAATGACCTCAAGGATTTTTTATTTGTTTGTTTGTTTATTTATTTAATTTTTTGGCAGATAGAGATCATAAGTAGGTGGAGAGTGAGGTGGGGTGGGGGAGGAGGCTCCCCTTGAGCAGAGAGCCCGACGCAGGGCTCAATCCCAGGACCCTGAGATCATGACCTGAGCCGAAGGCAGAGGCTTTAACCCACGGAGCCTCCCAGGTGCCCAAGGATAGGTAAATTCTAATGTGCAGTAGGAGAGGCTGAAACACAGAAGATGCTTCAGAGCGTAAGATACTGCTAAAAGGGCTGGTCCTAAAGAGTTGCAAAACGAAAGCACCAGGTAACAGAGGAAGGGAAATACTGAAGTCACATTCATCCTTCTTCACACCTTTGGCTTGTTCTGACTCTAGGTGGGTAATGAGTGCACTACCACCTAAAGAGGAGCCCAGGCCTGAGCATTTACTCACCACCATCATGTGAAGGAGGACATTTCAATTACTGACAATGAGATAGTCCATTTAGTCGATTTAAATGGACCCAGGCAGCAGTACATGGATCTGGTCTAAGCTAAGAAAGCTAAAGGTATTCTCAGTCTACCCGTGGATAAGATTTCCAAACCCAGCCACGTAATGCCATCCAGCCCAGTTCAGCTCAATACTCTTTGAGTTCAGGTAATCTGAACTTTGTGTTTCCTCATTTGTAAATTACCTTACCTATTAGAATTCAGAAAGCTGGTTAAAAGGCCTCTGGTGGGTCTTGCCACTTTTAAGTTCTATGATAGTAGCTCAGCTATAAAATCTCCCTGGAGACTCAAGAAGTCATGGCAGGAGGCAGGTAGGCAATGGATCTCCAGAATTTCAATCTAGGACACAATGGGGGTCAATTTTTTGAAGGGGAATGCTGCAGGCTTGTCATGGAGCTACATCTTCTTGGCAAGTGGCTATTTGTACCTTCACTGCATAAGCACTGGAGGGAGTTAGGAGAGGTTATCAAGAATTGGGGGAGGCTAACCTCTCCCACAAACAACCCCTTGTGCCATTTCTGGAAACAGTTCTACGCAGATGGTGTGGTAATTCTTCCAGCTCTATATCCTGGAGATCTCCATAGCCTTTGTTCAGCTTTAAGAAACTGAAATGTTCAGCAGTGGTATTTAAACATTACATCCACCATCAGAAGATATTCTTTTTTTATCAGGAAACTTTGGTTATCTCTGTGTATTAATTTTCTCTTTTGCCTGATTGTGTAATTTGAGTTGGTTAAGATTTGGCTAAGAGAAGTATAAAAGAGAGACCGCACAATTTGTTAAAAAAATAAACAACAACAGCAAAGCAAAGAAGTTTAAACAATTCTTCTTCCTAATTCAACAATGAAATTATGACTGTTAATGAAAAATGAATTGGTCATGGTGCCTGGCTGGCTCAGGTCATGAGTTCAAGCCCCACACAGGGTATGGAGCCTACTTCAAAGAAAGAAAAAAGGAAGAAAGGAAGAAAGAAAGAAAAAAAGGAAGGAAGGAAGGAAGGAAAAAAGATAAAGAAAGAAAGAATGAAAGAGAAAGAAAGAAGGAAAGGAAGGAAGAAAGAAGAGAGATGAACTGGACTATTTTGGCTGTGAACATTTTACCATTTATGATAATATCGCCAGCATCAATACTAAACACTGTAGATCTATTAATAGCAGTTTTCATCTTTATAGTGTTTTACCAACACCTAATTAATTAAACAAACTTATTTTAATTAGTTGCCATGGTAGTAAATAGAGATACACAGAAATAGTCGCCTCCATCAAATCTGTTCTTAGTTCCTGAAACATAATTCAGTTTGGGCAATAAATCATCATTATGTAGCACTATAATGTGTTTAGAATGACAATTATGTTGTTATGTTAATAACAAGATTTGCAAGTACACATAAAAACATGCAATAACAAATATTTATAATTTTTATGTTTGTTACATGTAAAAATTTTTTTTTACTGACTCTGATAGCTAAAAATAAAAATTTCATCTATAATTGTTACTCTGTTTATATCTTATCTATTATGTTTCTTCCTGGGTACCCATCCTGAGGATAGGGTCATCAGAATGACAGAGGCTACTAAAAAATATTCTGTTAAATCAACAGTAAAAAGAGGAGTTATGGAGGAAGGGGAAGATGACACAGTCACCATCTTCAAGTGTCTAATGGTTGGCAGAAGGGAAGAGGAATTGGACTGATGGTTTATCCTCTGAGGTTCAGACCATAGAGCATTGTGGAATCTACAGGAAGTATGATCTGAGGCATCACAGCATAGTGGTTATGGCACATGTTCTGGAGTCAGAGTATGCTTAAATCTGTCCCTTCCATAGGTCAGGCTACCTACTCTCAGCCACAGACCTCTTGCATGGGATCATGTGGGAATTACCAAAGTAGTGTACTAAGAAGGCACTCAAGCCCATGCCTAGTACATATTAAGTAATGCATGAGTGTTACCACTTTATTAGTGGAAGATTGTTAAAAATGGAATGGGTTGCTTTGTGAGGCAATGACTCACTTCTCTATCTCCAGAAGTAATGCTGCAGAAACTGAATGGTCACCTCTTAAAAATATTGTATAAGGGCTTCCTGCTTTGAGGATGAGGTTGAAACAGATGATTCCTAGGTCCATATGATTTTTTGGGAAGGGAAGGAGTAAGGACTTCTACTTTTATTCTACACTGGATTCTTGCTATAATGTAATGCTTGGGTGACTATGTTGGTGACATAGTATTACTGGTTAAAGGGTATTGTATAGAGAAAACTTTTCTCTTTCAGACTTTTGCCCTTAAATAGCTTTAATTCTGGGGTGGGGGGAAATCCACTAATTTTGACAATCTATTCTCTGCTGGGTTTTCCTCTGAGACCCCTTAGGTCATTTTCCAAATGGAGATTTTTTTTTTCCAACTGGTTTCCTAAAGTCTGTGGTTCACTGTGTTCTAAAATTACAAATTACTTCCCTTAATATCCAGAATGCTCTCTGATATAATCACATTTCCCTAAATATTTATATCAACTTTTACCTTGTTGTTTAACTCTTGTGTCAGTGAGCAAGCAGGGAACTGATCTAGGTTTTAAACACTGGAAACTTCTTTCTCATCATTTTTCTCATTTTTATTTTCCTTCTCTCTAACAACACTGTGTGATGACAACTCTGGTCCAGTTGCACAGAACTGCTGAAATCCATAACATTTTGGTCTTGTTTGTGGGACATGATGTTGGGTCGGTCCCAACCACTCATGAGACTGCTACTCCAGGAAGTGTGGCTGTCACTGTGACAAAAGACTGGGAACAAAAACAATAAAAACAGAAATCAGTAAAATAGGAAATAGAAAAATAATATAGACTATAAATGAAACAAAAAAGTTGATTCTTAGAGGAAATCGATAAAATTGACAAGGTTCTAGCTAAACTGATGAGGAGAAAATAGAGAGAAGACACAAATGACCAATGTCAAGAATGAAAGTGTTAACATGTCTAGAGATCATAGAGATATTAAAAGGATAATAAGGACATGCAATGAAAAAATTTATTCCAATGGATTTTGACAACATAGATAAAATGGACCAGTTCTTTAGGAGTTCACTCAAGAACTAGATAAGCTGAAATAGATAACCATACATATTTTGTATGTTATTACTACATTTAATTGTGTGTGTGTGTGTGTGTGTATATATATATATACACACATACATATACATGTATTTTTTTTTAAGAAATTAACTTTGTAATTAAAAACCTTCTCCAAAAAAACCTCCAAGTCCAGATGGCATTACAGGTAAATTGTACCAAACAGTTGAGGAAGAAATAATACTGATCTACACAAACTCCTTTAGAAAGTAGGAGAGAAGAAAACAACTTCCCAACTGTTTTATGAGGCCACCATTACTCTGATATTCAAATCAGAAAGATATAGTACAAGAAAGGAGATGTCAGGCCAATATCCTTCAATAACATATCACAATGATAGTATAAATAATTAGCAAATTGGATTCAGAAACATATAAAAGATATAATTGTTATGAACTAAATTATGTCCCCCCCCCAAAAAAAAAACAAATCTGAAGTCCTAAGCCCAATGTGATTATATTTGGAGAGAGGGATTTTTAAGGTTAAATGAGATCGTAAGTGTGGGGACCTAATCCAATAAGACTGGTGTCCTTACAAGAGAGGAAGAGACTCCAGGAGTGTGCAAACACAGAGGAAAGACCATGTGAGGATATAGTAAGAAGGTGGTATCTGCATGCCCAGAAGAGAGATCTCACTAGAAACAAACCCTACTGGGACCTTACTCTTGGACTTCAGAACTGTGAGAAAATACATTTTTGTTGTTTAAACCACAACATCTGTAGTATTCTGTTATAGTTGTTTTAGCAGATTAATGCAGTAATATATGGTGATCAAAGGAGGTTTATCTCAAATGTAGTGTTGGTTTAACATTTGGACATCTCTCAGTGTAATTTTCTGAGATTAGAGCACAAGAAAGAAAAATCATATGAAATCCTCAATAGATGCAAAAAAAATTGACAAAATTAAAAACCCATTCATGATTAAAAAAAGAAAAAGAAAGAAAGAAAAAAATCACAGTAGACTGGGAATAGTAGGAGATTTTCCTCAACCTGATAAAAATCATCTACTAAAACTTGTAGCTACCATCACACATAATAGGGAAAAACAGATGACTTCTCCCTAAGATCAGAAATGAAGCAAGAATTCTTACAATTTGATTTAATACTGTACTAAAGTTCCTGATCAGTGTAAGAAAGAAAGAAGTAAAACTATCTTCTTTCACAAAAGACATGATCAGCTATGTTGAACACTGTAAGGAATTTATTTAAAAGCTAGTAGAATAAATGAGTTTAGCAAAGTCACAAAACACAAGATCAATATACAAAAACAAAATTTGTTTCTCTGTATTAATAGCAAAATATTTGAGACTATAATCAAGAAAATAATAACATTTACATACCATGAAAAATCATGTGACAGTTGGGTATAAACTTAATAAAATATGTGCAAATACTATACACTAGAAACTGCATAACACTGATGAAAGAAATCAAAGGAGATCTTAATAAATGGATGTATATATAACATCTTCACACTTCAGAAGACTAAGTGCTGTTGAGATTTTTCAGTTCTCTCCAAATTGACCTATAGATGCAGTACAATCCCAATCAAAATCTTAAATTTTAAAGAAACTGACTAGTTGATTTTCAAATTTACATGGAAATACAAAAAACCTAGAGGAGGCAAAACAATTTTGAAAAGGAAGAACAAAGTTAAAATATTTACACTACCCCATCTCAAGATAATCTTATGAACAGTATTAGAATAACGAACAACTGGCTATCCATATGGGAAGACCCTTAACTTATACCATATATAAAAATTAAGTCATAATGTAAACATAACAATTAAAACCATAAAACTTCTGGAAACAAACATAGGGGAAATATTTCTGACATTATGTTAGGCAAAGATATCTTAGGACACTAAAAACATAAATCATAAGAGAAAAAAGTGGTAGATTCGACTTCATTTAGATTAAAAACTTCTGTTCTTCAAAGAAACTTAAGAAAATGAAAAGGCAAGACAGAGGCAGAAGGAAAATATTTACAAAATATGTATCTGACATGGAACTTGTATTCAGGATATATAAGAATTCTTAAAATTCAATAATAAGAAGACAAAAATAATCCATTTTAAAAAATGGGCAAAAGTTTTAAACACACACTTTAGGAAAGAAGACATAGAAATTGGAAATAAGCACGTAGAAGGATGCTCAATACCATCCATCATTAAGACATGCTAGTCAAACAACAGTGACAGCCTACTAACTACACACACAAAAAGCCAAAATTGAAAAAAGAAATTGATAATACCAAATGTTGGCAACAATGTAGAATACGGGGCTCTCAAACCTTGCAAATGGGAATGTAAAATAATATGGCCAATTTGGAAAACTATTTGGTATTTCTTTTTAAATAAACATACATATATCACATAAGCAGCAATATAATATCTGAGTATCCAAGAAAGAACATACATATACAAAAAAATTTGAACATATATAGTCATACATTTTCTTTATAATAGCCAAAAACTGGACACAACACAAATGTCCATCAAAGGTAAAGAAACAAGTTATGTATCCATGCAATGGAACACTACTGGACAATAAAGAGGAATAAACTACAGACCCATAGAGAAACATGCATGGGGGGTAACTGGCTAGCTCAGTGGTAGAGTATGTGACTCTTGATCTCAGGGTCATGAATTTGAGGCCCACACTGGGCATTCTATTTAAAAAAATGCATGAATATTAAAAGAATTATGCTATGTGAAAGAAGGTAGACAGCAAAAAATGTCTTATTATGTGATTCCATTTATGTGGAATTTTATAAGGGCAAAACAAAAAAGCAGATCAGTAGTTGCTAGGATCCAGGGTTTGGAGGGAGGGATTGACTGCAAAGAGGCTTGGAACTTTGGCGGTGGGGGTTGGGAGGGTGGAGGCAAAATATCTTGATTGTAGTAGTGATTTACACAACTCTATACATTTGCCAGAACTCACTGAATCATATACTTAACAATTCTGATCACCAGTTCCAACATATATGAGTTTCCCCCCATATCACCAAGCAATTCTCCCATATCAGCTGGGTATTCTATAATTCAACTCAATTCTGACACTATCTACCTGGAGACAACATCATAAAATATAAAGGACTCAGGTCTTAAGGGACTTATGGCAAGACTGCCCCCTTCCCTTCAGAAACCGTAAGTCCAGGTTGCCATTCGGGCTTCTGCCCAAACTGCTGTAGACTGAAGTTTCTCACCACCTCCACCTCAGTTTCAGTTAATTTGCTAGAGCAGCTCACATAACTCAGAGAACAGTGTATTTACTAGATTACCAGTTTATTATTAAAGGATAGGACTGAGTGATAGCCAGGTGGAAGAGATGCAAAGGGCAAAGTGTGAGGAAAGAGCACCAAGCCTCCATGTCCTCTCTGAGTAAGCCACTCTCTCGGAATCTCCAAACGTTCATCAACCCGGAAGCTCCCGAATCTGTGCTTTTTGGTTTTTATGGAGGCTTCATTATATAGGCACGATTGATTAGTTCGTTAGTTTTGGGCAACGATTCAAACTTCAGCCCCTCTCCCCTTCCTACAGGTCAGGAGTTGGTATTGAAATTTCCAACCCTGGGGCGCCTGGGTGGCTCAGTGGTTTAAGCCGCTGCTTTCGGCTCAGGTCATGATCTCGGGGTCCTGGGATCGAGTCCCGCATCGGGCTCTCAGCTCAGCGGCGAGCCTGCTTCCCTCTCTCTCTCTGCCTGCCTCTCTGTCTACTTGTGATCTCTCTCTGTCAAATAAATAAAAATAATTAAAAAAAAAAAAAGAAATTTCCAACCCTATAGTCACAAGGTTGTTGGTTCTCCTGGCAACAAACCAAGTCCCAACTTCAGGTGAGGTCCAAAAGTTACCTCATTAACAAACAAAAGACTTTTTTTTTAGAAAAAAATTATTTATTTATGTGAGAGGAGTGAGAGACAAAGCACAAGATGGGGGAGAGGGGCAGACGGAGAGGGAGAAGCAGACTCCCTGTGAAGCAGGGAGCCAGAGACTGGGCTCCATGCCATGATCCTGGGATCATGACCTAAGCCAAAGTTAGACGCTTAACTGACTAAGCCACCCAGGTGCCCCAAAAGGTATTTTAAAGCTCTAGTCCCTTAGGAAATTTTGAGGGTTTTAGGATGCTCTGTTCCAGGAACGAGGACAAAGATGAAATACATAATTTCTTATAAATCACAGTGTCATAATACTTAAAATTATTGAACTTTACTGTATATAAATTGTACCTCAATAAGGCTGATGTTAAAGGGAAAGACCCTTTCCTCCAGGATTCCTGGCTGGATTTATATGAATCAATAGACCAAAATAGCTGGTCTCACAGATCTTAGAGATGAAGTAACTCAAAAAGAGCCACTCTGCTGGAATTCAGCCTCAGAACGTGTCACTTCCTGCAAGTAATTCAGCAGTTGTATCTAGAATGAGAGTCTTTATGGGAAATAGAAAACTGATAGATCTTTCTCCTTTCAGAAACATTTAAATTTATGGAAATTTTTAAGAGTTTATAATGCATGTATTTTGTGAGGAGAGTTCTATTCAAAGTTCTCTTACATCTTTGTTGATAGTGCTTACCAACATTGTTCTCTATAGAGTCACTGAAAGCAAAGGAATTCTTAAACATGTTTAGTCGTTCCCAAAACAAGGAGAGAGGATTCTTTTCTTCATTTGTTCATTTAGTGAACATTTGTTGAGTACTTTCTCTGTGCTAGTCAATATGTTCTGTGATGGAGACAGAAAGTAAGTGAATGAATGAATGAATGAGTGAATGAATAGATGAATAAGGTGTTGTGCATATCCTCTGGAAAGTGCTGTCTGCTCTGGATTTCTTGGAGTCACAATTCAGAGCATTCAGCTCCTGGAGTTTGCCACTGTTACTTTTAAGACTTGGCAAAAAGACTGAGGATCATGAAAATACAGAATACTTTTAATTGGAAGCTCTTTAAATTCCCAAGTGCTACCATTTTTCAAGTGGGAAGGCCAATCTTTCCCAGTCATAGGAAAGGAAATGAAGGCCTAAGTATAAGAAGGTCCCATTCCAGGGGCGCCTGGGTGGCTCAGTGGGTTAAAGCCTCTGCCTTCGGCTCAGGTCATGATCCCAGTATCCTGGGATCGAGCCCCGCATCCGGCTCTCCGCCCCGCATCGCATCGGGCTCTCCGATCCATCGGGCTCTCCATCCCGCATCGGGCTCTCCGCCCCGCATCGGGCTCTCCGCCCCGCATCGGGCTCTCCGCCCCGCATCGGGCTCTCCGCTCCGCGGAGAGCCTGCTTCCTTCTCTCTCTCTGCCTGCCTCTCTGCCTAGTTGTGATTTCTCTCTGTCAAATAAATAAAATATTAAAAAAAAAAAAGAAGGTCCCATTCCATGGTTAGACAGTGAGTGGGTTGAGACCCTGTTGTCTGATTCTTGTTCAATATTCTAGAGGCTCCTGGGGTCATCTTCATTGTTTCCTCTCATCACTGACTGTAGAGCAGACTGTTACTATGTTATGCTTTCTTCTTGGAGAAATGCCTGGTTACTTTTACATTTTGAAGGCACACAGCATTGGTAATTTCCATAGGTCATTTATACAATGTAAAAAAATATTATAAGTGAAATGCTTATTTCAGCAAAGAAATGTTTTCCGTGGAATCCCCCTTCAATACAAACACTGCTTTTGAAACAATTCCTTTTCATTTGTTGAATGATTCTGAAAATAGTGATTTGTTTTTTGAGGGAAATAGGGACTTTTTCCCAAACATTTTCAGCAATTATCCTAATGATAAAGCATTTTCTGGTGAAGTTGGAAGAAAAGCAGCTGTAGCTATGTGAAGGTTTGGTTTTTGTTTTTAATTGTTGAGCTGGTCCATAGCATTGCACTAAAAAGTTTTATCTTCTCAGAAAAATAGATCAGTTATATGGTATTCTTGGACTGAACTTTCATTTGTCATTTATTCAGTGCCACCTATTTGCCAAACCCTGCGTGAGTCAGGGCTGTCAACAAAACTCTTATGAAGATGGCTATGTTCTGTCTGCATTGTCTAGGAGTCATTAGCCACATTTGAAATATGGCTAAAAACTGAATTTTAATTCGTTTAAATTTAAAGGCTACATGTGACTAGTAGTTATCAAATTGGACAGGATATGTACGAGGAATATGTAATATGAATGGTCTCAATATGTGCAATGTGATTATGGTATATTGGGATATATGTAGATATGGGATCTTTTCCAGTGAAATCTGTCCACAAGCGTGCCAAAACTTTCAGAATCATCACCTTCAATGAATCTACAATGAAAATGAGTTGTATCCGGAGGTACAATATATAATGTGGATACTTAAATGTCTATGTAAATATACGTGCACACATATTTACAGTGAGAAAATAAAGTGTTAGGACTGTTTCAAGCTAAGAAGTGTAAGAGGGTGGTGGAATAAGGCTCTGTCTCAGGTTCAGTTGAGGTGTCAAGGCAATAGATATCAAAGGATATCAGAGTGAATGTCAGATAAACCTCTACCCCATATGCAGATTTTTAAGGAAATGGTCCCAAGGCCCTGTTCCACAATATTGGGTCCTACAGTCGGATCAAAGCTATGAAAAGAAGTGAGAGTATGAGGAGAGTGGGAACCTAGCGCTACTCCTCATTCTAGTACTACTCTCTAATTCTAAGCCTAGTGAAGGGACTTCCAGGGGCCCCATTGAGGTATTTGAAATTGTTCCCTGTAGCTGGAAAATACTGAGGATGGTGACCTAACTAACTCCTGTCCCAAGAAACGAACGGAGACTGTGGCTTCCCAGGACACTCAGTGTGGGAGACACTGACCCGGCTGGGAGCCGGGCCGGAGAGCTCCTGCCATGCGGCCGGGATTGGTTTGCAGTTCCAGCATTAGTGAGGCCAGGGACCTGTGTTTCGTGTGGACCCGATGCGGATCACATGCAAGAGCGTTGGCCTTGAGTCCGCCCTTTTGGGGTATATCCAACAGGGGGGCTGTAGAGAGACTCCGCGGAACCGGAGGTGTCTGGCTGGGTACCTGGGGCTGAATCACGGGAACAGGGGACCTCGCCCACCCTCGTCCGCACCGCACACTTCCGGCTGAGCACAGAAGATTTAACGCTAGGTCAACGGTTTTTAGCCACTTTCCTTTATTTAGACACCTTCTAGCGATTACAAGCGGCAAGACTGGCCTCCGTGGCCTAGAACTGCGGCGCAAAGAGACCGTAAGCACCAGGCATCTGGCCGCGTGCACTTCTGCGTCCAAGTGGACCCGGCGAGAATCGAAGGGGCGGGTGAAGCGCCTTAGGCTTGCGACAGACCTCGCACAGCAGGGTTTCCAGATCGCCCTCTTCCTCGTCCGGAGGAGGCGCCCCTTCAGGCCCCGCCTTCGCCACACACGACCGAGAGCTAGAGGGAAACTGAACGAGACTTTGGCACTTTCCATGGAAAATGCGGTTCTTAAGCGAGCGCTCCCCTTGCGGGCACGTTCAGTGTGGGACGGTCCCGAGACGCGACTGCCGGGAGCCGAGAGCGCTAATCCGCCAGGCGAGACTCTCCTGAGGGGAGGGGACAGCACATGGGGCGGCGGGTGGGCAGGTCGCCGGGACTCTGGCGGCGATTAGTTGCCCTCGGAGCCCCCGAAGAGGCAAACACACCCCAACCCCGACCTGAAGGGCCTCCCTCGGCGCCCCCCGGCCAGTCCGGACCCTGGTGGGGCGCATGTCCCGGCCGACTCGCGGCCCGGCGCGCCTTCTCCTCGCGGACCCTTCACACACACTGCCCTTCCCGTGAGAAAGCTCCCCGGAACGCGCCTCTCACTTTCCTCAGGTGGCAAAACTGTAGCGGAGGAAGACAAAGCAACAGGCGGGACTCCGCACTCTGACTGGCGGCGGGGGCGGGGGGCGAGCGCCGGGCACCTAGCGACAGAGGGCCCGGGGCCCCGCCCCGCTCGCCCTGGGAGCCCCGCCCCCTCCGCCTCCCCTCCCACACCCTCCCGCCCTCGGGAAGTTACTCCTTCCCGCTCTCCCGCCCTCTCCCCGCCCCCCGGAGCCTGCCCCGCCCCCCGCCGATCTCCGCAGCCCGCTCTCCGACCTTCTCAGGGGTCCTGAGGCGCGGGCGGGCGAAAGGCCTCGGGAGCCTCCGCCAGGGTGCGCAGTGCCGTCGCCTCCGCCGGGCTGCGCGCCCGCTGCGACGAGGCGGTCCCGGGAGCCCAACAAAGAGCGCGCGGCGCCGGCCGCCCGCCAGTAGTCGCGCCCGAGGCTCCCCGATTCGGGAGCGCCCGGCGGCAGTTTGGGCGCGGGCGATGGAAAATGGAAGGAAGAAACGCCGCGGTGAGGCTCGAGGACCGCCGGGGGCTGAAGGGCGTGTGGGGCTGGTCGCGGCGCTCGCCGTCGGTCGCGGGTTTGATTGGCTTTGTCGCGTCTTAGTCCCTGGGCCACTGGTGTCTGTGCCTTGATGTCAGGTTCTGGTGACTGTTCTCCCTTTTGCTCTTTCTTTGTGGGTGTCAGGAACCCAGAAGGGTCAGCTTTGTGGTGTGAAGGTTCAGGGGTTTTAATTCCACCCTCAGCTTTGAAAATCTGACTTGGAAGAGAAGCCAGAGGACTCGTCCTTGCTCGATGATCGAAGAGAGGAAAGCACTAAAGGGACTTAATGCGCCAGTTTGTACTCTGCCCAAGTCAGCTCCTGCGTTTAGGGGCTGTCGCGTTTCTTTCTTTAAGAAACAACAGCAGCAACAACAACAAAACCCAGAACAAACGTGCAGTGAGCGAGCAAACGGGAAGCTTATTTGATCTGATATTCTCAGTAGCTTTTAAAAACATCTCATTCTGTTTTACATGCATTTAACTTTTACCTGCTGTTTTCAGCTTAAGTTCTAGCAAATGATGTTCTGAGATTTAAAAAAATTTCAGGTTAATACTTCGAGAACGGGGGTTTAGAATGTCGTCGTCGTTGATTTAAATGTTTAGTTCCACCGTTCTCCTCGGGGCTAAAAGGACGTTAAGCGCACAGATGTGAAGGGCGCTACGATTTTATTTTATAGAAGCTGGTTTACCTGACAGTGGGATGCAGGGTTTCCACTCCAGAGTAACACTTCAGTGGGTCCAGGTGTGGGTCTAGGGAAAAGGCAGATCTTGAAAATTACACCAAATGGGATTCTGAAAGAATGCATCGTTTCATTAACTATAATTCAGTATATACAAAGGATTTTGCAAAGCCCAGGAGCCAGGTCAATAAGACAGCATTTCCGCTGTCAAGGAACTGCTTTCTAGTAGGAGAGACTTTTGCAGAGGTTACCATGGAGGAACCAAGACCCAGGAGAGCTTGGAAGCCCTCGCAGAGGAGCTGGCAGCTGAGCTGGACCTTGAAGTGGTGAGGGTTTGGCTGTCTTTTTGTGTGGGGGAAAGGATGTTTCCTTGCTGAAGGAAGAGGAATACACTCTCTGTCCTATTCCAAGAAATGCTTTCTTCCATCCTTTCTTAGAGTATTTATAAGTCAAGAGATTTTTTTTAAAAAGTCATTAAATTTCTCTTGAAAATTCAACATGCTCCGCAGAACCAGCAACACAATACAGAATCAATTCACATCTTCCCAACCCATTTTTAGTGGCTGGATACATGTCCTTCTAACAACTTTCTTATATCCATTCACAGATTATATCACAAATACATGATGTGTCTTGCCAGATATTTCATTAACCTATGCTTTTTATACTTAAAGGAGCAGAGTGGTACCCTGGAGGGCACTTGGGTGGGGACACTGGCTTATAGGTTTTGTTACTGACTGAATTTTTGCTGTTGTCTTGGGCAAATCATTTAACCTCTAGCTAAAATTTCTTCCTTTGTAGGTTGAGGGGATTGGGTAGATGCTTTCCCCAGCCATCTAACACTAGCATTTTATGGTAACATGCTTAAACATGTATATGCTTTACTTATTTAGTGATGCACTCTTAACTTCACATTCTGACTGTCTCTCAATTTGTGTTTGTGAAGGGGTCATCACTCTTATCCTGGCCATTGAATATGCAAGAGCAGTTAGGCTGCAAAGCTAAAATAACCTTATTTAAAGGTGAAATTCTACAGTTGAATGTTATTTTTAAAAATGCAAGCATAAGAAGCTTGATTTGCAAATCTCAATTTGTGTTGGCTTTAAAAAATTTTTGTTGACAGTCTTTACTTCATTTGTGAACAAAGAATAATGCTTGCTTTATTTTAATGTACATTGTACTTAAGAGGTTCAGTTTTGCTTTTAATTAAATAGCAGCAGTTAAAAAATGGGATAACTTTGAAATCCTTTTAGGCTAGTAAATCTTGGGAATTTGGAAATAAAAATAAGACAGAAAATCAGTTCATTGGAAAAGGAAAATTCAGAGATACTTTCAGTAAGTGGCTCTATTCACTTTTTAAAAAACTTGGTATTTCTATATTTGTTTGCTAATCCTGATGGAAAATATGAATGGGATTTAGTCTGACATTACATTAAAAAAAATGTCAAGGTGTTACTACTTTTAGAGGTGATTTTTTTTTTCTTTAGAAATTCTGGAATCATCTGTCCTGTCTTAAATATAAACTAACATGCCAGTGTGAAAATGGGTTAATCACAGTCATGGTTGAGCTGAGGGGAAAACCATGTGAACATTAAAATGTGTATGTGCTTTGGCCTCCAGATTGGTTTGTTTGAGGTTTACCTGAGATATGTTCTCATATGGCAGTTATGAAAAGAGCATATCTTTGATCTTGGGTTAGGATTAGGAGGAGAGCAGTGGATGGTGATCCTTTCCAATTTTTAGAAATGAATTCAGACATGATTGAAGTTTAGACAGTCTGTGAAAAATAATCTAGTGATCAGTAGGTGACCCAAGGTCACTTACTTCAGGATATGAGCCAGGCTCACAGAAGGTTAGGGATCTAGTCTAGCTTTAAATCACTGTTGTTTTGTGGGTTCTCAACAGTTAGGGATTCTTCTCCTGTAGTCTGGGCCAAACACAGAAGTCCTTAGTTTCCCTTTGCTGAGAGTGGAAGTGATTTATCTTGAATACTGCCTTTTAGTTCTTTCTGAATTCTTTTACAGTTAAACCAGCCTAACCGTATGTTAGAGGAGAGCAGGATCCAGATGAATTTCTCCAGATCATTTGTTCAGAGTATCTGTACTTGGACAGTTTGTGTTGTTTGTGATATTGTGTACTCAGAGGCTTGCGGGAAAGAATTTTCGTAGTGACATTTTGAGAGTGTGTCCCTTTGTACTTTTCCTTTGTTTCAGAGTTACAAGACCATTTTCCAAAGACATTTTTCACATGCTGCAAATTAGTGCTAGTTGCAGTGGCTACAGTGGCAATGTCAATCAGTGTTGCAGTTTACAGTGGAGAAAAAAGATAGCTTACAGCCTGGAGTTAAAATTTAAGTTATTCTTAAATCCAGATCACCAGATTTCCATGCCTCTTCAAAAGTAAGGTGTAACTCAACTATAATGAATCTTTGCTTATGCTATCTTATTTATATAAAAATAGCACATGTCCCTGCAGTCCTTGTTTTTTTTTTTGCTGGGCCCAGAAGGTCAATAAACTGGGGCCCAGTTGGTGCCTAATTGGCAGTGACTTTGTTGACAATCCAGGGCACAGAGGTAGTGAAACATTTTTTCTCTTGGGCAAATTTGTGGTGTGAGGGAGTCACTAGCTCCTTGCCTTTTCTTCTGTGTGGGTGTCAGGCTCTGGCCAGGGCCTGCCACTCATTTCTTGGGGCTTGCTTGACTTTGAATAACTGTCTAGTGTGAAACTCCCTTTTCTTTGGCCACAAATCAGTGATATGAGTCAGAGCAATTGTACATGTTGATGGATGGTTTTCAAGTTTATTCTTGGAGTTAGGGATTTAGGGTAAGTGGAAAAGTAAGCATTTTGACCCAAGCCTGGACTCTTTTCTTACAGAGTATTTTCATTTGGGTTGTCGAGCAGCAATATTTTCCTTTAAGTTTCATCTTAAGTCCTAACTTCTGGAAAATGCTTATTTTAAGCATTTTAGAAAAGCTAGTTCAAGTTTTCCGGAGATGCATTGTTACCATCATTCCTAATGCTGATTGAGATCTTACTGTGTGCTTTGACATATTACCTCCTCTAGTCCCCATGACAACCCCATGAGGTCAGTACTGTCATTATCTCCACTCTGAAGTCTGGAGAGGTTAAGTAACACAGCTAATAAGTGGCAGAATGAGGTTTAAATTCAACAGTCCAGTTTTCTTAACTACGACTGTTCTGCTTTTATGTCCTCAAAGTTAGTATTGTGTGTTGCTGAAACTGAACGTTTTGGCTCACATATTTAGATTCTGTAGGTCTTAGAATCTGAAATTAGATGACTTATCAACAGCCATTATTTTATATATATGTTGGCTTAAGTGGTAGGACCAGGATTGTAGTTTGGCCCAAGAGATGGAAGTTGTGTAATTTTCTTTTTTTTTTTAAATTAAAAAAAAAAATATTTTATTTATTTGACAGAGAGAAATCACAACTAGGCAGAGAGGCAGGCAGAGAGAGAGAGGAGGAAGCAGGCTCCCCGCGGAGCAGAGAGCCTGATGTGGGTCTCCATCCCAGGACCCTGGGATCATGACGCGAGCCGAAGGCAGAAGCTTCAACCCACCGAACCACCCAGGCGCCCCTGTAATTTTCTTTCAAAATCACTCCTAATTTCTAAAGGGATCACTAAATGGATTATGTAAGGAGTTCTGTGTAATTATAAGCAATTGATTGGAATTCAAAATAAAGCAGATTCACAATTTAAAATTGAATGTAAGGCTCATCTATTTTAACTTATAATTATATCACCTCATAGAAGTAAACTAGACTTTTTTTTTTTTTTTTGGTAATTGTGGGTATTGACACAGAGAAGGCTGTTTTTTTCTTCCCATGAGCTAGGACTTAGGTTGTTGAGAAAAGGAACCTGAAACAATGAGAAGGGGAATGGAGAATGAGCTGAGGGCATTAATAAAAAGATCAGGCGGCAGCTGCTCCCTTTTCTCTTACCTTCTGTTCCCAGACATTTGCTAAGAAAAAGTGAATTATAGAAATGGAGCAGCTTGGTTCTTCCTGTGGCTATTTGTTCTGTGGACAAGGCAAGTAGAAAAATGTAAATAGAAGCTGTAGCTTTTGTTTGGACTTCAGGAGATTATTAGTTAAGGACCAATGGCACCACTTTTCTCGGTATGTGAAAATTTATACCCTTTTCTGAATTTTTATGTTTTTTTTGTAATCCTTTCCAAGAACTTATTTGATAGACACAGTATAGACTCATAGGACATGAGTATAGACTCATAGGACACTGGGGGAAAGAGAAATCTAGGTACAAGAGTGAGTGACATTGACAGTGGAGTTATATGATTGCTGCCTTTCTGACTAATAATATTTTCTAACAAAATTATATTAGGAAAATACTGAAATGACCAACAGGCTGTGTGATCTTTCATAGCATCTCTCCTGATCTTTCCTTCATGTCTCTAAAAGTCATGAGTTTAAAGAAGCGAGATATTTCCTTGGGGCTGAAACTTTTCATTTGAGTATCAAAGTTTGCTCTGGGCAGGTGTTTATTTTCAGCTTTATTTCTAGTGGTTTCAAAGGGTGTATGAGCTGCTTGCCCCTTCTGCTGATGCTTCTTTCTTCCTGTAAAAATCCCCTGTGTTAGGAAAAATTCCATTGCTTAGTAAAATAAGGCAGAAACTGAAGTACAGACATTAATATGCTACTCATTCATTCAGGAGATGTTAAGTACTTATCATGTGATGTGCTAAGATCTATGTTAGGCTCTAAAAAACTTGTCCACTGACCACTAAGAAAACCTGCCAAGAACATTCAGAGACATTTCGGTACTTCTGAGAGTCAGACCTCACAATCTGTCAATACTGACAATGTACCTAAGAACCCTGAACTTAAAAAAACTTTTATAGAATCCATGGAGTTCTGTCCTATCAATATTGTTAAATAGAACTTTCTGCTATGATGGCAATATTCTTTTTTTTCTTTTTAAGATTTTATTTATTTATTTGCCAGACAGAAATCACAAGTAGGCAGAGAGAGAGGCAGAGAGAGAGGAGGAAGCAGGCTCCCTGCCGAGCAGAGAGCCCGATGTGGGGCTTGATCCCGGGACTCTGGGATCATGACCTGAGCTGAAGGCAGAGGCTTTAACCCACTGAGCCACCCAGGCACCCTGGCAATATTCTATATCTGTGCTGTCCAGTATGGTAGTCAGTAGCCACGTATACCTACTGAGAGCAGTTGGAATGTAGCTAGTGAGATTTAGGAATTTTAAATTTTATTTATTTAGGTGAATTTAAATAGCCTTATGTGGATATGACATCCAATATGTTGGATAACACAGCTCTAGAGCAAAAATACACTAACAGATAGCATTGGCTGTCCTGGGCAGTCATTTCCCACTTGAGCATCTGGTTCCTTATGATGTGTTCACTAATGAGGCTTTGCTATGTTCTTAGTTTTGCACATATTTACCTGGTCGTGTCAGATCATACAAAAGTAGTGAGAGTGTATGGAAGCATGGGATTTAAATGGAAATGAAAGTGGAGGTAAAATCTTTGAAAGGTATGAGAAGGAAGAAAAATGTATTTGACAGTAGGAACTAGTCCGGAAAAGAAAAAGAACAAATTGTGGAACAGGTAGCTTGCAGTTGACAGTACTCAGCAAGATGGAAGAAAACCTTAGATAAAATGGAAAAGCTTGAGTGTCTTGCTGAGTCTACTATTACATTAATAATGAGTTGTTTGAGAACTTACGGCAATGGTAAGAACACTGCAGTTGACTTTTTTGGTTGCAAGCTGTGGATAGTTCATAATTTCAAGTCCCCTTTGGTCAGCCTGCCATTGCAGTGAATATCAGGGTCCATCATGCTCAATATCCAAGTGGCTAAGGTCTTTCCTGGAACCCTTTAAAGCTGTCCTGGAAGCCCAGTTGGTTTTCTGTGTAGATGAAGCTGACTAGGAAAGATGCCTGAATAGCCTAGATATTGCCAAGGAATGTGCTTGATTGTAAAACTACTCATTAGTAGAGGTGCTTCTGCACTATCGTTAGAGATAGAGAGCACAGTAAGACAATGAAATGGTGGAAAAAAAAAATCTTACTCTTTTTCCTCAAGTACTTTCTAGTGACAAACTGGAGAGGTGGACAACCTGTTTGCAGGCTCCAGGATTTCTCCAGGTAGGTGTATAGGAATAGCCTCGAGTGTAGCATGTGTGAAATCATGAGAGAATTCTCATGGTTAGGCCTCTGTTGAAATACATTCTAGTTTTTGAGTTTTGTAACTTGTGGTGAAAACACAATGAAATCAAGACATAATGATGCAAAAATGTGGGGATAGGAAGAGGAGAAGGAATAACATATATTCTGTATTTACATGTGCCAGGCTCTATGTGAAGCATGTATGTGTGTTAACCTATATGTTCTTATATGTTTTTTACAATATTGTAAGATAGATGGTGTCCCCATTTTCAGAGGATAAAATTGAAGCTCATGAAGGTTTAAATGGGATTCTAAAAAACAACTTTATTATAGACAATAAAATTTACATACCACACAGCTCATCCATTTAAAGTGTACATTCAGTGACTTTTTCAGTATTTTCACAGAGTTGTGCATTTGGCACCATAGTGAATTTTAGAGCATATTCATCACCTCAGAATAAACTTTGGGCCTATTAGCTGTCACCCCCTTCCTGACCCAGGCAAGTGATAATCTACTTTCTGTGGATTTGCCTATTCTACAGTATGTGGCCTTTTGTGACAAGGAATGTGTCACAATGTGTCAGTGAAAACACTTTGCCCAGTGTTTTCAGTGCTTTCTGTGTTGTACTTCATTCCTTTTAATTGCTGAATAGTATTCATTTGAACACACAGGGTGCATTTCATTTAGTCATTGATAATGGGTTGTTTCCATTTTTTGGCTATTAGGAATGATGTTGCTTTGAACATGCATGTATAAATTTTTGTGGGGACATATGTTTTCATTTCTCTTGGATATATATACATAGGAATGCAATTTCTGGGTAATATTATGACTCTTTGTTTAGCACTTGGAGGAATTGCCAAACTGTTTTTCACAGGGGCTGCACTATTTTACATTCCCATCAGCAATGTATGAGGGCTTCCATTTCTCTACATCCTCATCACACTTGTTATTTTCTCTTTTTTGATTTTAACCATCTTAATGAGTGTGGAGTGTTATTTCATTGTGGTTTTCCCTAATGTAGTTGAGTATCTTTTCATATGCTTGTTGCCCATTTGTTTATCTTTTTTGGAGAGATGTCTCTTTAGATCCTTTTTTCCTCTTGGTAAAATTGGGTATTTGTCTTTTCGTTATTGAACTGCAAAATTTCTTTATTGGATATGGATATAAGGCTATTCTTTATTGGATATGGATAAGGCCCTTGTCTGATATATGCTTTGCAGATATCTTCTTCCATGCTGTGGGTAGTCTTTTCATTTTCTTTTCTTACCCTTGAAGCAAATGAGGTTCCTCATCTTAAGCAAAGCATGAGAGGGCTTAGCACACTTCACATACATACTGAGGTCAGTCAACAAAATGACTTGTAAAATGGCTTGTGTAACGAATGTCATTTTGTTTGTTTCTGGTTGGAGAAAAAGATAGATTTAACCTTTGCTTAAGCTACTCAGGCAGGGTTGCACAGCTTTCATGTGGATTGAAAGTAAAACTTAGAAGTCATTTCTCTATGGACTTTTATGTATAGAAAATCGTGCTTTCCTCCTGGATTCTACAGAGCACTGTTTAAAAGGAAAAGGATGGGGCTCCTGGGTAGTTCAGTTGGCTAAGTGTCTGCCTTCGGCTCAGGTCATGGTCCCAGGGTCCTCGGATGGAGCCCCACATTTTCAGTGGGGAGTCTGCTTCTCACTCTCCCTCTGTCCCTCCCCCTGGCTTTTTTGCTCTCTGTCAAATAAATAAATAAAATCTTAAAAAAAAAAATAAAAGGAAAAGGAGACTTTACCTGGAAAAGCCCTCTTTTGAGGCCCTGTAATTTTTATGATCTAAATAGTGTTTCCCATATTTGTCTATCACAGGAGTTACCTGGTTTTAGATTTCTAGGGCCAATTGAAGGTCTGGTTCAGTAGTTCTGAAGTGGCACTTTTCATCAACATTTCACATGATAAGGATCAGGAATGCTTGAGGAACTCTGATCTAAACTGGTGATAATAATGACCTTTTAGTGGTTTCCCCTAGAACTTAATTAGAACTCTTTAGTGGGTGTGGCCTCCAGGGGACAAGCATCCTTCATTGAGGGTTATTACAAAGAGCAGATCCAGTCTGACTACTTTGCTTACCACAGCTACTGATCTTGATCCAACAGAACCCAAATTCTCTTACTCTTCTCTCTTACAGTAGAGATAGTTCCATTATAAAAATTTAATCCAGGTTCATAAACATTTTCATGTCATAAGGTTATCACCATCCTCCTGAGAGTATTGCTCTCTCTCCTTTTCCTCCCCTTTAAGATGTGTTCATAATTTTTTTTAGCATCATTTATCCCTGGAGGCCTCCCATAGCCATGCAGATCTCCATGTAACTTGGATGGTGGGTTACTTGTCTGGGTGGGTGGGAATTATTTTCATTCTTAAAAGGTCACACAGCTATTAATTGGTAAAACGGATCTTTCTTGTACCCTGTATCATTATTGCCTGTAGTGCACTGGTTGCTAAGAGGAAAATTTTAGTACTTTGTGTGGTGCTTTGGCACATAGTGGTCACTTAGTAAATGTTCGATGAATGAGTTGAAGATCACATGATAGCTAAGCCCAGGAACCCTTCCAAAAATGTATGGACGGAGTAGGTGTTCTGACATTTAGCCTTGTGTTATGGTGGAGTAGAATTTCCAGAGGTGGCAGATTTCTGGCCTCATCATGTTATGCTGTTGGCTTCACTGTGGAGTTTTGTTGAGTCTCCTGTTTTAGGGAAGTGGAATTTTCCCCTACTTTGTGGACAGTGTTCGTGGTCTGCTTTTAGAGCTCCAGGTGTGTGACTTTCATTACAGCTTTCTTGCAAATGACAGCCTAGAGCACAAGAGATAAGAGTAATGTGTCCCTGTGAATTTCCTCACACAGGTCTTTCCCTTATGACAGAGGTATCTGATTGAAGTAGATAAAGGTATAGGCTGTGTTTGCCTGGAGTGATGTAACGGTCTTAGAGACCTGTTTCATTTATTCTTTTGATTTCACCATATTTTCTTTTTTAAAAAATTATTTTTATTAACATATAATGTATTATTTGCCCGAGGGGTACAGGTCTGTGAATCCTCAGGCTTGCACACTTCACAGCACTTACCATATCATGTACCCTCCCCAATGTCCATAACCCAACCATCCTCTCCAAACATCCCTCCCCCCAGCAACTTTCAGTTTGTTTTGTGAGATTAAGAATCTCTTATGGTATCTCCCTCCCAATCCCATCTTGTTTCATTTTTTTTCCTTCTCTACCCCCCAAACCTGCCACTCTGCCTCTCAAATTCTTCATATCGGGGAGATCATATAATAATTGTCTTTTTCTGATTGACTTATTTTGCTCAGCATAATACCCTTTAGTTCCATCCACGTTGTTGCAAATGGTTAAGATTTCATTTCTTTTGATGGCTGCATAGTATTCCATTGTATATATATACCACATCTTCTTTATCCATTCATCTGTTGATGGACATCTAGGCTCTTTCCGTAGTTTGGCTGTTTTGGACATTGCTGCTATAAACATTCGGGCACCCGTGTCCCTTAGGATCACTACATTTGTATCTTTAGGGTAAATACCCAGTAGTGTCATTGCTGGGTCATAGGGTAGCTCTATTTTCAACTTTTTGAGGAAACTCCTTGCTGTTTTCCAGAGTGGCTGCACCTGCTTGCCTTCCCCTTTCTCCACATCCTCTCCAACATCTATCATTTCGTGACTTGTTAATATTAGCCATTCTGACTGGTGTGAGGTGGTATCTCATTGTGGTTTTGATTAGTATTTCCCTGATGCCGAGTGATGTGGATCACTTTTTCATGTGTCTGTTGGCCATCTGGATGTCTTCTTTGCAGAAATGTCTGTTCATGTACTCTGCCCATTTCTTGATTGGATTATTTGTTCTTTGGGTATTGAGTTTGATAAGTTCTTTAAAGATTTTGGATACTAGCCCTTTATCTATCTGATATGTCATTTGCGGGTATGTTTTCCCATTCTTTTGGTTATGTTGACTATTTACTTTGCTGTGCAAAAGCCTTTGATCTTGATGAAGTCCCAATAGTTCATTGCTTCCCTTGTCTTTGGCGATGTTCTTAGGAAGAAGTTGCTGCGGCTGAGGTGGAAGAGGTTGCTGCCTCTGTTCTTCTCAAGGATTTTGATGGATTGTTTCATATTGAGGTCTTTCATCCATTTGGAGTCTATTTTTGTGTGTGGTGTAAGGAAATGGTCCAGTTTCATTCTTCTGCATATGACTGTCCAATATTCCCAACACCGTTTGTTGAAGAGACTGTCTTTTTTCCATTGGACATTCTTTTCTGCTTTGTCGAAGATTAGTTGACCATAGACAAGGGTCTTTTTCTGGGCTCTTTATTCTGTACCATTGATCTATGTGTCAGTTTTTGTGCTAGTACCATACAGTCTTGATGAAGACAGCTGTGTAATAGAGTTTGAAGTCTGGAATTGTGATCCACCAACTTTGGCTTTCTTTTTCAACATTCCTGTGGCTATTCAAGGTCTTTTCTGGTTCCATATGAATTTTAAGATTATTTGTTCCATTTCCTTGAAAAAAATGGATGGTATTTTAATAGGGATTGCATTAAATGTGTAGATTGCTTTAGGTAGCATAGACATTTTCACAATATTTGTTCTTCCAATCCATGAGCATGGAACATTTTTCCATTTCTTTGTGTCTTCCTCCATTTCTTTCATGAGTACTTTTTAGTTTTCTGAGTACAGATTCTTTGCCTCTTTGGTTAGGTTTATTCCTAGGTATCTTATGGTTTTGGGTGCAATTGTAAATGGGATTGACTCCTTAATTTCTCGATCTTCTGTCTTGCTGTTGGTGATTAGAAATACAACAGATTTCTGTGCATTGATTTTATACCCTGACACTTTACTGAATTCCTGTACAAGTTCTAGCAGATTTGGAGTGGAGTCTTGGGTTTTCCACATAAAATATCATATCATCTGCAAAGAGTGAGAGTTTGACTTCTTTGCTGACTCAGATGCCTTTTATTTCTTTTTGTTGTCTGATGGCTGAGACTAGGACTTGTAGTACTATGTAGTACTTGTAGTACTATGTTGAATAGCGGTGGTGATAGTGGACATTCCTGATCTTAGAGGAAAAGTTTTTTCCTATTGAGAATGATACTCGCTGTGGGCTTTTCATAGATGGCTTTGATGATACTGAGGTATGTACCATCTATCCCTACACTTTGAAGTGTTTAGATCAAGAAAGGATGCTGTACTTTGTGAAATGCTTTTTCAGCATTTATTGAGAGTATCATATGGTTCTTGTTCTTTCTTCTATTAATGTATTGTATCACATTGATTGATTTGCGGATGTTGAACCAAACTTGCAGCCCTAGAATAAATCCCACTTGGTGGTGGTGAATAATCCTTTTAATGTACTTTGGATCCTATTGGCTAGTGTTTTGGTGAGAATTTTTGCATCTGTGTTCATCAAGGATATTGGTCTGTAATTCTTTTTTGATGGGGTCTTTGTCTGGTTTTGGGATCAAGGTAATGCTGGCCTCATAAAATGAGTTTGGAAGTTTTCCTTCCTTTTCTACTTTTTGGAGCAGTTTCAGGAGAATAGGTATTAATTCTTCTTGGAATGTTTGGTAGAATTCCCTTGGGCGGACGAATGGACAAGGAAGATGTGGCCCATATACACTGTGGAGTATTATGCCTCCATCAGAAAGGATGAATACCCAACTTCTGTAGCAACATGGACGGGACTAGAAGAGATTATGCTGAGTGAAATAAGTCAAGCAGAGAGAGTCAAGTATCATATGGTTTCACTTATTTGTGGAGCATAACAAAGAACATGGAGGACATGGGGAGATGGAGAGGAGAAGGGAGTTGAGGGAAACTGGAAGGGGAGATGAACCATGAGAGACTATGGACTCTGAAAAACCACCTGAGGGTTTTGAAGGGGCGGGGGGTGGGAGGTTAGGGAACCAGGTGGAGGGTAATAGAGAGGGCACATATTGCATGGAGCACTGGGTGTGGTGCAAAAACAATGAATACTGTTACGCTGAAAATAAATAAATAAATTAAAAAAAAAAAAAGAATTCCCTTGGGAAGCCCTCTGACCCTGGGCTCTTGTTTGTTGCGAGATTTTTGATGACTGCATCAATCTCCTTACTGGTTATGGATCTGTTCAGGTTTTCTATTTCTTCCTGGTTCAGTTGTGGTAGTTTATACATCTCTAGGAATGCATCCATTTCCTCCAGATTGTCAAATTTGCTGGCGTATAGTTGCTTGTAACATGTTCTTATAATTGTTTGTATTTCTTTGGTGTTGGTTGTGATCTCTCCACTTTCATTCATGATTTTATTAATTTGGGTCCTTTCTCTTTTCTTTTTAATAAGTCTGGCTGGGATTTATCAATCGTATTATTTCCAAGAACCAGCTCCTAGTTTTATTGATCTGTTTTTTTTGGTTTGTATTTCATTGATTTCTGCCCTGATCTTCGTTATTTCTCTTCTCCTGCTGGGTTTAGGCTTTCTTTGCTGTTCTTTCTCCAGCTCCTTTAGGTGTAGGGTTAGGTTGTGTACTTGAGACCTTTCTTGTTTCTTGAGAAAGGCTTGTACCGCTATATACTTTCCTCTCAGGACTGCATTTGCTGTGTCCCACAGATTTCTTTCTTTTTTTTTTTTTTTTTGTCCCACAGATTTCAAACAGTTGTGTTTTCATTTTCATTTGTTTCTTCTTTAATTTCTTCTTCATTAATTTCCTGGTTGACCCATTCATTCTTTAATAGGATGCTCTTTAGCCTCCATGTATTTGAGTTTTTCCAACTTTCCTCTTGTGATTGAGTTCTAGTTTCAGAGCATTGTGGTCTGAAAATATGTAGGAAATGATCCCAATCTTTTGGTACTGGTTGAGACCTGATTTGTGACCCAGGATGTGATCTCTTCTGGAGAATGTTCCATGTGCCCTCGAGAAGAATGTGTATTCTGTTGCTTTGGGATAGAATGTTCTGAATATATCTGTGATGTCCATCTGGTCCAGTGTGTCATTTAAGGCTTTATTTCCTTGTTAATGTTTTTCTTGGATGATCTGTCCATTTCAGTGAGTGGGGTGTTAAATTCCCCCACTATTATTGTATTATTGTCAATGTGTTTGTTTGATTTTGTTATTAATTGTTTTATATAGTTGGCTGCTCCCATGTTAGGAGCATAGATATTTAAAATTGTTAGATCTTCTTGTTGGACAGACCGTTTGAGTATGATATAGTGTCCTTCCTTTCTTATCTCTTTTTCTAGTCTTTGGCTTAAAATCTAATTTATCTGATATAAGGATTGCCACCTCAGTTTTCTTTTGATGTCCCTTAGCGTGGTAAGTTGTTTTCTGCCCCCTCACTTTAAATCTGGTGGTGTCCTTGGGTCTAAAATGAGTTTCTTATAGACAGCATATTGATAGGTTTTGTTTGTTTATCCATTCTGATACCCTGTGTCTTTTGATTGGGGCATTTAGCCCATTTACATTCAGGGTAACTATTGAGAGGTATGAATTTAGTGCCATTGTATTGCCTGCATGGTGACTGTTATTGTATATTGTCCCTGTTCCTTTCTGGTCTACTACTTTTAGGCTCTCTCTTTGCTTAGAAGACCCCTTTCAATATTTCCTGTAGAGCTGGTTTGGTGTTTACAAACTCTTTTAGTTTCTGTTTGTCCTGGAAGCTTTTTTTTTTTTTTTTTAAGATTTTATTTATTTATTTGACAGACAGAGATCACAAATAGGCAGCGAGGCAGGCAGAGAGAGAGAGGAGGAAGCAGCCTCCCTGCCGAGCAGAGAGCCTGATGCAGGGCTCAGTCCCAGGACTCTGGGATCATGACCTGAGCCAAAGGCAGAGGCTTAACCCACTGAGCCACCCTGGTGCCCCTCTCCTGGAAGGTTTTTATCTTTCTTTCTATTTTCAGTGATAGCCTAGTTGGATATAGTATTCTTGGCTGCATGTTTTTCTCATTTAGTGCTTTCTCATTTAGAGCTCATTTAGTGCTCATGTTTCTCATGCCAGTTCTTTCTGGTTTGCCAGGTCTCTGTGGATAAGTCTGCTGCCAATCTAATATTTTTACCATTGTATGTTACAGACTTCTTGTCCTGGGCTGCGTTCATGATTTTCTCTTTGTCACTAAGACTTGTAAGTTTTACTATTAGATGACGGGGTGTGGACCTATTCTTATTGATTTTGAGGGGGGTTCTCTATGCCTCCTGGATTTTGATGCTTGTTCCCTTTGCCATGTTAGGGAAATTCTTTTTTTTTTTTTTTTTAAAGATTTTATTTATTTATTTGACAGATAGAGATCACAAGTAGGGAGAGAGGCAGGCAGAGAGAGAGAGAGAGGAGGAAGCAGGCTCCCTGCCAAGCAGAGAGCCCGATGTGGGGCTCGATCCCAGGACCCTGGGATCATGACCTGAGCTGAAGGCAGAGGCTTTAACCCACTGAGCCACCCAGGCGCCCCGGGAAATTCTTTATAATAATTCACTCCAATATACCTTCTGCCCCCCTCTCTCTTTCTTCTTCTGGAATTCCAGTTATTTTAATATTGTTTCATCTTATGGTATCACTTATCTCTCTAATTCTACGCTCACGGTCCAGTAATTGTTTGTCTCTCTTTTGCTCAGCTTCTTTATTCTCTGTCATTTGGTCTTCTATATCACTAATTCTCTCTTCTGCCTCATTTATCCTAGCAGTAAGAACCTCCATTTTTGGTTGCACCTCATTGATAGCTTTTTTGATTTCAACTTGGTTAGATTTACTTCTTTTATTACTCCAGAAAGGGATTTTATTTCTCCAGAATGGGTTTCTCTAATATCTTCCATGCCTTTCTATAGCCCAGCTAGTACCTTGAGAATCGTTGTTTTGAGCTATAGTTCTGACATATTACCAATGTCCCTAGCCTTAGGTACTGCCTCTTGTTCTTCTTTTGTGGCGAGTTTTTTCGCCTTGTCATTTTATCCAGATAAGAATATATGAATGAGGGGCGCCTGGGTGGCTCAGTGGGTTAAGCCGCTGCCTTCGGCTCAGGTCATGATCTCGGGGTCCTGGGATCGAGTCCCACATCGGGCTCTCTGCTCAGAAGAGCCTGCTTCCCTCTCTCTCTCTCTCTGCCTGCCTCTCTGCCTACTTGTGATCTCTCTCTGTCAAATAAATAAATAAAAAATCTTAAAAAAAAAAAAAAAGAATATATGAATGAGAGAATAAAATACTAAAAGGGTGGCAAATACCCCAGAAAAATGTACACTAACCAAATCAGAAGAGATCCAAAACCCGGGGTGGGGGGGAGAAGAAAGAGAAAAAGCAATAAAAATTTTAAGAAAATTAAAAAAATATATATATATGTTAGACTGGTGAATAGAACAGAGCCATCCACTTGATTTTGGGTGTATTTAGGTCCCTTAGAAGAAACTACCTCCAATATTTTAAAGAAAGAAAAATATATATATACACAAAAATAAGGGTAAACACAATGAAGGGATGGAATATGACTGTAAAGATGCAAATTTTAAAAAAATTCTAAAAAAGCAATTGGTAAGTTGGTTGGAAGAAGAAAGAAAAATCGGAGGAAATGTGCTTAGGCTGGAGACTAGAGTAAAGCCATCTGCTAGATGAGGGTATATTTTGATCTCATAGAAGAAATTGTATCCCAAAATTTTTTAGAAAAAAAAAATAAACCTATATGTATACAAAAAATAAGGTCAAATACAATGAAGGGATAAAATATTACTATAACGATGAAGGTTTAAAAAAGATTATTTTTTATATTGTTAAGATAAACTAGTTAAAAAAAACATTTTAAAAGAGGAAAGAGGAAAAGTTAAAAAATGGAATAAGAAAAAAATAAAAAAAAATTTTTACTTTTCAAGACTAAAGGATCATGGGGAAAAAAAAATCTGTGAATTCTATACGTTGCTTTTGCCAACCTCTGGAGTTCCTCTGTTCTCCTTGATGAATGAGCTTGTTCTTGGCTGGATGTTCTTGGTGATCTTCTGCAGGAGGGGCCTGTTGTAGTGATTCTCAAATGTCTTTGCCAAAGGCAGAATTGCACCACCCATGCCAGGGACCAGGCTAAGTATTCTGCTCGGGTTCGCTCTGGGAGCTTTTGTTCCTTGAATGCTTTCGGTAGAGCTTTGGAGGATGGGAATGAAAATGGCGGCTTCCCGGTCTCCGGCCTGGAGAATCCGAGGCCTCGGGTCCCCACTCCTCAGTGCATCCTCAGAGTAAAGCAGTCAATCCCTCCTGTCTCCCTGGTTTCCGGCCGCAGTTCGAGCTCACCCAGCCTGTGACCGAGTGTTCTGTCTCTGGTACACAGCCCCGTTTGGAATCTCCAAACCCAGCAGATTCATGCTGCGCTGCTCCTCCCAGAGGAGAAAGGTGAGTCTCCCCATTCTGCCACTTGTGGCATCCCTGCTCGAAGATCAGTGTCCTTACTGTGCCTTGGATCACAGTTTATGGTAACCCCTATGTGAAGGCTCACTTGGCTCTGTCTCTGTAGCTGCTTCCCCGTTCTGGTACCTGGGGTCTCTGCCACACTCAGACACGCCCAATATTTCTGTGACCCTGTGGGACCTGAGACCACGCTGTCCCCACGAGGACTCCACCCCTGCTTAGCCTCTGGAGCGATATCCCTCAGTGGAGCAGACTTCTAAAAGTTCTGATTTTGTGCTCCATTGCTCCACCGCTTGCCGGGAGCTGGCCCCTCCCACTGTGGTCTATCTTCTCATCGCTTCAGATTCACTTCTTCGCACGTCCTACCTTTCAGAAAGTGGTTGATTTTCTGTTCCTAGAATTGCTCCTCTTCTCTTCTATCTCCTGTTGAGTTTGTAGGTGTTTGGAATGATTTGATACCTATCTAGCTGAACTCCTGGGATCTGATGTCATTTCAGTCCGCTATTCCTCAGCCATCTGGCCTCTCCTCTGATTTTACTGTATTTTTCATTCTTGGTTCACTTCCTCTTCCCTTCCTTGTGTGGCCTGTATGTCAGTTGATTGTCTCATATATTAATGGGTTCTGTTTGGAAAAAAAATCTAATAAAACACAGTAACCATATATATATATATATAAAACAATCTAAAATGAACTGACATAAAGGTGTATTTACGTTAAATATATATTTTAATTTTATATATAAAATATTTATATGTTTCAAAGAACTTGGTAGGCTTAGAGTAATTAAAGCCAACATTTTAGAAGCACTACTAAAATAAATATATCTGTGATTATGTAGTCCATGAGAAGAATGTTTTAATTTATAGTATTATCTCTCAAGAAGGTTTACATGTGAGCTAAAAGAATAATGGTAATTTCTTGGTGTATATAGGGATATTTGCATTGTGAATCTTAATATATACAAATACAAGTTTTATTTTGTTTCTATATAGTAAAAAGAATTTAAAAATAAACCGTTGTTGGTAGAGTTCTCTTATGGTCCTTTAATGTATTGTTTCTAATACATTCCTTTTAGCTTTCCTGGAAATAGCTCTTTCTTATATACCCATATGTAATTGTTCTATATAATACTTAATTGAATTAAACAATTTCAGTAGCAAGTATAACTGGCACAAGTCAGTTTGGGAGCAAATGCAATTGATTCTTGGTAACCATCAACTCAATGATAGGAGCAGAATTTCATGAGCTTGCCAGAGTCTTGATTACTAGCTGTGGGCACAATAATAATGGACATTAGCTAGGCTGTTTTATAGGGTGAATGTTCACCCTGGAGTTGGCTAATTGGAGGTTGGTTAAGATATTCTGCTCTGGACCTGACTTCCTATATATAACTTTAGAAACAAGCAAACATATGTGAGAATTAATATTATAAGGTAGAGAAATTAAGATACTCCATTTTTTAAAAAGTTGATTTTGGCTTTATCTGCCTCACATCACTTCTCTTTGTGTACAGAGTTACTTTACTCCCGAATAATTTATTTCTGCATGTAAATGTTTTTTGAAATTACTGGGGCACCTGGGTGGCTCTGTTGGTGAAGCGTCTGCCTTTGGCTCAGGTCATAATCTCAGAGTCCTGGGATCAAGCCCTGCATCAGGTTCCCTGCTTAGCTGTGAGTCTGTTTCTCCCTTTCCCTCTGCCCCTCCACTTGCTTGTGCACCCTCTCTCTCCCAAATTAATAAATAAAATCTTAAAAAAAAAAAAAAAGTTAAAACTCAAGGCAGAACCAAAAAAAGAAAAAATTACTTTGCTTTCCTCTTATGCGGAAGATAGTTGAAGTTCTTTTAAAATGTGGTTTGTAAAAATATGACCTATCCATGTCTATCTGTTGAGCGAGTATATTACTAAAGTATTAAAAGAAAACAATTTTTTTGTCTTACATTTAAGTTCAGAGGTTCAGTGAAAATAGGTTACATCCAGGTTTTTTATATTATTAAAACATTAAGTGCTTCGTACTTTGTGTCATAATTTCTCTTTTTTAGAAATCAAAGCCCATTCTGTTGGCCTGGCAACTTTGACCTGCTTCAGGAAAGGTATACATATCAAGACCATCTTTTCAGTGTGCTCTGGTGAAGCAAGATCTAGGGTTTTGAGAAGTCCTGGTGCCTTTGGAGTGTTTTAGAGTATCTGTCAGTTTGAAGAACTGTTTCTTTATAATTACTCAGTTTTAAAAATAAGGTTAACTTAATTTTCAAATTGGAGCCTCTTTGTTTTTTTCCACAATATCTGAATATGTATATACATAAAAAGTGACTTATTAAAATAAATCCTTGGGGTGCCTGGGTGGCTCAGTTATTAAGCGTCTGCCTTTGGCTCAGGTCATGATCCCGGGGTCCTGGGGTGGAGCCCCACATCGGGCTCCCTGCTTGTTGGGAAGCCTGTTTCTCCTTCTCCCACTCCCCCTGCTTGTGTTCCTGCTCTCACTGTCTCTCTCTGTCAAATAAATAAAATCTTTAAAATATATATGTGTATAATCCTTTAGAAAGGCTGCAAAGTATGCTGTCATAGGTCACATATAGGTCTGTGTCACTGTCCTTTTTCATTCGCTCACATATTTATTAAACAAATATTTATCGTCTCCCACGTACTAGACATTATTTTAGATACTGGGTATACAGTTGTCAACAAAATAGACAAATTCTTACTTTTTCAAGGTGTGACAGACTGTGTGTATGAAGTACTTTGGGGGAAAATAAAGCAGAGGAGGGAGATGAGGAATGAGGTGGAGTTGCAATTATAAATAGGATCGTCAAGGATGACTTCACTGAGGTGACTTGTGGTGAAAGGTCTGAGGAAGGTAAAGGGAGTCATGTAGAGAAGAGTACTTCAGGAAGAGTGGACAGCAAGTGCTAAGTCCTGAGGCTGAGGCACGATCCTGCCTTCTAGAAACTACAAAACCAGTGTGACCAGAGTAGAGCGAGCAAGGAGGAGAGCAGACACCAGTTCCTGTGAGGCTTCTGGTCTTGTTTGAGATAAAGATGTGACATGATCTGGCTTCTGTTTTAAGAAGACACACTGCTGCTGTGTCTCATAAGAGTAAACTTAAGTGGGGAAGGGTAGAAATAAGGACACCAGTTAGGAGTCTATTATAGGAACCCAGATGAGTGATGGTGACTAGAGTGGTTATGTTTTGAAGGTAAAGTGGGAAAGATTTCTGAGTGATAGGATGTGAGATCTGAGTAAGAGAAATCAGTGATGAATTGTAGAGTTTTTAGCTTATGCACTTTGAAGGATGGGGTTGAGTTAACTAGCTAGGAAGACACTGATTTGAGGGGGAAGATCGGGAGCTCAGTTTTGGAGATGCCCAGTCAGCAGTTGGATATATTACTCTGGATTTCAGAGCAGAGGTCTGGACTGGAGGTAGACACTTGGGGGTTGTTAGAGTATAAGGACTGGATGAAATCCACAAGAGAATGAGTGTAGATAGAGAAGCAAAGAGGTTCAGGATTAAGAACCTGGGCTACTCCCATACAGAGATTGGGAGATGGAACCAGTAAAGGAGAAGCAGCTAATGAGGTAGGAGGAAAACCTGGAGATTGTGGAGTCTTGGGAGCCTAAGTCAGATGCTCCCGGGACAAGGGTCAAGACTTGACTTAGGAATTTAGCAATGGGGAGGTCACTGGTGAGCTTGACAACAGCAATTTTGCTGGAGTATTAGGGACCAAAATTGCTAAGGATTCAAGAGAGAGCAGGAGTAGAGAAATGGAAATATCAAACGTGGACAAATATTTCAAAGGATTTTTGCTGCAAAGGGAAGGTGGAAAATATAGCTGAATGGAAAAATGAGGTCAAGAGAGATTTTAAAATGGAGAAAATAAAAGTTTTGCTGATAGGAAAGAAAGTAAAGAGGAAAAAAGGAATGAGCCTTCATGTGGTAGCAGGATTCTCATTCAGAAGAGCATTGGTTTTGTTTGATACAGCTAAAATCATTTAGCTTAGCATTGTAAACACGAATTCTTGTTAATGCAGTTTGTATTTTCAGTATGCAAAGTTCTTATCTTCCCATCTCCATCAAAAACCAAAACCTTTTCTTTTCGTCTGAGCCTTTAAATAAATGATGTTTTGGGATGGATAGTTTCTGCTCATCTTTTTCAACCTAATATAGTCCTTAGTTCTGCACCCGTATGCATGGGCCTGAGGTACACTTAATTCACCTACTTTCTTCAGAAGCTGATGACTTTTCTTTTTAAGACTTTATTTTTTTAAGAGTAGTTGTAAGTCCACAACGTAATTGAGAGGAAGGTACAGAGATTTCCCGTTTATCCCCTACCCTCACCCTAGCATTCCCCCATTATCAACATTATCAACATTTCCCATCAGAGTGGTACATTTATTTCAGTTTATAAACCCATACTGACACATCATCATCATCACCCAAAGTCTATACTTTACAGTAGTGATTCACTCTTGGTGTTTTGTGTTCTATGGGTTGGCAAAAATGTATAATGTATATGTATTCTTCATTATTATATCATGCAGAATGTTTTCACTGCCCTAAAAATTCATCCTTCCCTACCATCCCACCACCTGGCAACTGATCTTTTTATGGTCTCTACAATTTGGCTTTTTCTAGAATGTCACATAGTTGGAATCATGAAGTGTGTAGCCTTTTCAGATTGGCTTCTTTCACTTAGTAATATGACCTAAGCTGCTTCCATCGTTTTTCATGGCTTGATAACACTTCTTTTTAGTGCTGAATAATAAATATTCCATTGTCTGAATACACCACAACTGGTCCATTTCTTGGTTGTTTCCAAGTTTGGGCAATTATGAATAAAGCTGCTGAAAACATAACGTGTCGACTTTTGTGTGGCTATAACTCCTTTGGGTAAATACCAAGGGGCATGATTGCTGGATCATATTGTAAGAGTATGTTTAGTTTTATAAGAAAATGCCAAATTGTCCTCCAAATGCCTGTACCATTTTTGCATTCTCCCCAACATTGAATGACAGTTCAGAGGTACTACTTCTGAGCTTATTTTTTTCTCCTTAGGTTTTGTTTCTTTTTTCTTCCTATTTTCTCTTATTTCCATATTGGGTCCTCTCTAGCAAAAACTATCTGACTCTCAGAATGTGTAGCATTTCAGTATCTTCTGTCATCCAGCCTTTGCATTTTTATTGATGTCTGTGGAAAGGCTGTTGGCTCCTGGGTGTTTGTTTAGTAAGTAGGTAGCTGAAGGGACTTGGCACATTTCATTTGTATGAATGGCCAGACTTTTGGGTCTTATTTAAATTCTGAGGCACCACATACTGACAAAAGCTTCTCAGATGTCTCTAGAATTGGAGGAGGTACTTATCAAAGATATATATATATATATATATATATATATATATATATTTTGGTTGAGGAAGAGTTTTGAGTTAATTACATATAAACTCTGAAAATTCATTTAAGTTTTACATTTAGTTTCTGCTATAATTTAGATCATATATCTTGTCCTGAATTTAATTTTCATGAAGCATATTTTTTAGGATCATCTATATCAGTACTGTCTAATGTCAAGTTTTATATATAATATTAAAATCCAGGATCCAGGATTTGAACTCTGGACACTCTGATTCAAGAGCTTATTTTCTTAAAGTCTGTTCCAGATTGCTTCCTTAGCATATCTTAGCAATGCATCTTTAAATTTTATGATTGAGGGGTGAAGAGTGGGGATTGCTTGATTTATACAATTAATATATTTTGGAAACTTGAGCGTAAATTAACACTTTAAATAAATCACATTCTGTTTGCCATGAATTTGTCTTAATTTTAGAGTTGCTTTATCTTTTTTTTTTTTAAAGTTACCTGCTATTATTAGGAAAGAGTACTTTTTTTTTTTTAAGATTTTATTTATTTATTTGACATAGCGAGATCACAAGTAGGCAGAGAGGCAGGCAGAGAGAGAAGGGGAAACAGGTTCCCTGCTGAGCAGAGAGCCCAATGTAGGGCTCAATCCCAGGACCCTGGGACCATGACCTGAGTGGAAGGCAGAGGCTTTAACCCACTGAGCCACCCAGGAACCCCTAGAGTTGCTTTATCTTGATTTCTCACTGATCTCCCATTACAATTGAGCCTCAACACTTCATTACTCTGTCGAACTCTGACTTGGGGGGTAAAAAAAAAAACTACTGATATGTAAGGCAAAGGTCCTAGTGTAAGAGAGAACTGGAGCCCAGAAACAGCAGCAACTATTTATTGAGTGATTATTGTATGCCAAGCACTATGCTAATAAGACTTTGCACTTATTGTCTTGTTTAATCATTAAAATGATGCCCTGTCTAGGAAGTGCCAGAAGCTGTGTGGCTGCAGGCCAAAACAATTAGATTGTGTGAGAATTCCTGTCTTTGGTTCTGGGGACTGTATTTTAAAAGAGACAGGAACCATGAAGGGGAAGTTAGGTGGCTGAGTGGTAGATGAGTGGCCAGAAAATAATGTGATATTAGGAGAGGTTGTAGAAATTGTTATCTTTACCCCAAGGAAAGAAGACTCAGTGGATATAGAATGGTTGTCTTTAAGTATTTGGGACAAGGCACATGATCTAACAAGAGACCCGACTTTGGGAAAGGAATATGCTTTTCTGTCTTTCTCCAAAGAAGATAGAAGAGAAGTTTGCAGAGTAACACATTTTCATTTCTGAATAAGAAAGAACTTTCTCAAAGAATTGTTTGAAAAACTAAACCAGCTTTCTGTTTAGATGAATTTGGACAGAGGCTAGGTCCTTACCTAGATATTTTAAATTAAACGCTTACATTTGGAAGATTTGGATTATACGAATTGGCCATTAGGTGAGCTGTCCAATTCTTCAAATGAAAGTTCTTTACATTCTTGGGAGTTGGTGATTTTGTCATGAATTGTGATCTAAAATCAGATGCTTTTGTAATGTTAATAATTGTCTCAGTTTGTAAATTAAGCTGGAGATTGTGACTTCATAAGGATGTCAGAGCTAGGGGCACCTGGGTGGGTCAGTGGGTTAAAGCCTCTGCTTTCGGCTCAGGTCATGATCTCAGGGTCCTGGGATCAATACCCACATTGGGTTCTCCGCTCAGTGGGGAGCCTGCTTCCCTTCTTCTCTCTCTGCCTGCCTCTCCGCCTACTTGTGATCTCTGTCTGTCAAATAAATAAATAAATATCTTAAAAAAAAAAAAAAGAATGTCAGAGCTAAGAAGGATGAAATCTTAAAGTCTAACTTCATTTTGCAAATGAGGAAACAGAAAGAGATGATAGAGTCCCTGTTGGACAAATAGTCTGGCATTAACTTCAGCTCCACTGCTTTTTTTTTTCTTCATTACCATTACTAGTATGTAGTTGAAACAGACTAAGTCACATATAGCACATGTTTAAAGGTCCTTCTTAATCTTATCCAGAGCTAACAGAATGAAGAAGCTGTAATTCTAATCGGGGCACACTGGAGTCCTTCTTTTGTGGTTGTTATCTCATCTGAACAGATTTTCTTTCTTCATGGTGTTTTGGTTTCTTGAAGACATATGCATCTTCACAATGAAAGTAGAAGAAAGGTACAGTGGCTCTGATAATTTGGTGTTCATTCAACAAATATTTATTGAAGGTTTCTTGTATGCCAAACACTTTTCTAAGCACAATTGTACTTTCACTGGCTTTTACTCTGAGATGGAAACCATCAAGTAGTTTTGAGCCAAAGATGAGGAGATTTGCTTTTTTTTTTTTTTTTAAGATTTTATTTATTTATTTGACAGAGCACAAGCAGGGGCAGCAGCAGGCAGAGGGAGAGGGAGAAGGAGGCTCCCTGCTGAGCAGGAGGAAGCCTGATATGGGACTCCATTCCAGGACCCTGGGGTCATGACCTGAGCCACACACAGCCACTTATCCAACTGAGCCACGCAGGTGTGCCTCCCCCACCCCCTGTTTTTTTTAAAGTAGAAGTTTGAGTCAGGTGCAGTCCGCTTTGATTTAGTGGGACACACCTTTTGGCTGGTAGGCACAAGATTGGAATAACAGCAATTAGAGGTTTATATAAGTTGTATATGTAAGTTCACAACAAGTTATTTAAGTAAGTTCACAATAAAACAAGTATAAACCTCTTGAAAATATTTACCATGTACCAGTTTGAAAAACATTATAACTTCTTGTTTTTTTTTTTAAACATTATAACTTCTTGATGGAAGTTTGAATTCCACCTGGGGTTTGAATTCCACCTCTCATTGGTGATCTGATTTTGAAATGTATGAATTCTCTGAGCTTCAGTTTTCTTATTGGTGAAATGGGGGTAAAACCTTTTTCATGGGACTTTATGATGGTTAAAGATTAAAGTGGGGCCATGCAGGTAAAATGCTCAGCCCAGTGCCTGGCAATTTTTTGTTTTGTTTTGTTCTGCTTTGCTTTGGTTTTGTTGTTGTTGTTTTAGTTTTATTTATTTATTTGTCAGAGAGAGAGAGGGAGAGAGAGAGAACACACAAGCAGGGGGAGCTGCAGGCAGAGGGAAAGGGCCCCACTGGGCAGGGAGCCGGATGCGTGGCTGTATCCCAGGACCCTGGGATCATGACCTGAATGGAAGGCAGACACTTAACCAACTGAGCTACCCAGGCGCCCCTTGGCACTTTGTAAACATTCAGTCAAATTGTTACTATAATAATTTAGTCAAGGGAATTTTAAGATGGGTAAGTTATTTTAAAGATAGATTTGGGGTGCTAATTCAGAGTGTTAATTTATTTTTAGTTTAGACTAAATGTCTTAAATACCTTTGTCTAGAAATCCTGACATTGACTCAATGCTTAAAATAATACCCTTCCTCAACATTGTTTTACGTGTATATGAATTAATCCTTTTGTATGTCACTAGCTGTTTTTGTGGTGTCACAATGTGGCAAATTCTAGAGCTCTCCTCCACATTCCACAGCCCTTATCAGTTTTGGACCAATTCTGGAGGTTTGGCTATTGATGAAAGCAGGCAGGGAAGAACCCCGTCCTTAGATCACAGTTGACCTCTAGCCCAGGACACCCCAGGGACTGGTTCACTGTGAAGCCTCCCTGGGTTTTAGGGGTGTGTGATAGGTGTGTACTGTTATCCAGAATGTTTTTCCTCCCAGAGAGTAAACACCATCTTATGGTTCTGTGGACGAGTTCACCTCTGCAGTGTTCTCTGTTTGCCCATTTTTACACCTGGAAATTCAGTCTGACTTTTAGTTCAGTATTGTTATCTATGGCTGTGTCTGGTTTAAAAGCATAACAAATTTGACTTGACAGTCTCCAGGTGCTACTAGGAGAAAGTTCTGTGTAAAACTGACTTGGAACTCTGTAAAACATGTCTTTAGGGTGCTGCCGTCCTTTCCTTTTGCTATGGCTGTCAGCTGCTTCTAGCCTTATTTTCCTGAGGCTTTAGGCATCACCTAGCTGAGTTGATAAATTTATCTAGGTTAATGGGAGAGGGTTAGGGGACATTTTAACCTTTTTGGAGGCATTATTTTGCTTTCCTCTCCCCTCAGTTATTTGAAAGTACTTTGGCAAAACTAAGACCACTGAGTTAATACAACATTTCAGCATTATTTTCAGTTGAGCCATTAGTGAATGTCATGGTCATTAGAATTCTAGATCATGGAAAAGGTAGGTGCATGGCAGGTCTTTTGTGAAGATATGGGCATGTAGAGCCCTTTTTGTTTTCCTTTTGGATTGTGTAATTTTTAAAATTTTACTTTAAAATATAAAATTTTGGGGCGCCTGGGTGGCTCAGTAGGTTAAAGCCTCTGCCTTCGGCTCAGGTCATGATCCCAGGGTCCTGGGATCAAGCCCCACATGCGGCTCTCTGCTCAGCAGGGAGCCTGCTTCCCTTCCTTTCGCTCTGCCTGCCTCTCTGCCTACTTGTGATCTCTGTCTGTCAAATAAATAAATAAAGTCTTTAAAAAATATATAAAATTTTATTTTACACTTTTTCTGATATGGGAAAAGGTCTGGTAATTGTGGATTAATTGGGGGTATACAGAAATATTTAAAGAAGACAACAAAAATCAACTAATCCTTCTACTCAGAGATAAAACACTGTTAACCTTTTTTTTTTTAAGATTTCATTTGAGAGAGAGAGAGAGACAGAATGAGTGAGTGCACAAGTGGGGCTGGGGGGCAGAGGCAGAGAGAGAGGAAGAAGCAAACTCCGTGCAGAGCAGGGAGCCAGATGCTGGGCTTGATTCCATAGAGCCAAAGGCAGATGCTTAACAGACTGAGACACACAGGTGCCCCATTGTTAACCTTTTTTGAGACATTTCTATCTTCTCTCTTATTCTAAGTATGTGTGTATATGTGTGTTCATATAATATACAGTTTTACATGGTGTTTCAGTTTGTTTATTATAATATGAACATTCCCCATATCATTAACACTGTTTGCAAATAACTTATACTATTTATTATTATTATTTTTTGATGAGCATCTTGGTTTTTTTTTTTTAAAGATTTTATTAATTTATTTGACAGACAGAGATCACAAGTAGGCAGAGAGGCAGGCAGAGAGACAGAGAAGAGGAAGCAGGCTCCCTGTGGAGCAGAGAGCCCGACATGGGGCTCGATCCCAGGACCCCGGGATCATGACCTGAGCCAAAGGCAGAGGCTTTAACCTACTGAGCCACCCAGGCACCCCGCATCTTGTTTTTTAAACTGAAATATAGTTGACATACAGTGTCATATTAATTTTAGCAAATCTGTGTTTGGCCCCCTGCTATTTAATCTTAGGGCTTTTCTGAAACATACTTAACCAATTCCCTATTACTGAATACTTAGGATATTTCTGTTTTTTTCATTGTGATGGCATATATCTATATCTATCTGTCTATACCTTACAAATAAAGGCTTTTATATGAACTTTGTGTCTGGGTCTTTGATTATTGCCGTAGAATATTTTCCAAGAAGAGGAGTTTGAGAGTCAAAGGTGTGAACTTTTTAAGACCCCCAGATCTGTAGTCCTTTCTGGGAAGGTGGCACTATTTACATTTTACCCACCATCATACAGAGGCAGGCAGAAACATGTGGTTTTTAGGGGATACAGGTTAGGGCTGGCTCTGTTTTAGCCATTATCCTAAGTTTAGACCTTTAAAAAAGAGGTGGTGGAATCACAGAGCTAAAATCTTTAGATCTGTAACTAGAAAAGATCTAGTCCTACTTTGATACTTTTATAGAGGAAAAAACTGAGAACTACAACAAGAAGTTAATTCATTAACCCAAGATCATATAGCTGGGAATTGGCTGAGTCAGGATTAGAGACTTGACTCCTTTTTGTCCTGTGTCGTTTCTTCTTCAGCTTGAACTAATGCACCAGAGATAGTTATTTCTAGGACTGAACTTGAGACAGTTTGATCTCGAGGGGACAGACCTTTTTTTTTTTTTTTTTCCTGCTACAGCATAGCCTGTATAGTATAGTATAGTACCATTTTTGGTGTATAGTACCATTACCTATCATCTTGCCCCCTGACATGCTTCTTGCCCATATTTCCAGCAAAATCCCCAGGCTTAATTTTGATAGGGTTAGCTTGAGTTATGTGTCTCTGTGGCCAAGGGAATGGAATACCTTGGCTAGATCTGAGTCACATGGCTGTATGTGTGGCCCTAGGTAAGGATGAAGGGAAATTGTCAATTTAAGCCTAATACACAGAGTGAGAATAAGGGAGAGATGATCAAAAAAAGAAAAGAGGTGTTCTGTTATGAGAGGAGAGAGTGCTGGGCAGGCAAAAACAACAGATGCTCATGGCAGATGAAATGGGACTGGCCAGAAGAAGCATATGCCATACAGAAGAATAGCAAGCACAGAGGCCAGGGGTGGGCTAGAGCCTAGCATATGAAGAATGGGAAGAAGTGAATGAGGAGGTGTTAGGGTGAGGAGATCAGGACTGAAGAGAAGGGAATTAGAAAGGTAGGCTGAATTCCATAGTGCAGGACCTTATAAAGTAGGCTGTTTGGATTTTATCCTATGAAAATGGGAAGTGATTGAAGTTGTTTGAGCAGCTTGGCATTTTAAAAAGGTCACTCTTGGGGCTCCTGGCTGGCTCTGTTGGTAGAGCAAGCGATTCTTGACCTCATGGATGTGAACAAGCCCTATGTTGGATGTAGAGATTACTTAAAAATAAAATCTTTAAAAAGATCATTCTTCATTCCATTTTTCATGCTGTGGAAGGGAAGCAGGGTACTCGGGAGGTGTTTATAGGTAAGAGAGGAAGGTTTCTTGGATGGGAATGGTGGCAGTTGTGATACAAATAGATAAATAAGCCACATTTTATGTAGATCAGTAGAACCTGATTATTTTTTTAATTATTTTTATTAGCATATAATGTATTATTTGCCCCAAGGGTACAGGTCTGTGATTGGTCAGGCTTACACACTTCACAGCACTCACCCGTATCACATACCTTCCCCAATGTCCATAACCCAACCACCCTTTCCACCCCCCTCCCACCCCCCCGCCCCCTGCCCAGCAACCTGCAGTCAGTAGAACCTGATTATTAATGGGATGTAAGGAGGCGGGAATGGCATAGATTTCTGGCTTGATTAACATAATGGATAGAATTGCCATTATTGAGACTTAGCACTCTTGTTGGTGTTGTTTTGTGTCACTCAGCTCCTTCCATCTAGACTGTGTACTTCTTGAGAATAGGATTAGACATCATCTCATCACCATTGATGGTAGCACAGTGTCGAGCATGTGATGGGCACTTGGTTCAGCATCTGTTAGGTGGGTAGTTGGAGAGGAGGCTTACAATAACAACAATAAATCCTATTTGTTAGGACATACCTTGTTGCATTTTAAAATTTGTTTAAAATACAAATTATGTGGGAAGAAGATACCATGAGCTGTATTTTATGGAAAATGTAATCAGACCTCTGAGTTAAAGAAATCTGCTCTGATTTATTGACAGAGCTGTAACATTCTAATCCTTAATTCTCATTAAATCATCTACCCTATTCTTTTTCTAGTGGGTAATTTTTTTTTCCGCCTAAAATTAGTATTTGTTTCTTCCTTTGCCATTCTAATATTAAGAGTCAAACAAAACACTATGTAACTAGCCATATTTTCTTTGGGTGGTTCCTGTACCTTTGATAACAGCTTTGATTATCTCAATTCCTTTCAGACTCTTTTTTTCCTTTTTACCAAAAACCTCATTCTAAAGTGCCTTGGAAAAAGAAGCCCAGACCAGAAGCAATCAGTCAGTGGCTCAATAACAAGCTCCCTGAAGTTTTAGGGCAAGGTAGACCTCTTCCAGAATGTGCTTCTAACATGTAAGCACAGTGCTAGCTAGGGCTCAGGAGATGCTCACCAATGCTTGTTATTCATCCTTAGCTGGTGCTTTGGTTTATCTTATTCATGGCTGTTGCTCTCTCTAGCATGCTTTATATTTTCTCCCAAGGGAAACCTTAAAACAGGAGGAATTAAATATAGGCAGTCTGAAAGAAATGGGTACAGAGCACAAGCTACCTTTATCAGGTATCTTCAGTGTACAGGCTGTTGTCGGTGTAGAGTTCTCGTACAGTCCTGTGGTTTGCTTGGCCTAGGTTTGCTGTTGGTTTTGCCACCCCAAGGCCAAACAGCAGGCTCTATTCCAGTGAGTAAATACCTTACCTTCTGGGGAAAAATGTGCATTTTGTTCTTCCATCCCTCCATTTGCTACAGATTTTTAATTTTTAAATATTTTATTTATTTGAGAGAGAGCGAGCATGTGTGAGAGAGCATGCGCAGGGGGAGGGTCAGAAGAAGCAGCATACTCCCCACTGAGCACGGAGCCTGACTCAGGACTCATCCCAGGACCCTGGGATAATGACCTGAGCTGAAGGCAGACACTTAAATGACTAAGCCACCCAGGCTCCCTGCTACAGATTTTTAAAAGTGATTTCAATTAATTTCAGAAACCAGAGTTACTTTCCCTACTCTTATTTGCATATTGCTGAAGGGTTATTAGAACTTTAAGTTCTGTTCCTTAAAAGTTTCTAAGGAAAAAATGTTCCAAAACTTTGGGTTCTCTCACACACTCCCAAATCAATCCTTGTTTTGTACATGTTGTATCATTAATGTTCTTGTGGAAAAATTGTTTAAGGAAGTAGAGCTGTGAAGGGGCTTGGTATATGGGGGTTGGGTGAAGATTTTGAGTTGGGTAATTAGGCAGCTACAACCATGTGGAACAGAAGTGATGATTAGACTAATTAGTTAAGCCATTTTGTAAGTGCCATGTCGACCCAAGGGTAATGGCCTAGAAATGCTGCCTTTCCTGATTTATTTGATGGATGAAAAGGTTTTACATGTGGGGTTTACTTGCCTTTTTTTTTTTTAATTAGGGATTTCCCTGGTTTTCATCTGTTTCAATTTTAGTTCTCTCGTAAAGGAGAGGCAGGTGTATCTGATTTTGGAGATTTGGACTGGGGCTTTCTGTTTCTGTTTCCATCTCCTTCACTGTTGTAGTGGAGCAGATTTAAGAGGCCACCTGAAGTCAAGCAAGTCTTTGCCAACAACTGGAGTGTTATATTTGGGCAGTATATAAGCAGTTTTCTAGTGGCAGGCCTCTTTCTGGTCATTTTTATACACCTAAGTTCTTCATGTGTACATTTATTTATCTACAGTTCCGTGGTGGCTGCTGTGTACCAGACACTCTTAGATGCAAAAGATAGAAAGATATGTAGCAGTTAGAGACTTTATTTTGTTCAGTGTTACTACCCCAGTTGCCCCAACTGCTTGGCGAGGTAAGTATGTATGTTTAGATTGACCTCATGCAGTTGTAGCTGAGTTTGCAAAAACAGATTAAAAAAAAAGTTTCTGTAGACCGAATCCCATTTATTTCCTTGTGGCTTTAAAATTTAAGCTGAATATCTTCAAATGATTTGCCTTCTAAAAAATACTAAAAAAGTAAAAAAAATAAATCATTTGAATCTCATCAAATGATTTGCTTACAGGAATGCTATAGATCTTTTAAAAAATAAAAGTACAAAGTGAAAACATTTTGCCAAATTTTAATATGGTACTACGTGTAATTTACACATGCTGTGTTGTTTGATCCTGTTGTCAACTCTGAGGCAGGCAGGCAGGCAGGCAGGCAGGCAGGCAGGCATTACTGTTCGTGATAGTGGGCACGTTGTGTGGAGTTCAGAAGAGTTAGGTGTTCATAGCTAATACATAACAGGCACAAGAAAAACAGCATTTTTCAAAAACAGCATTGTAATATGTATATATACTAATCAGGTTAACTAAATATAGTGCTATTAAAACATGCTTGTGAGACTTTTTTCACACAGTGAACATTTTGTGCTAATTTGTCCACTCTTACCTTAGGTGAGAGTGATGGGCTTTATTAAAATCTGTAGTGAGGTGAAGAGCTAAATAGCCTTGCAGGAGTGTTTTGAGGATTACATGGTTTCCGTATAAGCAAGTTGCTTCTAATGTGAGGTACTCAATATTTGGTAGCAAAAACGAAGTAAAACAAAAATAGGTAAAATTCTGAACACCAAAGAGGAGATAAAATTATTTTTAAGTGCCTTTGTTTACTTTATAATTGAAATTCTAATTTTTATCTACTTATTAATGTGGTTTCTCCAAAGGCCTATACTATTAACCTAATTTCAATTATGTGAAAGGATCAAAATCACTCTTTTTAAAATAAAAACTTCTCAGTTCAGTATGACCTTTTACAGTTAGTCTGAGTTAATGAGCCTTTATTATATCATTACCACTTGAGGATTTTAAAGACCTATTGCTCTATTGCTCTGCTACCCAGCATCTTGTGGCTTGGGAATGAGACACAGCTGGGATCTTAGTCTTTAAATAGAATTTTGGGTAATAAAATGAGGTGGATTATCAACAGCAAAGCTTGATTAAATATGATTGTAATATAATGTCATTCAGTCACAAGATATCCATTAAAATCACGCTAATTAGGAAATATTTAATTGGCTTCTAGGAAAAAATAGAAAATGTTAGAGTGAGTTGCCACCCAAAATCATGAACAGAGAATTAAAATTGATTCCGAGACCTTTTCATGGTACTGAAATACATCATTCTAATACTTAAATATTTAGAGAAAAAAGAAATCCAAAACAACTGTTTAAAATATTTCATCTGTCTTATGGCATAATAATGAATATTGATTTCAATATTTGGATAATACTTTTGGAAAATGCAGAAATTTAAAAAACTCAAAACTTTTTATAACTACAATTAAGGAATTATAATATTCCAAACTTATTTTATTACCTCATTTAAAAAACTGAAACTTCTTCCTTAAAATGATCAGGTGGTTCCTGTAGGTTATTTTTTGATGGAATTCCTTAAAACATATATTATTATTCCCTTTTCTCTATTAATGCATGTACTTAATGCTGCTTAACTTTTTTTGATGACTCATGTTGACTTTTCTAGTATTCAGTTATAGTGATGTTGTCTGTGGGCTATAGATCTGTATCTTAAAGACATTAATGGTAAATTATGTGTGATAGGTTTTAAGTAACAGTTTTAGTTAAATTATGCTTTTTAACAACTAGATATTCAGCCCCTATTGTAAATGTTCATACAGAATCTTAAGAAAAATGTTTCAAATACTTTTCAAGTAGTAGCTCATTTATTCCTTACAACAACTTAACGAGGTTGTGTTATAATTATCCTCTTTTTTAATTTTTAATTTAATTTTTAAAAAAGATTTTATTTGTTTATTCGACAGAGAGAGAGAGAGTACAAGCAGGGGGAGCAGCAGGCAGAGCGAGAAGCAAGCTCTCACTGAGCAGAGAGCCTGATGTGAGGCTCGATCCTGGGACCCTGGGATCATCACCTGGGCTGAAGGCAGACATTTAACCGACTGAGCCACCCAAGTGCCCCATATCTTCTTCTTTTAAGGTCACGGGGAAGTTAAGTACCTTGTCAATCTTACCTACTAGCAAGTAGTAGCATTTAGATTTGAATTCTCTTATCTGGCACCAGAGCCTTCACTTTTTTTTTTTTTTAAAGGGCTATAATATATTATTTATTTTTTTATGTTTTAATTTATTTCTCTTCAGCGTAACAGAATTCATTGTTTATGCACCACACCGAGTGCTCCATGCAATACATGCCCTCCATAATACCCACCACCTGGCTCCCCCAACCTCCCACCCCCGCCCCTTCAAAACCCTCAGATTGTTTTTCAGAGTCCATAGTCTCTCATGGTTCATCTCCCCTTCCAATTTCCCTCAACTCCTTTCTCCTCTCCATCTCCCTATGTCCTCCATGTTACTTGTTATGCTCCACCAAGGTAGTCTTTTTGTTGTATAATGAGTGGACCTTTTCCTTTTGGGTAATCTATGGCCTGTTTTGTTTCCATCCTGATTTTTGTATGTTTGGAACTTTTGTTCACTCATTTGTTCATCAGCACATATTGATTGATTACCCATTATGTTGTGCTAAGGGTGCAACAAGTAATCCAGGTAGGCCCTTACCTGTTGGATTCAGTGTCTAACAATCCATGACTGTCAGTGCCTGATGTCTAGAGGAAGGAAGACAGATGTAGCAGAGTGCAACTTACTGTGGGGTTAAAAAGAACTCCCTGAGAAAGAAGCAAGGGGCTGAAAGGTGAGCAGGGTTAATCCAGATTGGGACGGAGGTGTGAGGAGAAGAGGGGTGACATTCTAGTTCAGAAGGAGCAGTCAAGCGTAAAGGCTTGGATAGAGGCTGTGTATGTTGCTCAGGGAACTGCCAATAAATCCATTGTGGCTGAAGCTCAGTGTTTTGCTTTTGGGAGGGGTGAAAGGTGTAAATAGTGTAAAAGTGTTCTAAAGGTCAGATAGAAGAGTAAAAAAAAATTAACTTTATACTTCATTGTCATTTCTGGGATAATAAAAGTATAGAAACAGAATATATGGCTTCCATACTTGTAGGGGGCACAGAATAATAAATCAAATCAAAAGGAGCAAGAAAGGAGATTAAAATAAAATAGATGGGATAAATAGCATAAAATAAGATGATACATCTTACAAATGTGTTTGTAATTACATTAAATATATATGGACTAAATTAAAAGACAAAGATTGTCAGACTGATAAAAACAAACCAGCCAAAGAAGGTTCTACTTTTACTTCATTGGTTCTCACAATATGAGAAGTGACAGGCAGTGGCTGTGAAATAATATACCCCCATCTCCTCACCTCTTCTTGTACTCTGGAAGCTGTCACCTTCTTGGGAAGGACACTGGGGTTCCCACTGTTAAGTGCAGTGGTCATACTGGTAGATTAGTTGTATTTAGATTATGAAGGACTGGCTCCACTCCCTACCAGTGAGACCTTTTATGGCAAATGTAGAGTTTTATTCACATCCCTAGTGACTTATGTAGTGTTTGACTTGTGGTATTTGGTATACATAAGTATGAATACCTTACCTAGCATTTATCATGTGTATATTTGATTTCCATGTGAGATTGTAAACTCTTTGCAGGCAGGGAGCTTGTTATAGTTTTCGCTTTTCCATAATACCTGCTAAAATATGTATAAATATATAATAAATATTTCTTAATTCAGTCAAGGTTAAATCTGACTTCTGTGTAAGGATGTACTACCTCTGAATACTTTGGAGGTTTATTTGTATATATAGCATGGAAAACCACTTCTTTACACAATGAAGAACCTAATGACCTATTTTTCCAAAAATACATTTTATAGGTAGAAGAGTATTCTTTTGGGGAGGGGGGGATGGTGAAATAGGTGAAGGGAATTAAGAGTACACCTGCCTTGCTGAGTTTAATGTATAGAATTGTTGAATCACTTATATTGTACACCTGAAACTAAAGTAAGACAGTATGTTAACATATTGGAATTAATTAAAATTTAAAAAAATTGCACCCAAAAAAGGTATTCTTTTGTGTTTTGAAAAGTATGATTTATTTAATATTAAAATTAATATTGTGCTTATATGAAAGCTGTAATAAATTAGTATTAAAATAATAAAAATATATTTCTTGGAAGAAGTCTTATGCAAAACATATCAAAACAGCAATTTCTTTTTCTGGAGTGAAAGATACTTTTGCTTCTGAGTCCAAATGCCCAAAGTTCTCTTGTTGACTGAGAATGTACTGCTTGATATAAAACTCAGTTGACTTTCATGTAAAAGCTACTCCTTAGAAGTGGAAAGAATTACAGAGTCCAAAGTAAAAGGAAGACATTCTGTTTTTTTATTTCAACGTATAAAAATTAAAACAGGCAGCTAGGGTCTAGTTGGGTACACTTTTTTGTAGTAGGCATTTTGGAAACATTTACTGATAAAGTAAAAACGGGTAAATGCAGCTTCCCCTCAGTGTCCTGGTGGTCCTCCTGTTTAGTGATCTGTTTGCTGTCATGAAATCACAGAGTTTTAAACCAAGGAAAGGTTCTTAGAAACCTCGTAGTGGTGAGAGGACGAGACTGAAGATATATGGCTAACTCTAGAAGGAACTAGAAAGGGTGAGGTTAAGAGGGAGAGTCAGTGTCAGTGAGAGAGATGAGAGACTGGGGATTGAGAGGAGAGAGGCATAGAGCATGATAAAGAAAACAGTATGCCCCCTTTGCTCCTTCTCAGAAGTAGGAAGTCAAGCAGTGATCTGAAGCAGACATGAGGCGAGCGGAGACTGGCAGTGGTGGGATCTAAGAACATTCTGTACCTTCAGTATAAACCACCTCAAGTTAATTGAGGCTTGCTGGCTGAGCTTTAGGCCAGCGACCATAGAGCTAGCCAACTCAGGGAGATAGAGATATTAAGGAGAGAAGTGGCACATTGAAATTTATGTGGCTGATAATTTGTCAGATTTCAGATTTTTTATATCTTAGCAGAAGGGTATAACCTCACACTCACTTTTCTACTTTCAGATCTGAGCAAAATTGTTTGACCACCCTTGCTTGGATAGGGTTTGACTTTTTAAGAAGAGTCATAATGCAAACTAATTTACAAGGGTATTTTGAATATTTTATTTATCCTTTCAGAGGTCACACAAGGTGATTTGCTACTGTGAAACAAGTGTTAAAACTGTGTGTGTGTGTGTGTGTGTGTGTGTGTGTGCTGTTTTTTATGGTTGCCCACACTTTGGTCAAGCCTGTGGCGTTTACCTGGCACCAGATTTAGGTTCTTAAATCCCCAAATGCCTCCCTGAAGTCAGGTGGAAGCCTGGCCCAATTGAGACTGACAGTCTACTGATTATCAGTTGTTTTCTTTGGTATTACCGTGCTGTCTGAGTTAAAGGTTCTCAGGAAAGCATGTGCTCTTCGCTTGTTTGTACTTTAAAGTCCATTTCTGGTGACATCATTGGAAGTCTCTCAGTTTGACCTCTTACTTTGTAGGTTCTGTACATAAATAAATTAAGACAGTTAATTTGCTCCTATTACACAAGTAATGTATGTTCATTTTAGGAAAATCCAAAAACAGAGAAAACAAAAAGAAAAAATACATAAATTAGTCTATAATCCCTCCCCAGAGAAACCACTGGTAACATTTTAGTGCATATTTAAGTGGTTTTCTCTGTACATTTATTTTCTTACTACTAACTATATTTTAATAAAAATGAATTTGTACTATACATACTGTTTTGTACTAGCATTTCTCATTTGATGTATTCTATACTTTATGTCAATAAATATAGTTTTGTATTTTTCAAAAGACACATCTCTTTGTCTCTATCTTTTAAATATAGGGAAGTACAAGAAAACAAAAAAGTCCCGTAATCTCATAACCACTGTTGGCATATTTGAATGGGTAATAATAAAACATCTAACATTAAGTGGTTGCTTACTATATGCCAGGGCTGTTTGTTGTATCTGTGAATTCCGCTAATCCTCACAAAAGCTGTAAGAAGTAGAAATATTTTTATGTCCATTTTAGCATTCATTCATCCAGCATCTATCCATTTCTGTATGTAAGGGATCTAGGGGCGCCTGGGTGGCTCAGTGGGTTAAAGCCTCTGCCTTTAGCTCAGGTCATGATCCCAGGGTCCTGGGATCGAGCCCTGCATCAGGCTTTCTGCTCAGCAGGGAGCCTGCTTCCCTCTCTCTGTCTGCCTGCCTCTCTGCCTACTTGTGATCTCTCTCTCTCTGTCAAATAAATAAAATCTTTTTTTTTTTTTTAAAAAAGAAAGGGATCTAAAAAGTTATAATAAATTTGGAGATCCTTATCAGCATGGACAGAGCTATTTCATTCCATATAACAGTTACATAGACAATCCTTTTTGTAACTTGGTTTAATCATCTAGTTCACTACAATAGACAATTTGGTTATTTCCAGATTTTGCAGTTATAAGCAATGTGGCAATAATATACTAATATTTATTAAGTGATAAAATCAGGTACTATATGTAAAGTTCATAGAATAGTGCCTGTTACATAGTAAGATAATTATTGCTATTGCTGTTAATACTATGTGGCATACCCCATGCTGAAATTTTATTTAATCTTCAAAATATCCCTAAGAGATAGTGTTATTATTCCTAGTTAAGGAAACTAAGGCCTAGAGAAGTTAAACAGTTTTCATTGTGTCATATTGTAAAGTAAGTAAAACGTAGGCTTTGAACCCATCCTTGTGATTCTGGAGCACATGGTCTTGACTACTCCCATCTCTGTATGCCCAACTTCCAGGGGCCAGGGAGTTGTGATCTCCCAGTACCCAGAATTGGAGGAGTGTGCATATTGGTAAATATTTATTTTGGTGAGAACATTTAAGTTCTACTCTCAGTAAATTTCATTCATGCGATACAGTGTTATCAACTATAGTCACCATGTTTTCCATTAGGTCCTCATACCTTATTCATCTTATAGCTGAAAGTTTGTACCCTTTTCCCAAAACTTTGCTTATTTCCATGTAGCTCCTTAAAACCACTTTTCTACTCTGTGTAAATGTTGACTTAAATTTTTTTGTTTTTTTTGTTTTTAGATTTCACATATAAATAATACCATGTAGTAGTTGTCTTTTTCTTTCTGGCTTATTTCACCTAGCCTAATACCCTCAAGATACATCATGTTGTTGGAAACGACAGGATTTCTTTCTTTCTCATGGCTGAATAATATTCCATTATATATACATATAGTGATGTATGTATGTGGTATATATATTATATAAACCTGTATGTATATTATATGCATATATTTATATTTATATTATATTTATATATTTATATTATATGCATATATTTATATTATATGCATATTATATGCATATATTTATAAATGTGTATTATATTATATGCATATTATATGCATATATTTATAAATGTGTATTATATATTTATAAATGTGTATTTTTATATAATATACATCATATATGTATAAATTACGTATAATTTATATAATTTATACGTAAAATATCTTGCCTTCTTTGCCCATTCATCCATTGATGGACATTTACTTTGTTTCCATATCTTGGCTATTGTGAATAATGCTGCAGTGAACATGGGAATGTAGATATCTTTTCTATATATTGTTTACATTTCCTTTGGATATACACCCAGAATTAGGATTGCTGGATCACATGGTAGTTCTCTTTTTAACTTTTTAAGAAATCTCCATACTGTTTCCTGTATTGGCTACAACAATTTAAATTCCCACCAACAGTGCACAAGGGTTTCCTTTTCTCCATACACTTAACAGTACTTGTTAGCTCTTGTCTTTTTTATTTATTTATTTTTTAAAGATTTTACTTATTTATTTGGTGCAAAGAGAGAGATCACAAATAGCCAGAGAGACAGAGAGAGAGGGAAGCAGGCTCCCTGCTGAGCAGAGAGCCCCATGTGGGGCTCAATCCCAGGACCCTGAGACCATGACCTGAGCTGAAGGCAGAGGCTTAACCCTCTGAGCTACCCAGGCGCCCCTCTCTTGTCTTTTTTAAAAGCATATTTATTCATTTATTTTAGAGAGAAAGAGAGTATGACCAGTGGGAGGGGCAGAGGGAGAGTGAGAGAGTGAGAAAGAATCCCTAAGCAGACTCCCTGCTGAGTGTGGAGCCCAGTCACAGGACTTGATTTCAGGACCCTGAGGTCATGACCTTTGACGATACCAAGAGTCCAGTTGCTTAATCCACTGAGCTACCAGGGCACCTCATCTTTGTCTTTTTGATGGTAGCTGTTCGATAGTTGTGAGGTAATAATCAGAATGTGGTTTTGATTTGCATTTGTTAATAACTAGTAATGTTGAGCATCTTTTACATATTTTTTGGTCCTTTGGATGTCTTTTTTTGGAAACATCTTTTTGCTTCTTGTGCCCAGTTTAAAAACTGTTCCTTTGCTATTGAGTTGTATTTCTTTATATCATTTGGATATTAACTCCTAACAGATACATGATTAGCAAATAGTTTCTGTTATTCCATAGATTGCCTTTTCACTTTGTTGATGGTTCCCCTTTCTTTGCAGAAGCTTTTTAATTTGATGTAGTCACACTTGTTTATTTTTGCCTTTGTTGTTTTAGCTTTTGCTGTCATAAACAAAAAATCACAGCCAAGGCTAATGTCGAGGCCTATGTATTCTTGTAGGAGTATTATGGTCAGATCCTATGTTCCAGTCTTTAATCCATTTTGAGTTGATTTTTTTTTTTTATTTGTGGTATAAGATAGGGGTCCATTTTCATAGGTGGTTCCTTTTTCTTAAAAAAAAAAAAAGATTATTTTGAATTCTCTATAAATTAAAGAAATAGCCCTTCAACTTTTATAGCATTGTGAATGTTTTTCCAATATGAGCATTTTGATTTTAGTTTTCTATTGTAGTGCTGTCACGAACATCCACTTTGTATTTTCTTATGAAATTTCTTAGAAGTAGAAATGTGGGGGCACCTGGGTGCTCGAGTGGATTAAAGCCTCTGCCTTCAACTCAGGTCATGATCCCAGGATCCTGGGATGGATCCCCACATCGGCCTCTGTGCTCAGCAGGGAGCCTGCTTCTCCCTCCCTCTCTGCCTGCCTCTTTGCCTACCTGTAATCTCTATCTGATAAATAAATAAAATCTTTAAAAAAAAAAAGAGGTATAAATGGTAGATGGAAGGGAAAACACCTTTTTAAGGGTTTGATTCATATTGTTATATTTCTCTCTAGAAAGATCATATGTATGTTGGCCAGCAGTGTGTGATACAGTGCCTGTATCCCCATAAACAATATTACTTGGTGTTATTAAATTAAAAAATCTTGGCTAATGTGTATTCCTTTGTTTATGAGTAAAGATTGAGATTTTTTCCATATGTTTATTAGGAGTTGATTTTTTTTTTTTTTTAAAGATTTTATTTTTATTTATTTGACAGAGATCGCAAGTAGGCAGAGAGGCAGGCAGGGGGTGGGGTGAAGCAGGCTCCCTGCAGAGCAGAGAGCCTGATGAGGGGCTCCATCCTAGGACTCTGGGATCTTGACCTGAGCTGAAGGCAGAGGCTTTAACCCACTGAGCCACCCAGGTGCCCCAAGGAGTTGATATTTTTTCATGAATTGCCTACTCATGTGCAATTTTTCAATTCTGTATTTTTAAAAAAATTTTTCTGCGAACTCTTCCATTAATAACTATGCTGTATTAGGAGGAGTATAGAAAATGGGTGGGGATTAGGCAAAGACTTTTTCCTGAATAGCTTTGACCTCTTCCCCTTCCCCACACTTCCACGGGAGTGATATACCTCTACTTGCCTTTTGTCCTCTCCTTGCTAGTACATTTCTTTTCATTCCCTGGTGTTAGAATGCCGCTTTCTCCATTTCTTAATGCCATGGCAACAGTACATGGTAACTGCTTTCCTTGAGGTCAAGAAAAAAGACTTATTTTTCTTTCTGTTTGACCTATTGTTTTCAATTAGCACTGTAGTCCACCCTTTCATCTGGTGAAAAGCAAGAAAGCACTGAACAGTAGTCAAGACTACAGGGCCTGCTGGATGTAGTAGCTAGCAGGCCTGCTGCGCTCTGCAGCACTTTAAACCCAAGCCTCTTCTGACCACGAGTTCTGAAATAGCACCTCTCGAGTCTTCTGCCCCCAGTCCTCTGCCCCTTCACTCTCTGTGCCTTTCTTTTTAAACGTGATATGTTATGTATTAGAAGTTTATTTGTTTGTTCAGTCTACCCCCAAGTAGCCTGTAGGGTTAAGGTGAGTGGGATTCTCTTTTGTTCACTGTTCCACATGTTCCCTGAGACTAACACAACACAGGGGCTCCGTAAGTATTTGTCAAATGTGCCACAGGACCTGGTGATGAAAAGTCAAATTTGTACTCCTTAGATCTCTTCCCCTTGAAGGCATGTTTGGATTGTATTTGGATCTTCCTGGGAAATTTGGTCAACTCCAGGGGATTTTGGAGTCTGTCAGGTCACAGGGCCTGAGCCAACTGAGAGCCTGGTAAAGAGGGGGCTATAGTTACAAAAGATTTGCATGAAGAATAGCTCAGACCTTGGTTTGAGTCCGGACCCCAGATATTGTTTGTCATTGTATGAATTTCAGGAAAGCTTTCTGGGCCTTTTGCTCATCTGTAAATGTGCATAATACCTGCCTCCTTAGTGTGCAGTGAAGATGAACTGGTACAGAAGAAGAAAAATAATAATGGTAATGGGGTTGTTAGCATTTTAGTTTTCTTCTGATTGATTTTCTGTTGGTAAATGGATTTATTTCCTCAGTTGGATTATACTTACTGTCTTTTACTAATTTAGTGAGGCTGTTCAGTGTAATGGTTAAAAAAGCTCTATAGGTAACTTTGGAGTTTGACTGCCTGGGATCTGGTCCTTTTACCACTTATCAGCACTGTGACACTGGGCAAGAGTGAGTTGTCATTTATAAATGACAACACATGGTTGTAGTACCTCTGAGTGGATATAAAAATTCAATGAAATCTTGCTTAGCACAAAGTTTGGTCCATAAGGAGCACCACAAATGGTAGCTAGGAGAGTTGACAGAAGCTTAGACTTCATCTAGTGCAACTCTAGTACCCCCATGTTTCATTTCTTTTCTTATTTTTTTAAAATTTAATTATTTATTTGAGAGAGAGAGAAAGCACACACTCAAGTGCGTGAGCAGGGGGAGGGACAGAGGGAAGGAATCTCAAGCAGACTCTCTGGTTGGTCTCATAACCCTGAGATCAAGACCTAAACTGAAATCAAGAGTTGGAAGCTTAACCAACTGAGCCACTCAGGGGCCCCCCACTCCTGTGTTTCTGATTTTGCCTCCTGGAGTGATAAACAAATGAGTATCCTTTTCAGCCACAGTCATTCATGTACTTAAGATCGGATCTTGTAGGCTGATTTCTATCCCTTCAGAATTTATATGTTGAAGCCCTAACCCCCACCGTCTCTAAATTTGGAGATGGAGCATTTAGGAAAGTAATTAAGGTCATAAAGGTGGGACCCTAATCCTATGGGACAAGTGTTCTTTAAAAAAAAAAAAGTAAGAGATAACAGATTTCTCTTACTGAGAGACAGAGGGAGTGAGAGTCTGGGTGTCTACAAGTCTGGAGCGGAGGCTTGATTAGTAAACAACCCAGTGGCTCTTGATCTTGGACTTTGGCCCCTAGAACTGTGAGAGGGTGGAGGAGGCTGATTCTTAAGCCATTTAGTCTGGGGTATCTTGTCAGTGAAGAGTAAGCAGATTTGAACAGATCTTTTTTCTTTTCTCAAGTTACCATCCCTATCTTATCTTAATTCTGCTATTGAGACAGTTTTCAGGTGCTTTGCTGTCCGGGTCATCACTAGCTAGATACATTCAAGTGTGTCATTGTCCTTTTTAAAATGGGAAACCCCAAGAAAAACTCAGGACTCTCTGGTGGTCTCAGTAGGTTGAGTATTGGACATTACTCTTCTAATGAAATCTAAGATTGTGTTAGGTCGTCCCCCAAATACCCAAGGCTCATGTCTGTGCCACCCTATATTTGGTCAATAGTTTAGTTCATCTTGTTAATTTCAGCCTCCCCCACCCCCTTCAGAACTCTCTTTGGACCAACTTAGTGCTGGTAGTCTTCATGTTGTGTGTTTTGGTCAGTCTGAGGGGCTATAAAAAATTACCATAGACTGGATTAAACAGTAAACATTTGTCAGAGTTCTGGAGGTTGGAAGTCCAAATTCGGGGTGGTGGTGAGAGCCTGGTTTCTGGTTTACAGAGGGATGTCCTGTTACTGTGTCTTCACATAGTGGTAAGAGAGCTACTCAGCCCTCTGTCCTCTTCTCTTGTGACCTTATTACCTCGCAAAGGCCCACCTCCAGATGTGAGTACATTGGGATTAGAGTTTCAGCATGCAAGTTTTGGAGAGACACAAGCTCATTGCACTGTGTTCCTAATGTTGGCTGCCTAGCCTGCTCCTGTACCTCCAGTGGTGGGGAGCTCACTCTTTTGCTGTAGACATTATTCCATTGTTTGGATTCCTTGAAGTGTTTGAGGAATTATGTATGTTGAATCAAAATTTGACTCTGTAACTGTTCTGTAATGTAGCAGAAAATGTCTGTTCTGCCTGCACTTGACAGTTTCTCATAGACTTCCCTTTCCCTTCCTGTTATTTATTCTAAACAATATAATAATATTTTATGTAACATTTATTGGGGAAAAGCAATTCCACTTGTTTTCCAGTCCAAAAGGTATATAGATAAATAAATCTGTAATACATAAATAAAAGAGGAGCTTAATTGACAGTGGAATTCTGTATTTGTTTTTTTTTTTTTTTTTTTTTTAATGAGTAGCTGCCATCAGCTCATTCTCTATGAAAATAGATTGAAGTACTAGGCTATTCATTCCTTATTATTTTCATCAGTAAGATTCATACCTTCTCTGTTTAGTGTGATAAGCATTAAAGCTTTACCTGACCTCTTCATAGTATTTTAGATCTGGAAGTTACCCTACAAATCTAATTTCTTATAGACCCTTCTGTGGCAGATGTCTATCTTTTTGGTGCCCAGTTTTTTTGTTGTTGTTGTTGTGGTAAACCAAGGCAAATGGAAAACTGGACTCAACCTCCCTGTGCTAAAGCCCAAGGGAGATGGACGTACCCAGTCTCACTTCTGGCCATCAGATAGGGCTCATGATTCTAAGGAGTTCTGAGTTCTGCAGTTTGCCTCTGTTGACTGGTGGAGGCAGCTGGGCTGGTTGACGGGCGTCCAGCTGACGGTATGTATGGGCCAGAGCCTAGGTGGATGGAGGTGAGTATCCACAGTAGTGGTGGAGTCGCGGCTGTAGCAGTGGCCCTAGCAGCATTCCAGCAGGTGAGGCTGTTCTGTTGTAGGACCTTGGCAGTGCTTTGCCCTGCCTGCATCAGGATAGTGAGCTCCCTGAAACCTTACCAACAACTAGCACCTTTTCTGCCTAAGCTAACCTGAGTCATTTTCTTGTTTTTCACCAGGAACCTAGACAGGAATATCCTTTTTTTTTTTTTTTTTTAAATTTTAATTATTTTCAGCGTAACAGTACTCATTGTTTTTGCACCACACCCAATGCTCCATGCAATACGTGCCCTCTCTATTACCCTCCACCTGGTTCCCCAACTTCCCACCCCGCCTCTTCAAAACCCTCAGGTGGTTTTTCAGAGTCCATAGTCTGTCATGGTTCATCTCCCCTTCCAATTTCCCACAATTTTTCCACAACTCCCTTCTCCTCTCCATCTCCCCGTGTCCTCCATGTTCTTTGTTATGCTCCACAATAAGTGAAACCATTATGATACTTGACTCTCTCTGCTTGACTTATTTCGCTCAGCATAATCTCTTCCAGTCCCGTCCATGTTGCTACAAAAGTTGGATATTCATCCTTTCTGATGGAGGCATAATACTCCATCGTGTATATGTACCACATCTTCCTTATCCATTCGTCCGTTGAAGGGCATCTTGGTTCTTTCCACAGTTTGGCGACCGTGGCCATTGCTGCTATAAACATTGGGGTAAAGATGGCTCTTCTTTTCACTACATTTGTATCTTTGGAGTAAATACCCAGCAGTGCAATTGCAGGGTCATAGGGAAGCTCTATTCTTAATTTCTTGAGGAATGTCCACACTGTTCTCCAGAGTGGATGCACCAACTTGGATTCCCACCAACAGTGTAAGAGGGTTCCCCTTTCTCCACAACCTCTTCAACACACCTTTTTCCTGTCTTGCTAATTTTGGCCCTTCTAACTGGTATAAGGTGATATCTCAATGTGATTTTAATTTGATTCTCCCTGATGGCTAGTGATGATGAGCATTTTTTCATGTGTCTGATAGCCATTTGTATGTCTTCATTGGAGAAGTGTCTGTTCATATCTTCTGCCCATTTTTTGATATGATTATCTGTTTTGTGTGTGTTGAGTTTGAGGAGTTCTTTATAGATCCTGGATATCAACCTTTGTCTGTACTGAGACAGAAATATCCTTATTTGAGTGTTTTCAAGTTGTGGTACAGGATTTTGGTTTTGAATCATCTCTGCCTCAGCACATCGGAGGTTTGGGTGTATTAGTTAAGGAATGTACTCCCTAGGGTGTATAATTGCTATTTATGTGGCAATTAGGAGCTATATCTTCTCATCCTTAACTGATTAATTTTCAGAGTACTTTTATAGGGAAGATTTGTTTGTTTTTTTAATTCAGTTCGACACCCAACATGTGGCTCGAGCTCACAACACTGAGATCCAGAGTTGTATGCTCTACTGACTGAGCCAAAGAGACATCTCAGAGAGGTTTATTTATTTATTTATTTTTAAAAGGTTTTATTTATTTATTTGACAGAGCGAGATCACAAGTAGATAGAGAGGCAGGCAGAGAGAGAGAGAGAGAGGGAAGCAGGATCCCTGCTGAGCAGAGAGCCGGATGCGGGACTTGATCCCAGGACCCTGAGATCATGACCTGAGCCGAAGGCAGCGGCTTAACCCACTGAGCCACCCAGGCGCCCCAGAGAGGTTATTTTTTTGACCCTTTCAAAGCAGGTACTGATAGAATAGGCAGTTAGACATGACTTGGAGGCAAAAGTGGTGATAAATAGGTGACACTTAGAAGCCTGAGGGCACAATATCCTGATTTTGTGGCTTTTAACATCTTGGCCTTGCTGCTTCCAGCACCCTGGGGCTGACTGACTGGTGGAGAGCCATAGGTGCAGAATCTGCCCTCTCCTCTTAAATGGCTGCCCCAGGGTATCGTGTGGCTTCATTATAATATATTATTATTGTGGTTTTGACCTCCCCCTCCACCCCCTACAGGGGAAGATGGCTCTGACACTTCCGTTTATATTTGTACTTTGTAGGGCCAGAAACTTCCCCCCTTCAACCTTTAGGAGGAGTCCCTTAGATGATTGGAAACAACTTCATTTGGACACTGCCTTAGCGATAACCTTCTGCAAACATAAAAAGACACCCCTGGCAAGTGTGGTGGCCACCTCTGGGCCTGCCTGCTTTCCCATCTTGAGAGTGTACTGTCCTTAATGAACTGCTTTGTGCTTGCTACTTTCTTTCTGGCTGTCTTTATCCTCACATGAATCTTTCATGGGGAATCCAAGAACTGAGACCTCCATTCACACAACACAGACTCTCCCGCTGGTAATCATCCTTTTATTTATTTTACTTTATTTTTTTAAGTGGGTTCCACACTTATTGTGGGGCTTGAACTCATGACCCTGAGATCAAGAGTGACATGCTACTGAGCCAGCCAGGTGCCCAGTAATTGTATTTTTTATTATATGTGCTGCCGAAGCGAGCACCAGTAATTGTATTTTTTAAAAGAAGGTGATCAGGCAGGGAACGTGCCAGGATGTTGAAATTTAGAATGTGGAGGGGCTCCTGGGTGGCTCAGTGGGTTAAAGCCTCTGCCTTAGGCTTAGGTCATGATCGCAGGGTCCTGGTATCTAGCCCTGCATCATGCTCTCTGCTCTGCGGGGAGCCTGCTTCTCTCTCTGCCTGCCTCTCTGCCTACTTGTGATCTCTGCCTGTCAAATAAATAAATAAAATCTTTGAAATTTAGAATGTGGAAAGTGTTGAAAAATGGCAAAGCTATGTCTGATGGGCTGGTAGGAAGGTTACAGTCAATTATGAACACTGAAGTTTTTAACCAAGCTCCATGGAAGGGCTCAAATTGCAAATAAATTTAAGAAAATGAGGTAAGTTGGTTTATTGGTGTTTAGATGTATTAGAGTAAATAAGGTTTTTTCCCCCTCTTTTGCAGAGCATGTTATTTTATTTCTCATTTCAAAAACTAGATAGTTAAGAAATAATTAATGTTACCTTGCATACTTGTATATATTTTTATTATAATATATAATATAAAATAATTATAAATAAAATAATAAATTATAAATAAAAATAAAATAAAAGTGCTAGTATTATTATGTAATTGGCAGAAGTAAAATTTTTAAATTCTTAAAGCTACATGTAATTTGGAGGGGTTTTAAAAACCCTTGTGGGCCATTCATATGGAGACCATGTGTCTGTGGTGTCTACAAATGCATAATAATAATCCATCCTTTCAGAATATTTACTCCTTATGATTACTGTTTTCAGATTTCTGAAGCTCCCTAGGTTTACTTTAAAGTACACCCATTTACATTAAGTTATAGGTAAGTTAACAGAAATTCAGATCTGTGGAGTATGATAGATGAGGCTAATATTAATGATATGAATATTAATGATACCAATAGTATAACAATTTGGATATTGAATTTTCCTACAGATGAACATTAAAAATATCAAGGGCATTGAATTAATTTAATCTTATACTATCTTGTTGAAATTTGTCTTGCTTATTAGTCCATTTCTATGAATAGCATACCTTGAACAAATAAGGTATAGTGTTAGCTCATTTTAGAAATGGACACAACAAGCTGTAAGGATAAAATAATTTTTAATAGGACCTAAAACATGGATACTTTGTATTTCATTATTGATCCCCCCCCCCCAAAATTTATATTGTTTTCTGGTCATTCCATAAATTCACATTGTACTGTGGGTTTTCGAAATCTAAATTTGGTTGTTTTGTTTTCAGGATTTCATTAAGGTAGTACACTTTGTCAGGCACTTGAACAAGGAATGTTTGTGGGAAAGGGATTTTTAAAAGAATATATGAGTATGGGACGCCTGGGTGGCTCAGTTGGTTGGATACTGCCTTTGGTTCAGGTCATGATCCTGGAATCCCGGGATCGAGTCCTGCATCGGGCTCCCAGCTCCACGGGAAGTCTGCTTCTCCCTCTGGCCTTCTCCTCGCTCATGCTCTCTCTCTCACTGTCTCTCTCTCTCAAATAAATAAATAAAATCTTTAAAAAAAAAAGAATATATGAGTATGATATAACTTTACTCAGTACCTTAAAGCTGTTATTAAAATGGATCTCAGTAAGAGAAGGCATTTTGGAAAGCAAACTGAATATTAGCTCCCCCCGCCCCGCCACCTGACATGTTTATTAAATAAATAAATTTTATATCAAAACAGTAAGATTTTAAAGAATGTTATTCTTTTCAGAGTAGACTTTACTTATTTTTGTGATTTTACAGTAGCTTAACACATTGTTGGATCTTTTTACTTTGTAATTACATTTATATCCTCTATTGCATTTTGAAAAATTACCCACAGCAGTGATGGACCTTTATTTTTTTGTGGGTGAATTTTATTTTTGAATGAGGCTACAACTTTGAAAGTTTGCTATGTAGGGCAGGTGATAGCAAGCTGGGACACAATCTTTCTTTAGTGAGACATGAGGTGTGTCTGTAAGGAATCCCCCTGTCTTACGTGATGTGAAAACTGGTTTTGGAAGTTACTTCAGAACAGGAATTCTAAATGATTTGCTCAGGATTTCCTGAAATAACAAGTGTAGTTTCCTACACTTGTTAGGAGGACAGTCCATTTAGACATACAAGTTCTATTTTTAAAAATAAAGTTCAAATACTTTATGATCTGCTTGTGAAATCTTCCTCAGTGTCTTAGTATCCTAATTAGGCAGAGTTGGACTTGGGAGCAGTTTTTTGGAGTTGGGAATTCTCAGTTACTGGGTAGAAATACAGGATGGTCTTAACCGAGGGCAGTGGCTATCCTGAAGCAGTATAAAGTGTTTTCTGTGGGTATGTGTAGATATTTTGTTTCTCCTCAGGAAAGTGTATGGTGTATTCACCACCTTCCCAAGGGTTCTGGAACCCCAAAAGAATTGAAAACCAAGAATATCTTCTGTGGCAGTTTCAGGAATTATAGGGACATTGGTATGCATTTCTACACCCTGGTTCATTGTAAATCTAGTTGTCCTGAGGAGCTTAAGTCTTCCATGGGTGTAGTTGCTCATTTAGCTCCTTAGAGGGGTCATCAGTTTAATTTTGGCTGTTTAGATCTTTCACCAGCCTCTTGTTGAACTTCTTGGATGTTGGAAGCAATTCCCTTCATAGCATCTGGGAATATATGAGTGGGCCCTCAATACTTAATCCTAACTGTATGCATTTGGAAGCAAGTTAAGTGTGGGAGAATACTGTTTTTACCCACCCAGTCAGTTGATTTTCCGGATTACCTGGTAACTTGGTAATCTTTGTGTGCTTTTTACCTTTGGTTACTAACTTAATCATGTGACTCCTTTGGCAATTAGTGATATTTTTTCTTTCTTTCTTTTTTTAAAGATTTTATTTATTTGAGAGAGAGCAGGAGTGGTGGGGAGGAGCAGAGGGAAAGGGAGACCAGGCTTCCTGCTGAGCAGGGAGCCCAACTCAGGCTGGATCCCAAGACTCTGGGGTCATGACTTAAGCTGAAGTCAGATACTTAACTGACTGAGCCACCCAGGCACCCTAGTTTGTGTATATTTTTAGTAAGTGTAAAGGAATCACTCCTGTCAACATATGTGGTCATATGCTTTTTCTTTATAATTATTATTAAATATTTATTTGAGAGACAGAAAGCATGAGGTGAGGAGGGACAAAGGGAGAGGGACAAACAGACTCCCCACTGAGCAGGGAGCCAGATCTGGACTGGATCCCAAGACCCTGGGATCATGACCTGGGCTGAAGGCAAATGCTTAACGGGCTGAAGGCAAATACTTAACTGACTGAGCCACTTTGGCACCTTTATTGTTTAACTTTCTGGTTGAAATACTGAAGAGAACACCGTTGTTCTAAAAGTCAAAGGCGTTCAGGCACCTTATCGACCAGCTCATAGTTAAGAGATTTCAGAAAGGTGAATTTGGTATGTGTTAGGTATTCTGAAAATAGTTAAGTGTACAAATAAGAAGAGCTCATTGTCTACGTTTAGTGTGGTTACAGCATTTTACTGCTAGTAATCTTAAGATAATTTTGTAGAAGATTTGAAGTAGAATCCCAGTTTGATAGGTCTTAGAACCTACGTGAAAAGAAAGCCAAGTAAAAGACTTTATGGAACAATGTATTCCCATTTGCCTGGAATAGTTTGGGCCAGGCAAGAAGGTTGGAATAAGTTTTTCTCTAAATCTCTTAGTTTTGTTTATCAGAACTTCTGCAACATTTCCCTTGAATTACCCCTAAAATGCAAGTAACATTCCTTCTTTTCCTCTCCCAACCTTGCTTGAGTGAACATAATCCTTGGTGCGTGAACATAAATTTTATGTCCATTTTTGCATTACATGTTAAAAATATATTTATTTTAATATAAAAATCAGGTTTTAAATGACTGTCTATTCAAACTGAACTCCAAGAAAATGTGCCCATTGGTCCTGAGACTTTGTGTACCCCTTGGCATGCTGCTGAGTAACGCTGAGGATTTGAAGATACCCATGTTTGAGAAGCATGGTTATAGGATATATTGGAAGCTAAGAGGTTTGGAGAAGTATGCATTTTAAAAAACTTCTTTGTTTGACATTGTTGTATAGATTGTAAAAATGAGAAGTGGAATGGCAATCTCTTTTGCAAAGTATATAGTGTGAAAACTATAAAGGGAAACCTAACAAAAATGGAGTTGAGAGGTCAGAAGGGGGAGCCTTCACTTGTCAGTTGCAGAACTGACAGAGAGAAGGGTGTTTTTCAAGTCCCTTCTACTTTACTGCCCCAGCAGGAGAGAGAAGGGTTTTCTCCTTGTTCTGTAATAGCCCTGCCAATGAAAAGTCCCTATACTTGGAACTCCCAATTTACTCCCGTAGACTTTTTGTTTTTAACAGCCCCTCTCAACTCCCTCCTTTTCTCTATAAAAGAGCGCTCCTCTCCTCTGTTCCCCAGACTTCGCTTTGGTTTTGCTATAGCTTGGTAGTTTGTGTGTCCAGAATTGCAATTCTCTGCAAAAAAAATAATAAACCATTTTTGCTGGTAAGATAACTGGCACTTTTATATTTAAGGTTGATAGTATACAGTTGCCTGAGAAATCTGTCTTATCTCAGTGAGAGGCATTTCCTTTAAAATAGCCCAGTGTATTCCACCATTTACTGAGAGTCAGGCCAACTGTTTGTTTCCCTGACTATAGGATTGTATGCCAGCTGTAATCCTGGGAAAAGTTATACATCACATTTTTTTTTTCCATTTTAAAAAGGGAGATTAAAATACTTGTTGCCTACTCCTCTCCTAAGGTGTTGTAAGAAGGATTAATGAGATCATGCTAGTAATGTGCCTTAAACTCTCTGGAAAAGATGGACAGGGAAAATACCAAGTGTTATATTACCAGGAGTTTAACCCAGGTGTGGCTTTTACTCTGCCATTAAGCTTCTGCTTATTTTGTTTACTTGTTGCTTTAAACAAAAAAGTAAGTACTGTATTAAGCTTGACACTCTTCCAGTAGGTGTGTCAAAATGAGGGGTAAACCCTTTGGCCTCACATGTTTTAACTTGCTATCTATTTCAAGAATCCTGCAAGCTTGACTATTGCGTGTTGGATTGGACACTTTTTCCGTAGACCTCTTACTACATTTTGCAGCTATAAGTCTGTTTGTGGGACTTGCGTCTTTAATAACTCTAGGCTGTCATTTTAAAAGAATATAAACTTTGTGCTCTACTTGAGTAATAAATTGTCATTCTGGCAGCCTCATGTGCGTTCTCACCAGGGTAGATTGGATGCATGCTAAGGAGAGGGCTGATGAGACTAGAGAGAAAAAGCCTTGCCAGTGAATCCTATGGTCCTTTTGTGAATGTCCCAGTAGGGATGCTGATACCCTCTCTGTGTAGATCTACCCCTGATTTCATTTGGGGAAATCTCTTGGGCTTGGCAGGATGTGTTCATACATCTTTATGTAGCCAAAACCTGACTGATAGAATAACTGAGTTTAAAAGTCAGATGCCAGAGTGTTCAGAAAGACATTACTTTTGAATTATCAATGAATGAAGCTACTGTATGTAATAGAAGACAGCAAAGTTTAAAATAATGTTGGTATTCAGGATGATAGAATTGGAGGAGTTGGGAAGGAGATGGGAGAAATATAATTTTTAAACTTTTAAGATTCCACTGAAGTATAATGCTTAATTGTTAGTGATTCTAAGCAATGAGTTAGGCACATTTAAAAATAGCTTTTAACATGAACGAACCTATTTATGAGTTGAACTTCAATGAAGAATAAGTTGGTCATGCAAATTGTTTTTAGTGGTGTGTTTTAAACATTTCAGGGCTGAGATTAAAAAACAAAACAAAACATTTTTAGGCTGTTAAAGCAAAACATCTGACCTAAAAACCACATTAATTATAATAATAGTCTGTTGTGTAGCTCAATGAAGTAATATTTGTCACTTTTTTTTATAATGTTATATTTTATTAGAATTTCAAAATATGCAAAATGGGTGGCTTGGATATAAAATGGAGATCAGTGAGTTGAGTGAATTGAGAATAGTTGTAGACACAGGGGTCTTTTATGCCTCTCTGGGTAAAAACATCCAGTGCAGAGCCACTCTGCACTCCAGCAGCTTTGGAAATCAAGGGAGGCCTTGCAAAGAGAGAAGTTATGATTAGTTGGTTGCTCATGAAGTAGCACTGTAAGGAGGAAATCATTGCTTGTGCTCTGAATTGGTTCTGAGGCCACTGAGTCCTTGAAATAAGAAAGTAAGTACTCCAGGGTTTTAAGGAATAAAACATTATTTTGATTAAGTGTAACAAGAGATGTTGATTAGAATTAGAGAATAATATTTCTTAGAACTGAATTGAGATATTTTATCTGTAAATCTAAGCAAATAAGAGCGGAAACTATGCTATAAATGTGCTGTCTTCTTAATGAGGTATTATATTTTTGGTAGAAAGTACTGAAATGTGTGAATTTCATTATTTCCATAACTCTTCTTTCCTCTGTACATGAAGAAGGCCTACTTCTTTTGGCTAAACTACTGAAAGCAGGACCAACATTCCTAGAGGGGTAGCAAGCAAATCATACAAGTATGGAATACCCAAGATTAAAGGACCCAGCCTATGAGGCCAGCTTGATAACTCCTACTCTTTCCAGTGATGTATTTGCTTCATGTTGTAATAATGTGGCCTCTATAAATATTGTTGTTTCATTAAATTTGTCCTTCTGAGTAATTTTTTTTAAATTAACATATAATGTATTATTAGTCCCAGGGGTTCAGGTCTGTGAATTGTCAGGCTTAAAGACTTCATAGCACTCACCAAAGCAGATACCCTACCCAATGTCCATAACTCAACCACCCTCTCCCTACGCCCCTCCCCCAGCAGCCCTCAGTTTGTTTTGTGAGATTAAGAGTCTCTTATGATTTGTCTCCCTCCCAATCCCATCTTGTTTCATTTTTTTCCTTCCCTACCCCCAAACCCCCACTTTACCTGTCAAATTCCTCATATCAGGGAGATCATATGATAGTTGTCTTTCTCTGATTCTTATTTTGCTCAGCATAATACCCTCTAGTTCCATCCATGTTGTTGCAAATGGCAAGATATCATTTCTTTGATGACTGCATAGTGTTCCATTTTATATGCATATAACACATCTTCTTTATCCATTCTTCTGTTGATGGACATCTAGGTTCTTTCCATAGTTTGACTATTGTAGACATTGCCACTGTAGACAATGCCACTATTGCCATTCGGGTGCACGTGCCCCTTCGAATCACTACATTGTGTATCTTTAGGGTAAATACCCAGCAGTGTGATTGCTGGCTCGTAGGGTAGTTCTATTTTCAACTTTTTGAGGAACCTCCTTGCTGTTTTCCAGAGTGGCTGCACCTGCTTGCATTCCCACCAACAGTGTAGGAGGGTTCCCCTTTCTCCACATCCTCGCCAGCATCTGTCGTTTCCTGACTTGTTAATTTTAGCCATTCTGACTGATGTGAGGTGGTATCTCATTGTGGTTTTGATTTGTATTTCCCTGATGCCGAGTGATGTGGAGCACTTTTTCATGTGTCTGTTGGCCATCTGGATGTCTTCTTTGCAGAAATGTCTGTTCATGTCTTCTGCCCATTTCTTTTTTTCTTTCTTTAAAAAGATTTTATTTATTTATTTGACAGAGATCACAAGTAGGCAGGGAGGCAGAACGAGAGAGAGAGAGGAGGAGGCAGGCTCCCTGCCGAGCAGAGAGCCCAATTTGGGGCTCGATCCCAGGACCATGACCTGAGCTGAAGGCAGAGGTTTAACCCACTGAGCCACCCAGGCGCCCCCCCACTTTTTTTTTTTTTTTAAAGATTTTATTCCTCTGCACATTTATTGATTCGATTATTTGTTCTTTGGGTGTCGAGTTTGCTAAGCTCTTTATAGATACTGGGTACTAGCCCTTTATCTGATATATGGTTTGCAAATATCTTCTTCCATTCTGTCAGTTGTCTTTTGGTTTTGTTAACTGTTTCCTTTGCTGTGCAAAAGCTTTTGATCTTGATGAAATCCCAATAGTTCATTTTTGCCCATGCTTCCCTTGCCTTTGACGATGTTCCTAGGAAGAAGTTGCTGCGGCTGAGGTTGAAGAGGTTGCTGCCTGTGTTCTCCTCAAGGATTTTGATGGATTCCTCTCTCACATTGAGGTCCTTCATCCATTTTGAGTCTATTTTCATGTTTGTATAAGGAAATGGTCCAGTTTCATTTTTCTGCATGTGGCTGTCCAATTTTCCCAACCATTTGTTGAAGAGACTGTTTTTTTTCCATTGGACATTCTTTCCTGCTTTGTCAAACATCAGTTGACCATAGAGGAGGGTCTATTTCTGAGCTCTCTATTCTGTTCCATTGATCTTGTCAGTTTTGTGCCAGTACCATACTGTCTTGATGATGACAGGTTTGTAATAGAGTTTGGAGTCTGGAATTGTGATGCCACCAACTTTCACTTTCTTTTTCAACATTCCTGTGGCTATTCAAGGTCTTTTCTGGTTCCATATAAATTTTAGGATTATTCGTTCCATTTCTTTGAAAAAAATTGATGGTATTTTGATAGGGATTGTATTAAACATGTAGATTCCTTTAGGTAGCAAAGACATTTTCAGAATATTTGTTTTTCCAGTCCATAAGCATGGTATGTTTCTCCATTTCTTTGTGTTTTCCTCCATTTCTTTCATGAGTACTTTATGGTTTTCTGAGTACAGATTCTTTGCTGTTTGGAGAGGTTTATTCCTAGCTATCTTATGGCTTTGGGTGCAATTGTAAATGAGATTATTCCTTAATTTCTCTATCTTCTGTCTTGCTGTTGGCGTATAGAAACACAACTGATTTCTGTGCATTGATTTTATATCCTGACATTTTACTTAATTCCTATATGAGTTCTAGCAGTTTTGGAGTGGAGGCTTTTGGGTTTTCCACGTAAAGTATCATACCATCTGCAAAGAGTGAGAGTTTGACTTCTTCCTTGCTGATTCAGATGCCTTTTATTTCTTTTTGTTGTCTGATGGCTGAGACTAAGACTTCTAGTACTATGTTGAATAGCGGTGGTGATAGTGGACATCCCTGCCATGTTCCTGACCTTAGGGGAAAAGCTCTCAGTTTTTCTCCATTGAGAATGGTATTCGCTGTGGGTTTTTCATAGATGGCTTTGAGGATATAGAGGTATGTACCCTCTGTCCCTACACTGTGAAGAGTTTTGATCAGCCTTTGTCAAATGCTTTTTCAGCATCTATTGAGAGTATCATATGGTTCTTGTTCTTTCTTTTATTAATGTATTGTATCACATTGATTGATTTGCGGATGTTGAACCAAACTTGCAGACCTGGAATAAATCCCTCTTGGTCGTGGTGAATAATCCTTTTAATGTACTGTTGGATCCTGTTGGCCAGTATTTTGGTGAGAATTTTTGCATCTGTGTTCATCAAAGATATTGGTCTATAATTCTCTCTTTTGATGGGGTCTTTGTCTGGTTTTGGGATCAAGGTAATGCTGGCCTCATAAAATGAGTTTGGAAGTTTTCCTTCCATTTCTACTTCTTGGAACAGTTCCAGGAGAATAGGTATTAATTTTTCTTGAAATGTTTGGTAGAATTCTCCTGGGAAGCCCTCTGGCCCTGGGCTCTTGTTTATTGCGAGATTTTTGGTGACTGCTTCAATCTCCTTACTGGTTATGGGTCTATTCAGGTTTTCTATTTCTTCCTTGTTCAGTTTTGGTAGTTCATACATCTCTAGGAATGCATTCATTTCCTCCAGATTGTCAAATTTGCTGGCGTATAGTTGCTCATAACATGTTCTTATAATTGTTTGTATATCTTCGGTGTTGGTTGTGATCTCTCCTCCTTCATTCATGATTTTATTAATTTGGGTCCTTTCTCTTTTCTTTTTGATGAGTCTGGCCAGGGGCTTATCTATTTATTAATTCTTTCCAAGAACCAGCTCCTAGTTTTGTTGAACTGTTCTACTGTTTTTTTTGGCTTCTATTTCATTGATTTCTGCTCTGATCTTCGTTATTTCTCTTCTCATGCTGGGTTTAGGCTTTCTTTGCTGTTCTTTCTCCAGCTCCTTTAGGTGTAGGGTTAAGTTGTGTACTTGAGACCTTTCTTGTTTCTTGAGAAAGACTTGTATCACTATATGCTTTCCTCTCAGGACTGTGTTTGCTGTATCCCACAGATTTTGAACAGTTGTGTTTTCATTTTCATTTATTTCTTCTTTAATTTCCTGGTTGACCCATTCATTCTTTAATAGGATGCTCTTTTTAGCCTCCATGTATTTGAGTTTTTCCAACTTTCCTCTTGTGATTGATTTCTACCTTCAGAGCATTGTGGTCTGAAAATATGTAGGGAATGATTCCAGTCTTTTGGTACCAGTTGAAACCTGATTTGTGACCCAGGATGTGATCTCTTCTGGAGAATATTCTATGTGCCCTTGAGAAGAATGTGTATTCTGTTGCTTTGGGATGGAATGTTCTGAATATATCTGTGATGTCCATCTGGTCCAGTGTGTCATTTAAGGCCTTTATTTCCTTGTTGATGTCTTGCTTGGATGATCTGTCCATTTCAGTGATGGGGGTGTTAACGTCCCCTCCTATTATTGTATTATTGTCAATGTGTTTGATTTTGTTACTATTTGCTTTATATAGTTGGCTGCTCCCGTGTTAGGAGCATAGATATTTAAAATTGTTAGATCTTCTTGTTGGACAGACTGTTTGAGTATGATATAGTGTCCTTCCTTCCTTATCTCTTTTTCTAGTCTTTGGCTTAAAATCTAATTTATCTGATATAAGGATTGCCACCCCAGTTTTCTTTTGATGTCCATTAGCATGGTAAATTGTTTTCCATCCCCTCACTTTATTTTTTTATTTTATTTTTTTTTTAAAGATTTTATTTATTTATTTGACAGACAGAGATCACAAGTAGGCAGAGAAGCAGGCAGAGAGAGAGAGAGGAGGAAGCAGGCTCCCTGCTGAGCAGAGAGCCCGATGCGGGGCTCGATCCCAGGACTCTGGGATCATGACCTGAGCTGAAGGCAGAGGCTTAACCCACTGAGCCACCCAGGCGCCCCCATCCCCTCACTTTAAATCTTGAGGTGTCTTTGGGTCACAAATGAATTTCTTATAGATGGCATTATTAATGTCTTTATTTATTTATTTTCCCATTCTGATACCCTGTGTCTTTTGATTGGGGCATTTAGCCCATTTACATTCAGGGTAACTTTTGAAAGTTATGAATTTAGTGCATTGTATTGCCTGTAAGGGGACTGTTACTGTATAATGTCTCTGCTCCTTTCTCATCTACTACTCTTAGGCTCTTTCTTTGCTTAGAGGACCCCTTTCAGTATATCATGTAGGGCTGGTTTGGTGTTTACTAATTCTTTTAGTTTTTGTTTGTCCTGGAAGCTTTTTATCTCTCCTTCTCTCTTCAGTGATAGCCTAGCTGGATATAGTATTCTTGTCTGCATGTTTTTATCATTTAGTGCTCTGAATATATTATTTCAGGTCTCTCTGGTCTGCCAGGTCCTGTCGATTAAGTCTGCTGCCAATCTAATATTTTTACCATTGTAAGTTACAGACTTCTTGTCCTGGGCTGCTTTCAGGATTTTCTCTTGGTCACTAAGACTTGTAAGTTTCACTTAGATGATGGGGTGCGGACTTATTTTTATTGATTTTGAGTGGGGGTTCTCTGTGCCTCCTGGATTTTGATGCTTGTTCCCTTGGCTATATTAGGGAAATTCTCTACAGTAATTTGCTCCAATATACCTTCTGCCCCTATTGCTCTTTCTTCTTCTTCTGGAATCCCAATTATTCTAATACTGTTTCATCTCATGGTATCACTTATCTCTTGAATTCTCCCCTTGTGGTCCCGTAGTTGTTTGTCTCTCTTTTGCTTAGCTTCTTTATTCTCTGTTTTTTGATCTTCTGTAACACTAATTCTTTCTTCTGCTTATTTATCCTAGCAGTAAGAGCCTCCATTTTTTTTTGCATCTCATTGATAGCTTTTTTGATTTCAGCTCTGTTACATTTTAGTTGTTTTATTTCTCCAAAAGGGGCTTTTATTTCTCCAGACAGGGTTTCTCTAATATCTTCCATGCCTTTCTTTTTTTTTTTTTTTTTTTAAAGATTTTATTTATTTATTTCACAGAGAGAGATCACAAGTAGGCAGAGAGGCAGGCAGAGAGAGTGAGAGGGAAGCAGGCTCCCTGCTGAGCAGAGAGCCCGACGCGGGGCTCGATCCCAGGACCCTGAGATCATGACCCGAGCCGAAGGCAGCGGCTTAATCCACTGAGCCACCCAGGCGCCCCTTCCATGCCTTTCTTGAGCCCACATTATGAATCATCATTCTGAACTCTAGTTCTGACAGATTACCAATGTCCATATTGATTAGGTCTCTAGCCTTCGGTACTGCCTCTTGTTCTTTTTTTTTTTTTTTTTTTGTGGTGAGTTTTCCACCTTACGATTTTATCCCGATAAGAAAATATGAATGAGAGAATAAAATACTAAAAGGGAGGGAACGTCCCCAGAAAAATCAGAAGAGTCCCCAAATTGGGATGAGAAGAAAGGGGGTAAAAAGTTTTAAAAATATTTTTATAAAAATCAAATATATATATATATATTTATGTATATACACATACTAGACAGGTGAATAGAACAGAGTCACCCACTTGATTTTGGGTGTATTTTGGTGTCTTAGAAGAAACTACCTTCCAAAATTTTTTAAAGAATGAAAAACATTATAACATAAAAAATGAAAAACACACAAAAATAAGGGTTAACATGATGAAGGGATGGAATATGACTGTAAGGATGAAAATTAAAAAACAATTCTAAAAAAAGGAATTGATAAGATAAGTTGGTTGGAAAAAGAAAGAAAAGAAAATGGAGAGAATTTGTTTAGGCTGGAGACTAGAACAAAGCTCTTTGCTAGATTTAGGGTATGTTTTGATCTATTAGAAGAAATTGTATCCTGAATTTTTTTAGAAGGGAAATCCCTGTATGTATCCAAAAAATAAAGTTATGTACAATGAAGGAATAAATATGACTATACTAATGAAGGATTAAAAAGATTTTTTAAAGAAGGGTATTAAGTTAAACTAGTTAAAAAATGTTAGAAGAGGAAAGAGCAAAAGTTAAAAAAGTTAGAATCGGAAAAAATAAAATTTTAAAAAATTTGACTTTTCAAGACTAAAGAAACATTGGGAGAAAGACATGAATTCCATGCTTTGCTTTCCCCTTCTCTGAAATTCCCCTGTTCTCCTTGATCAGTGAGCTTGGTCTTGGCTGGATGTTCTTGGTGATCTTCTGCAGGAGGGGGCTATTGTAGTGATTCTCAAATGTCTTTGCCCAGGGGGATCTGCACTGCCCTTGCCAGGGTCGGGGTTGAGTAATCTGCTTGGGTTCGCTCTGGGAGCTTTTGTTTCCTGAATGCTTTCCGTAGAACTCTGGAGGACGGGAATGAAAATGGCGGCCTCCCAGTCGGCGGCCTCCTAGTCTCCGACCTCGTGGAGCTGAGAGCTCCATGCCCCACTCCTTAGCGCACCCTCGAGAAAAGTGCTCAATCACACCTGTCTCCCTGGTCTCCGGCCGTGCTCCGAGCTCACCTGGCCTGTGACCTCGCGTTTCTGTCTCTGGCACACAGTCCTATTTGGAGTCTCCAAACCCAGCAGATTCCTGCTTCCAGAGAAGGAAGTTGAGTCTCGCTGAATCTGCCACTTTTGGGGTCCCTGCTGTAAGAGCAATGGCCCGACTGTGCCACAGATCACAGTTTAAGGTTACCCCTAGCTGAGAGCTCACTTATTGGCTCTGTCTCTGTTGCCACCTCCCTCCTCTGATACCTGTGAGCTCTGCTACACTTAGACAGCCCTGATCCTTCCATGACGCCACGGGACCTGAGACCATACTGTCCCTGCAAGGGCTCCACCCCCGCTTGGCTTCTGTAGTAATGTTCCTCAGTGGAGCACACTTTTAAAAGTTCAGATTTTGTGCTCCGTTGCTCCACTGCTTGCTGGGAGTCAGCCCCTCCCGCCGCAGTCTATCTTCCCGTCACTTTGGATTCACTTCTCCGCACATCCTACCTTTCAGAAAGTGGTCGATTTTCTGTTTCTAGAATTGTTGCTCTTCTTCTCTTCAATCTCCTGTTGGCTTTGTAGGTGTCCAGAATGGTTTGATAACTAGCTGAACTTCTATGACCTGATGTCATCTCAGTCTACTACCCCTTTGCCCTCTTGACTCATCTATCTTACTGAGTAATTTTGAAAAAGAATTGAATTTGTTTTGTTTATGCCTTGCATTTCAGTTGTTGCTAGTTGGGTATGTATAACATAAGAAAAACAAAACAAAACAAAACCCTGAGGTTCATAAACTGAGAATCCATAGCGCACAGAAAATTTCAAGAACCTGGTATGTGCATGAGAAAAGTTTTGAAGGAATTTTTTAGTATTAGAAACAGAAATTAAGGGGGTCAAGTTCTTTGTGGGTTGTAATGTGTGGTAATGCATGTGGTCTAAACAGAACTCTTCCAAAGATTATGGCAGATCTTGGCCTCCCTGGTGTCCTGATGTGATCTGTAGCCCTTCTAGCTCTTCTATGAGATAGGATTGACAGTGGAACCTAGATCTCAAGTGCTTGTAAGGATTAAGGTGATACAATATATGAAGTTATTTAGCCAGGCACTCGTAGCTCATAGTTTTTAATTTTACATATCTTTTTTTCTTTTTCAAATAAAATAAATGTCTTTTTTTTTTAAACATTTTATTTATTTGACAGAGAGAGATCACAAGTAGTCAGAGAGGCAGGCAGAGAGAGAGGAGGAAGCAGGCTCCCTGCGGAGCAGAGATCCCGATGCGGGGCTCAATCCCAGGACCCCAGGACCATGACCTGAGCCGAAGGCAGAGGCTTTAACCTACGGAGCCACCCAGGCGCCCCTCTTTTTTTTAAAAACTAAACAGTAAGAGCTGTCTAGGCTAGTCAGTTCTTCAGCAATTGGAGGTATTCAAACTTCAGTGCGCTGTGGAAGGATTCAAGCATAAACTTGATAGTCAAACTGAAATAACTCCAAGTCCCATCTAAGAATGATCTTTTTACCCAGTTAAAAAAAGACATCTTACTTGCATATTGCATTGGCAATATGGCTTGCCATTTTTTCCAAAACGGTATTTTCTTTTTCTCCACAAAAAATCCCTTTGGCTGCATGTCTGTATTGTCATATCTTGCCAACTTTAAAGCAAACCAAAGACTTTTAAGTTTTTTAATGTTGGGGAATGTGTTGAAGGAAGTTTCTAATAGGCACAACAAGGTTTTAAATTGACTTGTCTTCATTTTGAGACTAATACAAAATTTTTCCAGAATGAAAGCCAGTGTTGTAGATTTTATAGTTTTATCAGGAAAGCCGGTAATGTCTGTTATGTACTTGAAGGAATGAGCTCTGGGCAGTGGAGGAAGCACATACATTGTCGACGGGGATTTAGAAATATTTTTGTCAGACAGGTACCTGATTTATCTGCTGCTTGACTCAGGACAAACAAAATACCTTAATGACAATTTAAAGCCCTCTCTAGAGGAATATTTATATCTACAAATAGTTTGTGTGTATATTTATTTTTTATGACTCTTGTTTTTTTATCTTCTGTTGCTTTTAGATAGCTTAAATTGTATAGCAGTATGTTCTGTGTGACTGTGTTCTGTATTACTGTCCCATTTTGTTGACAACTGTGTGCACTACCAAGTATTGAGATGACTAAAAAAGATCATATTGTTTCTACATCTGCTTCATTAACAATGATTATGTTTAGAGTTTCTCCTGGAAATTTAGATAGGATTTCTCTCTTGCTGAATTTCATCATTTTTCAGTGGAACTGTTAAATGTCTACTTGCTATATTCTCTTTAACTTCTAGTTAAAGAGTTCAAGAGTATGATTATGCCTTAGAATTTTTTGTATTTGTCCAGAGCTTTTTTACTGTTTGCAGAAGTTTCATTTTTTAGCTTCTTAAATCATCTTCATTATTCTTTTCAGCTAGGCTCGGCACTCTAATAAGGATCTAATTGGGACCTGTTGGTTGTATGTAAAGAGAGTATGAAATGACTTAGTTACCCCTTTGATTTTTGGCAACTCTGTTATGTGAGCAATATCACAGAGGCAGCCAGCAGTTCAGGATCAGCTGATGACCTACAGTGAAGTGACCCTTAGTATATTTATGCATTTCCTAATTTGTTTTCACGAATTGTTTTGTTCGGTTCTTTGTTGGACAGCTTTCCATTTTATGATTTCCGCTTTATTACTCTGACACTCAAAGGAGCCTTTTCCAGATCACCTCTAAATAACTGTAGTTCCTTCTCTCGCTTCTTTCTTGCCTCTGTTCTCTTGGCTTTTCCTTCTTCTTTGTATTTTGTCTTCTAACCAGGCATGCCACTGACTCTTCAGAGTAGACCACTTAATTATGTTTCCCCTTTATTTAGCATTCCTTCTGAACTATGGAACACTCCACTCCACTTTCTGACATTAATAATTGTTCAAAATCAGTAAATAATTGAGTTTCGATTTTGTTAGGGCATGCATCTAAATGATACGAAGTCAGAGAGATAAGATAGAGTCCAAGGATCAGGAGACTTATTGTTTATATTATCTTGATAGAGTTCTCATCAGTACAACAGATATTACTGTAATGAAAAGAGTAGCACCGTATTAAGTGCTATAGGAATTCCAAGGAAAGGATAGCATGATAAATGATGCCTGGGATGGGATGGTTTTCAGGTCAGAGGTGGGACTTGCACTGTGTCTTGAAGAAAGGGTTGAGTCAGTTTATCTTTACTTGGCCTCATGTTTCTAGTTAAAGGGACTACCTCAGAAAAAAAAGGAGTGACTTACTTACTGGTGAGTTGGGGAGAATGAAGATTTTCAATGCAACAGCTGCTAGGCCTCTGTTCAGAGTCAGATGCATTTGGCTTTTTCTGCCTTACAAGACCTGGCCCTGCTGGGATGGCTTGGAGTTGTCTAGCTGTTCCCATGACTAGCTAGAGAAATATGGCTAATTCTTATAATAGATTATAGTCATTTTCTCTAGTCAGCTTTATCAGTAATAAAGATGATGTCTTGACTCATCTTGACTTGTTTCTCTCTTGGTTGGGTGTGAATTTGGAGAGAGGGTGGCAGGACAAGGTTGGTGGAGGCATAAGGCATTAAATGCTGAGTATATGAATGGCGTTGGTTACTACACTGGATCAGTGAGAGATAGAAGTTGAACGAGGAGATGGAGCCAGATTGTGCAGGGCTGCAGAGCACGGACTTTATTTTGTTGTCTGAGGACACATTTAAGTTTTTTGAACTTGAGTGTATGGAGTCTTGTTTTAGTACTGTACATCAGATAGTGCCATAGAATACATTCTTATTTTTATACGTTTTTTTTTTTTTTAAAGCCTTCAAGGATTTTTCAGTTGGAATTCATGGAACTTCTGGCTTTGGAAATTATGACATAAGATGTTATAAAATATGCTGAAAGCATATGTAGGATATTTTGAAGGGGTTATCTTCCAAAAAGGGTTTAAGGCCCACCAATGAACACCTTTGTGTTGTTGGCTTATAGGACAGGTAGGAAGAGAATTTCATAATTAAGTATAGTGTTTACTCTGGATTGTTTCTAATGCCTTTGCCAGTTTACAGAACTTCTTTTCTATACTTAATTTTGCTAAGGATTCTTTTTAAAATAATAAATGGATGTTGAATTTTATCTAATATTTTTATGCATGTATTCTGATGATCAGGTAGGGTTTTTGCTAATTTAATTTGTGAGTATGGTACATTACATTAATGGAGTTCTAAAATGAAAACAGCTTTGCTTTCTTGGGATAAATCCAGATCAGTTGTGATGGATTATTTAATTTTATTTTTTAAATATATATTGTTGAATTCACTTTGCTAATTTGTTGTTTAGGATTTTTTTTTTAAAGATTTTATTTATTTATTTGACACAGAGATCACAAGTAGGCAGAGAGGCAGGCAGAGAGAGGAGGAAGCAGGCTCCCTGACAAGCAGAGAGTCCGATGTGGGGCTCGATCCCAGGACCCTGAGATCATGACCTGAGCCGAAGGCAGAGGCTTTAACTCACTGAGCCACCCAGGTGCCCCTGTTGTTTAGGATTTTTACATTTAGTTTTGTGAGATTGACCTGCAATTTTCCTTTACAGGAAAATTGTATAAATGTTTTCTGTAATTCCTTGAATGCTCAGAAGGAATCCATACATTGGAGAACCTTGAAAAAATAACAGCCAACCAACAAACAAATCCCAAATTGGAAATAATAATTATTCTACCCAATTTTCTACTTTACTATGTTTACTTAATGTACTTGGAGATAGCTTTAGAGTAGCACATAAAGTCTTCCTTATTCTTTTCTTAAATCTTTATTATATTTCATTTCATTCTAGAATAGGTCATTAGACCCCTATAGATAGTCATGTAAGTTATTTCTTGTGTTTTGCTGAAACAAGTATCATTTTACTGCCCTCTTTGACATGTTGGTTTTGTAGACTAAATTCCTACAAGCGGAGTTGATAAAGGCATGTGTCCATCTCAGATTTTGACAGAAATAGCCAAATTATCTTCCAAATAGGTTACATCTCTTTACACTTCAACGGTTTATGAGCGTGCCATGGCAAATGTCTGAAGGATCCTGACATAAGACTCATTTACTACTGCACAGGTCACTGGGTTTCTTGGTCATGCTAGTTACACCCACACTTCACCCGACCTGTAAGTACATTCATTATTAACTTGGTGATCTCATACGCTTTGGCAAACAGTGATTTCCTGCTTAAGAGCCTTTTGAGAGCCTTGGAAGTGGCTATGTTCAATGTATACCGGATCTCAACCTGCCCAACTTACTCCTGTCTCTTTTCTACGTCCCTCCTTTTCCAGGTTGCAGTGGGATAGTGGAAATAAATTCAGCAAATGCTGGCCTCTATCTCAGGCGCCTTTCCAGTGTTCATGCTGAATGGAGAGGACAGGGATTGATGGGATGACATGGAATTAGTTCTCGGAGAGTTGGACTCTGTCTGGCCTGTTCTTACCTTTGATTCTGTTGCTGGAGTTAGATTAATTTCTCGAGTTGTGTGCAGTCACCCTTCTTTCCTGAGGGAGTATTTATTCTGAAGCCTAGGTGTATTGAGGTGATTGATATGTACTCCTAGAACTGGCCATCATCTCTTACTGAATTGTGAGTCCTTATAGCTGTAATCATGGGGGGTAGGGGATGTGTGGCAGGGGAGACTTAACACTTGGTTACTCCTCTCCCTAATAAACTGTTGCGAGTCTTACTGACTTAGAAAATAACAAGATTTTCCCCACTTGTTCATATGTAAGAACCCTCAACTATTCTCCTGATTAATGTATATATATTTAATTTCATGGATTTTTGAACATGTATACTCTGAAAGTCTATTTTCTGTTGCCGTGATATGTGTTTGTTGGATTATTATGTTCCAGATAAAGGAAGTGTTAAACAAATAATATCACCATCTCTTTATATTTTTAACTGATGTGCTCTTGTACAAAGGATGATTTGTTTTCAGCTCCCTCAAGCAAAATTAGGGATCTGTAATCACTCACATCGGTAGTCTTTATTGGTAAATTTATGTAAGCTACCAATCTCAGTTAACCAGATTTTACCATATGTCTAAGTAAAATGTAGACAATCTCTGACTTTCATATGTGAATCCCAGAAGTTTATCTGTTGTTATTGGGAACTATACTTTTATTTTTCCACAGAAACAAGTCAGTTTCTAGGTTTCCAGCAAGCCCCAATCAAGCATTCTTAAAATTACCTCTCAATACTTAATAAAGCACTAAGTTTTATTTGAGCTAAACCAAAAAGATATAGTTTATCACATGATTTTTATATTCCAATTATAGATGTAAAAATAGAACAAGCCTCTAACCCTCAGAAGCTCTGGTGATCAGAGACTGTGGGTAGGTAGGGGGTGTAGGGTATGTGTAAATGTCTTTAAAACTATAAAAGCGAAGACTTACCTCCCAGTGAATCATTATTCTCCAGTGTTCTGTATTTAAGAACAAAGGTAATTTGCATTCACTTCTTATTCTTCGGCTCATGCATTGTCTGTTGAAAATCCAGTGTTTGTGAGGATGACTTGGCTTTTGTAGCAATGGACATTACTCCATACTGTGCTTCTTGCATTACTTGGGTCCAAAAGCAACTTCATGGCTGATAGCATTGTTCTCACTTACTGTTCTGATTTAAAGCCATTGATAATAGCATCTAACATCTTTAACACCAAGGTGTAAAATACCGATAATAAACCAGAAATCCCAAGAGTACATTTTCCCAGGTATCTCGTGGTTGTAGTTTTGCTGTACAAATGGTGGAGGTAGCCTAAGAGGAACAGCCTCTGTTCCTTTCTGTGAGCTGTCCTGCTGTTTCTTAGTACTTATTGAGGGCTCAGTTGTATACTCCATGGAGCTCAGCTCTGATAGCTCTCCAACTTCAGCATGCCTAAGAATCAGTTGGAGGAATACAGTAAAAATTTAGGTTCTCCAAGATTAGGTTCTAAGAATATGATCCAGTGTGCCTGAGTAGTTCAGCAGTCTGCAGTTTATCACAGATGTCGCCTGGGCCAGCACAAATAGTACTCTAGAATGTTTCTCTCTCCTAATGTTATCTTTCTTGGGTATGAGTTTGAGCAAGACTGTTCCTAGATCACCTGCTTCTGTGGTTGAGGCTGATGAACTCTGTCAGGGACCAGTGTACAACTTGAAGTCCCCGAAGAGGTAACTGACCAAATGGAACATAAAAGTCTTGAAATAATTACTTTCTTCTATCATGTTTATGTAAGCAGTTTGTTTCTGAGAAGTTTACTCATTTTGGATTACACATGTGTGTCTTTACAAAATCTAAACATGTACAATTGGAACTTTTTAGTATTGAAGGTCCGTTGAGTATCCTGACAATGCTTAAGTTTAAAAACAGAGATCTTCTGAAATCAAAATCCGAATCATTTTGTCAGTTTGTGTAGTGTCTTTTACCTATTAACTGCCCATCATAACTTTCCTGAAGCTGGGATGCTGAGAAGTTATCAGTGGAAAATTAAGCAATTATTGTATCTTGCTTTGTCAGGACTTCTTGAAAAAAAGACTTTATTGGTGATTAACCAGGGGCATTAAGCACCCACATAAATATTTCACTTTTGTGTTTGATTTTAAATTAAAATTAAAAATCTGGTGAAAAAATTTATCAAGACCATTGATAATTAGAGTTATTTGTCTGAGAATTGACTTGGAATTTTTTGTTAAATTTCTGTTATCAGGACCTAGTGTTCTATTTGGTGTCCTTCTGTACCTTGCCTTGACAGATGTATATTTTATAAAACATTGTATCTTAGCTCATGCACATTTCTTCATAATAGGCATTTGTTAACAGATAGGGATGTGATGCTCGGTATTGTTTGGTCTGGATTTATGTCCTGTAGGACGAACCAGCTCCAGGGTGGTTGACCTGATCCTTACAGTTTTCTCTATACAAATTTCATGATCATTTTGGTGTTTTTCAAGAGGAGTTTGGAGATACTTTGCTTTGAACTGTGTATTTTCTTATAGAAATTAATGCACTGATTGCATTACTCCCTAAGATTTCATGTGTCATTACAGCTTAAATTACAACCTGAATTTTATGACTTTTAGAATGCTTGTATTTGCCCAGAAGCACTTTTTTCTCTGTACATATGGGTCTGGTAAATGATTTGGACTTCAAAAGTAGGAAAGAATGTTGCTTTATTTGATCCCTCACATGCTTCCTTGAGAGGAAAATTGTGGCTGCTTTTCTTACCTTAAACAAGAACCATCTTTAGTATGTCTTATTTGTAAGATCCACTCCTGGGTATGACATGTTTCACTAAAATACATAGCCACCACCCAAGAGGTCACTTTTATGTTAAGGGAAATAAAGATGTATTAAACTAAGATGAGAATACATTTAGTTCTCATGGGTTCCACCTTGGTCACATTTGGCTCCTATTTTTCTGTCAAAGTGCCAAATGACATACTTTTTATAAACATGAGAGTGGTTGTAATTTTTTTCAGAATTTGGTGGAACCTTTGAAGTAATTAAAGACACATTTATATTTTGCAAAGCTTAGATTTAAGTGAGTAGGCAGATAGTTTTCATTTATGTAGTTTTTTGGTGGTGTTTCTGCCAAGCCTTCCAGAGTTTTTGAGGTTGCTGATTTTATAAGGACTCAGCAAAACATTTTGGAAGCCTGTAGTCTGTCTGCTTTGTATGATACTGGTTTTGACTGTTCTCAGTACCTAGTCTTCCTGCGCCCCCCCCCACTTTTTTTTTTTTTTTTTTTTGAGTACATAGAGGAGCGTTTGTCAGTGCTATTATTCGAAGTCTGATTTCCTTGAAGGGATGTTGATTTTGCTGGGCTGACTTCTAAAGTTCTGTATGGCTTTGCGGTATTCCCTTATCTTGCTGCAGTCATGCAGTGCTCTCCCTACGTGGAAAGCGCCAGCCTCCTGAGTAAGGACCTGAAGCAGGTAGGGAGATGTGTTCAAAGGCTTAAAAATGTGTGTCTTTCTCTTTAAAATCTGGATCTTTATATTGTCTGCTTCATTTAGGAGATTTAAACCTGAAGGGCACAGGTCCAGAGCCTGAGGGAGTTGGAAGTGGTAGGTAGTAGGCAGATAGGGAAGCAAGAAAGGCAAAATGAAATCCTGTCACTGGGTTTGTATGTTTGCTGCCAAAGGTCCCACCCTCTTGTCATTACTGACTATGAAATAGTGGGAAAGGCAGAGGATATATTATGATTTGATAATATTTGGTTACTAATTTTGTTTTTAATTCTTTCTTTGAAGCTCTCCAGCACTTCATTTAGTTGGTGACTTAGTGAAGGAGCTGTAAGGAAACTTGATCCCTATGTCTTGCATTTGTTTTATGGAGGTTTTGTTACAAATGAGTGTTTATCATCTAGTTTCCTAGCCACTGACTTTCTCCATTGCCCTCCCTTCAAAATAAAGATTCTGTCATTCTTTGTAATAAGTCATAATGTTTTATGAATGCAGAGTCTTGCCCAGTATGGGCACAGTTCCAAGAAGGGAGATAGAATCTTCCCATTTGATCAGAAGGCAACTAAAATGGGTCCAACATGCAGATCATCATTTTGGACTTTGATTGGCCCAAAGCCTCCTTATCCTTCCCTTTGACTTCGCATGCGATGGAAGGCAGCAGGGTGACTCTGCCTGGTCTGGAGCGCCTGCCACCCTCTCCCCCTTTAGTCTTGGTTCCTGACTTCATGACTGGAGGAGCAGTAGAACCCCCACTTGCCCTGCCCCAGGGGACTCAGCTTTTAGGAAATTGGCTGAGTGAGTAGACAGCAGCTGGTGGGAAAATGAGAATGGACCCCCAGGGGCTTTTTAAAAAGCCATGAATTCAGCTCTTGTTTTTGTGCTCACACAGTAAAAAACAGGCTTGGCAGCAGGGCTCCATAGTGACTAGGTGAGGAGCTAAGGTCTCCTTTTTCTACTGTCTTCCCTTTGATCTTGTAGCCTGTTTCCTGCTTTGCTCTTTGGTTTTGAAGCTGTTTTCAACCTTTAGAAGTCAAAGATTTAGCCTTTCTGCTACCTTGATTGTCTCCTGGCTGTTTTTGGCCTCTCTCTACTCTTTCTTTTTTTTCTTTTTTAAATTTATTTGAGAGAGAGAGAATGAGAGAGAGAGAGCACATGATCAGAGGGAGAAACAGACTCCCCGAGGGCAGTCACCTAACCAACTGAACCGCCTAGGAACCCCTAGCCTCTCTCTACTCTTGAGAGGCCCTCTGTCCCAATTTTACTTGGTTTCGGAATATCTGTTCAATTAGCCTGTCAAGGTAGTAGGAGCTGTTTGTAGGGGAATTCTAAATTCCCCACTGCTAAATTGGGCCACCCTCTTCTCAGACATCGGCATTTTTTCTGCTTGTTTATATATGCAGGCATGTGTCAGATATCTTTTTAAAGGGAAAAATTCTGCACGTGATAAGATTTGAATATCTCTTTATAACCATGGCAATGGAAGAAATGGATGGTTTTTGTTTTTGGCTTTTCAGCAATACAAATTTCTTAGCTATAGTGAAACAGTGAGTGTATTTTGATGAACTGCAATCACGAGGAACACTATTAGTGGAATAACAATTCCTTGATAAGTCTTGTGATTATTTCATTAACAATTCATTTATACTTGAAAGCAGCAGAAGTATTCTTACAGAAAGAATGTGAGTGTGAACTCTTGGTTTTTTAATTGCGTAGATATAGAAATATAGACTAAAAAGTATGCACTTGTATATATATTTCTCTGTGTGTTTGTATTTGTTTCCTATGGCTGATGAAACAAAGTACTACAGCGTGGTAGATAACATGGCAGAAATGTATTCTCTTATAATTCTGAGGCCAAACGTCTGAATGAGTCTTAGGGGCTAAAATGAAGGTGCCAGAAAGGCAGTGGTTCCTCTGGAGACTAGGGAGGATCAGCTTCTTTGCTGTTTCTAGCCTCTGGAACTGGATTTCTCACATTCCTTACAGGGGGGCATTTGGCCCCTTTATCCATCTAATTGCATAGCACTGTTTTACTCTGCTTTCCTCTGACTTTTTTTTTTTTTCCTGTATCATCTTTGCCCACCTGAGTAATCCAGAATAGTCTCCTCATATCAAGAAACTTAATCATGTCTTCAAAGGCTTTGCCATATAAGGCAGCATTCACAGATAGCAGGGATTAGAATGTTGATGCTGGGGGCCTCTTATTCAGACTGTTGCTGTGAGCACACATGCTTGTGTGTATCTCTTTAAAATTCTGTGTGTCCTCTGAGCTGGTCTATAAGCAGTTACACTCCAGTGGCAATGAGCATACCCTATCACCCGAAGTCCAGTTCTTACATCTAAATACTAGATAAAATTCTTCACTAAAAGGACTGTTCTTTTGCCGCCCCCCCTTTTTAAAAAAAGAAATGTCTGATTCTAGGGAGAAGCCTGGAACATCCCATTGTACCAGAAAGTAGAGTGGTACTCATAAAGGAATGGAGACAGTTCAAGAAAAACTGAGACCAGGTAGAACGTCTACTGGTCAAAACCAGGCAATCTGAACTTGGAAATAAATAATGAAAGTAGATTACAACCCATTGAATAAAATAGTAAATTCATAGGTTGAAAGTTTGATAAAGTATTTACTTAGTTTCTAAGTATTTTTCTACAGCATACTGATGAATTGCAATGAGAAAAAGTTTGCAGTTGACAGTGGAGAAGCCTAGCAGATCAAAATGAATATGATTAAGTAGCAGACAGGTAAAACCTGTGCTGCTGGAGGGTGCAAAGAGCAGAAGAGCATCACTTCAATGATCTTCATGTCAAAGACGCATAATCGGAACTTAATCATGAGGAATGTAAAGATAAACCCAAGGTGAAGAACATTCTACAAAATAACTGGATGGTAATTTGCATGAAGCGTCACAGTTGTGAAAATTAAGGAATATGGTGTAATGTAATAGTGGGTCTTAACAGCCAGTTGGTAGTTCTAAACTTCCTTGTATGAAGCCACTTATTAGTGGACCCCTGATTTAATTATCTAGGTCTTTCTTGGGCTGGTTACATTCTACAGGGAAAACTCTTCACATCTGCCTGCCTGTAGGGAAAAGTCTAGGGTGCCAGCATTTACAGGCTAGGTGGGAGAAGAAGTCTAAGCATCCTAACATTTAGCAAACAAATCCCCATTTCCACTGTGGTGTCTTGTATCATTTGTGCCTGGTATCCCTAAGCCAGAGGTGTTCTTCAAAAAATCTCTCCAGTGAATACAGCTCCATTCTTTTGTCTTGGTTGGAGAGGGACACTAGCCCATTGAAGCAGAGGTAGAGAGCTGAGGATCTAACTTTTTGATAACCATTCTTTTTTACTAATCCTCTTGTTTGAGCCACTCCTCTCCTCCACCTTCGCCCTCCCCCTGGCCTTTGAGTACTGTATGGTGTGGCTTCCATCGGTTCTGTTCTCTTTTAACAGGGCATAAAGTACTTGTCATCCTAAATAACTTCTTTTTGCTCTTAGCTCTTGCAGCCTTCCCTAATGTAATAGTTGTCTAGGCTGCTATATAAGGTACCTCAGGGTAGGTGGTTTAGACAGCCAGAGACAAAATTATTTTATCACAGATTTGGAGGCTAGAATTCTGAGATCAAGGTGTCAGCAGGGTTGGCTTCTTCCAAAAGCCTCTTTCCTTGGCTTGCAGATGACTGACTTCTCCTTGTGTCTTCATATGGTTTTCCTTCTGTGTGTGTCTGTGTCCTTATGTCTTCTTATAAGGATACCAGTCATACTTAATTAGAGTCCACCCAAATGACCTTATTTTAACTTAATTACTTCTTTAAAGACTGTCTCCAGGTACAATCCCATCTAAGGTACTGGGGGTTAGGACTTGAGCATAGGAATTTTGGAGGACATAATTCAGCCTGTAACAGCCACGTAACTGTCGACTTTTGCAGCATTAACAGTAAGGCCTGCCTGCTCTTGAGAGGGCATGCTCAGTGTCCTGTTTCTGTGGGGCTATGGGAGCTGATGGGACTCAACAGGAGTAAATGTAAAGTGTGAATGTTGGAACCAAGTATTTGTTCTTAATGAGTTCTGAAATACTGTCTTTATGGCCTTTTATTTAGCATTTAATCATCTCTGGCTTAAAGCATTTGTTAATACTCAGCTCTGACTGATGAGGAGGCTCTCACATCCTCTGGACACCGCACTGAAATGGAAATGATGAGCATACACCACCTGCCTCAGACTCTACTCTCAGTCCCTGTTCCACCCTTCCCATCCTCTGGCCCCATCCTTCTCCTCCCAAATCAAATTACTTTTACATGTAAAATTTGCTTATCGCTATCAGCTTTCTCCTATTGATTCTTTGCAGCTAGACAATTAGAAGAATTATTTTTACATCAGTAGTGTTTCTCGTATGTCTGAGATTGGTAATTATAGTCAGTAACGTCCTGAGAGTTGGATAATGCCAGTACAAATTCCTTGCAAATTTGAAAAACTATGTAAAATGTAAGATTGAGATTTTATTTGTCCTGTCCATGTAATAGTGGACTTGCATCTTTAAAAGCAGGGGCACGTTTTGATAATCCTGTCACTGTAATGTTGTGTTCTTCCTCCTTAATGTAATATCTGTGAAGGTGATTCAGAACTGTGAAGTATCTTTGTGCTTCAGAATTTGAAGGGACCTTAGAGATAAATTTGAATAACACTCTTTCTCAGTATGGAAGCCAACATCCAAAGACTAAGCGTTAGTATGAGATTGAGTGGAATTCCAGGTAGGATTAAGTGGAGATTACCTGGCAGTCCGTTTGCTAATGTTACTTCATATCCAGTACTTCTTAATGTAATCTATCTTTCTTAAATGACTCTGACAAAATCAAAAAATATATTTTGTTCAATTACTAATACAGAAGGCAAAAGTATTACTGAATTATATGGGTCTTTGGTCAAGTTGCTTGTTTCAAATACTGTTTTTCAAAGACCCACAAAAATTATTGGACAGATAGGTGCTGATACAACACTTGGCATGGGAGGAGGATATATATGTGTATTTATGTAACCTGTATGTATGTGTGTGTGTGTGTGTGTGTGTATATATATATTTAGAATAGTTAATATAGGTAGAATGGATTTTATTTCACTAGGCAAGGTGAAGGAATGTTCATGATTTGATTTGGGTCTGAATGTGGGGTTTTAGGATCCCCCATAATTATCATAGCATGGAGTGCTTTATCAGAGTGGAATCTTTTGGTGTATTTAATTCCTGGGTAAAACATCCCTTTAAAACATGCTTCTCTTCTATGAAGTCCGAATATGCTTTGAACACTGCTTTACTTTTAAACATTAGCACAGATGTGCTTTGTGAACCCGTGTCATCATCCCTCTGGGAACTTTTTAGGAATTCAAAGTCTCAGGCATCTCAGGCACCACCCTAGACCTGCTTACTCTTTATTTTAACAAGATTCCCATGTGATTCATACATGCAAGTAGGATGAAAAACACTGATCTAGGCAGTTCACAACATTCAGCCCCTAGAGCACCAGCATTAAAATTACCTGCAACACTGTTAGAAAATGCAAATTCTCAGACCAAACATCCAGACCTACTGAAACAGAAACTCTGGGTGAATCCAAGGTACGAGTTTTAACAAACCCTGTAGATGATGCCAATTCATGCTGAAGTTTGAGAGCCACTCCAGAACAATGCATTTCCAATAGTTTGTAAGATATTACATTTTACATCCTGATCTCTCTGTCTCTCTCTCTCTCTCTCACACACACACACACACACACACATACGTGCGCATGTGCGCATGCACACAAGTAACTTAGTTTTATAAAAACGGTGCTTATTTTACTGTATAGTAAGACATCATATTCTGGTATTTTCAGTTTCATTCTCAAAAAAAAATATATATATATATCTGTATAAACATAAAATTCTGCTCAGGTCACTCATGTGTCATGAGATGCATGTTAAGGAACAATGTTCTTAAACAGGGTCTCTTCTTTTTTGTTTGTTTTCTTTTTAAAATTATTTTATTTTATTTCATCATGATCAGTATACTCTTTAATCGCCATCATGTATTTCCCCCACCCCACTGCCCACCTCCCCTGTGGTAACCATTTTGTGCCAGGACTCCTTTGGCAGTTGGATAATGCTCTGGATCTCTCATCAGAACAGTGTCTTCTAAGTATAAACAGTAATACACATGGAGCCGCAGGAAAATCAGTTACTGTGTTTAACACATATGTTTAAAAAAATATTAAACACCTTTTTGATAGGGCAATGCATTTCTTTCATTGATGAGAGAGAGACAGAGGGGCAGAGGGAGAAGGAGGCTGTCCACAGAGCAGGGAGCCTGATGTGGGACTCGATCCCAGGACTCTCAGATCACAGTCTGAGCCGAAGGCAGATGATTAATTGACTGAGCCACCCAGGCGCCTCTCTTTATTCATGATTAAATTTAGTGGTGGGCCTAGTAACTACAATAATTTCAAAGTAGGTAAGAGTATAAATTATATTTTAGAATATCTGCAGTAACTGTTAGGTATTGTGAAAATGGTTGTGATTTCTATTAACAACAAAGTTGTAGCTACTGATAATAATATTTCATCACATACATTCATATTTGAAAAAAGGCTTAAGGTAAGTGAAAATAAAGATGGATTTTTTTTTTTACCGTCTAACTTCAGATTTCCAGAATTCTATTGATAGACCCCTTTGGAACTGAGATTAAGAACCCTTGCTCAAGAGGAACGTTACTTTGGAGAACAGTTTTCAGGCTTTAAAAAGAAACTATGCCAAAAAACTATCTTTCTGCAATTTCTTAAAACTCATGCTTCATAGACTGCATCTTTTCTTTCTTTCTTTTTTTTTTTTTTTTAAGTATCATTGTAATGGATTTTGACTTTAGAATTTTCTTTTCTGTTGTTTTACTGTGACCTTGAGAGGTCACCTGGAAGCCCAAATCCAAGCTATTGATAATGTTCCTTCTCTAGTCTCTTTTGTCTCAATACATGCACCCAGTTGCTTAGGCCATATTTCTGGGAGTCATTTTTTGGCCCATGGGATCTGGATTCAGGATTTGAATCCATAATTTACGAGCTTTATAATGTTGGTTAAATTACTTACCCGCTCATTGCTTCTTTCTCTACATATGAGACTGGAATGATAGTAGTGCCCACCTCACATGATTGTTCTGAGTGTTATATGAGATATCCTGTGTATTGCATTAGTGTGACTGAGTCCAAGCTTGTCCTGCTGGCCACACGATAGAGCAGTAAGTCAAGGGCATGATGCTAAGGCAAGGAGAACAATTTTATTCAGAAAGCCAGCAAACTAATGGTGGACTGTACTATTGTTCCAAAGACCATCTCCCTAGGCATGAGATTTGAGATTCTTTTATGTTAGGAAGAGGGGAAAGTAGGAGAGGGTTGGAGTCAAAAGGTGACTGATATCTGTAGAGATCTGAAGAAGGTTGTGTAGCTTCTTTGTCCTTGGTCAGTTGATCATTGGATATGAATCTGGTCATCCCATTCTGTAAATCTTGAACATAGCAGAGTCATTTTAGTACATACTTCCTTATTTCCCTGGGTGAGTTATATGTTGGATGGAAAACCGTTTTTGCAAATCTTAGCAGTATGTGCAGGTGCAGGGGTGAGCAGGAGTTTCTAAGCTATAAGTCACAGTACCAAGGGAAGTAGAAGCAATATGGAATCAGGCATGCTAAGTTTCTCTCTGCTGCATTGGAGCAATGATTTGCTGGAACTGAGTGGTTAGTAAATGTTATTCATTATAATTACCCCTGATTTCTCCTTGTTTCTCATTCCTTAAACCCTGTTTATCAGAAAATTTATGTAGATCCTCCCTACAAAATGTTTAAAATCCATTGACTTCTGCCTATTTCTATTGCCATTGTTCTACTCTAACCTTCCATATTCTCTGGATCCGTAACAGGTGTCTGCTTCCTCTTGACTAGTTTAAATCCATTTTCTTATAATAATCTATGCTATTTTAAAAGGTTTAAATGAATGATCTGTAAGAAAAATGTTAGTGAATCTCCATATATTTCAATCCCTCTACTAGCTTCCCATTAAACCTTTCCTTGACCTACACACCTTGTGTGTTTGGCCCCTGTCTCCTCTACAATGTTACTTTCTGCTGTGTTATTTTCTTGGTCAGTCTCTCTAGTTTACCATTTACCCACTATTCTGTGGCGACATTGGCCTTTAAATCATTTGAGTAGCCTTTTCCTTTCATGCTTTAAGGCCGTTGTGTCTGACTCTCCCTCTGCTTAGATGGTGGGGCTTTCTGTCCCTCGCCAGCCTCTCATCCTTCTCATCTCTGCAAACATTAGTTCCTCAGAGAGACTTCCCTAACCACTCAACCTAAATTAGGGCACCACATTCCTCTTCTACCAGTCTGAAGCTCCCTAAATACATCAAAACGTTGATATTTCCTCTGTGCTGGGGAAAAGGTTGATTAACAGCCTGTGATTATCAAGCATGTAACTCCAAGAGGAGTGTGCACGTTTACCATAAAGATAAATTTTACACATTATGAACATTAAGTGATTGTAGAGCTATTTTAAGAAATAAGTTGTTATCTCAAAATTGTACAAGCTAGCTCTTTGATATAGGTATTAAAGAACAAAAAGAAGCCTGCCCATTGACCTGTTCTGCAGTAGAATGATGGAATTAATCATAGCCCCATCATGGGCCTGTTCATTACTGTCTGTCATTTCTGCTCCAAAGAATATAATAGAAATAATAAAATTTCCCTCTTTGAAGTAGTTGCCTGGTTGCCTATAAAACCTTTTGTGTTTCTCTCTCTTAAAGTGAATGGTCAAGTTTGCTACTCAGACATGAGAAAAGATGTCTCACAGTTAGAGGGTGGAAACCAATGGGGCAATCAATGGCTGGATCCTGGCTGATTTTTGAATTCAGGGTAAAGTGGCAGAAAAACGGCTGCTTGACTGAACTAGGTCAGATTTCTCTGTGTTTTCCAGTTTCTGCCTTGTTACTTATTTTTAATTAATCCTAGGCCAGAGAAGGGAGGCACTCCTGATTTTTGGCAGTTGCCTAAAGCAGCCAGGAAGAAGATCATAGGAATTCAGAATCATGATGTGAACCACTTTCGCAATTACCTTTGTAGCTTTTCTTTCAAATAGGGGACTTTAAGGAATTCCAAAGAATGCTGGGACAGATGCTTTAATTTAGGACAATTAGCATAAGTGGGATGACAGTATAGGTGGGATTAATACAAATGGGATCACTTCTACTCTGTGCCTCCTGTTTGGTTAAATGGTGTTCCTGATTATACAAAAAGTATGATCTCTTTTGGGGAAAGACTACTTTTTGTTGGCATATTTTAGTAGAACCTATGCACAAATATTCTTGCTCTGAGGTGTGGGGTAATGATAATCATTTGGAAAATGATGCATCTAAAAATAAAATACAGTTTTCTAATTGCAGAAAAGTAACATAAATTTAATTTTAAAAATTCTGCCAACCTACCGTTAATATCATACTCAATGGTGAAAAGTCAGAAGTTTTTTCTCTAAGACTAGGAACAAACAAGGATGTCAACTCTTGCCACTTTTATTCAACGTAGTACTGGAAGTCTTAACTGAAGCAGTCAGTTAAGAAAAAGAAAGAAAAGACATCCAGATTGGTAAGGAAGAAGTAGAACTGTCAGTGTTTGCAGATGACATGGTATTATATAGAGAAAGCCTAAAGAGTCCACTAAAAGTTATTAGAACTGATAAATGAATTCAGTAAAGTGGCAAGGATGCAAAATTAATATACAAAATCCTGTTGGTTTCTAGATAGTAAATAATGAACTAGCAGAACGAGAAATTATGAAGATAGTCCCATTTACAATAACATCCAAAAGAAAAAAATACTTAGGAATAAATTTAACCAAGGTGGTGAAAGACTTGTACTCTGAAAACTTTAAGACATTGATGAAGGAAATTGAAGATGACACAAATAAGTGGAAAGATAGACCACACTTATAAACTAGAAGAATTAATGTTGTTAAAATGTCCATACTAAGCCAAACAGTCTATAGATTCAGTGCAGTCCCTATCAAAATACCAATAGTACTTTTCACAGAACTAGAACAAACAATTGTAAAATTTATATGGAACCATAAAGGACCCTGAATGTCCAAAGCAATCTTGAGAAAGAAGCACAAAGTTGGAGGTATCACAATTCCAGATTTCAGAATATACTGCAGAGCTATCGTACTCAAAACAGTATGGTCCTGGCACAAAAATAGGCAGGTAGATCAGTTGCACAGGAAATATAGTCCAAAAATAAACCAACACCTATATGGTCAATAAATTTATGACGGAGGCAAAATATACACTGGGGAAAATAGTGTCGGGAAAACTGGACAGCAACATGCAAAAGAATGAAACCAGACCACTTTCTTACACCACACACAAAAATAAACTCAAAATGGATAAAAGGCCAAAATGTATGACTTGGAACTAAAAAAATCCTAAAAGAAGACATGGGTGGTCAGCTGTTGGACAGTGTCTTTAGCAATATTTTTCTGGGTCGTCTCCTCAGGCAAGGGAAACAAAAGCAAAAACCCAGCCATTGGGATAGTAAACTAAAAAACTTCTGCACAGCAAAAGAAACCATCAACAAAATAAAAAGGAAACCTACTGAATGAGAGAAGATATTTGCAAATGATATATCTGATAAGTGCAGTTAATATCCAGAATATATAAAGAACTCATACTCCAGAAAAACCAGATAATTGATTAAAAATTGGGCAAAGCACCTGAATAGACATTTCTCCAAAAGAATACAGAGGGCCAAGAGACACGTGAAAAGATGTTTAACATCACTCATCATCAGAGAAATGTAAAATAAAATCACAATGAGGCATCACCTCCCACAGACAGAATGGCTAATGACTATTATAAAAAAGACAAGAAATTACAGTGTTAGTGAGGATGTGAAGAAAAGGGAAACCTCATGCACTGTTGGTGGGAATGTAAATTGGCGCAGCAACTATGGAAAACAGTAGGGAGGCACCTCAAAAATTTAAAAATAGAAGTACTATGTAATCCAGGAACCCTGCTCTGGAAGAAGAAAACAAAAACGTTAATTTGAAAAGGTATACACACCCCTATATTTATTGCAGTGTTATTTCTAATAGCCAAGATATGGAAGCAACCCAAGTACCCATCCGCAGATGAATGGATTTGAAGATGTGGTATATATGTACAATGGAATAATACTCAGCCATAAAAAGGACGGAAAGCTTGCCATTTACCACAACATGGATGGACCTAGAGTATATTATGCTAAGTGAAATAAGTCAGACAGAGGCAAATGCCATATGATTTCACTTATATGTAGAATCTAAAAAACAAAATCAGTGAACAGACAAACATAAAAATACCCAGAAATAGAGATAAGTGCAGAGAACATAAATGTAGAGAGCAAACTCGTGGTTGCTAGAGGGGTAGGAGGATGGGCTAAATAGGGGAAGGAGATGAAGAGGCCAAACTTCCAGTTATAACATGTCATTGGGTTGAAAATTACAGTATAGGGAATGTAGTCAATACTGTTGGAATGACTTCGTATGATGACAGGTGGTAACTACATTTATTGTGGTGAACATTTTATATCACTATGTTTTATACCTGAAACTTATACTTTAATTAAAAAAAGATACTGTACCACAGTTCTGCCCTCCCATCAAGGCAAAGTTTTCATATTTTTCTTATTCCCAATTTATTTTTCAATATAATTGTAATCTTGCGGTGATCATCTTGTATTTTGTTTTTTGTTGTGTTATGTTTTTCATGTTTTATTTTTAATGGCTTACTGTATCATTCTGTCAAGTAGATATGTCACTATTGCCTAACCATTCTCTTGTGGTTGGTTTGCATTATAATGTATTTTTATGATATGTTTTAAATGATGTCTTTCTTGTGTTTTAATTTTGCAGGCAGAGACATTTGTTTGGGTTAACAATGCATCAGCGCATTCCCAGAGTGTTGCCAAGGCCAAATATGAGTTTTTATTTGGCAGATCTGAAGAGAAACCTCCAGATACTAGTAAGTGTTTCCTGACCCTCTTCCTGCAGGTAACAGATGTGAAGTGCTACTAAACTTTCCTATCTCAGAAGCTGAGAATTCTTCAGACCAAGAACTGATTTGAAAGTACTCAGAACAGGCTACAAGAATCACATCCAGTATTTCTTAGAAAGTTTGTTTTAAAGAATAATTAAAGTGAGCAGGTTTCAAAGAGGTAGGAAGGTAGGGATGAGGGTGGAGAAGTACTCACTCAGTATGATAAAGGGGATATTAATATGTCTTGGGAGTTAGCTTGGAAGGGGATTCTGCATGTGCTTAGGAACCTGGGCTCTGGAGCTAGACTTCCTGCATTTGAATTCTGGCCTTGTAGCTTATGAAGTTTGTGACCTTGAGTAGGCTAACCTCTCTGTGCCTCAGTGCTGTCACCTATAAAATGAGATTATACAGGTTATATATAAAATAGTTACATATGTCTCAGAATTCTCTTAAGGTTTTAAGTAAGTTGACCTATATAAAGATCTAAGAGCCACATGTAGCATGTAATAAGTGCTATAAAAGTGTTTGCTGATGTTACTACTTACTGTAATCATCATCATCATCACCATGTCCCTGACCTTTGAAGTACAGTCTTGACTTTCCTCAATTCTGTCACTGTCTCGCATTGATTTTTGTTTTGGGTAGACAAAGAATCTGACCTAATCTAGTTGTTGTTCAGTTGAAAAAAAAATCAAATAATAACTGCATTTTGGACTTCTGTGTTGGATAGGATTATGTGATGGACCTCATAATATTGGGGATAGCAAGAAAGTAGTGCCTCTGCATTCATTTAAGAATTTCTTTTACCTTAATAATGAATACTTATTAGATTTATTAGCTGTGAACTCTTAAGGAAGTATAAACCAGCTTGATTATTTTAAAAAAAATCATTCTGCTTTTATTAGAATGCCCTAATTTGCTGTTTATCATTCAGCGTAAATGTCTAACTATTCTGGGCTTGAGGTTTGGGGTACTTAATCATCTATTCACTATTTCTCAGGCAGGGAATACAATTCCTTCTTGACATAGCTTTACTTTTGCATGTCACATTGTGATTTTGTGCTGTTATTTTTGGACTTTGATAAAAAATGATTTTTGCTTCACTATGTAGAGATATCAAATGTCTGCATAGTTCTCTGACTTGCTGGATGAGTTTGGCTTTTCTTACGTATAGGTTTTGAGTATACCTGTATACCTGTGGCAGATCAGAATGACATTCTAATGACATTTTAAACCTGTTTTTATTTGCCTTGGTAAAGATGGTTAGTATTATTTGTTTCTAGTGGTGATATGTTCTGCAGGTATGAAATATACATGCATTTATTGAATAAATATGTTTAAAGAACACTTAGTTGTGTAGTCACCTGTACTGGGCATTGTGAGGAAGCAAAGAAGTACAGATAGAGTTCTTCCTTTTAGGAACTTATTCTTTGGTCAGGGAGAAACATGTGTAAGTGACCAGGGGGAGAGAATAATCATTTCTAGCTCTGACTTCATGGAGAGGTAGAAGTTGAACTTTTTCGTATAGAAACAATTAGTGTTCTGATTAGGAGGATTTTGGTGGAGGGCATTTCAGATTGGAGGGAATGGTATGAGCAAGGGTATGGTGGCAGAAAATAAAAATTGCTTGAAGGACAGGAAGGAGACTAGCCTGATTGACTAACAAAGTATATGAGGAGAGATAAGTTTAGCAAGATAATCATTTTAAAAGGGGCAAAATCATGGAGGGCCTTCTAAGGCAAGGTAAAGAGTTTGCACAGTATCCAGGTGTGCCAAAGAAAGTGGAAAATCAAGATGGATTGATCTTGAAATTGGAATAGAGCAGCAGAAGCTGTTGCTTACCACAGGAGGGTTGTAAGATACCTTTTTCATTTCTTTTTCTTTTTCTTTTCATATCTTGACAAAAAATTATGGCACATTTTTTTTCATTTCAAAACACTGTTGAAATTTCTTTACATAGACTAGTCATCTGTCATCAGAACACTGCCCAGATTCAGAATACTGCAGGGTAAAGTAGTAGAGAGAATAGGACAGTGTTTTATTTGAATTTGATAGACATACTTCTTGCCACAAAGGTTTTTTTTTTTTTTTCTTTTTCTTTTAAAAAAAGTCATTAAATAAGTGACTTAAACTAGGTGCTCCAGAAACATACTGCTGGAGAAATGAATGCATCCCCAGTAACACTCAGGTGCCATCACCTGAGGGGTGGTACCCTAGTAATGACATATTCAGATCAGGTAAAGTAACTTGGTTCGTGATCCCCAGTTAGGCCCAAGGAAAGTCTCGCTGCTCCAGGGAGAGAAGGCTTAGACTTTGCCATTGAGCAGGGACTTAACAGGAGTTGTAGGTGGGAGGTTCTAGGGAAAAGAAGTCAAGATTATTTGCAAACTATAGCTTATTGCAGGGATTATTGAATCAGTGACAAGGCTTAGGGTGTTGGATGGGGTACAGGAAAACATGTGAATTGTGGGAAGATGGCTTGGAATTAAGATCTAGATTCTCATTATCTGTTCATCAGTGTAATGAAAGGAAAGTGATGACTGTGCTTCACTGGTTTCTTTGTTCGCCTGCTTTCTGGGAGCTGCAGCTTTCAGGAACTTCTCAAGGGTGAGAGCTGTAGTTGGTGATTGTTGAGAGGCTCTTGGCTATGTGTGACATCACTTGTGCTGTGACTTAATGAGGCTATGGAAGTGTGTGAGGAAATAAAAGGGCCTGTGGGATGCTAAGAAGGAGAATCAACTTCTTATATTAACTCTTAGAAGTTGACAGAATCTTACTCCTGTATTCTTTATTGATCCGTTTATTCAGGAACAGCAGAGGAATTGCAATTTGGGACATGCAAAGTATGGCAATATGTGGGAGTACAAAGATAAAAGGAAAGGAACCTTACTTTATAGAAAGGAAGTTGGGAGGGGCTGCTTTGAACAGAAGTCCATTGGAAGAAAGAGTTTAGGTTGGTGGACAGTTTCTCATTGGTTGAGTCATGGTATTACTGGTTGAGTTTATTGCTGGCCAGTGAGAAATTCTTCCTTTCTCCTGCTGAACTCATAAAGTAGGCTTCTTCGTGTTGGGAAAGCACAATACCTCCCTTCCTGTTGGCATCTGCAGTTGACAGTGGTAGGGCATGAGAGCTCTCCTTCTGGCCTCCCCACTCTATTTTAAATGAGGTATCCTTTAGTTTTCAGTTTCACAGGCTAGCAAAAACCCACAAATTATTGTCAAAGTAAATGCAAAACCACTGAGGGATCGTTTCACAGCTCAGGACACAGAAAACTCTCATATTAATAAATAAATCAGTAATCCATAACATTAAACAACTCACATTAAAATGGTATAAATTGCAAAAGGGAAGGAACTTGAATGGAAGGAGGGGAAGTCCATAGTCACAAAAACAGGGAATCAAGATACAAAGAACCAGAGATGGAATATTGTGAAACTGTAAAATTGGTTGTTTAAAAGATAAAAGAGGGAAGAGGCACCATTATGATGAAAGAGAAAAATGTGAAATTAGACATACATATTTGAATAAGAACCAAATATAAGCTATAGAAAATAAAAAAATGCAGATTAATCATCAATGTCTCTTAATTTTTCCCTCCTGTTTTAAAATATTACCTTCCATTCTCTCTAATAGAAGTTTCACTTTGATAATTCTATTTTATAATTTCAAAAGCTCTTTCCCAATCTCTGATCACTCAGTTTTCTTTTTTTTTTAATGCATTTCTTTTTTTTTTTTAAGATTTTATTTATTTATTTGACAGACAGAGATCATAAGTAGGCAGAGAGGCAGAGAGAGAGAGGAGGAAGCAGGCTCCCTGCTGAGCAGAGAGCCTGATGCGGGGCTTGATCCCAGGACCCTGGGATCATGACCTGAGCTGAAAGCAGAGGCTTTAACCCACTGAGCCACCCAGGCGCCCCTTAAATAGAGAGGACCGTCCCTGGGTGGGCTCGAACCACCAACCTTTCGGTTAACAGCCGAACGCGCTAACCGATTGCGCCACAGAGACGAAGTTGATCACTCAGTATTCATTTTATCTGTTCTTTTATATATGCATTATTATGTCTAATCTCTCTAAAAAATTCATTAGAAGTTTTTTTCTAAGATTACCTTCCGTTTCTGTAATTTCTACTTCATCCAGGGTCAGTTCTATTTTATTCAATCTTAGAGCTTTTCTTGGAAGCCACTGTTTTTCCTCAAATGTCTGTTGGAGTTGTTTTCTCCCCATTCATATGCATGAGTAAAAGACTGAGTTCCCAAATATGACAGCTAGAACTTCTTTGTGTGTGTGGAATGCATCCCCAACAGGCCTCTTCCTTGTGTATAGAGAAGGGCTGAGAAGAATCTTGGTGCATTGAAATTTGTGGACTGGTACAGGGGTAGGTGGGTGTGCTGCCTGTTATATTCAGGCTAAGTCTTTGATGCCAGCCAGCCTCTAGGTAGGGAGGGTGGTGGGAGAGGGACCAACATAGGAAACTGTTCTGTAGTTAATTCTTCAGTTAATCACAGTGACATCTGTTCTGCTTCCCATTCCTATTCTGCTTATCCATACCTCTGTGGACATCTGTCAACCCTGGGCTTTTAGCTTCTCTGAGGCATTACCATTAGGTTATCTGAAACCTTCTGCATTGGGTCTTGGTTGTGATTTCTGCTTTATTTTGTGATTATAACCCCATCCATTCCTTTCAGTCTGATAAACTCATTAAAATTTCTGGCTTAGTAATGTTCCTCTTTTTCTCAGCATCATTAGCAAATTTATTTTCTTTTGAAATTTGCTTTCATTTTAATAGGATTTAGAAAAGGAGGGACACCTGGGTGGCTCAGTGGGTTAAAGCCTCTGCCTTCAGCTCAGGTCATGATCTCAGGGTCCTGGGATCAAGCCCCTCATTGGGCTCTCTGCTCAGCGGGGAGCCTGCTCCCCCCACCCCCCCGCCTGCTTCTCTACCTGCTTGTGGTCCCTGTCAAATAAATAGATAAAATCTTTAAAAAAAAAAAAAAAAAAGAAGAAAAGGAGAGGAGGCAAACTTGTGTCCTTGTCTGTCATGGTAACCCAGAAGCCCAAATAATTCTTTTTTTCTCCAGCTTTATGACATTTAATTGACAGATAACATTGTGTAACTTTAATATTTACAGTATGATGACTTGATATATATATGTATATATTGTGAAGTGATTACCATATTTAGTTAGCATACCTATATCTCGCAGTTACTATTTCTTTCTCTCTTTTTTTGTTTGTTTGTTTGTTGGTGGTGATTGCATTTAAGATCTACTCTCTAAGCATATTTCAAGTATGCAATACAGTATTGTTAACTGTGGTCACCATATTGTACTTTAAATTTCCACAATTTACTCAGTTTCTTAACTGGAAGTTATACCCTTTGACCAACATCTCCCCATTTCCCATCCCTTAGTCCTTGGTAACCACCAGTCTACTCCGTTTCTAGGAGTAGATTCTCCATAAAAGTGGATTTTTAGATTTTCCATAAAAGTGAGATCATGTGGTATTTGTTTCTGTCTCACTTAGCATAATGCTGTTAAGGTCCGTCCATGTTGTTATAAATGACAGATCTCCTTCCTTACATTGTATATACCACATTATACCACATTTTCTTTATCCACTTATTTGTTAATGAACACTTCAGTTCTTTCCATGTTTTGGCTACTGTAAATACTGCAGTGAGCATGGAGGTGTAGATATCACTTTGAGATACTTATTTCATTTCCTTTGGATATATACCCAGAAACGGTACTGCTTTTTAATAGCTTTATTGAGATATATATAATACCACATAATTAACCCACTTAAAGTATGAAGTTCAGTGGTTTTTCATTTGTTCACAGAGTTGTGCATATATCACACCAATTAATTTAGAATATTTTCATCATCCTAAAAAGAAAAGACTACATGAACTAGCAGTCACTCTGTATCCTCCCCTCCCCACTGCAGTAGGCAGCCAATAATTTATTTTTTGTCTCTATAGATTAGCTTATTCTAATTGCTTCATATAACTGAAATCATATAATATGTGGTTTTTTGTGATTAGTTTTTTCACTTACTGTGTTGTTTTCATCCATGCTATAGCATGTATCACTACTTTGTTCCATAATAAAAAATTGCAGAATAATATTGTATGATAAGACTACATTTTATTTATCTATTCATTGTTTGATAGATTCTTGGGTTGCTTCCACTTTTTGGCCAGTAGGAATGATGGTTTTATAAACATGTGGATATAGGTTTTTATGTGGATGTATGCTTTCATTTCTCTTGGGTATGTACCTAGAAGTAGAATTGCTGGATAATGTGGTGATTCTATGTTAAACCTTTCGAGGAAATTCTAAATTTTTTCCACGGCGGTTGTATTATTTTATATTCCCATCAGCTCTGTACAAGAGTTCTCATTTCTCCACATTCTTGTTAACACTTATTATTATCTTTTTTTATTATAACCATTCCTAGAGGATGTGAGGTAGAATCTCATTGTGTTTTGTTTTGCATTTCCTTAATGATTAATGATGTTGATCATCTTTTCATATGCTAATTGGCTTATTTATGTCTTCCTTGGGGAAATGTCTATTCAGATCCTTTGCCTAGCCTTTAGTTGGTTTGTCTTTTTATGTTTGAGTTTTAAGGGTTCTTTGTATATTTTATATACAGGTATATTATTTGAAAATATTTTCTCACATTTTGTGGATTGTCTGCTTTGATAGTATCATTTATAGCACAAAATTTTAAAATTTGATCAAATCCAATTTATTTGTTATTTTTTGTTGCTTGTGCTTTTGGTATCTTAAGTAGCTTGTGCCTAATCCAAGGTCAAGAAGATTTACTCGTAATATTGTCTTCTAAGTTTTTAGTCCTAACTTAGATTTAGATCTGTGATCATGTTGAGTTGTTTTTTTGCTTATGGTGGAGGAAGAAGCTAAATAATTTTTAATGAAGAAAGTTATTGGGTAAATGTAGAGCATCTTATTGATTTGTGTGACACCTCTCCATACACAGAATTCCTGGAGAGCAGGATGGAGATAAAGTCGCATTGCAACCTAACCCTATTCGTGTTCCTATCCTAATCTTTGCATCTGGCCTTGGGACCCAGGAAAGCTAGGAGACATTGCTTTAGGAAAGATATAGGTTGGTGTAGAAAACCACAGATATACAAAGTAACAAATGACAAATCCCCTAATTCTAGGGTCTTCTGTTCTATTATTTTCTTGTCTTCATCATAGATGCAAGTTGGTTTATAATTTTATGTCAAGTCCTTTGGTAAATCCTCTGTCTTTGGCATGTTTTATTTAGTTTACTTTTTCCTTTCCACTTCCAACCTCCTTCCAACCCATGATGGGAGGCAGCAAAGTGATTTTACACTATGATACACAAGTATATATTAGACTAGCTCGCCAATCCTTGGCCCTTATTAAATTGGCCAGATGTCCAGATGTCCTCTGTTTTTTCAGCTATTTTGCCGACCCTGCTTGGTAGGCAGTAGTTTTTAGTGGTCTATTTTAGCTAGGTGAAGTGGGCCAGGAAGGGACTGTGAACTTTCTCTTTGCCTGGGGTTTTGGGTGATGATAGTCTAGTGCTTCCATCTTCTCGCTGCTTGGTCCACACATGTGCACATAGCACTGATAGCCCCAGCTGTCTCCTCAGAACTGCCTGGCATCTCTTAGACTGAGATAGCTAAGGAGTGTTGCAAAAATCAATGTGCAACGTGTGCTGAAAAGCATTCCTCCGTACAGTATTTTAGTTTTGCCTAGGAGATCCACTTTTTTTGAACCAGTGTTCATTGTACTGGTGGGGGAAGCAGGCTCCCTGCTGAGCAGAGAGCCCAGGATGCGGGGCTCGATCCCAGGGATCATGGGATCATGACCTGAGTGGAAGGCAGAGCATTAAACCCACTGAGCCACCCAGGTGCCCCTCCTTTTATTTTTATATAGGAGATGTCTTTTCCCTTTTATTTTGTAAAGCAGAGGTTATATACTGCCATCTTTCACTCATGATTTATTTAGGCTAGCCAATATTTTATTTAAAAATTGAGCTAACTTTTAAAATTTGAGAGATTTCCTATAAAAACCCAGATTTCACCCCTGGCCAGACTTGTCAAAAAGAAAAGAGAAAGGACCCAAATAAATAAAATCATGAATGAAAGAGGAGAGATCACAACTAACACCAAAGAAATACAGACAATTATAAGAACGTACTATGAGCAACTCTACGCCAACAAATTTGACAATCTGGAAGAAATGGATGCATTCCTAGAGACATATAAACTACCACAACTGAACCAGGAAGAAATAGAAAACCTGAACAGGCCCATAACCAGTAAGGAGATTGAAACAGTCATCAAAAATCTCCAAACAAACAAAAGCCCAGGGCCAGATGGCTTTCCAGGGGAATTCTACCAAACATTTAAAGAAGAACTAATTCCTATTCTCCTGAAACTGTTCCAAAAAATAGAAATGGAAGGAAAACTTCCAAACTCATTTTATGAGGCCACCATCACCTTGATCCCAAAACCAGACAAGGATCCCACCAAAAAAGAGAACTACAGACCAATATCCTTGATGAACACAGATGCAAAAATTCTCACCAAAATACTAGCCAGTAGGATTCAACAGTACATTAAAAGGATTATTCCCCACGACCAAGTGAGATTTATTTCAGGGCTTCAAGTTTGGTTCAACATCTGCAAATCAATCAATGGGATATAACACATTAATAAAAGAAAGAACAAGAACCATATGATACTCTCAATAGATGCTGAAAAAGCATTTGACAAAGGACAGCATCCCTTCCTGATCAAAACTCTTCAAAGTGTAGGGAGAGAGGGCACATACCTCAATATCCTCAAAGCCATCTATGAAGAACCCACCGCAAATATCATTCTCAATGGAGAAAAACTGAAAGCTTTTCTGTTAAGGTCAGGAACACAGCAGGGATGCCCATTATCACCACTGCTATTCAACATAGTACTAGAAGTCCTAGCCTCAGCAATCAGACAACAAAAGGAAATTAAAGGCATCCAAATTGGCAAAGAAGAAGTCAAAGTATCACTCTTCACAGATGATATGATACTATATGTGGAAAACCCAAAAGACTCCACTCCAAAACTACTAGAACTTGTACAGGAATTCAGTAAAGTGTCAGGATATAAAATCAATGCATAGAAATCAGTGGCATTTCTGTGCACGAACAACAAGACAGAAGAAAGAGAAATTAAGAAGTCAATCCCATTTACAATTGCACCCAAAACTATAAGATACCTAGGAATAAACCTAACCAAAGAGGCTAAGAATCTATATGCAGAAAACTATAAAGTACTCATGAAAGAAATTGAGGAAGACACAAAGAAATGGAAAAATGTTCCATGCTCCTGGATTGGAAGAATAAATATTGTGAAAATGTCTATGCTACCTAAAGCAATCTACACATTTAATGCAATCCCTACCAAAATACCATCCATTTTTTTCAAAGAAATGGAACAAATAATCCTAAAGTTTATATGGAACCAGAAAAGACCTCGAATAGCCAAAGGAATATTGAAAAAGAAAGTCAAAGTTGGTGGCATCACAATTCCGGACTTCAAGCTCTATTACAAAGCTGTCATCATCAAGACAGCATGGTATTGGCACAAAAACAGACACATAGATCAATGGAACAGAATAGAGAGCCCAGAAATCGACCCTCAACTCTATGGTCAACTCATCTTTGACAAAGCAGGAAAGAATGTCCAATGGAAAAAAGACAGCCTCTTCAATAAATGGTGCTGGGAAAATTGGACAGCCACATGCAGAAAAATGAAATTGGACCACTTATGAAATTAGACCACTTCCTTACACCACACACAAAAATAGACTCAAAATGGATGAAGGACCTTAATGTGAGAAAGGAATCCATCAAAATCCTTGAGGAGAACATAGGCAGCAACCTCTTCGACCTCAGCCGCAGCAACATCTTCCTAGCAACATCGCCAAAGGCAAGGGAAGCAAGGGCAAAAATGAACTATTGGGATTTCATCAAGATCAAAAACTTTTGCACATCAACGGAAACAGTTAACAAAACCAAAAGACAACTGACAGAATGAGAGAAGGTATTTGCAAACGACATATCAGATAAAGGGCTAGTGTCCAAAATCTATAAGGAACTTAGCAAACTCAACACCCAAAGAACAAACAATCCAATCAAGAAATGGGCAGAGGACATAAACAGACATTTCTGCAAAGAAGACATCCAGATGGCCAACAGACACATGAAAAAGTGCTCCACGTCACTCGGCATCAGGGAAATACAAATCAAAACCACAATGAGATATCACCTCACACCAGTCAGAATGGCTAAAATTAACAAGTCAGGAAATGACAGATGCTAGCGAGGATGCGGAGAAAGGGCAACCCTCCTCCACTGTTGGTGAGAATGCAAGCTGGTGCAACCACTCTGGAAAACAGCATGGAGGTTCCTCAAAATGTTGAAAATAGAACTACCCTATGACCCAGCAATTGCAGTACTGGGTATTTACCCTAAAGATACAAACATAGTGATCCGAAGGGGCATGTGCACCTGGATGTTTATAGAAGCAATGTCTACAATAGCCAAACTATCGAAAGAACTTAGATGTCCATCCACAGATGAATGGATAAAGAAGAATGGTATATATACACAATGGAATACTATGCAGCCATCAAAAGAAATGAAATCTTGCCATTTGCGATGACGTGGATGGAACTAGAGGATATCATGCTTAGTGAAATAAGTCAATCGGAGAAAGGCAACTATCATATGATCTCCCTGATATGAGGACGTGGAGATGCAACACGGGGGATTAGGGGGATAAGAGAAGAATAAATGAAAGAAGATGGGATTGGGAGGGAGACAAACCATAAGTGACTCTTAATCTCACAAAACAAACTTAGGGTTGCTGGGGGGAGGGGGAGTTGGGAGAGGGGGAGTAGGGTTATGGACATTGGGGTGGGTATGTGCTATGGTGAGTAAAGTGTGTAAACCTGGCGATTCACAGACCTGTACCCCTGGGGATAAAAATACATTATACGTTTATAAAAAATAAGAAATAAAAAAAAAGAAAAGAAAAAAGTGTTATAAGTTCTGAGGAAGAGAGAGAGAGAGGGAGAGAGAGAATCACAAGCAGACTCCTCACTGAGCGCAGAGCCCGACACTGGGCTTGGTCTCACGAGCTGAAACCAAGAGTCATATGCTTCACTGATCGGGCCACTCAGGGGCCCGTACTTTATTTTAATTTAATGCTATTTCTAACGTGATGAGCTGATTTCATGGCCGACTAGTGAGACCTGAAGTTCCACACAGTACACTGTACCCCAAGCATTTGATTGACAGCTTCCTCACTTCCACTTCTTCACCCTGTCCTTCCCTCTCTGATGCTCATCAAGAGAAGAATCCAGTGCTGCACATGAAAAATTTTAATTTCTCAAAATGTTCCTTCATTTCCTAGTCCAAGGGAATTATGCCCTCTAATGATGCAAAAGCACCATTGATTCCAGAGATTTCTTTCCTAATAAATAGAGAAGGAGATTCTGAATGTAGGAGGGTAGAAAAGAACCCTAGAGTTAACTGAATCTCAGTTTTTTAGAAGATAAGGGAAACTGAGGCTCAGAGAGGCAGCGGCCCCCATGGTCTCATATGGAGTGTCTGCTCATAAGAGAGAGGCAACGTCTGCCTCCCAGCACGGACCAGCAGGCTGCCTCTGGGACTCTGAAGACTGTCTCTGAAGGACAAGTGCAGGGAGTTGTCTACCCAGGCCCCTGCTTGGTGACGGAAAACAAAATCAAATCTGTATTTTAAGGAAGACCCTTTAATGTGGACTTCAGGGAACAAAGCAGGAAGATGAATGTGGCCTTGATTCTGAATATTTTGACCAAAATGACATCAGAAGTTTCTTTTAAGGGGCGCCAAGAAGTAAGCTTGATAAATTGCTGTGAACAAGAGAGCACTTTACCTTTGTTGAGGAAGAGCCAAAGGAGAGGCAGCGTGGAACTTATTCGTCCTGCGACATGCTGCTAAAGCAAGCTGCGCCTCCTGCCTAGTCCTTTCTACTTTGCATCAGGCTGTGTTACTATTGTAGTCCTTAAACAATTACATCACAGCGTGATGGAAACGAGGACGTCCGCCTTATTAACCATTATATCCCAAGTGCTAGTGTAAGTATTTCTGGTGAATAAATGAATGAACGGGCAAAACAAAACAAAACAAAACAAAAAAACCCCAAGATTTCAGCCTTCTGTTAAAAATCTGAGAGTGCAACACTGAGTGGGCCCTGATGCCAAACAGCAGCTGGCCTCTTTGGAGCTCCAGTCAGCAGGCCTCTTGTGTTATCTCCTACTTTGCCTGCTGTCCGTTTGTTATCTCCTGAAGCTTGTAGGCATTTTGGACTTATGGTCTCTGCTTTAGAGTCATATTACTATAATAAGTCATGAAGCTCATGCACAGGATTTTCCAAGGGCTTGAGAGACATAACAGTTTTTTCTTCTTTCTCTTAAAGAGAGCACCTCAGGTTGTGTAAATTTCAGGAGGCACAAAACTGGATCTGGGCCTGCCAGCATGAAAATCACTTGTACACTTTCCAAAGAGAACAAAGATTCCTGGGTCCCACCTTCTCCTGTCCTCTGCAGTCGAATGTGTGGGCAAGGCACTCAGGCATCTCTAAATTTTTAAACAGCTCCTCAGGTGATGATTATGACACACAGGCTTAAGAACTATGGCATTGTAGATACTAATTCGGGAGCCTGAATGGCTCAGTTAAGTGTCTGCTTTTGGCTCTTGTCATGATACCAGGGTCTTCCCTGCTCATCAGGGAGCCTGCTTCTTCTTCTGCCTCTCCCCTGGCTTTGCTCTCTCTCTCATTCACTCTCTTGCTCTCAAATAAATAAATAAAATATTAAAACACACACACACACACACACACACACACATTCGAAGGGATACGTGCACCCCCATGTTTATAGCAGCATTATGTGTAATAGCCAAATTATAAAACAGCCCGAGTGTCCATTGACTGATGAATGGATAAAGAAGAAATGGTATATATATATACAGTGGAATATGATTCAGCCATTAAAAAAAATAAATTCCTGCCATTTACAATGATGTGGATGGAGCTAGAGAGTCTTATGGTCAGCAAATTAAGTAAGAGAAAGACAAATACATTCATATGTGAAATTTAAGAAATAAAACAGATGAACAAAGGGGGAAACCGGTGGGAGGGCAAGCTAATAAACAGTCTTAACTATAAAGAACAAACTGATGGTTACAAGAGGGGAGGTAGATGGGATTGTGGGTTAATTAGGTGATTGGGATTCAGGAGTGCACTTGTGATGAGGACCCGGTGATGTATGGAAGTGTTGAATAATATGAATGATATTGTACACCTGAAACATATTAAACTGTATTTTAATATAACTGGAATTTAAATAAAAACTTATAAGAATTGCTGTATTTAAAAAGGTAATTACTGGGGCGCCTGGGTGGCTCAGTGGGTTAAAGCCTCTGCCTTCAGCTCAGGTCATGGTCCCAGGGTCCTGGGATCGAGCCCCGCATCGGGCTCTCTGCTTGGCAGGGAGCCTGCTTCCTCCTCTCTCTCTGCATGCCTCTCTGCCTAGTTGTGATTTCTCTCTGTCAAAGAAATAAAAAATTAAAAAAAAAAAAAAAGAGTCTCAAAAAGGTAATTACTTGAGCTATATGTAAACCCAAACTGTAGGGCTTAGGAACCACTGCCAGTTTGAAGATCATCAGATAAATGAGAGGACAGCTCTGAAATTAAAAAGTAATGTCAATAGGAAACATTAGATTATTAAAAAATAGTGTGCATTAGTTTTTAAAGAATTTATGAAGTTTTCTCATGTCTGTGATATTTGTCCATTCATGTGGAATTTCATCAGCAATTCCTGTTTTGCTAGTATTTATGGAAATACTTGCTTTGGGAAACATTGTATGGGTGGAATGAGGTAGAGATTCTGGAGTTACTATACTATAAGACGGGAGTATGAGGGAAAATTATATTGTGGCCTGATACAACTGCCTCTGTTCTTGCTGCTTGAGGAGGTTGAATGGTTATGTTAAGGAAGTGGTTTTGGAAACATGTGGGGATGATTTTAACTGTTTCAGATATTGGGGTGAGGGTTGGCTCATGAACTTTAATGGGGAAGACCAGGGACGGTAGGCATCTTATAATCGAGTGTGGGATAGTACTGCAGGAGGAAGAATTGTTCCACTTGCTGCTTGACCGTGAATATCCTACTGGACGTTCATGTTGGGGAAAAACACGTTTCTAATGATCTGGACTTAGGGCGTGTTTGTTTTTTTTTTTTTAAACATTTTATTTGTTTTTAAACAAATAAATTTTAAAGATTTTATTCATTTGACAGAGGGAGTGAGCATAAGTAGGCAGAGCAGCAGGCAGATGGAGAGGGAGTAGCCGGGTCCCCAGTGTGAGGCTGGATCCCAGGCCCCCAGGATCATGACCTGAGCTGAAGGCAGGTGCTTAACCCACTGAGCCACCCAGGTACCCCTGGACTTGCGACATATAAACAAAATGTTTTTTGCATTATTTTAAATATCACTGAATTTTCTAGCACTGTTACTATCATGTGAATCAAGGAAAGATTTTACTTAGTTTGGAAGTTTACTAAAACGTATTCACCGTTTCATATTACCATGTCTCACAGGTGGTGTTGTTCATGGCTGTTGAGTCATCAGTTCCACACACCTGTTATCTGTGCTTCAGCCTTGCCATCCGGGTGACTCTGTGTTTAGAAGCAAGCAAGCATTTGACTAACTTACGAATTTACATAATGAAAATCATGAATGCACCACATTCCAAAAATTATTGATTAGTTTGAATTTTATATTTAGGCAGGTTTTATTATTTTTGAATGTCACTTCATAATAATAAAGGAGGCATTGTAAAATATTTGTTATTAAAGGCATTTTTGATCTTATGAAGTTGAGAATTGCTTTTTAAAAATTTTTCTAAAGATTTTATTTATTTGAGAAAGAACACCAGGCAAGTATGGGGTGGGGCAGGGGGAGATGAAGAAGAAGATGGAGAGGGAGAGAATCTAAAGCAGACACTGCACCGAGTTCAGAGCTGCCTACAGGGCTTGATCTCACCACCCTGGGACTGTGACCTGAGCCAGAATCAGGAGTCATATGCTTCACTGACTGAGCCACCCAGTCTCTCTGAGAATTGCTATTTTAAAGCAGTGGTCCTTAAGCACATCAGATTGCCCTGTGGAAGTTTTGAAAATGATCATTGTGAATCTCCCCTAGAAATACTAATTTAATAGTTCTCTACAAATTCTAGGAACTCTGCAAACCTTTCCCGCTTCATGACATACTTAGATGATATTCTTTGTATTATACACTTAGGATGAATGAAGGCAGCTGCTTCAGGCTTCAGGTGACAGTTTCTGGGGATTCTGTGGCCCCTGTTTTGTCCAGACCTGTCCTGCCTTGCCAGCAGAGAAATATTGACAACCTTGGATGCTTGGAATGCTTGTTAAAAACTCAAGTATTGGGGCTCCTGGGTGGCTTAGTCATTAAGCGTCTGTCTTTGGCTCGGGTCATGATCCTAGGGTCCTGGAATAGAGCCCTGCTTCGGGTTCCCTGCTCAGAGGGAAGCCTGCTTCTCCCTCTCCCTCTCCCGTTTCCCTGCTTGTGTTCCCTCTCTTGCTGTATCCCTCTCTGTCAAATAAATAAAATCATAAAAAATAAAACCTCAAATACTTCCTTTCATGGTGCATATGTATATCAAATATCGCCTCGTATGCTTTAAAATCTTATGATTTTACTATCTGTTGTATCTCAGTAAAGCTGAAAAAACAGTTTGGATTCTTGAGCTCCCCCCCTCCCCCGCAGTAATTCTGATTTTGGTGTGTGACCTGAACACCTAGTACTGTAATGAATGCCCTGGGTGATTGAGACCCTGGTGTTATCAGATTTCACTGGGAGCCGTCCTGCTCTTTAGGGGTGAGTGCAGTAATGACAGGGCATCTGATGAGAAGGCAAGGGAGGGTTACACTCCTTCCTAAGGGTGTGGGAGGTCATGGTAAGAGATTTCTGAGATAGAGTACAGATACGAAACTCCTGCCGGGTTGGGTTTTTCCTATCACTGAGAGCAGTTGCCTTTTTGGAAATGGTAGAGCAAACAGTGCTGAGAAGCAAAAGCCCAGGAAGAGCTCAACTTGCTCTTTGTAGCTGAATTTCAGCTGTGAGGGATTGTGTCCTGAGAGGCTGAGCAGATTTACAGATAAAGTACGGATCCACTCTAGATAATCTTGGAAAAACAGAAAGAAAGGGCAAGTCTTCAAAAATTCTGAGAGGCAAGGGGCCCCTGGGTGGCTCAGTGGGTTAAAGCCTCTGCCTTCGGCTGGGGTCATGATCTCAGGGTCCTGGGATGGAGCCCCACATCGGGCTCTCTGCTCAGCAGGGAGCCTGCTTCCCCCCTCTCTCTCTGTCTCCCTCTCTGTCGACTTGTGATCTCTGTCTGTCAAATAAATTAAAAAAAAAATTCTGAGAGGCGAAACCTCTATTTTTAGAAAGAATAAAGGAAATTGTAGAGATTTGTGAGTTTCAGGATATGGTTAAGCTGAAGTTTAAAAGATAAGGTTAAGCTGAAGTTTAGAGGATGTTAAAAAGTACTGGGAGAGTAGGGTCCTGCCTGGGTTGGGGCTGGTGGTTCTTTGATGGAGAATGGGACCCCGACTGAGGGAGAGGCTGAGGGAGAAGAGCTTCTGGGCAGAAAGTAGCCAGCAGGGTGGGGAGACGGTGGAAGGACTTTGACAGGTTAGTGGAACTGAAAGTCATTGGAACACAGTTGGGGAAATGCTGATGCACTGGAAACAGGCCTGGGCGAAGAATCAGGAAGCCTGGATTTTCATTTGTGTTAGGTACCAGATGCCAAAAACTTCCTTCAAGGCAAGTAAAGGCACTTCTGCGTTTTTACTTCTTCAACATATAATAAGTATCTATAGTTGCTAGGCTGGAGATACAGAAATAAAGCATAGAGTCTGACTGAAGTCCTGTGAGGGAAACAGACAAATAATATGATTCTAACACAGTGTGCTACTTGCTCTAGTGGAAGGAAGAACAGGGAGATTTGGGAGGATTGGGAGCACACTTAAGATCGACTGGAGGGAAGGCTTCTCGGGAGGTGATTATCCAAGCAGGGTTTTTGAGGGTCAGGTGGAGTGGGTGCTCAGAAGAAAGATGTTTCCAACAGGAAGGAGCAAATGCAAAGATGTGTTACTGTGAACACTGCATACTGTTCAGAGCAGCTGGCGTCAGCACAGCAGCAATGAGGGAGAAGGCCTGTGGAAGGCAAGGGCCAGGTTGTGAACTGTTTCACATACCATGCTAAGGAGTATGTATAGAATGGATTTTTTAAAATAATGGACTAATTTTTCACATTTGGGATTTACAGGAAGTAGCCTAGAGATTGGATTGCAGTTACGGAAAGGTGAGATTATTGGCTGTGTACCATGTTAGGAGGGTGCCTGCTCATGCAAACACATGCGCATGTGTGTGCGCGCGCGCACACACACACACACACACACACACACACATCCCACACACACAGTAGTGGCTTAGACAAAAGTTTACTCTTCTCTCCCATGGAAGGAATCTACACCGATGATTTAAAGCTCAGATGCTGATGCTGCAGTCAGATGATCCTGACTCCTTTGGACTCTGGTTTGGTAGCCTTTGAACATTTCTCACCGTCTGATGTGGTTGCTTGAGCTCTGCCATATTCCTTGAGAGCTGGAAGGTGCAGGAGGAGCACTGGAATGGTAGAGGGGCATGTGCTATATGTAAATTAAAGATATTTGGGGGACAGGACTAGAGAACACTTTCAGTTAGAGCTTGTCGTTTATAATGTGGTGCCGTAGCTACAGGGGAAATGTCAAAAATATAATCTTCATTCCAAGTGGCCATGTGCCCAGCTAAAAATTGGGAGTTCTGTTAGTAAGGGAGGAAGACGAATGGGCCAGGGGGTTAAACCGCCGGTACCTCTGCTGCAGAGTCATGTGGGAATGCAAGGGATTTGTGAGGAGGAAGGGACTAAGGCAGTGGAGACTGAAGAGAAGAGGCTTCCTGCAGAATGGGGAGCTCCTGCTGAGTGGATGTGGAAAGGAAGAGGAGGGAGGCCCTGAGTGGCATCTGCTTGGGCGGCTCAGGAGATGGTAGTGCCTTTCAGCAATGCAGGTTCGAAGGAAGAGAAGGTGTGGGGGGCAAGAAAAGAACAGTGACATTTGGATGTGTTGAGTTTGAGATGCCTGTGGCACACTCGGAGAGATCTGGTGGGCAGGTGGGCATACAGGTCTGGGCCAGAGAGAAGAGGTTTTGGAAGTGCATAGGATTGCCCAGGAAGCATGTACAAAATGAAAAGATGGCACTTTGAAGAGAAGAAAAATTAAAGGTTAGGATGAGAGAGTGGTGTTTAAATGAAAATCAGAATGGAAAGGTATTTGGCAAATGACAGAAAGGATTTTAATAAGGGAGTAATTCATGCCATAGATGAATCTAGTAAGATCAAGACTGAAGTGTCTAGAAACGAGGAGTTAACTGTGTGTGTGTCTAGACAACTCTGTGTATCACATAGTATATATATGTGTGTAAAGTTGTTTAGATTAAACCTCATGATCCTATGACTTGTTAAAATCACTCAGGGTAGTTGGTTGCTATTTTCCTGAAAAGACCTCTAGAAGTGGTCTTGCATATTCTGTGCCCCTAAACCCTTGGCAGCCCTCACTGGGCTTTTGTCACTGAGACAGGATAGATACTGAATCTCTCAAGCTAAAATTATGGATATATTTACTGCGAAGTGAGAGTATTTTTATGGGTATGGTGGGGTAGATGTTTAATACAAGGATTCGTATGCCCTAAGCATCATGAAATGGTTTAAAATATATGATAAAACGTTATTCTATCTGCTACTGCCCACCAGCTTCTTGAGCTTTATAGTGTCAGGCTGAGTGAGGATTAAGGACTAGGCAGAACTGCAGCAAGCTTGGCTAGGTGGAACTGGACATAGTGAGTCTTTGTTCCTTTTAGGATAATCCTATACCTAGAGGTTTGATTAATTCATAGGCACAAAATAATTTTGAAAACTGGACCATCTTTTATGATATAATTTTAACCTAATTGCACATATCTAGTGTTAGATTTATAGGTTTTCCTCCAATGAGTAGATACCTTTTCCCCCAAAAGCTTGGAAAGAAATTTTTTGAAAATAGAATTTTATACCCGAGTTTCTTAATTGGGCATGCAGTTCTGTTAATAGTGAGACAACACTGCCCTCTGGTGGACAAAATGTGTAACACTTTCAGTAGAGGGTCACAAGTGCTGTTTGCTTTTTCTGCAGGCAGATTTCTTGCAGATTCATTTTGAAGGTCAGTTAGTATGCTTTTGTTCTTTCTGCCTAATCTAATCTGGAGGTTTATAAAAATTGCAGTGGTGTACAAATACACATTAAATCTTTTGTGTCTTAATCTCATTTTGATGTTACGAAATTAAAGATTTTGGAATTTTTATGGCAAAAAACAAACTTCAGTTTTTGAAATAGACATGTTAATCAGCTATACCCTCAGATAGACATTTTGGTAGGCTGTTGATAATAATATTGCCTGAATATAAGATGCATTAAAATAATGTATGAAACCCAGTCTGGAGTGCTGTTTTTTCCCCTTGTATATAAAATTTGCAAAAGCTTCCAAAGAAGTCAATATTATTGGATATGTAATAACTGAAAGACTAATGTGGAACGTCCTAAACTGTTCTTTAATGGATAGGTTTTTGGTTGCTGCACTTGTTTTGCTCTGTATTAAATTATGACATAGGCTGATAACATGAGTAGGATATTTTTCTTAATTTTGGGGGGTTCAATCCTGAGTGAACATTTTTACACACTTATTATGTAACAGATAACTCTACTAGAAAATTTGTGTATTAGTTTAAACCTCAGAAGACTCCTCTGATATTAGTGTGCCTCCCCTGCACTCCCAGTTTATTTCATAGATGAGATTCACTGAGGTTTAAATAATTTAACCTTAGGTTCCACAACAAGGAATGATGGGACTGGTATGCCAACCTGAGTTCAATGCCTGAGTCTTCCCACAATACCCTACACTTCAGTGGAGAGCAGAGTCAGGTGCCACTATACCCCTAAATGCCAGTCTGTATGAAAGTGGACTGTAGGGGCGCCCAGGTGGCTCAGTGGATTAAAGCCTCTGCCTTTGGCTGAGGTCATGAATCTAGAGTCCTGGTATGGAGACCCACATTGGGCTCTCTGCTCAGCAGGGAACCTGTTTTCCCCTTTCTCTCTCTGCCTGCCTCTGCCTACTTGTGATCTCTGTCAAATAAATAAAGTCTTTAAAAAAAAAAAGAAAGTGGGCTGTAATTCTGACTTTGTCATCAGTGGGTGGTGTGATACTGGATAAACTATTTAACTTTTTCTGTTCGTTTTTTCTTTTTTCTTTTTAATCTTGAAACCAAAATCTTCATGTCTCCCTGAGGTTTTGGGGAATAGGAGATAGTGGTTATGAGTCCATGCCCCATCCCAGTCAGTCAAAGGCATCCCCTCTTTTATCTGCCTCACCTGTTGGACTATTGTGTGAAATATAATTTGAAGGCACAGTTTTTGCTCTTAAAATATTTTTATGTTGTTGGTCTGTATGATTTCTTTCTTAGGTCTCGTAGAGCTCATTATTTTTTGAAAGGTGTTGATGCAGTGCAGTACATCCTTGTATTTTCCTTTGGGAGGGAAAGAAGATACCGCCTAAGGCATCACATTAGTTAATGCATGTTCTTTTCTTTTGGCAGCATTAGGGTGCTGATGACAGGGCCATTAAATTAGGAAGAAAGCAAATTCTTACTGGGGCAGTCTTCTGTGTCTCAGGATACCAAAATGTCTAAATTCTTTATCCACCATGATTGGAGCATCCAGCCTGCCCCTTTTTCCCTGCAGTGTAACTTCAGCAACCCAACCTTCCTCATCCAGAGGGAAATTATAATACCAGGAATGTGATAGAAATAAAAAATACATAAAAACACTGTTCTGTTTGCTTTCAACACTGCAGAATTAGAGATTTCTTGGCAAGATACAGAATAGCAGTGAGTAAAACTAAGCACCTTTTCATCCATGGCTTAGTTTTGTTTCCCCCCAACAGTTTTTTCCCCTTGTTATGTCTGTACTATTCATATGTTGGAGTATCTAGTCTGTATTCATTGACTTGATAAGATAGTGGAGCTAAGAAGGCCAGGGTCAAATCTTAAGGAATAGATAAGTTTATTTCAGTATGTCAGGAGACCTGCAAACAATTTTACAAAAAGATTTCTGTTGTGAGATTGTGAGGGCAGCCCTAGCAAATGAACAGGGATGGCTCAATGTAAAATCCAGCTAACTACACTAGGAAAAGCAGTTTAGAGAGCTTGCCCTTTTGATGACAGATTGTTAAATATTTAAAATACGTTCTCTTCATTTGTCCTTGGAACAGCTAATGTGGTGAACTTTAGTTAGTTCTTGGTGAAAGTAAAGAGAATTTTTAAAAGAAGTGTGAGACCCCGTTCTTTTTTTTTTTTTGTCCATTTTCTTTTTTTTTTTAATTTCTTTTCAGCATAACAGTATTCATTGTTTTTGCACCACACCCAGTGCTCCATGCAATACGTGCACCACCTGGGTACCCCAACCTCCCACCTCCCACCCCTTCAAAACCTCAGGTTTTTTTTTTTTTTTTTTTAAATTAATTTATTTATTTTTTCAGCGTAACAGTATTCATTGTTTTTGCACAACACCCAGTGCTCCATGCAAAACGTGCCCTCCCTATTACCCACCTGGATACCCACCCTCCCTATTCCACCCACACCTGTTCCCCCAAACTCCCACCCCTGACCCTTCAAAACCCTCAGGTTGTTTTTCAGAGTCCATAGTCTCTTATGGTTCGCCTCCCCTTCCATTTTTTTTTTTTTTTATAAACATATAATGTATTTTTATCCGCAGGGGTACAGGTCTGTGAATCGCCAGGTTTACACACTTCACAGCACTCACGATAGCACATACCCTCCCCAATGTCCATAACCCCCTCCCCCTCTCCCAACCCCACCTCCCCCCAGCAACCCCCAGTTTGTTTTGTGAGATTAAGAGTCATTTATGGTTTGTCTCCCTCCCAATCCCATCTTGTTTCATTTATTCTTCTCCTATCCCCCTAACCCCCCATGTTGCTTCTCCATGTCCTCATATCAGGGAGATCATATGATAGTTGTCTTTCTCCGATTGACTTATTTCACTAAGCATGATATGCTCTAGTTCCATCCACGTCGTCGCAAATGGCAAGATTTCATTTCTTTTGATGGCTGCATAGTATTCCATTGTGTATATATACCACATCTTCTTTATCCATTCATCTGTTGATGGACATCTAGGTTCTTTCCATAGTTTGGCTATTGTAGACATTGCTGCTATAAACATTCGGGTACACGTGCCCCTTCGGATCACTATGTTTGTATCTTTAGGGAAATACCCAGTAGTGCAATTGCTGAAAACCTCAGGTTGTTTTTCAGAGTCCATAGTCTCTCATAGTTCATCTCCCCTTCCAATTTCCCTCAACTCCCTTCTCCTCTCCATCTCCCCATGTCCTCCATGTTCTTTGTTATGCTCCACAAATAAGTGAGACCATATGATACTTGACTGTCTCTGCTTGACTTACTTCACTCAGCATAATCTCTTCCAGTCCCGTCCATGTTGCTACAAAAGTTGGGTATTCATCCTTTCTGATGGAGGCATAATACTCCATCGTGTATATGTCCCACATCTTCCTTATCCATTCGTCCGTTGAAGGGCATCTTGGTTCTTTCCACAGTTTGGCGACCATGGCCATTGCTGCTATAAACATTGACCCCGTTCTTTTTAAAGGAAAAGTGACTAAAGATTATTTGTGGTGGCAAGTTCCCTAAAATGTGCTGGGAACTGAGATTTGTATAGCTTTGGTTCTTATATCTAGGTAATTAAAAGTAAGAGAAGAAAATAGGGGCGGGAAGTAAGTTTCTCTTGTTTAATACATTTAAATAATCTCTGCAAATATTTATTGAGTGTTTGCTATGTACCCAATACTGCTAATCACTGTTTATAAAAAGCTGATGAACTTAAAAGCAAGATGATATTCATGCTCAGAGTCATTAAATAGAAGATGATGTATTTAAGTGCCAGATAATTGGGTTAAATCTCATGAACAGATGACTAATTCCATGTTAAAGATCCTGCTAGAGACAGACATAGACTTCTAAAAGGAGACAGACTGTCGAGATCAGGAGCAGTGTGGGAAATCAGGGATATGTGGTCATCATATTATATATACAGGAGAGGAGAGAACAGAGTGGGAAATGAAGGAGTCATCAGAGGCTTCTTGGAGGGATGCAGATGTGTTCTGAGTCTTAGAGGACAGGTAGGATTTGAATATGTGGAAAGAATGGGGAGAACATTTTGTTGTGGGAGAGATGAGTGTGATGTTGTGGAGAACAGTAGAATACTGACTCAGGTGGAAAGGTGAATGAAGGTATGATCATGGTCTTTTTTTTTTTTTTTAAGATTTCATTTATTTATTTGACAGACAGAGATCACAAGTAGGCAGAGAGGCAGGCAGAGAGACAGGGGGAAGCAGGTTCCCTGCCGAGCAGAGAGCCCGATGTGGGGCTCGATCCCAGGACCCTGAGATCATGACCTGAGCCGAAGGCAGAGGCTTTAACCCACTGAGCCACCCAGTCTCCCGATCATGGCCTTTAATATCAGTTTAGAAAGTTGTGATTTGGTCTGTGTCCTGAGAAGCTTTATTTAATCCCTTTGAGTTTGATTGTCTGTTTCTTTGAGGGTCCTCTCTGTACCTTATAGCCTGTCTCGGCTTTTGAATCAGTCATTCTGAAAGGCACGCATTTATTTACAGGTTTTTCTTCACAAAATGAGACTTAAACTACACCTTGTTACCTTGACTGGAATGTGACTATTTTTGAAATTCCATAGTCATCAATTTACCTATTATATTCAAGGTGAATTACTTCTACAGATAGTTTGATTTTAATTATTTTATGTTTGAATTTTAAAATTTATATTTTTGTGATATTTTGTGCTCATTCTCTTGTGCCGAGTGATAAAGACATAAAAATTAAATCCTATCTAGCAATATATTAATGAATTTATCTTGTAAAAGAAGACAAAGTGAAAGTAAATTATAATTCAGCCACTATGTGTCATAAATATTATTATATGTTTTATTTATCTGCTGTTGTATTCATAGTATGTTATTACACTGATATTTAGGAACTCATTTTTACCCCTGAATTTGAGTTTTAAAGAGATATTTTACAATTAGTTGCTAATGGCAGTTTTTCTTTAGTTGTTGTTTTAGGATTAAAACTGCCACTTCTGATGTTTGAGGTTTAGCAGGTTTGGCGGGAGGAAACTTGGGTGTGGTGGACGTGTCTCCAGGCCATCTGAGCTTTCCTAGCAAGCGGTGAAATGAGTTTGAAATCTGCAAGTCATTGCTGATATTCTCCTCTCCCCTCTCATCCATTTGCTTGTAACTATACATTTTTCCATTTCCATTGTTTATGATCTTTGACATCTTCTGATTTGGATATACTAGTTTGTTCTTTGACAATGTAAAAAAAATATTGCCAGATCCTTTGGTGCATTGAAAATTCTTTGAATGACTTGAACTAAAAGGAAAGTTTCTTAGGTGAGGGGGTAAGAGCTGTGAATGCCTAACATGAAACCCTGTAAGGGAGGATTTCTTAACTTTAGGGGGTCTGTGAGCCCTCCAGACATTTTATACAGAGTTTATATAAATGTCCATCTGAATGTTTCTTATTGGGAGAGGGTCCATAGCTTTCTCTAAGAGGTCCACAATAGCAAAAAATTAAGAATTGCTTCTCTGAGACTTGGGGAACAGAAAAATAAGTTTAAGGATTATATTTTTCTAGTGCTACAAATATAACTATTATCCTAAATCAACAACACTAACAAGATATTTATTGTAAAATAACAACTTTTAAGTAGATCAGTTACTGAATCTATATTGTCATTGTTTTCTGTAAGATATACCTTGTACTGGAAAGGCCAAAAGGATCAATTTATACTTTCTTTTTTCCATTTAAAAAATTATTTATTTACTGTATAGGGCTCACTTGCTGTAATTGTTATAAATAAGGAGAGTGGTGAAAATTGTTTTGGGTCCATATATCCATGGATTACTGTGTAACAACGTTGTCGTCATCTTGATAAAGAATTAATGAATACCTTTTAACTTTTACAGTATGGTAGTTATCTAGGATATAGAAAATTTGAAATGAAAAGTAGGGAAAGCAGTATGAAATCATGAAAATATAAGGACCCAATGAAAAGTACAGGCCGTATATATATATTTTTTTTTATAAAAGATTTTATTTTTATTTATTTGACAGAGAGAAATCACAAGAGAGGCAGGCAGAGAGAGAGGAAGGGAAGCAGGCTCTCCCCTAAGCAGAGAGCCCGATGTGGGACTTGATCCCAGGACCCTGAGATCATGACCTGAGCTGAAGGCAGCGGCTTAACCCACTGAGCCACCCAGGCACCCCAGGCACTATATGTTTTAAGAGTAAAAGGGAGGGGATGATCATAGAGTTGGGTTAAGCATGGAGGATCTCAGTGAATAGACTTTTTGTGGGGCCATGAGTAATGAGGAAGACATAGTTGGAAAAGAGGGAATAACTGTATACTGGTTTTATGGGAATATAGCCATGGATTAGTTTACCATCTTCTGTGGTTGTTTTTGCTACTAGGGCAGAGTCACCTATTTGTGTAAAGATGTTATGGCCCATGGAACTTAAAATATTTACTGTTTAGTCCTTTACAGAAAAGGTTTGCTGACTCCTGGGTTAAAGAATTACGGCTTTAATTTAGTCACACTGGGAACTTGTTTAAGATTTGTTTTGTTTTGTTTTGTTTGGGGGATGGGAAGGGCATATAATGGGACCGTGGTGACAGCCGTGCTATCAGAAAAGTGCTTCAGGAAGATTAATAAGGGGAAAATACTTGGAGTCTGTTAGAGGATATGAATTCCTGTTGAGGTGGGCAGGCTGTTCAGGACCAGTAGCGAATTCCTAAAGCAACCATACCTCCTCTAGAGAAGTGATAGTAATAATAGAAAGGAAGGGATAGATGCATAAGACTTTAAGAACCTTGTTATAGTCTTGGAGACTAAAGATACAGGACATGTGAGGACTCTAAAGTGACAGGAGAGATTAATATTACATCGAAGTAGGAATTCTCTCTCAGAAGCTAGTTTTTCAGGGAAGGTAATCACTATGATTCTGACATGTTGAATGTGTAACATGAGACATCTGTCAGACAGTTAGAAATTGTTGACTCTTTGCCGTTTCTCTGCTTCTCTGGACAGACTCAGCTCTCCAGGGATGGTAGGCACAGTTCCTAGAGGAGGCTGCCCTGAGACCCCATATAGGATCCTAGGAAAGAGAGAATCTCTTTCCTCAGTCCAGGTTTCCTTCCTGGTAGTGCCTTTCAAAATGAGAAGGCAGGGGGTTCACATGGTGAAATATTGTGGATATGTAACGCATGGTTTGTTGTTGGTAATGACGTGGCCACTGTCTGCAGAGAAGCACAGGGCAGAGCATCTCAAGTTCGCCCATCATACAGAACTTTTTTTTTTTTTTTAAAGATTTTATTTATTTGTTTGACAGACAAAGATCACAAGTAGGCAGAGAAGCAGACAGAGAGAGAGGGAGGAAGCAGGCTCCCGGCCAAGCAAAGAGCCCGATGCGGGGCTCGATCCCAGGACCCTGAGACCATGACCTGAGCTGAAGGCAGAGGCTTTAACCACTGAGCCACCCAGGCGCCCCCATACAGAACTCTTCCTTTGCATTCTTCACATGAGACACACGTCTCTTCTAGACTCCTCCTGAGACACCTCCTCACCCTTCCCCCCATGCCAGCTAGCTAGATATGTGAACTGCTTCTAGCTGTGGTTTATTTTGTATTTGTTTTCTCGTTATGTTGTCATTAAGCGAAGTTTCTCATATGTTGTCAATATCATAGGCTGGCAGATAGGAATCGAGACTTTTAACTCTCCTCGGCAATATTCCTTCTGTATTTGGCCTCCTTCATGCTTGTAATTCAGAGGATACAGATTGGTCTAGAGTTCTCCTGTTTTCTCTCCTTTTTCTGTTACCATAGTCCGATGTCTGGTCTGGCTGATTGGCAGTTTCTTCTGAATTGACTAAATCATTGACATCTTTCTCTTTTTATTTATAGTGGTCTCTATGTGACTAGTACTTCCCACTCAACAGAAGTGTGAGGTGAACGGAAGCTCTGGAGAGATGTCAGGTCTGGCCACCTGGAATTATCAGTGTAGAGCCCCACTTTCAAATACCGTCTTGTAGTTTTCAGCTACTTTTTCATGTAGCCTTTCTAATTTTAATCTTTTCTTTTCTTTTTCTTTTTTTAAAGATTCTATTTGTTTATTTGAGAGAGAGAGAGCTCACGAACATGAGAGTTCAAGAGCATGAGCAGGGGAGGGGCAAATGGAGAGGGAGAAGCAGGCTACCTGCAGAGCAGGAGGAAGCCTTACATGGGGCTTGATCCCAGGACCCCGGGATCATGACCTGAGCCGAAGACAGACACTTAACCAACTGAACCACCTAGGTGCCCCTCTGATTTTAATCTTACAGCAACCTTGGGAGGTAAACATCTTGTTTACCTACATTATTGTTTGAATTGTGAATCCAAATTAATTACAAATTTTTATTTTAGTACAAAAGACTGGGAAAAAAGTTGACTTTTAATAAGTTTTTTTTAAAGTAATAGGTGAAATCTGAGGCTCAGAGACAAAATTATTTGCCAAATTATATAGTAAATAAAAGCAAAGATTGATTTCTAATAGTAATAGTAATATCAGCTAGTTTGTACTAAATATTTCCTATGTGCTGGGTGCCATTTTAAGCACTTTATGTGTATTAACTCATTTAGGATTCTTTTGCCACAGTTTGTCTTTTGGATCACTATTTATTCCAAGCTCTTGCATTTTATTTATTTTTTTAAGATTTTATTTATTTATTTGAGAGAGAGAAAGGGGAGAGAGAAGGAATAGGGGTCAGGGCAGGGGGAGAAGGAGAAGCAGACCTGGGACTCAATCCTAGGACCCTAGTATCATGACCTGAGCTGAAGGCAGATGCTAGCCATCTGAGCCACTCAGGCACCCCAAGCTCTTACATTTTAGAAGGCAGAGAATGCTAAGTGAGAAGAGCAGTGAGCTGAGAACTAATCGATTCTTGATACTATCTATAATTCAAGGGTGGAAGAAGAAGTGTAACAAGCCATGGAGAGAGAAGCAGGGCAGAAGAGGTAGAACCACAACCTGGACAGCATATTGCTACACAAGCCGATGGGGAAGACAGGTTCTAAAAGAAATTCTGTTCCCTTCCATCCTTTGGCTGAGCAGATGTGCACTGTTGTTGAGGCTGGGCCTAGAGTTGTTCTGGTGCTGATTCCCTGCCATCTAGCTCATGGATGCCCTTATTGATCCCTCCAGAGAGGTGAAATTAAATTTTACATTAATGTAGTTAATAAGAGAATTTTTGAACAGAATCTCTTACTGAAAGAGGGAGAGGAAATAGAAACAGCAAATAAAGGAGCTTATAGGATAGAGAATTATGTAAGTATGGCTTACTGAGCCCTTTGGTTAGCTTGCTTGCCCCCTTGAATGCCATTTGGATACTTACCAACTTTTCTATGTTAGGGGACTTTAACTTCCTCATATTATTTGCTTTCAAGTTTTACTTTTGTGTATGAGTAGGGACCCCCTCAGGTCACTTCTTTAGCTCCAGACCATACTTTCCTTCAACTCTAGTGCTGTCCTGGCACTCTTGGGTTCTGATTCCATCCTGGGCCCGATACATGAGGAAGGCAGTTTCCTGACTGTAAAAATTCTCCTTGCTTATTACATGTACCTGAGTTTTATGCCCTTTTGAACTGGCCTTGCAGTTGGATATTTGTGCTTCCTGAGTGTCTCAGTGGCATGGGAATACAGCAGTGAAAAAAATAGAAAAAAACCAGAGACTTCATGGAAGTTTTCATTGGGTCTTTGGAGGCTTATATTTTGATTATGTCCAAATAATATATATTTGATTACATTCTGAATAATTAGCCAGTTGTCAGTGCAAGAATCTACTTAGAATAATATTGGAAATAACCAGACTATTCAATAGTAACTAAGTTGTATTACTACTAAAAATGATATTGACATAGTTTATATTAACAATAACATGATATAAGTATTATTGTAAATAAGTTGATATAAGCAGTCAACAAGAAAAAAAGGTCCAGATCCCCAAACTGTGCTAGATTAGAAGACAGGAATGAAGTATAATCCATGTGAGATAATTTTCTTTTGTTTCCTTCTGCTGTTGGGTATATTCATATTTGGGCTGGCAACTAAACTGCCCCCCCCCTTTTTTTTCATACTTTGGTCTGAGGGTTGTTTCTTGCTCTCCTGATCTTCTAAACTTATGTCAGCCAGGTTTCTTCAACTTTATACTCTTGATCTGTAAAAAATCAGTTAATATTCCATATTATCCGATATAGTCCCAAATTAGGGCAAGGATGTTTTCCTTAAAAACTTACCAGAAAGGAGCACCTGGGTGGCTCAATGGGTTAAAGCCTCTGGCTTCAGCTCAGGTCGTGATCCCGGGGTCCTGGGATTGAGCCCCGCATCAGGCTTTTTGCTCAGCAGGGAGCCTGCTTCCCCTCTCTGTCTCTGCCTGCCTCTCTGCCTGCTTGTGATCTCTATCAAATAAATAAAAAAAAAAATCTTAAGAAAAAAAAACTTACGAGAAAAAAAGGAGTAGTCTTATACTCAAGTTGTTAACTGTTTCTGTATTAAAGATGTTTTGATTATTTTGAATAACAAAGAACTTTTTGGAGAAAACACATTAGCTTGAAACAAGTATAGATAATGCTAGTTGGGATGTTTACAGAAATCACTAAAACAGATTTTATATTACTTTTATTTTTTTAAAGGTTTTTATTTATTTTATTTGACAGAGAGAGAGAGAGAGATCACAAGTAGGCAGAGAGAGGGGGAAGCAGGCTCCCTGCTGAGCAGAGAGCCTGATGTCGAACTTGATCCCAGGACCCTGAGATTATGACCTGAGCTGAAGGCAGAGGCTTATCCCACTGAGCCACCTAGGCGCCCCAACTAAAACGGATTTTTAAAAGGAGAAGAAAACATACTTACACAGGTTTAGTAAGTTTTCCTGGGGAAATGATCCTAGAGTTGTGTAAAAAGTCACTGTAATCTAGCTTTTTAAAGATACTTCCAAAAGACATACAGTAAAGTTACGTTGTGTGGATCACCTAAAGTGAATGGATACTGTAGATTAGGATAGAATTTCCAGTAACAGCATCAGACAGATTTAAATATTGCTGTATCTCAATTTAAGGCAGAACTAAAGATGTAATACAACTCAAAATAAGTGTCCATGGTAGCAAAGATCCTAATGACAAATCGCATGCAAAAAGCTTGAATAAAATAATTCTCTGAAATATTAGTTAATAAAAGCCAATTTATTTTTTAATTGCTTTATGTATGTTGTTAAATATATACAAAATTAACATAGAGATAAAATACACACAAAATTAGCATGAATTACGTGCAGATTTATATGAATATGGACAGATTAATAGTAGAAGTGCTAATAGAGAAAGAGATGTATTAATTTTTTTTTTTTAAGAGGTAGAGAGAGAGAGAGGAAAGGCAGAGGGAGAGGGAGAGAATCTTAAGCCCAACATGGAGCCTAAAGTGGGGCTTTGATCTCATGAATCTGAGAACGTGATCTGAGCCAAAATTAAGAGTTGGATGCTTAATCAACTGAGCCACCCAGGCACCCCAGATCTATTAAAAGTTTTTTTTTTTTTTTTTAAAGATTTTATTTATTTATTTGACAGAGAGAGAGCACAAGTAGACAGAGAGGCAGGCAGAGAGAGAGAGGAAAGCAGGCTTGCTGCTGAGCAGAGAGCCTGATGCGGGACTCGATCCCAGGACCCTGAGATCATGACCTGAGCCGAAGGCAGCGGCTCAACCCACTGAGCCACCCAGGCGCCCCTCTATTAAAAGTTTTAAGAGTTTATTTGAGCAAGAATTGACTTAAATCAGATAGCATTCAATATAGGAGATAGAAAGGAGTTCCAACTTGAATAAAATGAAAAGACTTATTGGCAAAAGGGAATGGGAACAAGGAGGTTATAGCAGGCAACAAAATGGGCTAGTTATTACAAAGTTCCCTTCCTATAGGGGATGGCTGGGGTCTGTCAGGCATATTAACTAGTACCAATTAGGTGATTCATTTCTAATTGACAGGTTCAACATTACATTTCTGGGAGAGCCAAAACTGTAATTAAGTTATATCTCAGTTTGGTAATGTGGAGATTAGCAATAAGAGACTCCATTTGATACCTATTGTCTTGTTTTTATCTTTTATTTTTTATTAATTTGTGTTGTCTGGTTTTTAACTAAGTTACATTTCACCTTAGATTTCACCTTAGAGTCTTTTTTTGTTTTGTTTTGTTTTTTTAACAGTATTTGGGAGTATAAAGCTCTGGCATCATATCAATCTTGGTATTGCCCACCCCTCCTCTCTGCTTGGATTTATTTCATGCTATATCGTCCTAGATTCTATTTATCTCTATGTGACGCTTAAACTTTCAGATGTACCTTATAATAGAGACAAGAAACTAATATATAAAAACTAAATTTTTGTAACTCTGAAATTGGCATTGAGTTTTTTGTTTTTAAGATCTAAGAACCAGACTTAAAACATAAACTAGAGGGGCGACTGGGTGGCTCAGTGGGTTAAAGCCTCTGCCTTCAGCTCAGGTCATGATCCCAGGGTCCTGGGATCGAGCCCCGCATCGGGCTCTCTGCTCAGCAGGGAGCCTGCTTCCTCCTCTCTCTCTCTGCCTACTTGTAATTTCTGTCTTTCAAATAAATGAATAAAATCTTAGAAAAAAAAAAAACATAAACTAGAAACTGCTTCCTTATTTATTGGAATTTGCTCGGTGAAGAAAGTTATTTCAAATAAGGAATTATTGTTATCAGTTCTTCCACATGGATTTAGGAATTAATAAAAGCTAACAATAACATATCATGGTGATAAGAATTGGCATCATAGTCTTGATTTGTGAAAAAGGTTTAATTCTAAAATCTCATACTAAATTGGATGAGTTTGCTTGCCTATCTGTTTGAAGATTTTGAGAAATAACACATTATATCAAATAATAATTTATTACCTACAGCTTGTCATTTCTGAACTAAAGGGGCAGTGCCAGTGACATGAAAATGGAGACACATTACTGATTTGAAATTTTGTTCTTCAGGAATGCGTAGTTGTTCATTTCTTTTAAAACTTTGTTAGAAGATTTGGACCTGGCATTTATGTTTGTATACATTTATGTATCAGGTGTGGTAAGACACACAGACATGGAAATAACTGTCATGAAGGAAGAAGTTTATACCCACAGATTTCTAGAAAAAGGAGGCATAGTAGGTGTGTAAGGGCACATGGGGAAGGAGGCAAAGAGAGTCAGGGAGAACACACAGCCCGGCTTTTAACGAGGTTTTTGCAGGAAGGAATGGGCAAATAGGTTAGGTCCCTGAGTATGTTTAGGATTGGATAGTTGTTTATTATTATTATTATTATTGTTGTTGTTATTAATTTCATGGGTTCTGGTAGTTCCTGATTGTCCAGTACAAGCCCCTGATGTGATTCAAGACAGGAGAATATTGGTTTAAGAGTGTGAGAGATTTATGTAGGAAATGGGGTGTGGCTGTAGATTGGTTTGTATATCAAAAGTACACTCCCTTGGGAGTCCATTGCTATCTCCAGGAAATAGCTAGTGGGGTGCAGGAGGGGTAATGTGGCTCCTCAAGAAGGAAGCTCCAAATGCCAGAGCATCAGTACAGCAAATAAGAAGATATAGTTAATATAAAGTTTGTTAATGTTCAAAATAATTTATAATTTAAATTTCATACCTTATTAAAAACATTGGTTGTAGTTAGTTGGCAAGTATATTTTTACTTATAAAATATTCCTTTAAATTTTAATAAAAAATAAATCTAGCTTTTTAAAATTCACTCTTTCAGTGATATTTCTAGAAAAACAATTATATTTTAAAGAAGAGGTATAAACAGGATATTGGTTTGGATTTTTTAGTGGTTCTCTCCTCTCAATGTTTTGGTACTATATTTCCTTTCAGAATAATGGCAGTGTTATTAAATTGCATTTCAGACACAAAACAAAATATTTTCAGGATGGCACTGCTGTCGGTCTAAATAAAGATGTAAACTGAGGCAAGCTGGAATTACCAGAAATTGAGTTTATTTAGGGACAGCGGAGCAATTGCAATTTGGGAAATGCATCCCGTAGCAAACGATAGGTGGATCCACTGAGGGTTTGGCTCAGGCTTTATCCGTGGCCAAGGAGTCCAGAGTGGAGGGCCAGCCAGAGTTCAAGCAGGTAAGTTCATTGGCTTGTGGATGGAGAGAGAGTTGTGGCAGATGTTCACTGGTCAGGAGATAAGTCCTGGTCTTCTGCAAATCAGGCATTTAAAGGAATCAGTCTCTTAGTTACTAAGTTCTGTTTTTTTGTGGGTGCCTGTGTGAATTTCTCCATTTCATATCCCTTGGTTCCAATTTAGATTGAAAAATCCTTTCATTTAATCTAGTTATGGACTCACGCTGTTTTTGAACATAGTTTTTAGAATGGTGCCCATGAGATAGTAGAGAATATGTAACATTTATTTTCGAGCTTTACTTTTTGATATAGAAGGTTTTAGATTAGCAGTCTAAGATAGTATTATAGTTAAAGCCTAATGTGAAATGCTAGATATTTGAATTTGGGACATTTGTGAGGGGGAGCCATTTTTCTTCATGGTCCCTGGTAGTTGGAGTTGTGTAGCCTTTGTAATAGCAGTAACTTTATCAAGCATCCTCATTCTTGTATTTGAGTTTTTTTGTTTTTCTCCTTTAGCGTTAGCCTAGTAGCATGTAGACTGGATATATGGATCCAGAGACTGCAAGAAAGTAAGCTGGAGGAGGGACATTTCACATGCTATTGCTTTAGCCCTTCAGCCCTTTGTTCTGTTTTTAATAAGGCAACATAACTACTAAGTATTGGGAAGTAGTATGGTTTGCTGTTTCTTTCCCATGGGTTCATCCATTGACTTCGAGTTGGCACTGAAGAGGTTGCAGGCTCAGGATGTAACTAAAAAGCCATGATAAATAGCCCAGCCCTCAGTTAGCCCTTGAAACTACCAGGAAACTTTGGTCTTTGACTGTGTTTCATAGGATCATGGAGAGTTGCATATAATAGAAAACTTGAATTAAGTTCTTGAAGTAAAGGTTTATTTCTCTCCAGTGTGAAAGAAGATGGGGGTGGGAGATCTATGGTGGGTTTCACCCCCCTAACTAATAGGATGCCTGCTGTTAGGGAAGGCTGCTTTGGCTCTGGCCCCTTTCCATATTCCCCTCAGGGGAAGAAGTTGGGGAGGGCAAAATTGTAAATGCTCCTATTTTTTCCCTATTTGTTATTGTTGTTATTATTATTATTATTATTATTTCCCTATTTTTTTTAATTAGGCATGCCTTTCAAAAAAGCTCCTTTTTTGAAAGTCATGCCTGATAACTTCCATATTCCATCTCATAGGGAATTGGTGATTCATTGATTGGATAATGTTTATATGAAACCGGCAGAGGTTGCCTTTGCTTTTCCAATCAACTCAGGAAAAATAGCAGCTCTTCTTGGAGAGGTTTTTGAAAAGTTGGCAGTTTTAGTAAAAAAAAGTGTGATATTAATACTAAAAGTCATGACGATTATGAAAAACAATAATAATAAACCTTGAGCATTTATTATACACTAGTTGTAACTCTGAGTGCTTTATATATTTATATGCATAGTTCATTCGTCCTCAGAATAACCCCATTTTTTTGGAGGAGGAAGTTGAGCCTCTCAGAGGTTAAATAATTTGCTTAAATTGACATAGTTGGAAAATAATGGAACCCAGATTACAAGTCTGGATCATGTGCTTTAACCACACTTTAATACAAATTTATAATTTAAAAATCTGCAGCTGAGAAGTAAGGAAGCTAAAGCTGGAAGATTTTAAGGCATTGTCTCCAGGTGAATTGAGTAGTCAGCACTAAATTACTGGGCACTATTTCTACTGTTTCTGTGTGCTCTCTCTTGGTGCACTCTCTAACCTTAATCCTCTTATATTTGGGCCAGTCTTCTGGAGAGGTGGCTATTTTTGGCTTGCTGTGGTTCTAAATCTTGCAAATTATGTTCTTCCTTTAGAATTCTTTTACTTGGCAAGGAGGTTCTCAGGAGGCGATGCCATTTAGTGGTCAGGAGGGTGGACTTCATAGCCTTAGTGCCTGTGTTTGAATCCCGCCCTTGCCAGTTTTCGCCACGTGATTTCAGACAAATTACATACCTGTTTGTGTTTCAGTAGTCGTATTTGAGTAGCTATCCCAAGGGCTGCTGGTAGGAATAGAGGAGTTAATACAGTAAACCTGCCTACTGCAGTGCCTGGCACATAGTAAGCATTATATACATATTTTCTTTTCTGATTTTATTATTTAGCAGAAATGTACACTCCAAAGTAGACTTCACACATTTTCTAGAACTAACCTCTCAGTAATGTAAATGGAATGAATGAAAATAACCATCAATTGCTTTGTATTGTTGTCTGCTTTTTATACTGATTGGAATATTAAGATGAGTTCTTTTTAATGTTTGTATTAGCCTCCATTACCAAGGCTAAGGACCAGTGTTACATTATGTTATTATGTTATGTTATGTTATGTTATGTTATTGTGCTGTTTTTCACCTCACTTTTCTCATCTGTTAATGTAAAAAACTGTTAGTTTTTATATTTAGTATGTTTATGGAGATTGTGTTGAAAGGTACTGCATACATCCAAGGTAGTATTAGTGATGTAAAAGTTTATGCCATCATATTTAAAACTAGATGTGAATGTCTTTGAATTTTTTAGATCACATTTCCAAAGTAATATCAATTACCCATTAAATATTAATTTAATCACAGGAATGATAATGTAATCATCAGTAAAATGACTTGAGATGGCAGCGTCATTTAGCAGTTCGATAAGGACTGGCAACGCAGGATTTGTATCTTCCTACAGCAGTTTCTCAACATTGTATTTGCTTTTGCCTTTTCTGTTTAAATAACATAAGAATTAAACCCTTTTAAAGGGAACCCATGCATTTCCTTTCACATATGTCATTCCCTCATCAGAGAAAATGCTGCATAATACTGAGATGACAGCCCCACCTCTGATGTCACTGAGGATGGTACAATCCTCTCGGAGCCTTTGCTCGGGTTTCTGCTGCCGCACTGGGGAAATGGTTACATTAAAGCTAACTCCCGTCATCTCAATTATCTCCTTGGAAGTAGTTTTCACAAATATAGAAAAGCCCTACGGTGGTTGTTTTCGGTAAGCTACCAAGGTAGAGAGAGACAGGCAGAAAGAGGGCGAGTGAGTGATCGAGAGAACAGGCAGCTTAGCCTTTGTGAGAGAGGGACTGAGGCGGCAGCTCCTCTCAGCTGAGGTTTCTAGCGCTCAAAGTGCGTCCATTGACATCACCGTGTGCAGTGCAGGGCAAAAGGGGCTGCCAGGAAATTTGAAACTAATTTGCTTCCAGTTGACTAGACAGCAGATTTTGAATTAGCTGGCTTTTTTTCTAGCTAACTTTTCTCAAGCATTAAGCAGATGAACTGGGCATTTTCTATGATCAATGGGTAACTGCTGGAGCTACAGTAATCTCTGTGAGTAACCTCTATTTGTAGGTCTGTGCAGGCAAATATATTTTTATATCTCTATCTCTTGTAAAATGCTGCTGTGAAATGATCCATCTGTATTATTGACTGCTTTTGCTTACTAGTCTTGTCTTTTGACTGTCCCAGTAGGAGACTCCTGGGGCTAGACCAGGTTGTGCTGAATCCTGACATAGGGCAGAGCATACTGCATTATTTAGGGATGCCCATGTCAATATTTTTTTTAATTCCCCAGTCATCAGATAAATGCCACCCACCCTCGGAATGCTTTTGCCCAGTACTTGGCTTTAACCTGGAATGTTTCTTTCTTTCTTTTTTTTTTTAGCATCTGATATTGGGTTTTCCAAAATTTTTATTTTTAAATAGAAAACAATCTTCTTACCTGTGATTATATTTCCTTTCATTGTTTTTTGTTGTTGTTTGTGTTCACCCAGCTTTCCTGAGAATACAGTTCTCTCAGCCTATTTCTCTACTCTCTGTTTGTGATGTATTATATAGAAAGAAGGAGGAAAACGGGCTACCCCTGTAGTTTTAGAAAGACATAATATTGTGGCGCTGGATGGGGATAGGGGAGGAGTTTCTCTTAAAGAGCTCAAACCCCTTTCCATCTGCATGCGTGAGGTATGGCTCTGAGTAGCGTGGAAGAGAACCAAGGTTGGCCACAGCATAGCACCAAAAATGTTCTGTGAACACTCTAGTTAGGCTGAAATTGTATCCCCTGGAGGTTTATAATCGGTATTTTAACTCCTCAGTTAATACACAGAGCTGTGTTTTTTGTATCTATTGAAAGTGTCACTTTTAGAGTAATACAAGGTTTATTTTTCTCTCACCAGGGTACTTGACTTTCTGTAAAATTTGCATTTCAGATATACTTGGAATTATTCCTCATGTTAGTTTGCATCTGAATCCTTAGCAAAACTATGGGTCTCTTTTTGAGCATGAAAATCACTGAATGCAAATATGAATCAGCTGAGGCTTGATTCTGTTCAGACTGGAGGCTAAACGAGGTTGTTTACCATTGCACCTAACATCTGTCTGGAAACACAGCAGTGTAGAAAAGTCCACAGCTGTACTTGATCCTCCCTGCTAGGAACTCCAGCTGCTTGGCATTCATGTTTTAAAAAAAAGAAGACAACTTGAATTTTGAAACATCAGTTTCAGTTTCTTAAATATTGAAAATTTCAGAGAATATTTTATATAAGAATTTATATTAATACTACCACATTCATAATAACTTAAGCAGAAGAGAGCCTGCTGTAAACTAAATTGTGTAATTATTTAAAAGTTTAAACTTTTTTTGCTTTTCAGAATAAAATAACAAAAAGTAAGGGTCAGTTGTTCAAATTGGGTTTTTCAGAGAATAGAATGGTGGTTATGAGGTGCTGGGGGGTGGAGGAAATGGGAAGATGTTGATCAAAGGGTATAAACTTCAAGTTATAAGATGAGTGAGTTCTGAGAATCTAATATAAGGCACAGTGACTGTAGTTAATAATTGTTTTATACACTTTGAAGCTACTGAAGAGAGTAGATTTTGAATGTTTTCACTATAAAAAAGAGATGGTAATTATGTGACATGATGGAGATGTTAGCTTAAACTATGGTGGTAATCATTTTGCAGCCTATAAGTATCAAATTAACACATACTCCTTAAACTTACACAATGTTGTATGTCAGTTGTAGCTCAATAAAGCTGGAAAAAAATTAAAAAATAAAATTGGATTTTTAAAAGTGTGGATTCCTAGACAGGAAGAAGTAGTAGAGAACGGATAGAATGGATGAAATCAGAGAAGCAACTCTAATCAGAATAAGGCTGACAGGAGAAGCACAAGGTATGAAAAGAAACAAAAGTTATGAGAAGTGGATGACGGTGGAGGACCTTATTGTTCGACAAAAGGAAACTAGCTTTAAAAAACAATGATTTTAAAGCTTAAATTCCACTATTACAGTGTAGTATTTCTTCTCTGTGGCAAGAACAGTGTTCTGCACACTTGCAGAGACTTCGATTTAAAATTAATGGGCTGTTCCTTAGCACACTCATTTTCCCTTCTGGATGCTGAATGCAGTGCCACTCCTCAGCTTGCAGAGCTTCCTCCGAAATTGACTGGGATAGTAAGCTAGGATCATTTCCCCAGGGATTAGCAATGAATGGGAAAAAATGGGTTCTGAGTCATTAGTATGTGAAATACCGCTTGTGGTAAGCACAGCTGTAACTATTAATCACTCGGGAAAAGAGTGTTCAATTAATGCAACAGTCTCCATTTGTATGCACATGCTAATAGCTTGCGTAGTAGTTGGCAGGCCTTTTCCTGGTTTTTGCAGCACATAAATAAGTACCTGAAATATGTGTGTTTTTAGACTTATTAGTGACCAAACAGTAGCCAGCATTCTCTGTGAATTTTATTAGGGTAAAGGGTGTGTACCAAAATACAGTGTGCTTAGATTACTCATTTAGTAAATTCTCATTACTCATACTCATTTTCTGTTATTTTTATCATACTAAATATATTTTCTATTGCTTAGGGAAAGCAGACTAGATTTTTTTTTAAAGGCAACTTTTTCTATTGCATTGCAAATCTGAACAATGTGTACATTCATCACTATTACTGGAGGGGTTTGTTGATTATTAGACCTAAAAACATTGATCACTGTTATTCACAGTTAAGGATTATAGTTACTTATACGTGAAATGTATTTGAGTTTTTTTTTGTTTGTTCTTTTTTTTTAGCTCTGTAAGGCTTTTTGTATTTGCTTTGTAAACTGGACCTTTGTCTTCCAATTTTTTTTTTTTATTGGTTTATGAAATTTCAGGCTAAAGGGTAGAAAGTGGTCACCCTCCTGTTTGACAAGTCAGGGGAATTTAAGCTTATTTCTGTAAAATTTCCAGTGTTAAAATAAATTAAGAATTTATAGTTCTTTTATCACACTAACTCATGATATAAGTCTTAAGGTGTTTGCTAACTGATATTCATTAAGGAACAGAGAGTACCAGTGACATTAGTGCATTTTATTTTTATTTTTAAATTTAATTAATTAATTTTGCATTTTGAAAAAAGATTTTATTTATTTGAGAGAGAGAAAATAAGCAGGGGGATGGGCAGAGGGAGAGGAAGAAGCAGATTTCCTGCTGAGCAGGGAGCCCAGTGGGGGGCTTAACCCCAGGACACCCCCCCCCCCAGGATCATGGCCTGAGCCAAAGGCAGATGCTTTACTGACTAAGCCACCGAGGCGCCCCAACATTATTGCATTTATGAACAAAGTACATGGAAAGGAGAGAAAATAGATTTTTACTGGCTAAGTTAGCTGCAATTTATAAAGAAATGAAAATCTGCTGATTTGTACTCATAAAAAATAGATTACAGACCCCCTAGTGTACTCTCAAAAGTACCTCATCAGAGTGAATTTGTCCATGTATTTTTATTTTACAAGTAATATATCCAATGACATATACATTAAAAGTCTTGGGAGGGATGCCTGGGTGGCTCAGTGGATTAAGCCTCTGCCTTTGGCTCAGGTCTTGAACTTGGGGTCCTGGGATCGAGTCCCACATCCGTCTCTCTGCTCGGAGAGAGCCTGCTTCCCCCTCTCTCCCTGCTTGTCTCTTTTCCTACTTGTGATTCCTCTCTCTGTGTGTCAAATAAATAAAATCTTTAAAAAAAAAAGTCTTGGGAAAATAACCTGTTTTTAAAAATTAAAAAATCTTACCCTTCCCTCCTTTAAGCTCTAATGTTATTTCTTTAAGGCTGTTTACAGATGTTTACAGTGCTCAAGTTTACATTTGCATTATTTTAGGATTTTATTTTATTTTATTTATTTTTTTTTGCATGAGTAAAGTTGTCATTGACCATTCACTGTGAGAGAAATTTATTATGAGATATAGAATAAAGAAGAGATTATATCACAGTAGAAGCGATTCTCTTCCTCTCTTAAGGTTTTCAGGATAATTGAAGGGCAAACCTAGACCAGAGTGAGCAAACCCTTCTCTTGTAGGAATGAGAGACTGTATGCTTCTTTAGTTGTTGTCTATTTGATTAAATAGTTGGACCTTTCAGTTACGAGGTAGGAACTCTTGGGATTATCTTTTAGAATAAAAAAGTGGCCATTTAAATATAGTCAGAACAACTAAATATTGTAGTAGGTAATATTGTAGTTCTGTGGAGAAGTGCTTCTCATACTTTAATGTGTATACAAATAGCCTGGGTTTCTTTTTAGAAATACAGATTCTGATTAGGCTGGCACCAGAGTCCGCATTTTTACAAACTTCTGCATGGTATTTGTGCTACTGTCCTGAGGCCACACTCTTGAGTAGGAAGATTCTAGGACAGTACTTCCAAATAGAATTTTCTGTGATTACAGAAAAATGTTCTATATCTGTGTGGTGCAATATGGTAGCCCCTAACTACATATGGTATTGAGCAATGGATTTTCAATTTTATTTTATTCTAATTAAATTTAAGTAGCCATATGTGGCTGTACGTAACATATTGGACAGCATAGCATTTAGTAAGATAATCAGTTGAGAAACTTATTCTTAATGGTAACAGCCCCTTTAGGGTCGTGTTGAAATCTGGAACTGTGGACAAGATCGTCTCCTCTTAATTTTACCACTGCCTGAGCTTTGTCAGCAGTAGACAAGTGCATAGAAATGGAGTTATTGGACTGCAAGCTCCCTGATGGCAAGAGCCACGTTGGCCTTGTTTGTTGCTTTGTTTTCCAGTGTTCAACACATACTTGGCTCACAGTAATAAATGTTGGCTGAGCAATTGGAAAAATTAGCTAGCTGTAACATTAGGAAGAATCCCCATGTTTCCAATAGTCTATTCAAGCCTGTACTTGGGACTAGGGGACAGAAGGCTGATTGCACTGACATGTAGTATTTTGCTTGTGTTTTGGTAGGTTTCTTTTTGTTTCTGTTTTGAGGTTCTATTAAATGGTATCCTAGGACACTCTTCATTTATTTTTTGATCCAACAAATATATCCATTTTGCTAGGTACTAAGTTCTGGGGATATAATGATAAAGAAAGCAAAGTTCCAGACTTTTGCAGTTTATATTCTCATGGCAACAAAACAAAACAGTACAAAACAAAAACAAAAAACCTCTTTCTAAAAATGACTAGGTCCAATTTCTAGGGAATGTGTATGTGTAGAATTCATAATTATGGTTCTTCTGGGGCTCTAGGCATAGATATGACAGTCATATTCTCTTGGGAAAATGACATCCTGTTGCTCAGAATCCCTCATGATAAACCTTTTTACTTGCTTCACGTTTCAGATTCCCATGTCCTAGTCTGCAGTAGACTTGCGAAGTAGTTCTTTCTTTTTTCCTTGAACCATTTTCTCTCAAGGAGTTTGCAACCCAGAATGGAAGAAAATCTATTTCATTTACTGGTCCTCAGACAGGATTATTCTTAGAAGACCACAGTCTTTCTGAAGCCCATCTTATGGAGCAGGCTCATTTCCTCATGATTTGAAGAACAACAGGTTTTTAAAATTGAGATGTAATTGACACATAACATTATATTGGTTTCAAGTGCATAATGATTTGATATCTGTGTATGTTGCAGAATATTTGCAATAGAAAATCATAGATTTGCAGCATGGAAAATCTAGTCAACATCCATCACCATATATAGTTAAATTTTTTTTTCTTGTGATGAAGGCTTTTAAGATCTACTGTCTTAGCAATTTGGAAATAGTATGATACAGTATCATTAATTATAGTCACTCTGTAGCACATTACATCTCCATGACTTACTTATTTTGTAACTGGAAATTTGTGCCTTTTGATCCCTTTCACCCATTTCACCTAACCCCCACCTGCCACCTCTGGTAACCATCAGTCTGTTCTCTGTGAACTTGGATGTTGTTGTTGCTGTTTTTAGATTTCCACATGTAAATGAGATCATACAGTATTTGTCTTTCTCTGTCTGACTTATTTCACTTAGCATAATGCCCTAGGGTCTATCCATGTTCTTGCAGATGGCAGGATTTCCTTCTTTTTTATGACTGGATAATATTTCAGTGTATGTGTGTGTCTGCGTGTATGCATGCTTGATTTTCTTTATTCATCCGTTGGTGTGTACTTGGGCTGTTTGCGTGTCTTGGCTATTATAAATAATGCTGCAGTGAACGTGAGGGTGCCTGTCTTTTCGATTAGTGTGTTTTCATTTTCTTTGATTAAATACAGAAGTGGAATTGCTGGATCATATGATAGTACTACTTCTAATTTTTTGAGGTTTTCCATAGTGGCTGCACCAATTTACATTTCCACCAACAGTGCCAAGGGTTCCCTTTCTAACACATCCTCCCTAACATTTGTTATTCTTGTGTTTTTGATGCAGGCCATTTTAAGAGGTATGAGGTGTTATCTCACTGTTGTTTTGATTTGCAGTTCCCTGATGATTAATGATGTTAAACATCTTTTCAGGTACCTGTATGTATATCTGTATATCTTTGGGAAAAAAAGATGTCTTTTCAGAACTTCTCCCCATTTTTAAGTTGGATTTTTTTCTGCTATTGAGTTATATGAGTTCTTTATATGTTTTGGATATTAACTCTTACCAGATATATGATTTTCAGGTATTTTTCTCCCACTCAGTAGGGTGCCTTTTCATTTTATTGATGGTTTCCTTTGCCAAACAAGAAACTTTTTTAGTTTTATGTAGAAGTTTTTTTTTTTTTTTTATTCCATTTTGTTTGGAATCCTTTATTTCAATCCTGTTCCTGTTTCCCAGAAGTGGATGGCTATTTAATATATAAGCCAAAGCACTCTTGAAATTGATTTGTTAGCATTCAAAAGTATCCCATTTCTTTTTCAATATATTAAGTTAAAAAAATTACTAGGTTTAGTTCATCACAGGCAAAGCACCTTTACTAAACAACAGGAAACAATTTGTTAGGGAGCTGACCAAATTCACAAAGTGGCAGATTCCTGTTAGAAAAAGATGATTCCTAAAGGAATATAAATAGATATCCCCCCCCAATGTATATATATTTCACATGAGTGTGAAAAGCTCTTCTCCCCTCCTTCCCCTCCCTCCTACACACTTGATACTACATTTTGATTCCTTTAAGGGGAAGAATAAATGCAGAAAAGCTATGAACTTTTATTAATTCAGATTCTACTAGTGTGTGGTTTATATTTAGGTAAGTGCTAAAGTTCTTTTTTTATACTTCACAAATCCCTTTGTCACAGATATAAAACCAAATTTGGGCAATACTAATTCAGTAAAACTTTCTGGAAGAGAAATAGCTATTTCAGTATTCACTTGGATTCTTACATTAGGTAGAGACTGACAAAGGTGAAGGAAAAGCTTTAACAAGTGAGGTGTAAGAGCCCACAGCACTTGGCATAGGCTGAACAGCAGCTTTGTGGGAGCATGTTGAAGTTAGAGGGGGCTGGGCAGAGGGCATGAGGTGATACTGGGTGTGGATACTGGCTGGAGTGGGAGATGCAGGAGCTCCTGCATCTTTGTTCTGTCCCTTCCACCCTTGCCCAGGCTCAAGCATGTGTCAGCTCACCTGTGCTATTGCCAGTAGCCTGGGCTGTTACTCCTTAGTCTGTTTATGTTTGTTCTTTGTCCTCTGTATATCCCTTCAAATGCTACTGGAATAAACTCTTTTAACATGCTAAACAGACTTTTCATGCTTTGGCAATATTCACTTTTGAATCCCCTATGTTTAGTATACAGCAGGTAATTAATAAAAGTTTATTGAATTTGAAGGAATTTTGGAAATGATAGGCATTTAAATGGGAAGTATCTATGGTCCTGTTTCAAAAGGGGACAGTAAAAGAAGAATTTGGTCTTTAAAAAAAAAAATTACCCTAATAAGTAGTCCTGATTTTTAAAAACAAGGAATAAGTCAGAAATTCTAAATAAAGAGGTCAGGATTAATATCTTACGAAGTTTTGTTTATTGTTAAATACAATTTAAGTGGTGACCTGAAATGCAAGCAGCAGAAGTAACTGCTCTTGCATTCTAACAAAGAAATGGCTTATTTGAAAGGAAGGATTTGATACTGCGCTGAGTCCTGTGATGAGCGTGCCAACCAAGAGCCATGCGATGTTCAAGGCTGTTTTTGCTCCAAAGCTACAACTGGATGATTTTTTATTCTTTATTGTGTCTGATAATATTACTGGTGTTAGAAATAGAGATCTAACAACTCAGAGACCTCTTAGTTTTTCCCAGGAATTTACTCCTGAGAAACAAAAGACTAGGAATCTAGTCCCGACTTGTAATTCTTGCATAACACGTGGTTGAACATTGTCCCGTTTACCTTGGTCAGGTCAGTTTGTCTCTCAGAACATTGATTTTTCTTGGTCTGCACTTGTCATTAGAAAAGTAAACCTAGAACAGGAGAATGGACTGGAATAGTAAAGCAAGCTATTTGTCGTGCAGGGTTTTGATTTTGTCCTTATCCCTTCCCTTTTGTCTCACTTTCTTGACCAGTTGCAAAGATGTTGTATCAAGATATCACAAGTTGTTGCCCACAACTGAAGCATTTTCCATCCTCCTTTATGTGGTTCATTTTAATGAAAAGTATTAAAAATAGGGTGGAGAGATTATTTAATTCCTTTGAGGCCTCTTTTCTTGATTTTTTTTATGGTCGCTCCTCTTTGGGCTGGCGTTCCAGTGTTTATTTTAGTGGTGGCTTTACAGGTGGCAGTTTAAAGTGTTAGAGTAACGTGGACTCCTGAATAATAAAGAGTAACTTTTCTTCCTTTTGTTGAATGGATTTCCCTGTAATCTGTTAAATATATGTATGGCTTCAATGGTCACTATGGGCAGTTTTGTTAAAGCACTTCAGACAGGTTAAAGATTGTAGTCTTTTGTAGCTTTAACCTATGAGCTAACATCATGTCCACTTATTTCATGTATTTGTATGATATGTAATATGCAGCTAAAATACTCTTGAGGTTTGTAAGGGGAGAGGTGACTTCTTGCAAGCGCTGGTGGTTAAGGGAAGACTTAATTAGAGAAAGGGGATTTGAGTCAGGTCTTGAAGGATGAAAACAATCTGGTAATTTAGAGATGGGAAGAAAAACTATGTCCTGTGGGGAAAAGAGATTGAGCAAAGGCAAAGGCATGTATATATAGTTAACTTTATTTCCAGTATATATTTGAGAGAACCTTTTCAAGGTATTCATGTGCTGTACCTCTCCTTCAATTGGAGAAGTAATAGTGTAACATTTGAAAAGAGAGTTGAACAGGAGAAAAAGAGTAGTTTAGGGAAAATAGATTGGGACTGGTTTGGGATTGGGACTTCTAGTTTAAGGAGTTCAGACTTTAGACTATTCTGTAGGCAGTGTGAAACTACTGAAAGCAACATAATTTTTGGTTTAGGAACAAAGTGGGAAAATGAGCCTGGACATTGGATAACCATTTCAGAAGATTTTTAAATTTCAGGGAAAAGATTGAAGACACACATATTAGGGTATCTGGTTACCAATAAAGGTAGAGGGGCAGGGAGGGATGTAAAGCATAGTAGAGGTAGAATAGAAAAGCTCTGATTTTTTTATTTGTTGTGTCATGTTGGTAGAGTATATCATTCAGTTGAGCATGGTTTCTCACCTAACTGTAAGGTGGCTGAATTAATTCTTAAATCCTTCAACCTTTGAAATTCTTTATTCTTTGGTACTTGAATTTTTCTAAAGGTATCTAGTTTAGAGAAATAATGAAAAACATTTAAAATCTAAAGAAAGTATTTCCTACTGTGTGCTAAGTACTTCTCTATGCATTTTAAGCTCTTTTACTATGTTAAAGAAAGGAAAACATCTTTTTGGATTACTTGCTTTTTTTCTTTCATAGCATATTAACAATAAATTTATAGTTTTAAAGTGCTGAAGAAACTGATTATTGGAGAGAAAACTGGTAAGAGCTCAAAAAAAGCATAAAATATGAAAAATGTTTTAAAAAAAGTGTAAAGAGGGTCTAAACAGATGCCAAATACAGGATATTTCCCAATTCATTTTGTGAAGCCAGCAGTACCCTGGTATTAATGCTGGGAGAAGATAATGCAAGACAACTGCAGACCAATATTCCTCACCAAAAATAACTAGAAACCTGAATCTAGCAACATATGAAAAGGATTATACACTCTGATCAAATGAGGTTTATTTTAGGCATGCAAGGTTGGTTCAGTATATAAAAATCAATTAACATAATACACCATGTTACTAGAAAAAAATATGAAATCCACATGAGTGTTTCAGTTAACAGAGAAAAAGCATTTGACAGAGTTGGGCACCATTTCATGATAAAAACTCTTGACAAACTAGGAACTGAAGGGATCTCAGCTTGATAGAAGGCATTTGTGAAAAATGCACAGCTAACATTAAACTTAATGGTAAGAGACTGAAACTTTCTCTTAAGTTTAGCAACAAGACAAGGTTGTCTGCTCTTACCTCCTCCTCTTCTTCTTCTTTTTTTTAAGGATTTTTATTTATTTACTTGGGGGAGAGCAAGCGCATGAGCTGGGGCTGGGGGGAGGGGCAGAGGAAGAAGCAGACTCTGCTGAGTGGAAAGCCTGACTTCCCTCAGTCCTAGGACCCTGAGATCATGACCTGACCTGAAGGCAGACACTTAACAGACTGAGCCGCCCAGGCATCCCTTCTCTTACCACTTCTAATCAACATTGTACTAGGGGGTTAGCCAGGGCAGTTAGGCAAGGAAAAGAAATAAAAGGCATCCGGATAAAAAAGAAAAAGTGAAACTATTTATTTTCATGGGTGACATGATTTTGTATGTAGGAAATCCCAAGACATCCACAAAAAAGCAGTTGGAACTTAACATTGGGAGATGGAGAGGAGAAGGAAGTTGAGGGAATTTGGAAGGGGTGGTGAACCATGAGAGACTATGGACTCTGAAAAAGAAACTGAGGGTTTTGAATGGGTGGGAGGTAGGAGGTTGGGGGAACCAGGTGGTGGGTAATAGGGAGGGCACGTATTGCATGGAGCACTGGGTGTTGTGCAAAAACAATTAATACTGTTACACTGAAAAAAAAAAAAAGTTCAGCAAGGTTGGGGCGCCTGGGTGGCTCAGTGGGTTAAGCCTCTGCCTTCGGCTCAGGTCATGATCTCAGGGTCCTGGGATTGAGTCCGGCATCGGGCTCTCTGCTTGGCAGGGAGCCTGCTTCCTCCTCTCTCTCTCTGCCTGCCTATCTGGCTACTTGTGATCTCTGTCTGTCAAATAAATAAATCTTAAAAAAAAAAATTAAAAAAAAAAAGTTCAGCAAGGTTGTAGGATATAAGTTCCTTATACAGTGACCAATTGTATTTCTCTATGCTAGCAATGAAAATGCAATTTTAAGATATAACAGTATCAAAAAGAATAAACTACTAAGGGATAAATTTAATAAAAGTAATGCAAAATTTCTACATGTAAAATTATAAAAAATTGCTAAGAGAAATTCAAGAAAATTAAATAAATTGAAAGACAGTCTGTGGCATAGATCGAAAGATGTAATAATAATATTGTTAAGATTGCAGTACTGTACAGATTCACATAAGTTTCTCACAATTTCTGCTGTCTGACAAGCTGATCCTAAAATTCATGTAGGAAATACAAGAGGCACAAAGTAGTCAAAACAACTTGGAAAAGGATGAACAAAATAGGACTCACGCTTCCTTATTTTAGTTTCCACAGAGTTATAATAATCAAGATGGTTTAATACCAGCTGCAAGAAAGGCTTCTAGCTCAATGGAATAGAATTGAGAGTTCAGAAATAAACCTTTATACATAGGGCCAGTTGATTTTCTACAAGGATATCAAGGCAGTTCAGTGGGGGAGGGAATAGATTTTTCAACAGATAGTGTTAGGACAATTGGATATTCACCCGAAAAATGAAGTTGGATCTCTACCTCATACCATACACAAAAATTAACTCAAATTGGATCAAAGATCTAAATGTGATAGCTAACACTGTAAAACTCTTAGAAGAAGATAGGAATAAATTTTTGTGATCTTGGACAATAATTGTTACATATAATGCCAAAAGCACAAGCAACAAAAGAAAAAAAAAAGATGAGTTACATATTATCAAAATTAAAAACCTTTGTGCTTCAAAAGACTATCACTAAGGGGAAGGACAACCCACAGAATGGGAGAAAAATATTTGCAAAGTATATATCTGATAAAGAACTTCTGTCAAAAATATATAAGAACTCTTACAACTCAATAATAAAGAGATAAGTAACTGAATTATAAAATGGGAAAGGATCTGAACAGATATAATTCTAAAGAAAATGTACAAATGACCAATTCATATATGACAAGATGCTTAATATCAGTCACTAGGGAAATGCACATCAAAACCACAGTGAGGTATCATTTAATTCTCACCCGGACAGCTAGAATTGAAAAAAGATGGACAGTAATGGTACTCTCAGATTTTGCTGGTAGGAAGGTAAAATGGTGCAGTTGTTTTGGAAAACTGGCAGTTTCTCAAACACTAAACATAGAGTAACCGTGAGCCCTAGAAATGCCACTCATAGATGTATATCCAAGAAAACTGAAAATAAATGTAGACACATTGTATATTGTGTATAACTTCTTAATAGCCAAAAAGTAGAAATAACACAAATGTCCATTAACTGATGAATGGACAAATAAACAATGGTATATCCATACAGTGAAATATTGTTTGACAGTAAAAAGGAATGAAGTTCTGATACATGCCACACTGTGGATAAACCTTGAAAACATTGTGCTCAGTGAAAAGAGCCAGACACTGAATAGTATATGATTCCATTTTTATGACATGTCTGGAATACACAAATCTATAGAGACAGAAAGAATGTAGATTGGTCAGTTACCTGGAACTGAGGAGCCACAGCTGATGAATATGGGGTTTTTTGTTTGTTTGTTTGTTTTTTGGAGTGGGTGGTGAAATGTTTTGGAATTAGTGGTAATGGTATAATTTAGTGAGCATATTACAAACCACTGAATCTTCAAAGAGGAAAAGATACCAATATGCCACCATAGTAAGAGGGATCTTACTGTTTTTAACTGTCTTTGTTTCAAAATTAGGATTTGAAGAAATGCTCCCTCTTCAGATTTCAGCAAGCCACATTCTCTTAGTCCTGTCTTATGAAGGTATTCTAAGTACAGCCATCACAGAGAAGTGCTTTTGGATTCCATCCTCACCTTACTCAAATTTAATTTAAAAAATATATTTCAGGGGCATCTGGGTGGCTCAGTGGGTTAAAGCCTCTGCCTTCTGCTCAGGTTATGATCCTAGGGTCCTGGGATCGAGCCCCGCATCGGGCTCTCTGCTCAGCGGGGAGCCTGCTTCCCCTTCTCTCTCTGCTTGCCTCTCTGTCTACTTGTGATCTCTGTCTGTCAAATAAATAAATAAAAATAAAAAATATATTTCAAATTTTTTAGAACATGGAATATTAGACGGTATACACTCTCAGATGTACTACTATTCATCATATTTTGCATACTGGGGGATACCATATGTTAACTCATGTTTCCAAGTTAACTTCATTTTGTGTATGCCTTGGAATCAAGTCTTTCATGTCGTTTTAGTGCATATATTCAGATATTTATCTAATATTTCACTAAGTAGAAAGGTTGTAGTTCACAGGGCTTTAAAAATAGTAACACAGCAACACCTGTCCTCTTTCATAAAGTTGTCAAAGTGGTATACTACATTTCTAGTGTACATGAGGATTTTCTTGATACAAAGTAACCAAAACCAAGTTCAGAAGGAAATTGGATTATCAGAGCTGATATAACTGTACCTGTTATCCATAAACTCCCAATTTAAAATTTTCTTCATCAGAACATTTTCATTGTTCTCACTGACTGCCATTTTAATAAGAAAATGTTGTAAATTTGGTTTGTTGCAGTAAATACATACTATTTACTATTTTTACTTCTTACATATTGGGGTTCTGCATAACACACCATTTAAGTTATGCAGCTGGGATCCTGGAAATTTTTCTTAACACATTAAGTATCCTATTCCATTTGACTTCACTCTCATTGTCCAAGGATGTTCTGAAAGCCTTTTTCCCCATAGATATCCAGTAGTGAAGGGGAGGCCTCCAAGCTGAAAAAGTATTTATTGACTCTAAGTAGATCGTATCTGTCTCAGAGATTGCACTGCACAAATACTGTTGGCTAGATCATAAGGTATTTGTTTTCATGCCCAATATAAATATTTGAGTTACTACTTCATGAGTGGTATATGGAAAGTGATATGTATTTTATTTTATTCTCTTACTGCATATGCAGCAACTGAGTTGCATGTGTGAGACTTTATCAAAAGCAGGGTGAAACATGGCATGTGTCATTAGATGCCGCCTTCTGTACTAAAACCTTACCCTCATGTTAGCTGAATGGAAGGGACCACTTGTAAAGTTATGAGAAGAATGTGTGGCAGGGTGGCTGAGGGGCAGGAGACAGTGAAAGTATCAAATAAGGATTATTGAGTACCTAATCTGTGTGGATATTTATTAATACACATTGGAACCTGTTGTTCAAAACAATTTATATCTCCATTCTCTTCTCTTCGTAGGTGATCATGGAGGAAGCACTTTACTCCCACCCAATGTCACAAATGAATTTCCAGAATATGGGACCATGGAGGAAAGTGGAGAAGGCCTAAGAACTTCTCTTGGGTTTGATACAGAGTCTCTGCCAGGTGGCCCACAAGGGCAGCAGGGGGTCCAGCTTCTTGATGATGACCACTCTGGGCCTGACAGTGTTACAGAAGGACCAAAAGATGTCACAGAGTCCCTCTCTCAAAGTCACCTCAAGGAACAAAGTTTACAACCCATTGACTCTTTGATATCAACTCTGAAAGCCACAGAAGCCAGAATAGCTTCAGGAACATTACAGGCTACAAAGGTACTGGACAAATATGCTATTTCTAGTTTTTCAGTTCAGCAGGTGGAGAAGGAGCTGGACACTGCCCCTCATAAAACAAAGAGACAGAGAGCCAGCAAATCATTTCCTGCTGGCCATGAAAAAGGACCAGATATACCTCTTTCAGCTGAAGTTACAACTGAGGAGAATTCTTACTTGAGCATCCAGAAGGATCTGACTGTGCTATTAACTGAAGAAACTCAGGCAGAGCTTTCCAAGGTAACTGATGATGGTAGAAAAGGGGCTCTTCGTGTGCAGGAACCAGCTTGTCCAGTATCCTCCCTGGGGAGCCCAGCGGTGACCCATACCTCGGCGGGCAGTGTTGGTTCTTTGAGGGAAAGAAGGTCTGATCAAGGTAGCTCCACAGGACGCCCTGGCCGGGTCAAACATGTGGAATTTCAAGGGGTGGAAATATTGTGGACAGGAGGGGAGAAAAGAGAGACACAGCAGCCTGTGGATTTTGAGATCCCATTGGAAAGGACGACCTCTCCTGAAAGCAGAGAATTTTCCAAAGTGCCAAGCCGTCTCATCTCATCTGCTGGTTTGTATAATTCAGTTGGTTTAACTGAGAGTGTTTGGGATGAAACCTGGAGCACTTCCTCAGAGAAGCCAGGCACTGGCTCAGGGACGTTTTCCCCTCTGCCTCGTGTTGACAATGGAGAGGATGAAGTCTTCCTCAAGGACAACAAAGAACATCTTGAGAAGAAACCTGAACTGGAGAGAGACAAGGAAAGGTGAGCTCCCATAGTCATCCTACTGTCTGTGATGCCTGGTACACATCATAGGAAACTGTTAGCCTGTGCTTGGCCAAGAGAACTCAACACAGTATCCTGGGGCCTTGTTTTCATAGAGTGGAAGAGAAGTTACCATAGGCTGGATTCCTTCCAAATCCTAAGATATTAAAGTGATCTTGTTATAAAGCTGTCCATTAGGCATAGATTAGGGAGGCAGAATTCTGGAGAAACTGTGAACCTGTCCATTTCTGACATTTTTTATATTTGACAGGTTTCAAGTTTTCCAGCATCAGACAGCTACATAACAGTACCCAGCAGTTATCTTTAATAATATGAAAGGATCTGGACTCTTGACATACCTATAGTCATTGTATCTTACTATAGGCACTTCTTCTGGATGCAATACCAGTGCCTGCACACAAGCTGCAGACATGTGTGAACACAGAGGTGTTGGGTGTGGGCTGCCTCAACTTTCTAAGTGTAGAAAGGAAGTTGGAGGTCAAAAGTAGACTGAATTTATAATTCAGTTGTTCCATGGCATTCACTGAGAATCCCTTCTTACATACTTGTAAGAAGTATGTAAAACATACATGTTTTGATTTGGGGCCTGATTAGTCAGCTTATACATATTGCATTTCCTGCTCTTTCCACACATTTCTGACATCTGCACGAGCTTAGAGCCTGGATAAATGGAAGACAGGACCTATCTTTCATTACTTCTCTTGATTGCAGTCTTGACCATACAGTGACCTTTTGGCGGAGTCATTTGCCGTGTACTCTCATTTCCAGTTAGTACCATCTTTTCTTCTGTTGGTCCTCAGAACACCACATTTTACAGCTTATGTGGGAGAACATGTATGGCAAGGCTGAAGGGTTTTTGTGTTTGTTTGGTGTAAGGAAATGCCTTTTCCTGTGCAGTTAATTAACAAATCCACCTAGAGTGATGCTCCTTTAGGATGGTAATCAGGACTTCTCCCTTCTACTCCTTCCTCCCCAAGCTCCAACACATAAAAATCTCTAGACGTCTCTCAGAAGCAGCCTTGGTGGGTGGCACGGCTCAGTAATTATATTCCCACTGGAATATGCACTTTTGCTATTATTAATTCATTCTTCCTTTCCTCTTTCTCTCTTCTTCCACAAATAGTGTTTGATTGTCTACAATATTCTTGACCCTACTAGATGCTGGGCATAAAAGAACATTCAAAATAGGTAATGGCCTGTGGTCACTGCCGTCATAGAGTTTTCTGCTGAAGATAAACACTGACCATATAATATATTAATAATTATAGGATCATAAATAGTGGTAGGTTCTGTGAAGGAGAAGAAGAGAGACATACTAGAAAAAAGTAATTTAAATTCAGTTGATGGCCCTGAGAAGGCTTTTCTGTGGAAATGATAAGTAGGCTGAGACTTGAAAAATTAATATGAGTTAACCAGGCACAGTACGGGGAGGAAGGATGTTCCAGGGAGTGAGGGAACAGCATGGGCAAAGGAACAACATGCAAGGAGGGCTGCTGAATTGTCTGACTACGTGTGCTTCCTAGAGTTGTGTGAAACAAAGGCTTTATGTCAAGTATGACAGCAGTGTGGCTGAAGTGCAAGGAGGCTGGGGCAGGGGTGGGAAATGAGTGTGGAGGGAGGGGTAAGGAGGAGCTTCCCTATAGGAACTTCCCATTTTATTTCCTAAGCAGCAAGAAGCTATTTAGAAATATAAACCCAGAGTACTATTTGGTACATAGTAGATCTTTGTAATTTAAAAACAACTATGACAATTTTATTATTGATTGAGTCCTCATAATATGTAGGAATATGGATACTTAGGAGGTAGTTTTCTTTCAATTGTTACTGTATTCCTATTTATAGGAATCTGAGACTCAGAGATTAAGTGAAGATTTTTAAAGTGATGTAGCTGGTAATTGGCACCTCCAGCCTTCAGCTCCAGGTTTTTCTAACTCTTGACCTCTTGCTCTTACCGAGTTTTAAAATTTTTGTTTAGTTATCCTGATGTTCATTTTTAATATTTGAACAAAATGCTGCATACTGATTAGTTGGTGCTCCATCCACCCATGTATATGAAATTGTAAGTTGTTTATAGGTTTTCACTGTTTTGTTTAGCCTTGAAATTAACATGTTTGCTGGCTTTAAAAAAAAACTTTAAAGGTCTTTCACTGGCTAATTTTGGGCCTTGAAATTTCTCTGCAGTGCTGCCTCATTGTCAGCAGGGGGCGGCCTTTGGATTCTAATGTAGTCATCCTCTTGAGGGCATTTGGTCTTGTTTAAATCAGAAAGTATTAAAAGACTGATGAAAGTTTAGTGTATTTTTAGTCCATTAAGTTTACACTATATTTATCTGTGTCCATTAAAATTGAGATGACAGTAGCTGTTAATAATTTGAATTTGTGGAGATTAGTTGGCTAAAATGAGAATTTAATATTTTATTCAAATATTCAATAGACCAGATACAGCCCCATACTAGGAAACTAGTTTGAAACTATGTAAATTATTTACAGGGTAGAGTAGCACATGTATGCCAAGAGGTTTGTCAACCCAAATATGATTCTGTGATACCTTCCTTTCCAAATATATTAAAAGAGAAGCCCAAAGAATATAATTGTTGGCTTTACAGAATCTTATCTTTTTTATATGATTGATAGGAAAAAAATAAAAAGAATATTAACCTAATTTTGAAATTCTTCATTCTTATTTCCTGTGCAGGACTCTTGAGCAAGAGGAGCACTTTATGGGAGGAGATGATGATATCCTTGGGCCTGGGTATACAGAAGACTCCACTGATGTGTACAGCTCCCAGTTTGAAACCATTTTGGACAACACTTCCTTATACTACAGTGCAGAGTCCTTGGAGACGTTATATTCAGAACCTGATAGCTATTTTAGCTTTGAAATGCCCCTCACACCAATGATACAGCAGCGCATTAAAGAAGGCAGTCAGTTCCTGGAGAGGATGCCGGTGGCAGGACAGCAGGACGTCCTGAGCGTCTCAGCAGATGGTGGAATAGTGGTGGGCTATTCTAGTGGGATCACCAATGGGCTGACTGACACCAGTGACTCCATCTACATGAAAGGCATGCCAGAGATTGCTTTCTGGGGAAGGTACTAGCTCTATTCTCGTTAATTTCGTGCATTGGTTTTTGTATCATTTTCTGTTTGGGAGATCTGAACTTGGAATATCTAAGTAGCATTTGGCCAGTTTCTGTGGATGGAAGTGAATGATGGGAGTAGAAAGAAATTCGGGTTTTAGGGGCAGGCAGAGTACACCTTAGCAGTTTTGCCAAATTGGCAAGCTGTGGTTATTTGGTGATATTTCCTGGATTACCATATGTAAATTGGTGTGTAAAATAAAAAATATATGTGGGTGAGGAGTAGGTGTTAGCTCCCATGGTGCAGCTTTGGTAGCAGTGGTATGGTGCTGTGAAAAGAACACTGGGAGGTGTCGACTTTTGTTTTGGCACTGATACTGGTTGTTGACTTGAAGCGGGTTGCTTGACTAGGCCAGAAATTCCTTACTTGCAAATTGAAGGTGCTGGGTTAGATGGTGACCAAAGTCTCTTCCAGGCCTTTCCTCTGTGAGGTCCTGCTCTGTTAGGCATTCTTCCTGTTCCTGAGATGGTGGGGGAAGGATCTGATTATGTGAATGCTTCATAGAGCCGATACTTGGTCAAGGCTATGAATATTTCCTCTCTCTACTTTAGGGTTTAAGTCTACCTGGGAAAGAAGATGACACATTACATTGTTTATATGTGCCATACATGTCATTTAGTCATTTCCTGTCTGTTTATGGATTATCGAGCATTTCATTGCTTCTTGCTCATCACTCTCAGGTCATTTACCTGTCCTTTACATCTTTATCAATGGGCAGGGAATATTAAACTTCAAATGATCTTGTGAATTTAGTTTTGATATAATTTTCCTGAATTAAAGTGTGTCGGTGTGTGTATTTTGGGAGAGGTGGAGGGGAGGTTAAATGGGGATAAACTATTTTAAAGCTGTATGAAAAAGTGTCAGTGCTTTTTTTAAGTCAGTATTCATGTTACAGGTTTCCAGTGAACTTCTTTGTGAGCAGTCCATCTTATGTTGAGCATTTTCTAGATTTCATTAGATGAACACATTCAAGACTGGCACATTAGAGCATTGAAGTTATGCATTTCCATATGAAGTGGACCATGGTTGTTGATTGTCTTCTTGGGTCCATGGAGAGATAATTAACACTAGTCTCAAAAGCAGAAGACCTTGGTCTGAAATACTTGGGCAAGCCACTTAGCTTTCTCTGATACCCACTTTATTTACTGGCAAAATAGGGTTAATGATTTCCAGTATGCTATGTGTCTATATTTAAGAGTTAATAAGAGATTAAGCAACTAGCATAGTGCCTGGTACAAAGTAGGAGCTTGAATAAAGGTGTTGTGAATCAGAATTGATTTGGCTGCTAAATCCACATTTAGACTTCCTGTGTCTCTGAGAGAGGTGGCATCCCTGAGATGGAGGGTGTCTCTGGAGGGGATCTTTGAGGGGAACATGTTTCTGAGGAGGGCAGTCCTCCCCTCAGAGAGGGGACCTTTTTGCTTTACTTGTTTGTCCTTTTGTTTCACCGTCATCTCTGATAACTAAGTTGGATAAAATGCAATAGTATAGGCATGCAGATTGTAAGGTTTTGCAGGTGAGGTAAACACAATACCAGGCAAGGTAGGCCCAAGGGAAGATTTATTAAAGGCACTCTCCAGTGAAGTTTCAGGGCTCCGGAGAAGGGGAGCCAGGAAAGTCGAGCGGGGAGGAGGTGGGCACTCTCTCGGGCGAGGTTCCAAGACTTGGAAAGGGGGATCGAGGAAGTCACCCTGGGAGGGAGTTGGGGGGGGGTCTTTTATCGGGCCAAGGCAGGGCATGGGCTCACATTCATATTTGGTGATCAGAAGGTATGGGGTGAGGGCTCCTGATACTCTGGTTTCCTGCATAGGTAACAGGTTACCTATGGAGATGTGACCTGGGCATACACTCTTTTGGTTGGAGAGTCAAGGGTTAAGGAAGAGGGTGGGGAGGGGACTGGAAGATGGGGGGACCTGGGGGGGCTGGGGGGTCATTTCTATTGTTCCTCCTGCATTCCCAGAACCACCGACCCAATACAGATAATTTTATTAAAATTTCAGTCCAACTTTCTGGGGTGAGTTGAAGTTATTTATATTTCAGACCCCCAAAATAGGTTGGGGGAGCTGAGGGATTTTGTGGCTGAGAGGCTTTCTTGTAGAAGCTACAGGGAGGGTAAGTAAATAAAAAGAAGAAATGAACATCAGTGAGTCAGATCAGGAAGGAATTAGGTGAGAACTTTACAAATGTATGGTCTGGTTACTTGGAATAGGACGTGGTCATTATTGGGGCCAGCATGGGTGCCCGTCATTTTTGGTAAGGCAGAGTTGGATAATTAAGAAAGAGTATTAGGGTAGGTTACAGTATTTTAGCATCTCACATTTAGACAGCAGTATACTTCAGGCCATCTCAAGTCAAAGCTTCATTAAATGCATTGTAAAACCATTAGATGTTGGCCAGTAGTAAGACAAACCAAGAAACAGACTCTTAACAATAGAGAACAATCTGATGGTTACCCAGGGGAGATGGTCAGGGGATGGGTGAGATGGGGAATAAGGAATGCAACAGCATTTTCATAGCTCCCCCTCCCTGCCCTGGAACACTGTGTTAATACCAGCTACATGAATTCAAGAAGGACCACCGTTTTGTCTTTTGCATTAATGTCTTTTGATTAATGAAAGAAATGAGTTGGTACTTTACCATTCTATAGAGTGATTGAATCTTCTTGGGTTTTCTTATATATAGTAATTATAATGCTTGCATGATTTACACTAGAATTGCTTTTCCTCATTTCAAGTTTCATATAGAAGAAAGAAAATGCCTTTTCTCTGTTAACATTAGCATGATCCAAGAGAGTGATTAACTCTGTTTTTTTGTCTAAAACCAATTTTCTTTTTTTAAAGATTTTATTTATTTATTTGACAGAGATCACAAGTAGGCAGAGAGGCAGGCAGAGAGAGAGAGAGAGAGAGAGAGAGAAGCAGGCTCCCTGTTGAGCAGAGAGCCCCATGTGGGACTCCATTCCAGGACCCTGAGATCATGACCTGAGCCGAAGGCAGAGGCTTAACCCACTGAGCCACCCAGGTGCCCCAAGTCTAAAACCAGTTTTATCAGAGAAAGCAGCAATTTCTACATCTGCAAGACAAGGGTTTGGCTTAAGCCAGTATGTACAGATAGATGTATGTGGCGGTGTGTGCGTGTGTGCATGCAGGAGCCAATTCCTATCTTCCAGGGGTAATACTTGGAGAAAGTGCGCAGAGTTCACTGTAGACAGAATCTTCTTACCATGTCAGAAAGTTATTGGGATACATTATAAGCTTGCGTTGTTTCAAGAATCAGTTTCGAATACTATTTTTCTTCTCACTTTTAAACATAAATGTTTAAAGTCTTGAAAATACAAATAAAAAATATGAATATAATGAACTTGTTTTTCCCACTTAAAAAAGTCATGAGTCACCAATGACAACAAAAATAATCCAAAACACCCCTCCCCCAAAACAAAACCAAAAAGAGAGAGAAAGAACAGATACTTAAATCAACTGTCTCTTTTAACAAAAAATATACATTATTTGTATTATATGGATGGATGAGCTGGGGATTAAGGAACATCCTTATGATGAGCACCGGGTATTGTATGGAAGTGTTAAACACATGAAACTAGTATTACACTGTGTGTTAACTAACTGGAATTTAAGTTAAAACTTAAAAAAAAATAAGATGGAATTCTAGTACCGAATGAGAAGCATCTTAGAGATGTGCCAACCAAACTTCTCTCTCAGCTCTGGCACTCTTCCTCATGATTCCTAACTAGTGATCATTCTGTCCTTCTTTGTGACTTGGATAAATCTATTTGTGCTCTCTGAGTTGGCATAAGATAATAAATGGTTATAGGTAGAAGAGGTTTGTTTTATGATATATGTCTTTATTCAGGGTTAAAAAATAGAATGGGCCCAGTGATCCTAAGAAATTGTAAAGAAACAGGAATAACTGTTATGTTTTTCTTTACCGTCTCTGCCTTATTGGTGCTTTCAAGTTGCAGCACCAGAAGAATTATAAGTTGAAGAATTATGACATTTTTCAGCTCGAAGGGGCCTTAGGGTAATCTTTCCTGTTTTTATGGTAAAGAATCCGAGTCCTAGTTTGGTGGGCTGGATTTACCTGGTGAGAGATCCTGTACCAGGATTCAAATTGTCTGACTCCTAGACATTCACTGTTCTAGGCTGCCTAGTTTTATATCTTTATTCTTTTTCTAAATGTAATTTCTCTCATTCATAAGTCTATAGAACCAGGAGTCTGACATGGTAATTGTAGAACTTGTTGGTGGTATGTGTTATGTTTAATTTGAGAAAAAATTTACCAAATTGATAATGAACATGTCTCCATAAATTTTTAAAGTAATCAGTGAGCAGGCTTTTAAACATTTCTTCTACATTAAAGCATTCTTCTGCAGATGTAAGGAAGTAGGCTATTGAGCCTGTTAAGGAAATCCAAACTAGAATGCTGACTGTACAATTGTGAACCTGATTCACTTCCCTCAACCAAGCACTGAGGGTCAAAGTGTTAGAATTCAAGGGGAAAATTTTTTTTTCCAATTTTATTAATAAATGTTGTGACATTTACATAAAGAAAGTGCTAAATAAAACAAGTGCCTATGCCTTGTATTTTGTTTCTATCCACCAACCTCGCTGTTCTGTAAGCAGTGGACTAGGGGGTTTGACCATATTAAAGGAATCTGAAGAAAGCTCAGAGGAAAGGGGATGATATGGCTAATGACATGCCTACCTCCCTGATAATGCTTCTTTGATTCTAACTAGAACTGAACCAAGAAATTAAGCCCATCTCTGTTGAAGTATTGATTTTAATGTATAAAATGTCAGCTCTCAACCGGTAGAAAAGATAAGATTACTTAGGCTGTCTCTGAGCAAAATTTTATATCAAAGGCATCCTATAGGTTTTATTAGTAAACACATGATATGTAGTTCTCATAAGAAATCAGGAGAAAGAAGCTAATAATGTTCACATTTTCCAGATAAGGAAACAGAAGCATAGCACAGTTGAGTAACTTGCTCAAAGTCACACAGGTGGTAAGTGGCACACCCGGGATTTGAACCCAGGTAATCAGGCTCCAGAGTCCATTTATTATTGGTTTCAAAACAAAAATATATTTGGCACTGCCTAGGTATATTTTTAAATCTTTATCTCCTTCAGTATGTGTCTTTACTCTGTCATTAAAGATGATTTCAGTGGCAGTATTTGACAGTGATTTCCTTTGAATGCCAGATAACATGTTCTCTATTGTGTTGCTTCTTTAAAGACAAGTGCAAGTGTTTGGGAAAGGTGATGAGGATGTTGTATCACTTCAGCAAGACTTAGTTCTCCCTCTTAGCAACACCTTACAGTCTTGGAGTTAGCCGTGCACTGGTGGCCAAAGGGGATTATTCTTGCCCAGTACTCTTTCTCTCCACTTAAGTCAAAGAAGAAAACATTTCAAATCTGTAATATTCTAGTATTAGGTCCGAAAGGACATTTTTAAAGAGTACATGTGCTCACTGTTTGTCTTTTAAAGGATTATATACCTTTTTGATATCAAATAGATCATTCTTTATAAGGTGAAAAAAATTCTTAAGACCCTGGACTAACCCTGGATAGGAAGAGTTAAATTTTCTCAGGTGCTCTGAGTGCTCTGAGCACTGAATATTGACGAGGAAGCTGCAGTCAGTCAGGAAATAGCTCACCCTACGATTGTAACACAATATTTTAATGAAGGAGCAAAGAAGAGCATCCTCTCCCGTTGTGGTCCGCTACATAGCACTCGGGCTGACAGGGTCAGCAGTGCTGTGTGAAGTCCAGTCACATGGCTCCAAAATTAGAAAGGATAATTAGAGACTTACAGTTGTACATGTTCCAATGGGTTCCTTTGTGTCTGGGTGCTTCTCCCTCGCTGGCTTATCATCTGATGATTGCAACTCCAATCAGTAAGTTCTGGCCTGAAGACCTAAAGGCACAAATGTTGTCACTGTGACCACTAACAGAGCTGAATGTTGTCCATGTCTTTTGAGCTTAGGTTTGGAAAGATAGTAAAAGAGAGATATCAAATACAGTAATATGACAGGAGCTTTGTTTTGGTTCTCTGAAATACATAAAGCCCCTTTTTAAAATCCCCTGTTTAGTGTAATGCATGTATTTTATGCCTCAGTTTCCTAGTTTTTCTTTAAGATACCGCTCAGGATATGCATTACCACAGAAGAGGTGAATTACATCTGTGTGCAACTGGTATGCCTGAGGAGGGTTCTCCAGCCACTCCTGGGTCCACTTTGAATTTGATAGTTTTGTTTTTTTGCCTTCCTGTTGTTCTTCCCCTCCTGTTCTCAAATGGAATGCTGGCATTTAAAATTATCCCCTCTCTTCAGTTTATCTCTTTCCTTAGTTTCTTTCTGTCTAGGAAAAAGTCACATGAAATAGGATTCATACAGAAATTTGTGAAGTATGATTTCAAAAAATATTTTGATGTTCCAACTTAAAACCTGCAGGCATTTTAATGTAATGTATAAGTATTAAAATAAGAAATTAAACTAATGTGGTATTAGTTAAGCTGGTGACTGAGGAAATGATTTGATCTTGTGAAGTCATCTTTAGAGACCTGGCTGGCCACTGAGTACCCAACTTTTCTTGTAACATTAGAAACAGGAAGCTCTGCTGTCTCAGAGGTTCATTATTGGGTAGCTGTTGCTCTAGTAATCTTTTTAGTCCTTTTCTTTTATTTTTTAAAACTAGTTCTGCAGAAAATGGGTTCTCATGTTTTGTCTTTCTGGATCTTCCATCTGCTTTTCTAGAAGCTATAATAGATTTTTTTTTTTTTTTAAATTTACCAAAAGGAGTTCTTGCTCAATGATGCATGATGTGGCTTACCTGGGTTTGAATCCTGCCGTAGTTACTCACTAGAGGTGTGATCTTGAGTAATTATAGAAAATCTAGGAGCCTTTCTAAGTGTAAAATGCAATGAGTAATACCTATCTGGTAAAGGAAGGAGAAGCAAATGAAATTAATCAGGTGACCAAAAATAAGAAAAGAAAATCAAGTGGTGTAACAGTGCCTGGTATACATAGTAGGAGATAAATGAATCAAAATTTATGTCCATGCCTCCACCATGTCCTTTTTCAGCCTCTGAGCTGCCAGCACTGTCCTCCCAGCTCCATGCTGCCTGGCACACTTATTATTGGACTTCCTGAAATATCACTTCTTTTCATAAAGTACAACACACTGTGGTCAGGTGGCATAAATATTTAGATTTGGGATCAGAAGACCGGGAGGTCTAGTCATCCTTTTTACTAGCTGCCTTTTTACTAACTGATGTTGGGTAGGTTGTTTGACTTAAGAGAGCCTCTGATTTCTTATTGGTAAAATGGAAATAAGCTTACCACTTTATTTATAGTTTTGTTGTAAGAATTTGCTAAGTTCTAGTTTGTGGATATTTATTTTAAACCTATTGTGAGTTTTGTAGTATTCTGAGTAATAGTCTAAGGGATATAAGAAAATAGGTAAGAAAAGCCTAGTAAAGAAAAAAAAAGATGCAAGGACTTGGCGAATGTTTGAATACAGGACATGAAGGCTGGGTCAAAATCACTGTGAGACTTCAAGCTTAGATTACTTACTGAATCCAGAAGTAATAGGAATTGGGTAGATCAGCAAGGTTTGTGAGAGAATAGCGGGTGGTGGGGTCAGTTTAAACAGGTAAAATTTGAGGAGAGTGATGGTGCTTTATGTACAAATGCTGGTGGGAATATGAGGTTGAAGGTTGGCTGCAGAGCGTTCAGAGTCACCATTCAGAGGTGAGGCCAGCAGCTGTGGACATGAGCGAACTCTTGGAGGGTGAGCACCGCACTGAGACACGCTGCGGAGATGGGCACACGCCGCTTGTGTGTCTTCTGATTCCGTATCTGTAGAAAATAGTCCCTAAGGTGAGTTTCCCGGCCATTCTTCTGTGCTGGCTTCATTTCTCCAGTAGCACCTTGTTTCTCAGGGAGCCGTTGTAAAAGCTATGTGCTCTGGTCATTGATGTTCTTTTGGTTCCTCCCAGACAGTCCTGGCCCTGGCTGGCTCTCTTGGTTTGGGCTCTTTCTGTTTGTTGAGTGCCTCTTGTATAAATTGGTGATGACTTCAGGAAATGTTGCCGGATTTGACATAGAGTTTCCTAGAAACGTTCTAATTCTGTAGTTTACAGCTTCAAGTAATGCACCCTGGATAATGGTGGATGTGTCCCTTGAGGAGTGCTGTGGGATGCTTACTGAAGTGGATCATCTTTTATCAAAAACCATATTAAAAGACTTCAAATGATTAAAGACGTTGGGCATATATATTATAATACAAGGACATACATATCAATTACAAGGACAGTCACATTTATTTTTTAAATAAAAAACTGGATTGGCAGTTAATATTGTAACTGGTTGGGATGATACAGCAATCTTCTTATTCATGTATCAGTGCAATATTTAACTTTTAAAGGAAACAGTAGCATTTTCTCTCAGCAGTGGTCACTAAACACAAGATTTGCAGTACTGGATGAGAAACATTATCCACCGATTTGTGGTTTGGGGAAAAATAAGAGAAATAAAGCTCTTTGAGGGTATTTTACATAGGAATACCAGTTTATCAGAATGCAAAATGGGTACATTTCCAGTGCTTTCATCTTTTTTTTTTTTTCTTTTTCCACTGTGGATCTCATAAGCTTTCTATAAACCGATACAGGAGTCTGTATTAAATTAGCTCAAGCTCCTAGCAGAGCCTTAACACTCAGCACCCAAGTGGCCATGGTGTGAGGTATGTTCAATATAATCTTGAATGCTAATGAGGATTAATATTAAACTATATCTGAGCCAATATTAGATGAATGATTTACCTTTATAATCCCTACACCCCATATGCTATTTCATATGCCTGCACCTAAACCTCCATTTCAGGATTCTTCTGAATTAAGAATTATAAAAGGAAAGCCTTACAAATCACACACACTGAACTACTGAGATTTTTAATCTTCCTGCTTACCACCTTGCTTCCCCACAGTAATCACCTCAGAGCTTGTCAGAAGTGCAGAATCTCAGGGGTGCATGGGTGGCTCAGTGGTTTAAGCCGCTGCCTTCGGCTCAGGTCATGATCTCAGGGTCCTGGGATCAAGTCCCGCATTGGGCTCTCTGCTTGGCAGGGAGCCTGCTTCCCTCTCACTCTCTCTGCCTGCCTCTCTGCCTACTTGTGATCTCTCTCTGTCAAATAAATAAATAAAATCTTTAAAAAAAAAAAAAAGTGCAGAATCTCAAGCCCCACCTCTGACTCACTAAGTTAGGATCTGCATTTTAAGATGTCCAGATGGTTCACATGTACAACGAAGTTTGAGAGGCACAGGGCTAGGACAGTGGTCCATGGACCAAGCTCAAGTAGGAAAGCTCTAAAACAGGGTTTTGACCTGACTTCACATTACAGTTATGTAGGGAGCTTTTTAAAATTCTGACTTCCCACGCATCACCTCCAGACATTCTGATTCTGTTGGTTTAGGGTGACATCTCAACCCTGTGGCTTTTAGAGATTCCCAGGTGATTATGTTGTTCAGCTTGGGCTGTCAACCCCTCAGAGTTTGTTAGAAATGTGTACCACACACCTATCCCTGACCTACTCGATCAAAGTGTGTGTTCTAACGAATTCTGAGGTGATTCGTAAGTACTTTAAAGTTTGAGGTGTGGTGAAAACTGTTTAGAGGGAGAATACAAAGCTCAGTGAGGCAGTCCCTGTTCTCAGGTAAGCAGGTCACTGTGCTAATGGCAGAGGCTTGTAATAGTGAGTGGTCCTGGCTGTGAACCTTTCATAGGATTCTTTTTCATCTTTGGTGTAGTGATCACAGGGTTCCCATCCTTACTCTAGAAACATAGGGGTTGATCCATCTTCCTGCTAGGAAACAGTATGTGGTTTTCTTTTTGTTTGTTTGTTTGTTTTTGTTTTTTAGTAAAGTGTTTTTGTTTTGTTTTGTTTTTTATAGTTTTGTTTTGTTTTGTTTTTTTGTTTTTTGTGAGTTCTGAAGTCAGCCTGCTTTGGTTCAAATTTTGGTGAATTTTCTCCCTAAACCTCAACTTTCTTATCTGGGAAGAGGGATAATAATTTACTTCCACTTGATGAGTACTCAAAATATGTTGCCTATTATTATCAACAATAATACTGCTTAAACAAAGAGTTTTCTTTAAAACTTTTTCAAAGTCACCTGATATGAATGGGCTGTGGTCAGATCGATGAAGGTATTATATATTTGTAATAATAGTTCTAAGAGCGTTGGATTACTTGAAGGTGAGGATTTTTAACAAGTTTGTTTTACTGTCTTTGTAATTATCTATTTAGCAGCTCCACCTCAACACAAAGAAGGTGACATTTTTTTAGTCAAGAGTAGTAATATAAAATTTTTAGTACAGAGAAAATAAGAGGTACTGAGTAATTATTGCAAAACAAAATCAGAGTTCTTTATTCACACTCAGCGTTCATTTAAGAGTAGTTTTAGGGTTCATCCTGTAATATACTTAGGCAATGATTTTTTTTTTTCTTTAAAGATTTTATTTATGTATTTGATAGAGATAGCGAGAGGGGGAACACATGCATGGGGAATGAGAGAGGGAGGAACAGGCCTCTCTTTGAGCAGGAAGCCCCATGTGGGGTTTAGATCCTAGGACATGACCCTTGCCAAAGGCAGACGCTTAAGGATTGAGCCACCCAGGCGCCCTGGCAGTGATCTTCTTAAGTCTTTAGTTCCGAGACTCAGAGAACCTCTGTTACAGGGGCCAGCACACCCCCCAGACACTCAGTGTTTGCTTAATGAAGAAGTTAATTACCAGCTGCTCTCTATTAGGTGCTGGGTGTCTCCCGGAGAGGAGGCAGATTAGATCACTTCACAGATAGTTCTAGTACAGGCCTAATGAGCCAGACATAAGGTTCTGAGACTGGGGCTACTTCTAGCATGAGGGGTTGTGGAGGCACTTGGAAGTGTTGCTTTTTGTGTCAGGTTTTGAAAGGAGGGGTAGATCATGGGGAGAGTGGACAGGGTGACTGTCCAGATGGGGCCAAACTGAGGCAGAATTAGTAACAGGTGCTCAGATTTGGGCACTTGAGAGTTAGGAGTTGAGGGAACTGTGAACCTCTTTGCCTCTTCTGTTAATTTTTTAGACTGAACAGGGACTGCTGCACTCAAAGGCAGCTATTATGAGTTGACTTTTTACAACTTCTGAAACATTTTAGGGATGTCAAAAAGTGTAGAAAATAATAAACACATGTGATCTCATAGCCAATTTAAAAAATAAACATTGCAGATGAATTGCCAACTCTTATGAATGCCTCCGTGGTCCCATTCCTTTCTTTCTTTTCCTTAAGGCAGCCATGACCTGTGGGTGTTGTCATTCCTATGTAAGCGTGCATCTGTCAACACTAGATAGTATGTTTTTTAGATAGTATTTTTTCACGTTTTTAAACCTTGTATAAAATGCTACCTTCATCTCTCCTTTTGTAACTCACATTTTTTCTCAACATTTCAGATTTATTCTTACTGATTCATAAAGTCCTAATCATTTATTTGCTTATAGTATTCATTACATGAATGTATACTAGAATTTATTTTTCCATTTCCCTATTTATGAATACTTTGGCTGTCTTGTGTTTTTGTTATCTCAAATGGCGTGGCAGTGAACATTCTAATTTGTGGCTTCTTGTGCACTTATGGGAGAGTTCTGTAGGCTAGATGTATATTTAGGAATAAAATTGCTGGACATTAAGTTATAATCATTTTCTGGGTGAACCAAGGCATTTTTGAAAGGGCATATTACATTTTCTTTGAGAGGATGTAATTTTATCTACTTTTATTTATAAAGTAATTTTTAGTTATTTTACCTCCTGATCCTTATAATTCTGATATCCCAACAAAAACAGCTGGTGCCCCAAGAAAAAGCATGGGAAATACCCTGACACTGCTGTCCTTTCCCTTGAGGGGCACTGAGTGTGGACTCTGCTATCCATTAGTTGGGTCTGGTGGCTGTGCTTTCTGTTCGATGTCTGTAGCTCCTGGTTTCCAAGACTTCTCTGTGGCAGTTGCTGTCTGTGTCTGACAGCTGTGAGTGTTGACTGTTCACTTTTTGGTTGTCTGAAGCAGGACTCCAGTGATAGGGAAGACGAACATTTCACATTAACGATAGCAGAATCAATCAAAACTGGGAATGAAAATAGTAAAACACAAATCACATAAGATTAAGTGTGAATTTTATCTAATGTAAATGAATTAGGACCCCCCCCATTTCCGTCATTCTTTTAGGTATAGAACATGTGTGCTGCAAGAAATTATAGTCTTCAAAAACAGTACTTCAGAAACCTTAGTGCTATTGTGGAAGATGAATGCTGAAATTACTTTCTTCTTCTTCTTTTTTTTTTTTTCCTTTTTAAAAATGATGTTGGACAAACTTCTCTTTCTTCATAAGAACAACCACTACAAAATCAGCTAAGACAGTTGCCCTTTCTCCCTGTTGTTGGTTCGCCGTCTGGCTTCTAAAGAGTTAAGTTGGAGGTTTGTGAGGTCATGTGTGACTTCACTGGGTCTGGACTGTTTGAAGCTGATCTCTTGGAGGGAAGCTGCCTGTTGAGAGGGGAGTCTAGGCAGAGGGGGAGGAGGGAGTGCTCCTTTCACTTCTTTCAAGTTCTTATCCCTCAGCCCCTGAGGGACATAGTGGCATTCTGGGAGAATGTCACTGCAGAGTCAGTGTGTAGCAGTTTGTACTCACAACAGAAGCAGCTGTAGAAGTACATTAAAAGAGGCCTTGCTGAAGATGAAGGTTTGCTGAACAGATGGAACAGGAGAATGTTCTTTGTATTCCTGATAAAATTATGGGCAAACTGTTTGCTGACAGAGGTAACTGGAATTCAGTTTATTTTCTTTGTCTGATTCTAGGCAGTACTGAATTATATGTAATTGAAGTTACAGAAAACTCCTTGGATTTTAAACTTTTTTTAAAATGGAAAACATCATAAGAAGGTCTTAACTTAGGAAAATGATAATTCATATATATTGTTTTCTAAATAAGGTTGACAAAAATGAAAAGGGTGTATTTGTTATAGGGTCTGTAATGTTTGGACAGGATGAGACTTTTTTCCTTAATAGAGTTTTTCCTTAATAGAGCTGCTTCTTGAGTGTTCAGACATAGCTTAGTGTTCCTAGAATATAGTGTGCTTTCAGCTACCTTTTCTGAAACTGCATCCAGGCATTGGAAGGTTACCAGTTTGAGTGTGGTCATTTACTGAGGTCTGTTCTGACCGCTCTAAAGGGAGAGTTGGCTGTGCTGTTAATGTAGAAACATGATTTGTCTTAGAAGTTAGCATTAGGTTTGAAACCTCAAAGGCTAGCTGGTTATCTAAAGAAAAAAGGCATAGGGAATATTTTTTTCTGGAACCGAGGGAATTTCATCTCCACAATTTATTTCTGAGAAGTTCTCTCTCGTTTCGTATTCATAAATAAGGTCAGTGATGGTAAAGGGGGGAACCTGAACCCAGAGTGTTTTTATTTTGGGGGGGTCCATTCTTGCAATGCTTGGGGTTAAAGGATTCCTGAACACCTGGGAGCCTGTGAGAACCCAGGCGTTTAAATGCCCAGGAGAGTCAGCTGATTCTAACAGATGTATTTGTAGGTATGTACTGGGTAAGTTGAAGTTTCTTGCTTTGATAACAGTGTTTAAGTTCATAACTTTAAATTCATATATCTAATATTTTATAATGTTATTTATCTTACCTGGCCATCAGTATAAAAAAAGCCTCTTTCTATTTGGATATTTTGTTTCATAGCTTTAATAACAAAGGACAAAGAGAATGCTTAATAAAAGGATGTGAAACATAGTTTGTGAGAGACATAGTGGTTATGAGCCTGGACTTGGGAATTATAGGCCCATTGACTGAATTTTATCTCTATTTCTTACAGTCTGACCTCTGGTAAGTTACTTAACCACTCTTCAATTTGCAGTTTCTTCGTGTGGGACCTAGAGATGGTCATAGCACCTAACCTGAGAGGTGGTTGTTGTGAAGATTAACTGAGGTGCAATACATGGGAAGCACTTAGCAGAATTTCTCCTGCATTAATAAAAGCTCAATAAATATTAGTAAACTGGCTACTGTTATGTTTAAATTGCCCTTCCTTACATCAGGCACGTGAGAGGACTTGGACCTTAGAGAACGGCAGTCATGAACTTGGAGTTTGGGTATGCCCACACTGTAAGCATGGCAGGGTTCCAGGTAGTGCCCTGTGCCTCATGCCAGGCAGTCTTCCCTGCCGCTGGCCCAGCAGTCATCACTCCAATGGAGCCTTAGGGGTCAAGGGGGGCTGAGAGAAAAAAAGGGTAGGTTAGTGCCAACTATCAACACTTTGTGAAAACTTCTTTATGCTCATGTCCTGTTGATAGTGTGTCCTGTCAGTTCCATCGTCTTTGAATATGGAGCACAGGACTTCACACACATGTACCTCAGGAGGAATGTGACCCACACTAGGAGTAACACTGAAGCAATCGTCAGAACCAGGCCATTCTTTCTGTAGGTGTAGACGGTCCTTTTCCATGCAGTGGTGGCTCTTCTTAGAGGGTTTATCTGTATTTCCAGCTTGGCCCTTTCTATCTTAGTGCTCCAGGAGTTAGTAGCTGTGCAGCAGTTTGAAGCTGCTTAACTTAAATTTACCAGACTATGGGGCGCCTGGGTGGCTCAGTGGTTTAAGTGTCTGCCTTCGGCTCAGGTCATGATCTCAGGGTCCTGGGATCGAGTCCCGCATCGGGCTCTCTGCTCAGTGGGGAGCCTGTTTCTCCCTCTCTCTCTGCCTGCCTCTCTGCCTACTTGTGACCTCTCTCTCTAGGGAAAAAAAAAAAATTTCCCAGACTATGACTTGTGGATATCTTTTCTTCCATGGTCATTGAGATTACATAAGATAAAATATGGGGCACCTGGGTGGCTCAATTGATTAAGCATCTTGCCTTTGGCTTAGGTCATGATCTTGGAGTCCTGGGATTGAGCCCCATGTTAGGCTCTCTGCTCAGTGGGGCGCCTGCTTCTCCCTTTGCCCCTCCCCCAACTTGAGCATGTGTGTGTTTTCTCTCTCTCTCAAATAATTAAATAGAATCTTAAAAAAAAGTAAGATAAAATATGTGGAAACGCCTGGCAAAAGTCCCAAGTACTAACAAATTTTTTGCTCTTCCAAAAATTCCTCCATTTCTTCTATTACTGTGAAAGGAAAATTCAGTTTGTATATGAGACTCTGCCTATTTTGCTTTATAATAAAAGTCTCATGTCTAGATCAGTGTTTCTTAAGCTTTTGTTTACAATGATTTTCTTCTGTGTTACTAGTTTACCTTTTCTAGTGTCAGTTTCTGTTTATCACCCTGATTTTCCCAGGAAGTCATTATAGCTTTTAAATTTAGTTTTGAACTAGTTTTCAAAAATATGAAAGGAATATGTGCCAATGGTAAAAACTGAAATTGAAGTTCTCTTCCTACTTTGCTCCCACTTCTCAGAAGGAACCTCCTGATGGTTTTAGTGTATTCTTTTTTTTTTTTTAAAGATTTTATTTATTTATTTGACAGAGATCACAAGTAGGTAGAGAGGCAGGCAGAGAGAGAAGGGGGAAGCAGTCTCCCTGCTCAGCAGAGAGCCTGATGGCGGGGCTCCATCCCAGGACCGTGGATCATGACCTGAGCAGAGGCTTTAACCCACTGAGCCACCCAGGCGCTCCGGTTTTAATGTATTCTTTAAGGTATGATCCCTGCCACGCTTTGGGAACCAGTTTTAAACTACCTTAATGGTACAAAAGTACAGAAGTGGAATGGAAAATTCTGTCACATTTGCCAGCTCCCTCTACAGCTCAGTTCCTCCCTCTTCTGCAGCACAATGTTTGGAATGTTTGGGAGCACCCTTTTAAGGAACCTGCCTGCACAGCTGGGTTGTGTCTCTAAGAGCCCAGTGCATTTGGCAGGTCCAGCTGTAGCCACACTGTTGTGATTCATGTGATCAGGCCAGAGTTCATAGAGGATAGCGAGGCATGCCTGGGTATGAACCTACTGAGAAAATGCTCAGTCCTGAAATTCTGGGGAGGCAGAGCCTGTGTTGGGTTCCAGCAAGGATTTTAGTCATTGTTTAGCTGACTAGAGGGTGTGGTTCAGTCAGCCCTTTGAGCGACTGTTGTGTTTGGCTTTTTGTCATTAATAACATTGGGTGGAGGGAGGATACAAGTAGGTGCACTGAATGTGGAGTTGGAAGAAAAGGGCTCAGCTGCCAGCCTTGCTGCTTACCAGCTATGAGCCAGAGGCGAGACTTCTTTGGTTCTCTGTTTCTTGGAAAATGGGACTGTTGTGAGTGTGAGATACAATAATGCATATAAAGGTATAGGTAATAATGCATATAAATGCATAGGTAGACTGCAAAGTGCCCTTTGGGTTTTTAAATTTGTTTTTCTTAGTGGATATTGAAATGACTGGCTTATTCTTCCTGATTGGCTTAGGTACGTTAAACTATTTGTGCTTTGGAGAGGGAGGAACCATGTCGCTGTCTAGAATTGGTGTCATTGGACTTCATCCCACCTCTTTGTGAAGGTTGTTTGTCTCATCTGCTGTCGAATGCTCTGGGCATACCTGGAAGCCTGCATTTCGAAGGGGCTAGGGCAGTATAATTTCTGTGCTCAGAATGTTCTCAAAGAAGCCACTCCCTTTTGTTGATTCAGCTGGTCCTTTACTGAGACTGTACCTTTTAGCAGAGGAAGCATTAAGTGAGGCCCTGAGCATCTCCACTGGCCCAACTCTGCGACTCATTGTGAGACCTGGGAAGAATAACTTCCTCTCTTGATCTCTGACTTTCTCCTCTGTAAAACAAAGGCAGCTGGACAGAAGACATTTTTGTATGTGGGGGTGGAGATGTTGGACTGGATATCTTCCTTTTTCTGTCTTTACCTTATGATAGCCATCATCTTACTGACCAATTCTTTCTTATCCTTTTAAATAACTTAGGACATGGGGCACCTGGGTGGCTCAGTGGCTTAAAGCCTCTGCCTTCGGCTTGGGTCATGGTCCCAGGGTACTGGGATCGAGCCCCATGTCGGGTGCTCTGCTCGGCAGGGAGCCTGCTTCCTCCTCTCTCTCTCTCCCTGCCTCTCTGCCTACTTTTGATCTCTGTCTGTCAAATAAATAAATAAATAAATAAATAAATAAATCTTTTAATAAATAAATAAATAAATAACTTAGGGCAGTTATCTTCAAAAACATAAAACAAGTGAGTAATGGGGCTAAACATCATTTGAGGGATGCTGTGGTGACTTGTGGGACCTAAATATAAAGAAAATCCTTTAAGGGTGACAGGGTGTTAAGCGTTAGGTATCATATTCTTCTGCCTATAGTCCACTGACCTTGGCATGCTTTGTTTTGTAGTCATCTAGAACTAATCTTTACTTAGGGTTTCCATGTCTCTGAACATGTAACAACAGTGTTACAGGAGCTATGCATACCTGAAGGGAGAGAGAGAAAAAGGATGCCATGGTAGGAGGTAGTTGAAATAGAGATGCCACCATGAGAAGAAATGGCATATGAATATTCTTTTTGCTGGAGGCAGTAATCCCTTCAGGGCAGAGGAGGGGCTTTTGCCAGGCTCTGTGTGCTTTGCGTGGCTTGGTTCTCAGTACTATTCATCCATCCTGGTTCTTAAGTCTTAATCTAAATCTTATTCACTAGAGGAATCCATTTATCGAGTATAGACATTCTAGTCTGGCTTTCCCAGGACAAGACTCCATTTCTAGGTGACAGAATGATAGGGAAACATTTGTATTTCTTCAATATTTTGCTGCTGAAAGATAAAAAGTTAAAAGCTGTCTCTGCAGCTTACAAATCAGAAGGCATAGGACTGGCCCAAGTAGTGTGAGACAGTCATTGCCTGCTATAACTTGTGTGTGCAGTGTTCCTTGGGTCAGCTGAGCCAACTGTTAGAGACCCATGGAAAGTGTCATTCTTGTTGAAATAATTCAGCTAAAGAATTCCAGGATTCATGACTTCAAAAGTCAAGGGTTGGTAAGAGAAACACAGATTTCTTATGTGATTGCCTGAGTATCCCAAGTGTATTACCATGTGTTAGAGGGATAAGCTCTGTTGTAGAGCCTCCAGTCTTAAGTAGAGATTCTATTGATCAAGTTTTCACACTTATTCCTAATTCCAAGGTGAGTTCTCAGATATTTGTCTTGCTTAAACTTTGGGACAAGTAGATCAATAGCTACTTAAATGTCAAACATATAAGTACAGCTTCAGGATTGGAGGTGGGGATATGGCCAATTGATTTAGAAGGTGATGAAGAATAAACCTAAGGACTAAATCAATATAAGATGAGTTTGGTTTTGCATTTTCTGGCATCCTGACCTTGGGAAGCTGGTGTGTCCCATCCTTGACTATAATTTTGAATTCACCATGGAAATTGCTGGGCATTTTCTTAAGCTTGAAAATGAGGGAACCAAAGTCTCCACCTGAAACATAGCCAAAAACATGTTGGCATGTTTTAATTTAATAAGAAACTGCCTATTCCCTGGGCTCCACCTTCTCAGTATGGTCCTGGTAAATTTACTGATCATTCTGGGGCTCCTCATTGGTAAGCAATATGGATTTCACATCCCAATCCTTTGAATTATAACTTTTTAAAAAAGATTATTTATTTATTTATTTGACAGAGAGAGAGAGAGAGCACGCGCAAACAGAGAGAGTGGCAGGCAGAGGAAGAGAGAGAAGCAGGCTCCCCACAGAGCAAGGGCAGCCTGATACAGGGCTTGATCCCAGGACCCGGGGATCATGACCTGAGCTGAATTACCTTGCTTAACCAACTGAGCCACCCAGGCACCCTTCTTCTTCTTCTTTTTTTTTTTTTTAAAGGAGAAAACATTTTTATTAACAAAATACTTCACTGGGAAATTTAGGTTGAACAAAACAAGCACCCACTATCCTACCACATGTGCGCGCGCACACATACACACACAAACACAAAAGGCTATTCCCAGAAATATCCCAGCTTGAGAGAGAACATATAGCACTTACATTTGAGCCATAGTCAGTAGATGTTTGAAATGTCAGCACTGTTACATACTGATTATTAGCTCCATGTCTGGATTCATTTGGTTGCTGCAGAGTGAGAGCTGGCCATCTCCTGAGTCATCAGTGTCTCTTCCTGTGGCACTGAGGTCTTCTTGGGAGGTCTCAGAGCCACACAGCCATGGGGCCAGCTCTGGCAGTAGGCTGAGAGATCCAACTACAGAAGCTAGGCTGTGAGCCAAAGTTGGGATTGCCCTACCCGGTATGTGTGAAATATTAAAATCCACCCATGGTTGGCTAGTGTAGAAGTAATATTTATCTTGTTTTATGAAACCATACATGAAGACAGCAGTCTCCTGTAACTGTACACCAAGTTGATTAAAAATTGAATTAGATATACCTTCTTAAAGAACTTAAAAGGGAAGTTTCATTGTGAAGACAAGATTTAGGTATTTTTCCTCTCAAAATATTGTATATTATATGGATACCAGCTATCCTTCCTGTGCTCTGATGCCATTCTTTTTACTCATTGTTTTTAAAGATTTTTATTTATTTATTTGACAGAATGATAGAGCCAGAGAGCACAAGTGAGGGGAATGGCAGAGGGAGAGGGAGAAGCAGGCTACCTACTAAGCAGGGATCCTGATGCGGGGCTCCATTCCAGGCCCCTGGGATCATGACCTGAGCTGAAGGCAGACACTTAACCATATGAGCCACTCAGCAACCCCCCCCCCCTTTTAAGATATTTATTTATTAATTTGACAGAATATTTGCTTTTTTGGTAGCATGTTTTCTCCATCCTGTTTTCTTTCCTCTGCCTTTCCTATCGCCTCTGTCCTCAGAATTCAGATTGTCATGGGATTTTTTTCCTTTCCCTGAATATTTAACCACGCTCATATCTTCCCAGTTGTTTCTCCATTCCACATTCTTATCTTGCTGAGCCTCAGTAGCCACTGACAGACATGGGCTTTAAGTTGCTATGTTGATGTGGCCATTGCACATCAACCAGGGAGACTTTGGTAAGCCCAAGTTGCTTCCAGACCTGTCTGTGGAAGGTGGACGTCTACAGTAGTCTTGTGTCTGCTGGTAATGCAAGTGGTAGTTGGAGGAGTGCTGTCCTGGGAGTTGGAAGACTTGGCCTCTGGCCATTGTTCTGTCTCTCTAAATTCCTAACCTGTCTCTCCATTCACTCATATGGAAAATGAGATTAGATTAAATAATTTAATATATTTTCAGCTCCAAAAAACCCATTACTTAATTGGCTCCTTAGATTAGCTCTTTGTGATCAATTAGAATCTTCTTTACAAGAACAAATTGAAAAATAGTGAGGAGACTGTGGAACTGGAGCAGGTAGAATGACACTGAAATTCAGCAGTAGTGCTCACAGTATTGACAAGATGGAGAGCAAGTGGAAGGAGAGGCCATTTTCCATTCCTCCATGGTCTTTTTTTTAGGCTGTGTACACAGGTTGACTTTTGTATTGTTCTTCCAGGAAAGCAACGTCCACCAATTGCCCCTTTACAGTCTGAGTTGGCTGATAAGAAATATTTACTTTGAAATCCCAAATGCAGTCTGCTAGGAAGATGAGCACAGAAACAGTAGGGCATTAGAATTTTCCTTCTTTTGGCGGAAGGAAGTGACTGATGGTTGTGTCTTCTTTATCCCTTCTTTAAAGTCCTTGTTTCTCACATGAAAGTAGAAGTGTGACCCAAAGCAGTTGAAATGAAACCAGAATGTAGGAGGTTAGAGTCCATGTAATTCTCTCTTGATTCTTAGTTATCCAGTGTCTGGATATTGTATCCCCTGCATTTAGGAGAGCTATTCTCTCCTTTTTGAGCCGAAGAAGTGTATAATTGGCAGTTGGGAACCTGTGGTTTTTCTAGTCCTTCACATTAGCTCTGTGGTTCTGGGCATGTCACTTACCCATTTCTGAGCTGATTTTGTCTTTAAAATGAAGGAGTTGGGCTAGGCAATACGTAGATTTTTTTTCCAGAGCCAGCATGCCGTGACCTTGTAGTTTTCCTCTTCATTTGTGAGACCATGAGAAAGGAGTGACGGTGAGGGAGAAGGAGAGTGACAACAGTCAGATTCTTCTGATGGCTTGTATAGAGCTTACAGCCTCCTTGAAGGCAGAGGCTGTCTTTTTATTTTTGAATAGCACTAAGTCCAGGTTACCACGATGTTTTAAAATTATTCTTTTCAGTTAGTGTATTGATTTTAGCATTTATGAAGGCATCAGCTGTCTGAGGCTCTCTCGGTGAGGACAACCTCCCAGAAACGTGAGAGGATTCTAGTCTGAACTTTTCTTGTAGTGATGGCAGAAGTTTGAACTATGAGGAAATTATCTCCTTTCGCAGGATGGTAGAAACTTTTCTGTTGATCTCCCTTTCTGTTTGTTTTTTCTTCAACAAAAGGCTCAAGGACATTCATGGTTCCCCAGCTTGTAATAAGTGGCATCCAGGTTGAAGGACCTGCTTGTGTTTTTGAACCCTAAGTGAGGTTTAGCAAGGGAACATCAGTGTTTCTTCAGGGAATTATTTGCCTTTGCTTTCTTGATAATGATAGTGCCAATCAAAACATGTATTCTGATTGATAAAGTTGAGTACATGCACTGAGTGGCTTATCAAGAATATTTTCTGGTCATGAGATCTGAAAATCTCCCTTCCCTATTTTTATTTTTTTCAGTACCACAGGAAACTTCAGAGTTGGCACATTGCCCTGAGTTTAAAATACATCCTATCCCAGTGAGGGATGCCACTCTTTCCAGTCCTGGAGAATGCTTTGGTTTAGGCTCATACCACTGACTTAAGGCAAAGGCATCAGTAGGAGTGGAGAGTTAATCTGTGCTATTGGTTAACAAAAATAGAAAGGATTTAATTTATTTATATATGCTTATTTTATTCAAAACGTTAGTTTCAGTATTCTCTCCTGTCAGACTCTTAGACTGGGTTATAGTTCGATTTATTTGTGATTCTGTCTTCTACTGTGCCCTAACTGATGTTGTAATGAGATCTGTGAAGCTTCACCTGAGGGAGAGAGGGAGTCTGAGGGCTCAAGTAGCCCCAATTTTGTGCGACTGACATAACTAAGAGGGGGGTTGATGTGGTGGTTCCAGACCTCTCTTAGTTGGAAGTACCTGTCTCCTGAAGCCCTGCCCTGTATCCTGGAAGTGATGCCTGAGGATGGAGTTGCCACCCTGCCTATGTCACTAATTCTGGGACCACAGACAGGGCCACGTCATTGGGATGGCACAGATGCCAAAGGCCCCAGGGGCAGCTACTCCAGCAAGTTGGAGGATTTCTCCAGCTTACTGCTGATATGACAGCCTCTCCTCTCCCTGTCCTCCTCAAGATATTATCTGTATAGATGTGCCAAGCTTCTATGAGTAATATAATCTCAAATCAGAATGGTAATAGTGAAAGATGCTGTTTACTTTTGAAAAAAAAAATCTAATTTACTAAATATAATTTTATCTCCTAATATTTTTCTTCTTAGAATAAACTTACCTTCAAGTTAAAACTTTGTTCTATTTAAATAAGACTTTAGACAATCTAGACTAGTTTGTGAACTCCCGTGACATGCTTTGAACCATCCAAGGCTGTACATTCCTGGATTTGAATACAAGGTTTTCCCACCAATTTGGAATGAACTTGTCATTGTAACCAGTTTTGTATGGGATAGTTGTTTCGGATCCTAACCCTATAATGACGTCATTTTCTTTATACCCAAAATAAATGCTGTGCAGACTAGATTATTCTGGAACTTGACTGCTCTATTTTTCTCCCAATTAAAATCTGTTGCAAAGGAACCCTGTTAGTGAACAGTTTCCCTTATAAGTTATTGTTTTTGTGCTTCTAACTTTGCTAGTAATAAATCTTATTTTTCCATGAGAAAGCAGCCCGTTCTATTTAAGGTGGAGTAGGAGTTGTGGTTGAAATTGCAAGCACATCCAGTGTGTTCTATTTTGATTTTTCTAACTTCAGAGTATTCAGTGGAAATGGTTTAATCTCAATGTGGTTTGGGTTTAAGGGCATAGAAGAATAAGAGCGGGATGCCTGGGTGGCTCAGTTGGGTAATAAGCCTCTGCCTTTGGCTTAGGTCATGATCTCAGGGTCTTGGGATCGAGCCTGGCGCCAAGCTCTCTGCTTCTCTCTCTCCCTGTGCCTGCCTCTCTGCCTACTTGTGATCTCTGTCTGTCAAATAAATAAATCAATCAATAAATAAAATCTTAAAGAGCTATAAATGGTGAATGGAAGGAGGATCATTATTCTATTTAGCTAAAATAAAGTGTACACTAAATTGTTCATATATAAGACCTTGAATTACAGAAACTAACAATCAGTAATAAAGTTCTCAAGTTTTTGATGGGACATATGCATGTCTACCTCACATCATTTATATGAAAAAGAATAGAGGAGAGATCACCTTGTAGTAAATCCCACCTGCTTTAGAGCTCTCTGAAGATTGAAGGGGACCTTCCTTTACTTTCTTTCTATGACATCTTTGTATTTGATGAATAATTACCAGAACTCATAGTTTATCCTTGGGAAGCTACAGCTCTTAGGTAACTATGGATATATTTATATGATTTAAAGAGTATTAATGCAAGTCTTGCTCTAAATATTTTATGCAGTCCCATCGAGCTAACTGCTAGATCTCTTTTAGGGCTAGAATTCTAAAGTATGTGATGGCTTAGAATCACTTGTAGGGGTAAGAATCTGTTTCTTTATTTCAGGAGATTCATTTTCATAGCCCAAGCTGGTCATTTCCTGACAGTATTGCCCTGGGGGGGAAAACCCTCCCTTTTGTCCTTTGTAAAAGGACAGTAATACAGTAACACTTCTAGAGGTGTTTCAGCTAAGGTAATGCTCGTGAAGTGCTTAACACAGTGTGCAGGAAATGTCAGTTATCAACACCATCTTCACTGTTGTCATCCTCCTTATTAAGTCATTCTGTATACTTGAAAATGCCTATATTTTCACTGTGCTTTTAATATTATTTCCATTAAGCATAAAGCTTAAAGTAGCAGCAAGGGACATTATTGCATACTCATTTCCTTTTTACTCTCCTCTATGCTTTGTACCTCTTGGTGTCCTTCAGTCAGGGGTGCTGGGTGAGGCTTAAAGCTGTATCTCAAAGCTATTATTAGAAGAGGAGAAAAATCCAGAATACAGAGTTCTTTGCATGCATCTTTTCAGAGAGGGGGAATTTCCTAATGCCTCTCACAGCACTTCATTGCGTAAAGGGTAAAAAAATAATAGAAAAATTTAAATGTCTGACTCCGTTGCTTACATTTTTAAATATGGTGAGTTTAATTCCTCATGCTGATACTTGTCTGTCTAGAACAATAACTTTCAGTTATGGGTCCCCATAATTCTGATGATTTCAGTTTTTATTAACACCACAGCAGAGACAGCTAGAGTGTTGAATTAACAGTGGAAAAAACAACATAGAAACTGAATATGTCCTTTTAATAATATGAAAATTTATGGGTCTCTGCCCAAGGAAAGTCCCATGCCTGATTTCTTAATGTTCTGACATATGGAATATAAGAGGAAGATCTCTGTACCTTAACATTGTACTAGGCTTTCTTTAGTCAATGCACTCATTCTTTGATACATATTTATGTCTAAAACCTTTGCTGCAGAGCTCTCAGTGAATGACTATGAACAAAGTCTGTATATTCGTAAAACTGTAAATTATTGTGAGGTATAACTCATCTTAAAACTAAAGAAAAGATTTTATTTTTTTGAGGTTTTATTTTTAAGTAATCTCTATTCCTAATGTGGGGCTCGAACTTACAACTCTAAGATCAAGAGTCATGTACTTTACCTGCTGAGCCAGCTAGGGACCCATGAAGAAAACATTTAGATTGCTATGAAGAGATCAAAAAAAGATTTTTCCATTTAAGCCCATGGTGAGAGCATTTTTATGTCAAAAATAAGCTACTTCTCATAGCCTGTCTCTAAGCAGTCTTTGCAGCACAGAGGGGTTATAAAGGCATGTGAACTTTGGAACTGTGCAGTCTTGAGCTCCTTTGGGATAATGGTATGCTCTACAGAGTAGTTGCGGTTTTTGTTCAAGGAGCACTGGTTGTGGGTTGAATGCTAGTTGGTGTGATCCTCAGTCTCATTGTGTATCCAGCGGTAGGCTCCAGGTACTACTTTCTGGGATTCTAAGACACTTGAAATACTGACTAAAATGGGAGGATGGTGAAGTCCATCTGATTGTTGGCACTGGAAACAGCAGAGAAGGGGCTCTTCACTGCCTTTCTGCTCCTCCAGCTAGTAGCTAGGGTGTCTTCATCAGCTGTATACCTCCACTGGCCTTGAGCATTCTGCTTGCAAATAGAATAGGTTATAATTAAACAAAGGAATGGGCCAGGGGCCCTTTGTTTATGCTTTTAAATTCATTTTGTCACCCTCACATACTGAGTCATACGGGATTTTTCTATGGGTGGTGTGGCTCAGTGTAAAAGACTCTTCCTTCCCTGATCCTTCTGAGACTTCCTGAGAATGGTTCATGCCTGTTAGCAGCAAACAACTATCTCTTGAAAAACTCAAGAGAATATGTCCATGATCATCATGGTTGAGTCACCCAGGCATGACTGGTTGATACCACCTGGCTGGGTGCAATCCAGAAAAGCCCACCTGCTCACAGCATCCTTCTTTTTACCTAGTTCAAACAGTGCCTACACTTCATTCTCCATTTCTGTGTGGGATCCAGAGAGCCCTTTCTCTTCATGGCAAGTAAGGGTGACTGATTCCTCCATGCTTTGGGTTTTAAAACCGTGTGTGTGTGAGTGAGAGGGTGAGTTTAAAATAGACATTTTTAAAAACAGAGTATAATAAAGAACTCTCAGGTTTATCAGATAGTTGAAAGTGGAACTTGCTTTGTCTGAAGCTTAAACTGCGTGATACTGAATTCTACTCCAGGCATCGCCAGCACTCCTCAAGGGCTGCTTTCCTGAGTTGTCCTTGCTAAAAATACATAGCATATTTCTCCCTGCCCTTCTGTGCTGTACACAAACATGCATACACACAGGCACACGTATTAGCAAGCCGTAACAAGTAGGATGGTTTACTAAGCCACCATAAAGTTAGGTACTACCTAACTGCCTTAAGCATGAATTGTCACTCCTGGCTAGGTTTACTAGGCAGTTTAGGTTATAAACTTGATTTTTATCCAACAGAAATTATGAGACTTCTTTTACTTTGCATCCCCTACTTAGGTTCTTGTTTTAGTACCTTTTAAGGAGCACATAGTACTCTAATAACCTTACCAAGTATAGTAGGAAAGTCCCATGCCTGATTTCATAAGATTCTGAGGGAACATAAGAGGAAGACTCTGTACCTTAACATTGTACTAGGCTTTCTTTAGTCAATGCACTCATTTTTTGATACATATTTATGTCTAAAACCTTTGCTGCAGAGCTCTCATTGACTGAATATTAACAAACTCTGTATATTAGTAAAACTATAAATTATTGTGAGATATAACTCATCTTAAAACTAAAGAAAATATTTTATTTTTTTTGAAGTTTTATTTTTAAGTAATTTCTATGCCTAATGTGGGGCTTGAACTTACAACCTTGAGATCAGAGTTGAGATCAGAGACTAATGCCTGTTGTAGAATTTTAGAGGGAGAAGGGACATTCATCCAGTCTCCCTTACACAGACACATAGACACACACACATAAACACACACACACACACAGAGTTGTACAGATGAATGAATATACTAAGGTTAAGGAAGTGATGCAGCTTGCTCCAAATTTCACCGCTAATGATGAGATGGAAAGAAGAATTGAACTCTCCTGCTGTTTCAGAATGTGTTCAACATGTCTCTCACATCTGACTGCTGTTTGTAAATCGGCCTTACCACACTGGCATCATAGACCTGTCCTAGGGAGGCAGGATAAGCAGTGTGTTGTCTTACATCAGCCTCTCTGGATACATATCCCAGCTCTGGCATACTGCTCACTTGTGCCTCAGTTTTCCCGTCTGTCAAGTAGACATACTAATGATACCTACTTCATAGAGTTGATATGAAAATTAAATATGCTAATGCCTGTAAAAGTCTCAGAACAATGCCTAGAATTGTGAAAGTGCTTAATACACATTAACTGTCATTTTTATCTGAATGCAGATATGCATTGAATGGCAGTGGAGAGAAGTTGAGTGCAGTCTGTTACGGATCACACCAAAATGTTTACCACAACCTGGGCAGACCAACTAGGGTTCATTTAGTTCATTTAGCATTAGCAAAATATATACCAACCACCCAGGTCACCTGTGGAAAGCCAACATGTTTGTCGAAAGTGTTTTGAGATATTTTGGCTTAGCCTTCCCTCCAGTACACACCTCCCCAACCCACCCTGTAACACAGGAGTAATTGGGGGCCTGAGGCTTAGCTGTTGGGCATGAGATGGCAGGATGTTTTCAGACAGAAGGTAGTTCTTTTTTTTTTTTTTTTTTTTTCCATTTTATTTATTTTTTCAGCGTAACAGTATTCATTGTTTTTGCACAACACCCAGTGCTCCATGCAAAACGTGCCCTCCCCATTACCCACCACCTGTTCCCCCAACCTCCCACCCCTGACCCTTCAAAACCCTCAGGTTGTTTTTCAGAGTCCATAGTCTCTTATGGTTCGCCTCCCCTCCCCAATGTCCATAGCCCGCTCCCCCTCTCCCAATCCCACCTCACCCCAGCAACCCCCAGTTTGTTTTGTGAGATTAAGAGTCATTTATGGTTTGTCTCCCTCCCAATCCCATCTTGTTTCATCACTCGGCATCAGGGAAATACAAATCAAAACCACAATGAGATATCACCTCACACCAGTCAGAATGGCTAAAATTAACAAGTCAGGAAATGACAGATGCTGGCGAGGATGTGGAGAAAGGGGAACCCTCCTCCACTGTTGGTGGGAATGCAAGCTGGTGCAACCACTCTGGAAAACAGCATGGAGGTTCCTCAAAATGTTGAAAATAGAACTACCCTATGACCCAGCAATTGCACTACTGGGTATTTACCCTAAAGATACAAACATAGTGATCCGAAGGGGCACGTGTACCCGAATGTTTATAGCAGCAATGTCTACAATAGCCAGACTATGGAAAGAACCTAGATGTCCATCAACAGATGAATGGATAAAGAAGATGTGGTATATATACACAATGGAATACTATGCAGCCATCAAAAGAAATGAAATCTTGCCATTTGCGACGACGTGGATGGAACTAGAGCGTATCATGCTTAGTGAAATAAGTCAATCGGAGAAAGACAACTATCATATGATCTCCCTGATATGAGGACATGGAGAAGCAACATGGGGGGGTAGGGGGATAGGAGAATGAAACAGAAGGTAGTTCTTGCTCTAAGCTCTTTAGGCTTATTTACTTGGCAGTTGCATTCCTTTGAATTAATGCAGAGTAGTTTTGTTTGAGACCCAGGGGACAAAGGGATGAGCAGTAGGATCCTTAAAGGCTCATGGGATGGTTACTTTTTACAAAGCATGAACCATTATTTTGTTTGTTCATATAATAATATAAATTATTATGTGGAACAGTATGTGGGAGGAGAGAGAAAAGTTTTTATGGAACGATGGCACTGCATTGTCTGTCTATGTGAATGATGTGGGTGAAATAACCACAAAGTATTGCTAAGTAACTACCACATTTGTCAGTCCACTGCCGTAGGCTGTGTGGGAGGCAGGGAGATACTGTGTGGAGCTAATTGTGTCATCACTGTGTCATGGGAGAGCTACAGTCAAGCCCAAGTCTTGCTTTGTGTGCTAAAATACTTGGAGGATAACCCCATTGGTACGTTGAGCTCAGTGTTGAGTTGACTTACAGTGGGTGATCCCTGTGGTGAGTGGTGTGTTCTAGAACTACTGGAGCTGCAAAACCTTCTTAGGAAACTTGTTTTTCTCTGGGTGAGTAATCCTGGTTCCAGCTTACATTTGTAGAAGTGTTTGTTCTCCAAGTAGGCCTCCTTTGTGACTGGCCACAGCCTGTCTGTTACTCCCTTCTCTTTGCTGTAGCAAACAGGCTCCACCTTTAAGGGCCATGAGTTGTATGAGGAAAAACAAACTCAAGGTGCTTTGGTGGAGAGAGAATTCTGTGAGGAAGGTGTACCTAGAGGAGCCAAGGAAATTTGCCTTTTGACAAAGGAACTTTTAAAGGGAAACTTTGCTCTGTTGTTTTTTGGTCATGGAAAGTTTTTCCTCTAAAAGTAAGTTAGATTTGTGTCTCAAAGATCAATGGAGAAAATGTGTTTGCCCTAGGGATGTCTTTTCTGTCTGTGCTCTGGTGAGATAATAATGCAGGAAACCAATGAATTCACCAATTTGGACCACTTGTAAATGGTGTGCTCTTGAGTTAGGATGCTGGCATGCTTCCGTGGCTGCTCTTCTGGTGAAAATGAGGAGCAGTACCTTGGCTGCTTTTGAGAGAGCTTAGTACAAGAAGTGGTGTTTTGAGATTTAGTTCCCTTTTCAAAGACCTCTTCCTTCTGTTTGTTTTACAGTTGTTCTTTTTTGAGTTATCTGTCATTCCCGTTTGTATGGTAAGCCCATTTCCTTTGGGTCATTTGTAGAATATATAGAGACTGGCTGAGATTACTGTGAAACAAGGTCAAAGTTATATTTTTGAAATGATTTTAGCCAAAATAGGTTGTCAGCCACTGAAAGCTTATATTTGTTTTATCAAACATTATTATTTTAAAAAAGTTGAACTTTGGTTTGCATGTATTAAAAAAGTTTCCCTAACTCTTTGTAGTTTTGTTGTTGTTGTTTTTTTAAAGAGAAAGTACACATTTAGTGAATAATGGTACTTAGCTTTCCTAATCACAGAAATACTTTTGGAGAGCAGACATAGACTATTTCCTTTCCAGGAAACCCATCTTCTATTTGTCAAGATTGGTAAGACAATGAAGTCCTTTGGATAATACTTTAGACTTAATGTTTCTTGGTCACATCATGAAGCCATAGCTCTACATGAAATCAAAACTTAAAACTCTATAATTATTGGCAGAAGATCATTCAGAATCAAAAACCCTGCTCAGGGCTGCCAGAGGAATACAGGTGTGAGTGTGAGCTTTGTCAGATGGCATTGTGTGATAACTGGTTAAGCCATATGATTCATTTGATAAGTGAGATAACTTAAAGCCATTCATAATTATGCTCTTTATTAGAGAGATTAGAGAGCTTTGTCTACACAGGGCAGGCATCTAGAACAGTCCTCTATCATTTCATTCTCAGACTGACCCTCCCTTACCCAGTGGCTGTCTGTCTGATGTACAACATGACATTTTGAAGATAAAAATGAGTTGTTGATCTGATTGAGGCTAGAAGAGAGTCATCCTAATTCTTAACTAAGCCGGAGTACTTGAAAACCTTAGAGCTGACCAGAATGTTGTAGAGTTTCATCTCTCATTTCATTTAATATGCATATTTTATGGTCTTTTGGCAGTTAGTAGTAAAGTGTAATAACAGTGATATCCTGGTAACCTAACTAAGTGGTATGAAAATTAGGCCATTAGGATGGGGAGGGAAAGCATAGTTTGTTTCTTCCAGAGCCTACTCTGACTTTCATTGAACTTGCTCTTATTCCTCTTGAGCTCTATGTAGACAAACATGGGTTTATTTTACCTGGGTAATTTTTTTTTTTTTAAGGTTTTATTTATGAGAGAGAGAGCACAAGCCAGGTGAGAAGCAGAGGGAGAGGGAGAATCAGACTCCCCACTGAGCAAGGAGCCTGATGTGTGGCTCCATCCTAGGACTCCAGAATCATGACCTGAGCTGAAGGCAGATGCTTAACTGACTGAGCCACCCAGGTGCCCCTTGGGTAATTTAGATGACATTAATGTGGAAGCATCTGCGCAGTTCATTAAAATATGGTATTATGGTATTGGCATACGTCGAGAAGACTTGTTTACCACAAAGCAGTGAAGAAGCTTTTGGTAGAGAGCTGGTCCCTGGTCTAACCAGTGCCCAAGAACTTGTTCATGGCTGATTCAAGAGCATCTCGCATTTGCTCTCTGACTTCTACTTTCTGGACCTTGATTTTTGCACGTGGAATGCTGTCCACTGGTGTTTTAAGATCATGTATACTATCTGTGTCTGCTACTGGTAGTATTATGTATACTACTATCTGGGCCTGTGTTTTTTGTTTCTTTTTTTTTTTTTGGACATGTATTTTATTGTATAGAAATTTCCAGCAGAGCTGGCATTAAGTACCTTTGTCAGGAGATGCCTATGGGAATCTAAGTCAGAGAACGGGACAGGCAGGCCTGTCAGCTCTTCCTGCAAAACCACACAACACTGGGACGACCACCAGCAGGGAGTGTTTTTTGTTTCTGAGCATAATTCCCCGCCCCCACCTTGAAGGTCTATATCCTAGTTCCTTTCTCTCCTGGATATATAGCTAAAAGCCTTACCCATCAGATCAAACCAGGAACCAAAGAACTTAATTTTTTTTTATTAGTTTCAGAGGTAGAATTTAGTGATTCATCAGTTGCATAAAACACCCAGTGCTGATCTGCCTCCCTCTCTGTTTTTGTTTTATTTTACTTTTCCTTCCCTTTCCCTATGTTCATCTGTTTTGTTTCTTAAATTCCACATATGAATGAAATCATATGGTATTTGTCTTTCTCTGACTTATTTCGCTTAGCATAATACCCTCTGGTTCCATCCATGTTGCTGCGAATGGCAAGAGTTCATTCTTTTTGATGGCTGAGTAATATTCCATTGCATATATGCATACACGCACATGTGTGCACACACACACACACACATATACACACCACATTTTCTTTATCCATTCATCTGTTGGTGGATATCTGGGCTCTTTTATAGTTGGGCTATTGTGGATATTGCTGCTATAAACACTGGGGTGCATGTGCCCCTTCAAATCACTGTGTTTATATCCTGTGGATAAAAACTAGTATATTTATAAATAGATATAGTGTGTATATATATATATATATATATATAGTATATATATATTTATATATTTGTATATATATTTTATACTAGTAGTATAATTGTTGGGTCATAGGGTAGCTCTATTTTTCACTTTTTGAGGAAATTCCATACTGTTTTGAGGAGTGACTGCACCAATTCATATTCCTACCAACGCATTCTCCACATCCTCGTCAACATTTGTTGTTTCCTAGGTCGTTCATTTTCGCAGTTCTGACTGGTGTGAGGTGGTATCTCACTGTGGTTTTGATTTGTATTTCCCTGATGCCAAGTGATGTGGAGCATTTTTTTCTTGTGTCTGTTGGCCATTTGTATGTCTTCTTTGAAGAAATGTCTTTTCATGTCTTCTGCCCATTTTTTGAATTTGTTTTGTTTTGTTTTTCGGTGTTGAGTTTAATAAGTCATAGAACTTCATTTGAATGAAATGCACATGTATATTGGGAATGTAATTCTAAAAGGAAAGTGTTTATCATTGAAGACAGTTTCAAAAGTACAGTATATATTCATTGAAGACAACTCGAAAAGCGCAGAGAAGAAAACAAACTATTCTACCACCAAGGAATTGGTACTATTTCCATATTGGCATATGCATTTTCATCGTGTGTTTGTGTGTGTGTGTGTGTGTGTTTGCATGCGCGTGCATGCACACATGCATAGAATGTATCAAGTTTATTTAGATAGCATTTCCCTTAGTTTGGTGCAGACACTATTCATGGTATATGAGATATTATAGAAAATATGTGAATGAGAATGTTTCATTAATAGGTATATATTCTAATATGTATTATAAAATTATAACTAGCACATCAAACCTGTGATTTCATGGTTACAGTTATTGTGGAAGACCTTTAGTTGTTGGGAGTTGTGAGCATCTCTTCATTGCCTCACTCCTTAGGTGATTTCACTATCTTGTCAGCTCTACCTTCAAAATATATTAATAATTCAATTCTTTCACCATTCCAAATGGTATCATGATCCAAATGGTCCAAGTCACAGTGGTTTATTACAATATCCTTTTATCTAGTGTTCCATGTCTTTTTTCAATCTCTGTTGGCTTCTCAGAGCATTAGCCAGAGTCCGTACCATGGTGTATAAGTCCCTACAAAATACACCCCATGCCTTTATGATCTCATCTCCTTTCACCCTTCTTACTTGCTTTGCTTCACTCACATTGGGTTCTTTGCCCTTCTTTGAACACACCAGACAGGTTTCCACCTCTTTTGCCCTTGTTATTCCATCTTCTTGGAATGCTCTCTCTCAGTCTCATGGTAAGTCCCTTCACTTCAGGTCTTTCTGGTGAGCATTTACCTGGCTACCTTCTCTCTAAAATTCTAACCCTTTTCCCCACAGCCTCATATTCCCCTTGCCTGCTTTTTTTTTTTTTTTCTCCCTAACCATGTCACTAACATACTGTATATGTTACTTATTTTAGTTACTATCACCTATCTCCTCACTAAAATGTAAGCTTCTCTACTGGGGAAGGGATTTTTGTCTGCTTTAGTCATTGTTGAATTTTCAGCACTTAGAACAGTTCCTGGCACATAGTACGCACGCAGTAAAACCTTGTCGAAAGCGTAGGTTAAATAAAAGTCATGAGCTGACTTAAGGAGTAATGTTAAGTGAATCAGTATACGTGGTGAAGGGATATATAAAAGTCATTGAAAGTGATGAATGATACTTGAGAAACACTGATTTAAGTAAACTTTAAGTTAGTTTTTTGTGTGTTGTTATAAGATAGCCCTGTAGTAAATATTTTTAAGTGATTTTTTTGTGCATGTTTATGATTATTTCCTTAAACTAAATGCTTAATTTCTGGTTGTTAGGATATACAGTTTTTAAGGCTTACCGAAACTAGAAACTTTAAAGTTTACATTCCTCCCTCCTGTATGAGTTGTTTCTATTTTCTCCCATATCCTGCTGTGCAGTTGTCTTAGTACTTTTGTATCTTTTCCAGTTGAATAACTTAAAAAGCTATCTGAGCTTTAAGCTTAATCTGTACTTCTTTCGTAACTTATATGTATGAGCATTTTGTCACATGTTTATTTTTGATCTTTTTATCCTTTTTTGGGAATTGTTTGCCCATGTCTGTGTTGTCCTGGGCTCTGGGTATAGTGGACTGAAAACCTACATGAATTGATTTTATTGGACTGATATCACAGGCACTCTGGTTTATCTCGAGGAATATAATACAAAGGACAGTCATCCCTCCCAGAGACAAGAACTGGAGAGTCAGCCTCCCTCCCTCATCCTCACTCTCTTGCTTTTCTTTACATCCTGATTTCCCTTTCCTCTGGGCCTCTTTGCCCCCATAACTCTTTATTCCATCTGGCTTTGGCTTGTCATGTCACTTAGTTCAGCCCCTATTTTAACACGACCCTTCAGTTCAGGTACCCATCATCATCTAAGTGCCATGGATATCTGTATCCCAGATTTCTAGGTATGAGTAGTTGATTGCCTCAGTTTCACTCCATGTTCAGTCAGCCGAGATCAGGATAGGGGGTTGAGGTATTTGGGCTCTGTTCTTCCATGCACTGTGGATGAAGCAGCTTCTCTAGGAGAGACACAGCAACTAGAATATTCAGCACAGTGTCTTTTACCCATTTTTTTATTTGTTGTATTCATTTTTCTCTTTTGGGTCCACAGAAGTCCTTTACATATATAGGCTAGTGTTGTCTTTATTTTATGGGCGTTTTTCTGTCCATTTATCATTTTTCTTTGCTTGGTGTTTTTGCCATGTAATTGAAGTTGTCAGTTAATTTCTGCTGGTATAATGTTGAGAAATACCTTCTCTATGAGGAATTATACATTTAGCTATATTTTCTTCTAGTTCTTGATGGTTTTATTTTTTATTTTATTTTATTTTTTTTTAAAGATTTTATTTATTTATTTGACAGAGAGAGAGATCACAAGTAGGCAGAGAGGCAGGCAGAGAGAGAGGAGGAAGCAGGCTCCCCGCGGAGCAGAGAGCCTGATGCGGGACTTGATCCCAGGACCCTGAGATCATGACCTGAGCCGAAGGCAGCGGCTTAATCCACTGAGCCATTTTTTATGTGCCCCCTGAATAGTGTTAAATTTTAGAGGAATTTGAGAAATGAGTATCTTACCATATTCATTCCAAGAGTATAATCTTTATTTTGTACTCATTTTTTTTCTCTTAACAAAACTTTGTAGCTTTGTTTTAATTCTATGCTTTTAAGTTCATTCCTAGCTACTTTATAAATTTTTATTCTTATTATGGGTAGGATTTTTTCAGTTATGTTTTTTAATTGCTCATTTGTAGTTTATTAAAGCTATTTAAAAAATGTTTTTGTTTTATAATTGACCACCTCAAGCAGGCTGGCTCATACTTTACTTGATACTTTTGGGCTTTACATGTGGAGATTTAATATATAAGTAATTATCACTTTATTTCTACCTTCATCTCTTCCTTTCTTCTCTTGTGGTAGATCTTTCAGGCTGCATAAGTTCAGATCCAGGTACAATGAAATGTTTCCAACATAGGCATATTCCAACATTATATATAAATGTATAATAATACAACTATTATTATACTGAAATGTGGGGCATGTCTTTTTTTTATTTAAAGATTTTATTTATTTGCTTAATAAAGACAAAAAGACACAGAGTGAGAGAGGGAACACAAGCAGGGGGAGTGGGAATGGGAGAAGCAGGCTTCCCGCTGAGCAGGGAGCCCAACATGGGGCTCAATCCCATGACCCTGGGATCATGACCTGAGGGAAGGCAGACACTTAAGTACTGAGCCACCCAGTTGCCCCTGGGGCATGTCTTATACTGTTGTGCTTTGTTGGGGATAATTCAGATTAGAATGCTCTGGGAACTTGTGAGTAAATGAAACTAGTGGAAAATGGGTCTTGCCCCCCAGTTTTTTCTGCTGCCTTGTCTTAGAGCCTGAACATTTCACTTGCTGCACTGTTTCTGGTCCAACCACCGCCTCTAGAAAGTCCCTGTTAAAATGCACATATGATCACTCCCATTAACATATTATATTGTACTTGCTAATATAGCATGTCATGGATTTAGTTTTCTGATTGATTTAGTTTTTGGTTTCTGGTTTACTGTTATTACAGAAAATTGAGAAATACACCTTAAATGGAATAGAAAGTGTCTTGATGCTGATGTCAGCAGGAGACCTTCATAATGTAGCAGCTGCATGCCTCTCTAGCTTCTTCTTTTACGGGCTCTAAATTCTGCATATCTCCCACTTCCACCCAGTAACTTCAACTGTAGCGAAGTTTAGCTATATTTTGTTCTTGTGCATTGGCCTTTCCTGTTCTCCCCCCCCACCCCCACCCCCCTTCTCTTAGCATCCTTGTCCTCAGGGTCAACTTCAGTATCACTTTCTCCAGGAAGGCTCATTTCCTCAGACTAAGTTGTGTCCCACCATGTTTTCCAAACGCAAGTGGCATTTCCTTTAAAATAACAAGTAGTTTTTAGGGGCATCTTGGTGGCTCAGTGAGTTAAGTGTTTGCCTTCACCTCAGGTCATGATACCAGGGTCCTGGGATCAAGTCCTACATTGGGCTCCCTACTCAGCTGAGAGCCTGTTTCTCCCTCTCCTCTGCTTCTCCCCTTGCTTATGGGCTCTATTTCTCTCTCTCTCTCTGTCAAATAAATAAATAAATAAAATCTTAAAAAAAAAAACATTGTAATTTTTAAAATCATGCCTTTTAAAAATTGTTGTAGCTATTCAACTGTAACCTCATATTGCAATTCCAGAGAGTGTATCTTTTATCTACCTTTTTGAACACTGTATCTGACATACAAAAGTTCTCACCCAATAAATGCTTCCTAAATTAATGTTTAAAAGGGGAATGGAGGATTGTGCTTGGAATGCTTATCAGTGAGTTTATCAAGTAAGATAATGTAGGCAGCTGCCTGGATTAGCAACAGTAGGAGCAAGAGGGAAGTTGGTGGAGTTGAAAGAGGGTAGGGGCAGCATATGCCTTGTCGGAAACATTTCGTTGTACCTGGATCTGAACCTGTGCAGAGCTGAAGGGAGGCCTGTCTTCTGTTACTGGAGTCTGAGCAAAGAGTTTTGAGGAATTTGGAAGGCTGTTTCATATGCGGATGAACTCTGTATACCCTTGTATACCCTTGGACATGAAAGAAAATATAACCCTGTACTTTATGCTTTTACCCTTTAATTTCTTTGCTCTCCAGGGTTGAAGTAGTGCAACTACTGGATTTTTACATCCTCTAAAATGTCAGGCTACCTCATAAAGTTCAGGAACCCCACCTACAAGAAAGACCATAGTGAAGAAGCCAGAGTGAAGAAAGGCAACAGGAAAAAGGTGCTCTTTTGTTGTCAAATGAAAGGAAGGTTTGCTTTTGTGAGCCTGGATGATACTAGTTTATGAAAATATTTCTAGCAGTGAGTAAAAAATTATCATATGGCTTCAGTGTTCTTCAAGTTAAACTTGTCTTCCTATGCTGCTTTTTTGTGTATTATCATATTCTACTATGAATTATGAACTGTGGGGTGCCTGGTAGCTCAGTTGGTTAGGTTGTGATCTTGGGGTCCTGGGATCGATCCCCATGCTGGGCTCGCTGCTCGGCGGGGAGCCTATCCCTCCCTCTCCTCTCTCTCCCTCTGCCCTTCTTTCTCATGCTCTCTTTCTCAAATAAATAAATCTTTTAAAAAAATTATAAACTGTGAACTCAAAACTGAATGTAAACAGGAAGACCCAATACATTTTTGGTTTTTATTTTCTGTATCTCATTTATTTATTCATACTATGTCTTTCTTAGGCAGTCTACTGTTTGACATAATGTTGAACTGGTATTAAAAACGAACACAGCAATTGAGCTGATTTTATGTGAGATTACTATATGACTACTAAGCAAGTTGAGGCTGCGTATTTTGGCAGTTTAAGTTGTGGTTCTATATTTCAGCTCAGAGTAACTCTAGAGCTGAACACTGGCTCAGATTTAATTAACCCTTTCACTTTACAGACAAAGTAGCTGAGATCCTAAGTGACTTACCTGAGGTCATGTGGCTTTCCAGCTTCAGGGCCAGACTAGTAATAGTAGCCACACTATTGTATGCACTTGTGGATGGTAACACTCTTACCTATTTTACAGAAGAGGAAACTGAGATGCAGAGAAGGAACGTGCTCATCCTCACACAGCTGTTGCACATGAAGCCAGGATGTAAACCAAGGTCTGGGTCTCACATCCCTGTTTTTAACCACTGCGTTGTTTTGCTTTTCCACTCCAGTATTCTGTGCTGGTCACCATGCTGCCACGTAGCATTTTTTCAGCATTGCTATTTCTCCAGTATTTGGTTTTTCATACCTGAAAGTGGTATCAGCTTTTCCCCAAGACATGCTCTGTCCTCAGAGCTAGTTGAGGTTGAACTGATGTAGTCTGTGATTAAGGAACCCTGAGACAGGAAATAGGTCTGCAAGCAGTAGGGCCAGTTCCTGGAAAAGATAAATACAGCTTCTTCAGGGACAGTAGCTCAGGTTATGCTGTAGTCCTTTTGTTTCCTTTCTCAACCATGGAATTCTTTAGTTAACTAATTTCTTTTTCCTCAAAAGCCAACAGATGAAATTTGTTGATGCTATAATAGCCAAGGGTGCACTGATACTTATTAAATATTTATCTACCATAGATCACAGCAGGTAATTTCTACTGGTATTCTTTGAAATGAATTGTAGTATGCATCAGTTCCATGTCCTCTTGGGAAATAGTTAAAAGAAAGGAGCTTTGGTGCATAAATTTGCTGCAAAGCTAGGCTTGCCACCAAATGGATCTGTATTAGATGTGGGCCACAGGGATTTATCATCAGGAAGACCAGCTAGAACCTGAGCACATTTTACTGAGCTTGTGGAATCCAGAGTCCACGGAGTCCAGAGGGCTTATTCATTCAGTAGAAAATCGCTAAGGTTTGGTGTTTCTAGAGCTTTTTTGAGGGAAAAATGGTTGTGCTTTTTGCCAGTCAGGTCATATAAGATGGTAGCCTTTTAAAAATTTCTGTTTATAAAATTATGATTTATATTAAAAATTTTCTCTCAACTTTAGAGCGTCTTTTAATTCATATCCTATATGTTATTTTATTTCAAGACAGAATTAAAGAAGTACCCTTTTAGAGGTGGGGCAAAAATGCTGTGAGATTACAAAGTCAAGTCATTTGAGGGCTTTGGATCAGCTGTATAGAGGCATTTGTGTTGAGCCTGGAGGAACGAGTAGATTTCCATATGCTAGAGAGGACAAAGCACACGCTTGGAGCTAAGGGAACACTAACCTGAGCAAAGGGGTCTGCATAGTGTACAGGGAAAGATGCAGTGGAAACTGAGGCTAGATACCTGACCAGCTGATACCGAGAACACTGTGCTAGGAATAGTGCAATGAACAGCATGCTGAGGAGCTAGGAGCATATTCTGTAGGCTTTGGAAATTTTTTTAGGAGAATGATACCCATCCTGTGATAGTAGGAGACCTCTGGATGAATGGAAGTTGAATTAGAAAGAAAAGGCCCATGGTGACTGAATGTATCTAAAGATTCCTGGGTTACTATATAACCTTGAAACTTTTTTCCTTCTGTCTTTTAAAATGAATTTTTATTTTTCCATATGTAGTTATTAAATATTAAATTTATTCTAATTAAATATTAAATTAATATTAAATTTAAATATTAATTTAAAATTAAAATTTGAAAAATTTTAGATGTTAGGTAGTTTGCCTTTTCATTATAAAGAAAAATGCTTTTGTCAGGGAATTAAAAAAATAAAAAGAATCATGAATAAGAATATATTTTTCTGTTATAAAAATTTGGATGTGGTAACTTGGTTGTTTCTGTAACTTGTAAGTAGACTTGAATCTTTAGTATTATTAGGTGTTTGGGCATTTCTAATTACTAAATACATAAAACAAATCATTCAGTGGAAAAATCAGCAACTGTAAGACTAGTTTGTAGTTATAAAGGACTAGTTACTTTGGTAACTTAGAATGCTTTCTATAATTAGTTAAGGGAAAAGTGGAAAATTAGAGTATGAGAGTGATATGTTTCCTCTGGTGAAATTTGTGAAGTAGAAATAACCCTGAACTAAGGAGCTAGAGGATTTGGCTTATAGTTCTGCTGCCTGTAACTTTTAAATTAGGCAACTCAGGGAATCTTGCTAACTTCTCAGAGTCTTTTCTTGTAAAATAAAAATATTACACCTTACAAGGAGTTTATGAGAGTCAAGTAATTTAAGAATGAGAAATATCAGATTTTATTGCTGATATTAAAAAAAAAATCACATGCATTATCCCTGCCCTTCCTAAAGCAGTCTAACTTGTGTTTCTTACCTTGGCTAAAAGTTCGTTAAATTCACTATTATTCACCCAGCATCCTTATGTTGTACAAAGCCAAAAGCTCGAAGTCTACCTTGATTTGTCTCCTTCCTTCATTTCCCAAGTATAATTGACTGAAACATTTTGCCACTTCTACTACTTTTCTTATGGTTCTGCTCATTAGCTTCATGTTCATTACCTTGTATTGAGTCTTCTGTGTTTTTTGCCTGGACCTTTGCAGTAGTTTAATAATTGGAAGCCCCCATCTTCAGTATTTCTTCCTAACAAACATTGAGTGGCACTACTTTCCGCTGCCATTTTAAGCACTTAATAAATTCCAGCTCATTTAATCCATCTGTGTAATCCAGTCACCTTCCATAATGCCACCTAGTGATCTCTCTCAAATCTGGCCATTTTTCTTACCTTCATAGGTCTTTGTCTGGCTTCCTTGCTCAAGTATTCATTGCTCCTCCTTCCCCTTCTCCTACCCTGTAATCTGGTGACATTGGCCTCTTGTAGTTCTCTGGACAAGCCATGCAGTTTTACTCCTCCTGTAACTTGGATGGAGCCATTCCTGGTGCCAGGAGAGCCTTTCTTTCACCACTACCTACCCGGTGAATGCCTTCTTTTGGTTGAGGGTTGTACAGGATGTAATCTCTTGCAACTGAAGCACTAACTGCTCCATGATTTCCATCATGTTTGTAGTTATTTGTATAAAGTTGCTTTCACTCCCTAGACTGAAATCCTGGGTGTTGAGAGCTGTATTTTGCTCTTTATTCATCTCTGTATACTCCATACCTATCGTGAGGTTTGGATGCTTAGTAATTGATGTCAGTGAGGGAACTTTGTAGATGGTTAGGCATTCTCTTAAGCCTGTGCTCTTAACTGTGACATTAACTTTGTACAAAACAATGTCAAAAATCATCATACCATTCATACCACTTTGGTATGAGCTGATGTTAGTTAGCTCCTTGTTAGTTATAGCTGATGTTAGTTACGTTACAGCACTTAAGGCTTAGAACTTATGGTATACTTGAAAGATAGATGTACTTTTTCTGGCTATAGAAATATTCATATCACTTTTTTAAGAGTGAAATGGAAGTGGCCCCGGGTACGTATAGACATAATTAAATTTTTAAAAAACCAAAAAACAAACCTTCAAAAATTTTCCAAACGGCCTTTGCCAAGACTGATACGAATTCCCAAACATCAGGGATAATACAGTAGATGTTAGTGGAATCAGTTGTATGTAATAGAACTTTTTTCCTTCTTAATGATAACAGTTTTATTTTCCAAACAGAAAAGTACAAAAGAAACTCTTTTACATCACAAGGAATATACGGTAATATGACATTATACCATCTGATGAGAACTGTAGGAATTTGGACTTAGGTTAGAAGGGAAATTGCTGTTAATACTATCCTGTTTGGATCCAACGGTTGTACCAATTCATGTAGAGTATAGTATACCTGTACTAGTTAGGGTTTTTCAAAAAAACAGAATCCATAGGAGATATATAAAATGAAATTTATTTTAAGGAGTTGGCTTATGTGCTTATGGAGGCTGAGAAGTTCCATAGTCTGCCATCTGCAAGCTTGAGACCCAGAAAAGCTGATGGTATCATCCAAAGACCTCAGAGCCAGAGAGGTATAGATTCTGAGTTTGAAGCCCTGAAAACCAGGAGTGATCGGTGCAGGAAAAGATGGGTGTCTTGGTTCAAACAGTCAGGCAGATGTCAAACTCAGCTTTTCTCCCCCTTTTTCTTCTATTCAGACTCTCAGTGGATTGGATGATGCCCACCCATATTGAGGAGGAGTATCTGCTTTACTGAGTTCACTAAATAGATGTTAATTTATTCCAGAAACACCCTCACAGACACACCCAGAAATAATGTTTAACCATGTATTTGGGCATCTGGGCCTCAGTCAAGTTGATGGATAAAATTAAATAGTCATCACTATGTTTTTTGTTTTAAGAAGGGAACATGCAGAAGAACTCCAGCATCTGAGCAGAGGAAGTGGCTATGAACCAACTACACAGATCCTGCTGGGTGCTCTGTCTTCCCATACTTTTAAAGCCATCAGTGTGGAAGCAGTGGAAGAGATCAGATTTTTGCAGCTCATTCTCAGTCCATGGAAGATAGTGATCCGTTAAAGCAGTAATGTTCAGAGTATCAATCAGTGAATTATATAGTTCCTTATCTTAAAGCAGATATTGAAAGCATCTTCATTCAAAATTATATAGAAATGCTTTGAGCTACTATTTACCAATGAACAAGGTTCCCTTCCCCCTCAGCATTCATATCCTAATTGTTACTTACTATTTTATAAAATGTAATGATTAGGATGAAGACACTTATAGCCAGGAGACATTTTAGTCCTACCCACTATAGGTGTGATTCTCAAAGTGTCCTGCACCCTGTAAATCTGAGTTTTTTAGGGGTGACTCAGTAATGTACTTTCTTTCCTTCCTTTTTTTTTTTTTTAAAGATTTTATATATTATTTTACAGAGAGAGTGAGAGAGACAGACCATGAGCAGGAGGGAGGAGGAGGCAGAGGGAGAGGGAGAAGCCCCATGTGGGCTTCAATCCCTGGACCCCGAGACATGACCTGAGCTGAAGGCAGATGCCTAACTGACTCGAGCCACCCAGGCACCCCAGTAATGTGCTTTTTTAAAAAATAAGCTTCCAGGTGACTCTTAAAGACATAGAACTTTGAGAGGTACTGGTAGTAATTACATATAACTAACCCATTGGTTTTCAAACTTTGGGTCTTGAGTGGGATTGGAGAAGTTGCCTTTGACACAATTTCCAGGTGCTTCTAATGTAAAGATAAGTTCACGAAAGTTCTCTGGTATATGACAGCACTGTAGTAAGTCAGGGTTTTCCAAATTGTATTTCTCTAGGTGTCGAATAGAGATGTTCTTAGCACAATGGATTTATGTCAAATAAGCTTGAGAAATGTTAGAAAGTTAAAAAGTTTTTTGGTTTTTGTTTCTAATAGCTCCACTTTTGAGAGCCTGGAGCACTAGGAATAGAATACTCTTTTGGAGGACATAGAGAAAAAGGTGGCTCTTGCCCTCTAGTTTGTTCTAAGACATGGCTATAGAGGTGGTGTTGGACACAGTGGTGCAGACTGTGTGTTATTGGTACTCTGAGTTGGGGGATAGTTGGGTCTCTTTTAGGTATCTGTATTACAGTCAGGTATTGAACATAGCCATCTTGTTTTTTTGTTTTGTTTTGTTTTTGTTTTTGTTTTTTTAAACTGCTGCCCCCAAACACTGCAAATTTCTTTGGAGCATTTATCATGGATAATGAAGTGTGTGCTTTAGATATTGGTATGTGGCCCCTGGATTTATTTTGGCGAGTTGTGGGGAACTTTTTTGTTTTCATGTCTATTCTGTAAAATTAAGAATTCTGGGAAAGAGAAAGCAAAATCTTTTTTAAAAAGTTTAATAGTTAACCACTATTTTTGAGTGACTAATTTTATTCACTGTAACCCTTTAATGGAGGTCTTATGATCTTCATTATTTCTAAGTAAGAAGCCAAGGCTAGGACAGGTGATAATAGCTTGGCAAGGCTGAGCCCTGAGCCTAAGTCTGTTTGAATCTCCAGACACCTAATTTTTTTTTCTTAGTGATTTTGCCTTTCAGTTTTATTTAAGATCTTTTTTTTTTTAAAGATTTTATTTATTTGACAGAGAGAGATCACAAGTAGGCAGGGAGGCAGGCAGAGAGAGAGGAGGAAGCAGGCTCCCTGCTGAGCAGAGAGCCCGATGCGGGGCTCGATCCCAGGACCCTGAGATCATGACCCGAGCTGAAGGCAGAGGCTTAACCCACTGAGCCACCCAGGCGCCCCTATTTAAGATCTTTATTAGTGCATTGGATTGTTTACTGTGGAAAATACTCTAAGAATGAAGATAGATGTGATTCAATTTCAGTTTCGTGACTAAGTAGCTTTGTCTTTTTGGGAAAGTCAGTAATCTCTCTGGGCCTCACTTTTTTCCCTCCATTAAATTTATAGTGTTTTTGAGACCTAATCCTCAGAGTATTAGGAAAATTTGTGACTGTATGTGTGTGCATGTGTGTGTGTTTAGTATGAAGTACCATCTGTAACTGTAAGGAAAGGGAGCAGGTAATTAGTATTCTCATTATAATAATGAGCTTTCCCCAAACTTCTGCAAGTATTGTAGTTGCTGTGAAGTGACTAGCATGTGACAACAGTGTGACAAGGTGCAGAAACGTCATCTCTTCGGTGACTTGGAGCTTAGGGCATTGCAGCAAATTGCGGAATTTAGGCTCTTCTGTGACAGGGCCAAAAAGCTAGCCTGATCTCCAGTAGGACAGGACTTTAAACACCTCAGGTGAATAAAGGGGAGGGAGAATTCACACCTTTGCAATTATTGCCACTTCACTTAAACTTTTTTTTAAGTGGTTGGGGTAAAAATTTTCTGGTAGGATTGGCAAGATTGACTTCAAGTATGTTTAGATCTTATTTTATCAGCCCTCGTTCCAAGGATAGGAATTCAGAATGTGAAAGTAAGACTGTCTAGGTGATCTGACTGTGGTTGAAGGAGAAATTAAAAATGAATTTTAAGAATGGTGCCACAGTGGGGCGCCTGGGTGGCTCAGTGGGTTAAAGCCTCTGCCTTTCGCTCAGGTCATGATCCCAGGGTCCTGGGATCGAGCCCCGCATCGGGCTCTCTGCTTGGCAGGGAGCCTGCTTCCTCCTCTCTCTCTCTCTGCCTGCCTCTCTGCCTACTTGTGATCTCTGTCAAATAAATAAATAAAATCTTTACAAAAAAAAAAAAAAAGAATGGTGCCACAGTAAATTCTGTTTCCTACAGACCCCAAAGGAAGGAGTGTATCCTTCGAGTAGAAGTCCCAGACAGGTAGGTTGTTTTTTTGTGTGTGTGTGTTTTAATTTTGTTCTTGGGTGTTTTTCCAGGTACTGACTTAGTTTTTTCTTTTTTTTTTTTTTCCATTTTATTTATTTTTTCAGCGTAACAGTATTCATTCTTTTTGCACAACACCCAGTGCTCCATGCAAAACGTGCCCTCCCCATTACCCACCACCTGTTCCCCCAACCTCCCACCCCTGACCCTTCAAAACCCTCAGGTTGTTTTTCAGAGTCCATAGTCTCTTATGGTTCGCCTCCCCTCCCCAATGTCCATAGCCCGCTCCCCCTCTCCCAATCCCACCTCCCCCCTGACTTAGTTTTTTCTTTTATCTTCCTTCCCTCCCTCACTCCTTCCCTCTATACTGCTTTATAAAACTGGAGTTTTTATATCTCAGAATAAAATTACTTACAGTATACCTCAGATATGAAATTAAAGAGTAAATCTTAAGTAAAAACTTCATAGAACTGATTGACAGATGGATTGATCATTTTTGAGTGAGTATATATGCTGGGATAGGAGTTGTGGTGCCTGAATCTAGAAGGGTTGGCAAACAAATGTTCTTGTTCTCTAAACTTTAAAATACTTACAGATATCTGACATGTATTTTTTATTTTAGAAGAAGAGATAGTATATAGAGTTAATGTACTAGTAAGGATAATGTATTTTATTTTCTATTTTGCATCTATTCTGAAATGTCAGAATATTCTGTGAAAGTCACAATGTATGTGAAAGTTGTTTTCTGGGTTAGTCTCTGATATGCAGTTTTGTGTAGCAAATAGTTGGGAATTGCTTAGGTTATTCACATTGACAACTATGGCATTTAAGTCAGGAAGTAGACAGACTAGTCATTAGGTGGATACTACTGGCTTATGGATAGACAAATTGTACCCAAAACATCACAACTAGGTCATTCATTCTAGCTCTTTTAAAGGTTGAGTTTGAGGATACTTCTACTTTATTCTTGCACTATGGTGTGAGGTGTTGCTTATGAGTGTGTATGTCCAGCTTGGGATGGGGCGAAGGGGTATTGGGAACACACTTCAGGGAGTGAACTGTAGTATTGAAGAAGGGACCCAGGTTTGCCCTCCTACTCTCAAGTGAGTGACACTCTGAGGAGCTGGGCTGGAGAGACAACAGGTGCTATCTGGGGCTCTGCATGGAAGGCAGATGTGACCAGATGTCCCTCTGTTGCTTTTCTCTGAGGTCTAAAGACTCAGCCTGGGCCATCTGTTGGACTCAGACTACCAGAAACCTTCTATGGCCCCTCCCCACCTGAAAAAGTTTCTGTGATACCAAAAGCATCTAACTCTATAGCTCTAATAAAGTAGTGAAAGTTGGAATGCTTGTGTTCACTGAGTGTGTGTTCCATGTAGAATAGATAGGAAGTAAATGGTAGTAAACAAAACCAAAACCAAACAAGAGAAAAAGATTTTATCATGGTTAAAGTAAAACTTTTTCTGAAGAACTTCTAAGTCTTTTGTACTAAGAGGACTCAACTGTAATGTCAATCAGCAGGGGAGGAGGGGGGTTACAAGTAAATACTCTGTTTACTTCCCCTGTTCCTCTTTTTTATGGTATGGAGGGTATTTATTCTATAGAGAATTTTCTCCTCTTGCCATCCCTTTCTCAAAATACAGTTTGAAGTGATAGAACTGATTGTGGTTCAAGATTTTAATATATATATATATTTGAAGCCATGGGTGTAGAAGTTCATGAACTGTATGCAGTTGCATGCAGTTTTATTTGTGTGCGTGTGTGTGTGTGCATGTCAAAAGTCCACAACTTGGGTATTATAGCAATATGGATATTTAATATTATCTATAACAGTGTTTGAGTTAGCTGGGGAAATATTCTTCATTTCTACAGAAACTGGCCAAAAAATGAGAAAAGTAATAATTTTTTCAGAGAAAGCACAAGAATTTGCATTTGCTTTTGTTAGGTGTTAAGTAGTTCACATAAACTCTACTTTATCATTTTTCTTAGGAGGAATAGTTAACCCATAATCTTAAGAGTTCAGCGTTTTGGAAAGTGCTGTATTGGTTTTTTTGAAATTGGAGGAGCAAAATTTTAATACTAATTATCTCAAATGTTTTCTTCATACACATTGTCTTGGAGATAATAGCAATGCTTTAAAATACCATTCTCATTTATCTGTGCTGAAAAATTGTATTTTAAAAAGCACTGATTGAAGAGTATGTCTGTGTTCTTTTGAGTGATGATTTTTGAGAACTGGCCCATACACTTCTAGAATTAAATGTAAACACTAGAACTTCAAAATGTCTTGTCTTTTCTAGAACAGAGGAAACAGAAACCAAAGAATTTCATACCATCATTATTTTACTCTCATGACCCATAAATGAGCAAATCAAGAAACAGAACATAGTCTTCCTTTTAAAAAATTAAATGTTGGGGTGTCTGGGTGGCTCAGTGGGTTAAGCCTCTGCCTTCGACCCAGGTCATGGTCTCAGGGTCCTGAGATCGAGCCCCGCATTGGGCTCTCTGCTCAGCAAGGAGCCTGCTTCCTCCTCTCTCTTTCCCTGCATGTCTCTCTCTCTGTCATATAAATAAATAAAATCTTTTTAAAAAAATTAAATGTTATTGAAATTTAAGGTAAATGTAAAGTAATAAAAACAATTTTTAAAATCTAAGATGTTGTTGATTCTGAGGCAAATCATTATTTTAAGTACCACCAGAAAATAATATGCCACTAATTAACTATGACACAATGCTTTTTAATACTTAGAATTTTTTTTCTTTCTCTGACTTATTTCACTTAGCATAATATTCTTTAGGTCCATCTATGTTGATACAAATAGCAAGGTCTCGTTCTTTTTATGGCTGAGTAATGTTCTACTGTATATTCATATACCACATCTTCTTTATCCATTCAGCAGTTGATGGACACTTGGGTTGCTTCCAGATCTTGGCTATTATAAATAATGCCACAGTAAACATAGGGGTGCATGTATCTCTTCAAATTTGTTTTTGTTTTCTTCTGGTAAATACCCAGTAGTGGGATTACTGGATCATATGGTATTTTTATTTAAACGTACAGATTTTTACATAAAAATAAGAATCTTAGTTGCTTGTTTTCATTGCCTTCTCCATACACAATACTTTTGTTTCAATACCAATTAATAGCATAATTTTTTTGGAGATCTTGTACGCATCAGTTAAGACTAAATCAACAATGTATAATTTTCCTTTGAACACAGGTAATAAACACCTGTCTGGCTGACAGGGGTTGTACTATATAAGAAACCATCCTAATTTCAGAGACTATGAAATTTAGAAAAAAATAGTCTAAGAATCAATGGAACATATTATGATATGTACTTGTCTTTGTATAGTTTTGTCAAAATTAGTACCACTTTTGCCTCATCTCTCTGGAGATGTTTAATGGAGAAAAAAAGAAGGGGGAGAGGACTTCTAGTTTTGGTTCAGGAGCAGCCCTATCTCTTCCTGTTATCACACCCCCTCCCTTTATGGGAAGGCTCATGATCAGGTTCTGGAGGATTAGTTTAAGCATTTCAAGCTGGTCTGCACTGCCTCTGACATCATCCCCTCCGTTATTAGTTTTCTGGACTTTCAGAAGTGCTCCTCCCCCAGTGCCCTTTCCCTTGACCAAGAAACTTTGTTATTTTCAGTTTACTTGAAAAATATTTTCAGAAGCATTTGTAGAGACTGAGCCTACCCTTTGGGAAGGCCAGCTTTGTCACCACTTATTTAAATTGTCATTTTTGCTCTGGATAATTATGTACTGAACAAAAAATTTTGGATTTGGAGTTGGAAGACATGACTCTAAGGGCAAGTCACACCTCTGGATATCAGTTGTTGTCATGTGAACAATGAGTAGTTAGGTGATCTATTATTTGAAAGTTCTGCAGGTGCTTTCCGAAGGCCATGTGGTCTAACGGTAGGTGATTGTCCTAATTATGCTACAATTTCTTTGGACCACTGCACGGGTCTCAGATGTGAAAAGTGGTTATATGACCTGAATTCTGTTTGCTCAGAGGCTTAGTAAGCTTTCCTTTATCTAAAACGTGTACCAAAATGGATGCCTTCTTGTATTTCCATTTGTACATAAGGATACCTTTCTAAAAAAACTTACAAAAAAACTGCACTAGGAGGTTTTGACTATTATTAAAAATGAGATGATATATGTAAAGAGCTATGTCAGAAAATGTGATTTCCTTTCTTAACTGATTTTAAAGACTATCTTTCTCTTTTTTTTCTTTTTTTAGAGGGGGAGGTATCCACTAAATTTATTGTTTACTGTGTCCCTTTAATTCTCAGCTTATTTGCAGAGCAGATTGTCTTGTCTTGTGTCCAAGAACTGAATCTGTTCCAGTTCTTGTTACTAAACTACCTCTGAAATCCCACAATTTCAATTTTAAAATACCAAAATACTTGAGAAAAGAGTTAAATGCTAGATAGCTGATGTCATTTACATTAAGGAGCCCTGGGCTCACTCCCCTCGCATTGCAGGTGGTTTGACTTTAGGGATTGATAGTGTGAAATCAAAGGGCAAATTAAGATGATCTATAGCTCCCTAAAGTTTGGTAACTTTTTTTGCATGGGAAAAGTAGTTTATTTCTAAATTATACTTATACATGGTTCAGATGATTTATTCATTAAGCGAACACTTTGGTAAGGAACAACTGTGTGCCAACTGTCTGGTAGGCACAGTTCTCCTGGTTTTCTTGCTTATTACCTCATTTGTTTAAAAATACATATTTTTTAAATCAAAGATGGTTTCAAGAAATGTATTCCTAAATACGTTTCTAAAACATATTCCTTGGGAAGGAAGGCACCCCATTTCTGAGCACCTCCTCCTCTCTTATGTGACTCAGTGATCCAGGGAAATCGTCTTAAGCATCATCTCATCTATTTTTAACAGATGATAAATGAAGATAGGAAGAACCTGGTTTAAGCATCATGCCTGGGAACATGCAAAGTTGGCAATTGGCAATGCTGCTTTCCTTTTTAGGATAATGCATACGATGTTTTTATTTAGCAGTGATGGTTTTACTTTTCAAAGTTATTAAGAATTGATGTCCCCCTTGGATTCTGTCTACTTCTTTGCCATTTTTTGGTATTTGCTCCCCACTGTGCAATATTAAGGAGCAGGTAATGTTTAAAAAAATACATACCTGGGGGAAAAATGTCTAGAGAGAGCTCATTGGTAAGTGTTTTGTACTGGTCAGAGCTTCTAGATTCTACAGTGAGCGAAGTGTTTAAAATTATTGAAGTAATTCTAATTTGTGGATATAAGTAACCAAAACTTCATGGTGGAGACTTCCAACTTTCTACGTAAGTTATAAGAGGAAGCATCCTAATTACTATTTTCAGGCATCTTCTAGTCAGGTTGCTTGGTGTGTTTAGACTAGAACATAGTTATTGACTTTCCTTTTTAAATTTTTCGCAATTGGTTTTTAGGTTCTTTTAGAGAGTTTCTGTGCCAGTCCCTGTACTAGGCACTGAGACAGAAATGTAATGAAGATCTGTATTCAGTCCTAGAAACCTTACAGACCAACCAGGGGACAGTAGTGAAGACATGATACACAGTACGCAGTGGACATTTGTGCTCTGGGATGTCTTCAGGGATTGCTGGAGTAGGCCTTAAATGACGCTGAGGGTCACGGAAACATTCTCAGAATTAAGGGAGGAACTGAAAAACAGGCTACTAACTTTGGAAGCTAATGTGTATCTAAGATACTAACAGTCCATTTTGTTTTTGGCTGTTTTATTGGTTTTCTTTTTAATTGTTGTGCTGTGTCAGTTCAAACACCTGACCATAGGTGTTTGAGAATTGGAGTTGATTTGGGGGCTTTTGAGTGAGTGACTGCTTCAGATGTCCAAGTGAGTTCAGGCCCCACCTCTTCTCTTGCTCGCTCTTGTCTAGCCATAGTGTCCTCTTTGTGCTGTCCTTTGGACTTGCCGAACACAGTCCTACACAGGCCTTAGTATTTGTTTGGAGTGCTCTTCCTAAAGATGATTTGCGAGGACACATCCTTTATTTTCCTTCAGTTTTCCACTCAGGTGGCACTTTCCTGGTGCATGAATAAATCAGCAGGTCTAGCCTCCCCTGTTTCCTTACCTGGCTGTATTTATCTCCAAGGTGTTTATCACCGTCACCGTCTGAATGTTAGCTCCATGAGAGCAAGGACTTTTGCTCTTCAGTGCTTTATTGACCTTTTAATATTTACCTAGAACAGTGTCTTACTCATAACAGATATTCAGCAGATATTTGTGGAAAGGTAAAAGGGAGGGACACAGAGAGGAGGACCTTCATTGGCTTATTGTCTTTTATTTGAAGTTAAAACTACAAAGGTAGGGCTTTGTTACAGTCGTTCTGTACTCCTAGCACCTAAAGTATGTCCAGCACATATTAATGCTTTAATAAGTTCTTGCAGAAAGAATTATGCAAATTGATGTATACACTTAATTAACTATACTAAGCACGTTTACTCATATAGATGTCCCTTAAGAAGTAGACATTTTTGTTCTTATATGCCACTGGTATACCTGAAGTATAACTATTACCACAGAAGGAAGGCCAGATAGCATATTGTTTAAGAGCTTGATCTTTGCAAATCAAACTGCCTAGCTTGAGCTCTTATCCAGCTTTGCCGTTGATTAGGATTGTGACCATGTGAAATTACTTTCCGTCTCCATGTGTTAGTTTATTCCTCTGTTAAGTGGTGATTATAGTACCTATCATAGAGCTGTTAAAAGGGTTAGGTGAGTTAATATAAAGTGCTTAGAATAGTGACAGAGAACAGTAAACATTATGGATGTGCTTACAAAATATATTAAAGACAAGGTATATGGATATTCTTGCTAACTCATTCATCATAAGCAATACAGAGTGGAAAAATCCCTTTTTATTCCCATAGCCCCAGAGGAGGATGATCCTGTTGATCTGTCTCCAGAGGAGCTGGAATAATGTAAAGAGATGAAAGCAGGAAGTGACTGAGATAAGATTTTATTTCCTTGGGGGATGATCTTCCTGCTTTCTTTGCGCTGATCTTCCTATACTCTTGTTAGGGAGCTCATTTTTTCTCTTTAAAATTATATGCAAAATTTATTAAGTGAATCTGAGGAACCTCTATCAAATATGGCAGCTTTCAGTGTAGTTGCAGTAAGTAGCACTCAGGGAAACTCAGTATAGAGAGGATATGCTGACAGGCCACTGTAATACGAATTGCATGTACTTTGTGAAAACGAAGAAGCAAAAACTTGCATCGTCTGGATCATGCCCCCAGAGGAGTGTGAAGGGTGAAGAGTAAAATTATTTATTGAAAATTAATGTCTCTAAGGTAAATGCAGGCTATTTCATTCACTTGGTGTTTGGGCAGTTTCTGTACCCCTTTTGCATGTTGGTGCCCTCTCCTGGAAGACTGCAGAAGGTGTTTGCAAGGTGAGACTGCGGACCCTGCAGTGGCCCCGTCAGACACTGAGGGGCACCACAGGCCAGCTGTGTAGTTCTGAGCGCACTGAAGAAGTGTAGCAAAACTGTGGTGTGGGGCCATGAAAACAGGTGTTTATAAAAATTTGAAGAGAGGGCAGAAAACATGAATAGTGATGATACAAATTAGATATAACCAATCATGGAAAGTATTCATAAAGCCTCTTGGAAAGTATAGAACTGAGTTAATGTTCCCTAGCTAGATAATATTATTTAGTACCTGGACCTGCAAAGGTGCATATTGGGGGGGGTGTTTGATCAAGCTAAATTTGTACTTACACGTATACTTTTGAGTGGTTGTAATATTTAGTTTTAGGAATGGGATACTTATAATTGTAACTTACTTATCCCTAATGGTTATTATTCTCAAGTAAATTACATTAAAAAGAAGTTAAGTTCTAAGTTGAGACCTCTAGCAGAGATTGATTAAAAAAAATTCAACTTGAATTAGTATACATCTTCTAACTCTAGCCACTGCTTACAAGATAGATTGATCCCTGACTTGCTTTAGGTACCACTTGACCTGTGTGCTTAGTGGCAAACAGGGATTCACAGGATTGGTTTAGATGCAAAGCCTTTTTTATTTTCTTTTAAATTCCAGTATAATTAACATAGTGTTATATTAGTTTCAGGTATATAATATAGTAATTCAACACTTCCCTGCATCACCGTGTGCTCACTATGCTTTTGTCCCCACACTTATTTCACCCATCCCTTCCCCCTTCCAGAGTGGCTACACCAGTGTGCGTTCCTTCCAACAGTGAATAGGGTTCCTTTTTTTCATATCCCTGCCAACACTTGTTGTTTCTTGTGTTTTTGATTTCAGTCATTCTGACAGGTATGAGGTGATACTCATTATAGTTTTGATTTGCATTTCCCTGATAGTGAGTGTTGCTGAGCATCTTTTCATGTGTCTCTTGGCCATCTGGATGTCTTTGGAGAAATGTCTATTCATGTATTCTGCCCATTTTTAATTGGATTGCTTTTTTTTTTTTTTTTAAGATTTTATTTATTTATTTGACAGACAGAGATCACAAGTAGGCAGAGAGGTAGGCCCAGACAGGGGGGAAGCAGGCTCCCTGCAGAGCAGAGAGCCCTATGCGAGGCTTGATCCCAGGACCCTGAGATGACCTGAGCCAAAGGCAGAGGCTTTAACCCACTGAGCCACCCAGGTGCCCCTGGGTGTTGAGTTTTGTAAGTTCTTCATATATTTTGGATACTGACCCTTCATCGGGTCAGTCATTTGCAAATATCTTCTCTCATTCTGTAGGTTGTCTTTTAGTTTTGTTGATTGTTTCCTTTGCTGTACAGAAGCCTTTTATTTTAAGGTAATTCCAGTAATTTAGTTTTGCTTTTATTTCCCTTGTCTCAGGAGATATAACTAGAAAAATGTTGCTATAGCCAAAGTCAGAGAAATTACTGCCTGTGCTCTCTTCTAAGATTTTTATGGTTTCAGGTCTCACATTTAGATCTTTAATCCATTTTGAGTATATTATTTTGTATGGTATAAGAAAGTGGTCCAGTTTCATTCTTTTGCATGTAGCTGTCCAGTTTTCCCAATACCTTTTGTTGAAGAGCCTGTCTTTTCTTACTGGATATTCTTTCTTTCCTTCACAAAGTTTAATTGGCCATATAGTTAGTTGTAGGTTTATTTCTGGGTTTTCTGTTATGTTCCACTGAACTATGTGTCTGTTGTTGTACCAGTACCACCCTGTTGTGATCAGTACAGCTTTGTGTAATACGACCGGAAGTCTGGAATTGTAATACCTCCAGCTTCGCTTTTGTTTTTCAAGATTGCTTTGGATTATTTGAGGTCTTTGTGTTTCCTTACAAATTTTAGGATTGTGTGTTCCAGTTCTATGAAAAATACTGTTGGTGTTTTGATAGGGATTACATTACATGTATAGATTTCTTTGGATAATAGAGATATTTTAGCAATATTTGTTCTTTGGATCCATGAGCATGGAATATCTTTTTATTTGTTTGTGTCATCTTTAGTTTCTTTCATCAATGTTTTAAGTTTTCAGAGTACAGGTCTTTTATTTCTTTGGTTATGTTTATTCCCTAGGTATCTTATTTTTAGTACAATTCTAAATGGGATTTTCCTTCTCTTTCTTTCTTTCTTTTTTTCCTAAGTTTTTATTTAAATTCCAGTTAGTTGTGGGGTGCCTGGATGGCTCAGTTGGGTAAGTGTCTGACTCTTGGTTTAGGCTCAGGTCATCATTTCAGGGTTATGAGATCAAGTCCTGCATTGGGCTTTGGGTTCAGCATGGAGTGTCTTGTCCCTCTTCCTCTGCCCCTCTCCCTGCTCATGTGTGCATGTGCTCTGTCTCTATCAAATAAAAAAAAATAAAATCTTTAAAAAAATAAATTCAATTAGTTGGGATTGTTTATCTAATTTCTCTTTCTGCTGCTTCATTATTGGTGTATAAAATGCAAGAGATAGCTCCACGTTGATTTTTGTACCCTGGGACTCTACTGAATTTGTTTTATCATTTCCGGAAGTTTTTTGTGAAGTCTTACAGTTTTTCTGTATAGAGTATCTTGTCATCTGCAAATAGTGAAAATTTGACTTCTTCCTTGCCAGTTTCGATGCCTTTTATTTCTTTTTGTTGTCTAATTGCTGAGGCTAGGACATCTAGTACTATTTTGAATAAAACTGGTGAGAGTGGACATCCTTGTCGTGTTCTTGACCTTAGAGAGGAGTCTCAGTTTTTCCCTGTTGAGTTTGATATTCACTGTGGTTTTCATAGATGGCCTTTATTATGTTAAGGTATGTCCCCTGTAAGCCTACTTTGATGAAGATTTTTTAAAATCATGAATGGATGTTCTCCTTTGTCTAGTGTTTTCTCTGCATGCATTGAGATGATCATATGGCTTTTATCCTTTTGTTGATGGGTACATCAACTCTTGATATGACACTATTTAACAAACCGTTCACAATAGTAAAAATGCAGTCATTATCCATATAAGGATTATCCATGTAGTGGAGTATCTGTTGCCAGTTGTGTTGGTCAGAGTCCCTGCATAACTTCACTGGCAAAATCCTAGCTCACTTTCTGTTGCCCAGTGAATGTATAGTAATACTAATTCAGTGCAGTAAAAGTGTAGACAGAAGATAAATTTTTGCTTAAAAATTATTTATTGTGTTCTAAAATGTGTGGAACAGCTATTAATATGAATAATTAGAAGATGGTTTAAGGTCCCATTGAAAAGTGATTTAGTGCTTTATATTTTTTAAATTAACATTGAGGATTTTTTTCCTCTCTGGTATGAAGGGGCAGAATATAGCACTTTTAAAACATTATTTTTCAGTCATAACTTTTCCTCAATAATATAATCATAGTGATAGAAAACTGATCATTTTCAAGTATCAGATAAATTTAAAAAACCAGAAACAATTTTAGATAATTATGATTGAACTAATAATAAAACATATCTTGAGTTATCAGGTAGTTATTTGGGAATGCCTTTACATTGATGTCTTTTGTTTAATGATAGATTGTATCATTGAATGGGCCTCAATAGGGGGAAGTACTAAGAAATTGTCTGGTAAGTGCTACAGAAAAGCAGCCATTGTCATTAGTTTTCTTGTTATATAGAATTGTATGTGACTGTTATTTGTTGTCTGTCTTATTTTAGTTGGTAGGGATTTCAGAGAGAAAAAGAAAGGTGCTAGTTCAGTCAATTCTTGGCTTCTAAAAATTTGACATTCCTTCTTTTAAGTTGTCTTTGGAAGGATAGACTTGATCTCATTCTGTGTTACTGTAAATATTCTCTCCAAGGGTATTAAGCTTTCTTCCTTATAGTTGTATTACATTTGGCAGTAATAGCATCCTCGACTAAATCCCAGGTGTGAGGTAGTGGACTCTAGCAGTTTAGTTAGTCCTTTTTACATGTCTTTCTTTTCTCATGTGTCATAGGGCCAAATAATACCTCCTCCTCCAAGTCAAAGGAGGGTGTGTTTTGATGAGTTTATGCTTTATTTGTGTATGTATGCATTCATTTATTTAGAGTGTTGATGCCTTCATTTCAGATAAATAAAATTTTTTTAAATTAGAAAATTTGAGTTTGGAGAAACATGAAGGGATGTAATATCTTGGCATGGGGGATAAACTTGTGTTTTTCTGTGTAGAAATGTGTGCGTATTGCCTAAATTCAGACCACCCCATTTCCTCAGAGTGCAGTGCATAAACAGAGTCACTAACCGATACGGTCAGTTTCAGACTGTCTACTTATGAATTTACAGGGATATGGAATGCAGTTTCCCCTTTTATTTCCTTTTGTCAGGGTAGAGAGTGATATAGCCTCACTGGAGATTTTTAATGCCATGTAAAGGCAGTGAGATAACATGGCCAAAAGCTGTATCTCATGAAAGATGTAAACTCAGAATATGCAGTGACATTTTAATAGCATTCCAGGAAAACAAGTTAGTCCATCTGTGAATGATTCACTCTTCCTTTCTTGCCCACTGGAATTGGGATTCACTGATTTGTTCACTGAAGCTTCTGTGCAAATAATAACATGTAAATGTTTTTGCATCACTTTCCTGCTTATTTATTATCAAGCCAGACATCTAGTAATAGTTGCTTTGCAGATGATTCATCTCAAATTTTTATAATGTAGTTGTATTAAAATTGACTTGATACTATTACAGCAAAATTACATCCTCATTTGAGAGCCAGCCCAGAAAATCTCCAGTTTAATATGAAAAATCAAAACAAAACAAAAAACTCAAAAAGCAAAAAAGCAAAAAGAAAAGAAATAACCCTGCATAATCTGTGTTATGCCCCTAGAGGAGTATGAAGCTCTAGAAGAGTAAAGATTCCAGTTACTGCAAATAAATGCTTCCAAGGCAAATTGGTAAGTTTGGTCAGCTTCTGTACCACTGCCTTGCACGTTGGTGCCCCTTTCTGTAATACTGGATGCAGGACTAAGTAAAATGAATGGGCTTTAAAAAATATCCTGAGCTAGAACCTCCAGGTGATACTTACTACAATTCTTCATTTGTAAAGACTGAATTACGTTTTTCCATGCCAAACAGAACTAGCCATTAGTAGTTTCTATGGTTAGATTTTGTCAGTGGTTCTCTAAAATTATAAAGTCCCTGAAATCATTTATAAGTAAAATGCAGTCCTATCTAGAGAGATGTATTCTATGTAAATGTCAAAAGTGGGTTCATTTGAGGCAGTTTTCTTTAGAGAAAAGTATTAATTTCTACTGAGAGCCAGTTAACGTTTGTGTACAGTACAAATAACATTTACATTTAATAAAATACTACCTGATGTAATTATGTCATGTGATCATCTAAATAACCAAGTAATAATCCTAAAGATATAGGGAGTAGTAGTTGTGAAGAAAATGGGTCTGGTGATGGCAGCTAACATTTATTGTTCACTATGTGCCAAACACTAATAGGTAAGCATTTATGTGGATCTTCTCATTTAATCTGCACAACATCTTGGGAAGTTGGTACTGTTCTCTCCATTTTGTAGATGAAGAAACTGAGGCTCACACAGAAAATAATGAATTTACCCATTCTGGTGACTGATAGAACCAGTGTTTGAACCTTGGCGGTCTAATTGGAGCTTTTTGGCAGATACTTGCTTTTAGCATCTTATAAACTAGTAATTATTACTGGCAAACTAAGCACTTGCAGGTAGAATCTCATTAATACATGAAAGGAGACCTCCTAATTCTTCTGTCATAATGAATTTGTGTTGAGATGAATATACTGCTAGACATACTCCTTTGTTACACATTTCTGTGTTCCTTGGTCATATTGGATATTACAGCCCCTATCCTCATTAGTGGAGGGGACTGCTATGCCTGCACTGAGTTCCTACTGTAGTGGGATAGCTGCTGTGGTTACTAGACAACTCTGCCTAAATATTCTGTAGACCCCTTATGTTATTACATCTTCGAATCAAATTCATGATCTTTTCTTTTTCTGTCTCCTGTTTCTGTATGTGCATGGGCTTGCGTGCCCCTCACACACTGGGACACGCCCCATCGTCTTCCTCTTTATTTGTTATCTTGGTTGGTGACAACATACTCTTCCCAGCTTCTAAGTCAGAGTTAGCCTTCTGTCCTCCCTTTGAACACAACTTCACACACATTCCAAATCACTCAATATGTGCTTTCAGTTTACTTTCTCAATCTCTTTCAGAACAGGTTATTATTACTTTTTTAAGATCTGTTTATTTGAGGGAGAGAGCATGCACAGGGGGAGGGGTGGAGGGAGAAGGAAAGAGTCAAGTAGACTATGTGCTGAGTGTGGAGCCCGAGGCAGACCAGTCTCATGACTCCGAGATCACGACTTGAGTGGAAATCGAGAGGTTCATCAGTTTACCAACTGGTCCACCCAGCCGCCCCTCAGAGCAGGTATTTTTTTGTTTTGTTTTGTTTTTTAATATTCACATGAATTTTCTTTCAATTCAGGTTCTTATCGCCTAGCCTGAGTATTTTGATAGCTTTCCTAGCTGATTTCTCTGCCCTCCATTTTGTCTCCCTATATTTTTTTTCATGGTACAAAGAAAAGTGATCTTATAAAAATCCAAGTCTGGTGGCGTGCCTGGGTGGCTTAACCATCTGACTCTTGATTTCTCTCCTCAGGTCATGATCTTAGGGTTTTGAGATTGAGCCCCGAGCCCAGCTCTACCCTTGAGTATGGAGCCTGCTTAAAACTGTCTTTTCCTCTCTCTTTAAAAAAAAAAAAAAAAAAAAAAATCCAAGTCTGATCATTACCATTTCTCCTCTTTGGACCTATAGTGAGTTTCCATGGGTTACAGTTGTGGCTTAAAATCCTGATAACATCAGAATCTTCTTGGAGCTTAAAAAAGAAAAAGAAAATGTGAAAGCCCACCTCAGGCCAACAGTCTGAGAATTTCCTGGAGTGGGCCCCAGGCATATTGTCTTTTATTCTCCTATCTCCTTGGATGTCTAATGGAAATATCAAAGTCAGTGTATCTAAAATGGAACTTCTGGGGGTCCTGGCTGGCTCATTCGTTAAGTGTCTGCCTCTGGCTCAGGTCCTGATCCCAGGGTCCTGGGATTGAGTCCCACTTCCTGCTTGGTGGGAAGCCTGCTTCTCCCTCTCCCACTCCCTGTGTTCTCTCTCTCGCTGTGTCTCTCTCTGTCAAATAAATAAAATATTTAAAAAAATAAAATGGAACTTCTTTCTCTTAAAACCTGTGCCAACTTCGGTTTCCCTGCATTAATTGCTGACAGCTCTACCCTTCAAGTTGCTGGGACCTCCCATGACCATTTTATAAATAAAAATATATCTACCTCTCTCCCCAGACTGAGATTCTTGATCTCTATTTCTTTGTCCTATTTTTTCCATAGCAGTTATTACCTTCTAACATACTATATATATATATTTCATTTATTATGCTTGTTGTTTATTTTTAGCTCTCCTGGGGTAGAAGTGTTTTCTTTTGTTTGCTGAAGTATTCCTAAGTAGGAAGCACCTAAACACATTGTCTGACACATGGTAAGGAATTTGTTAATATTTGTAGAATCAGCAAAAACAACCATACCAGAAAATGACTACCAGTAGCAAAATTAGTAGTAGTAGTAGAGGATATAAAGGACTTGGGTACTGAAGTACCATTATCCATGTCCAGCTCTGTGCCTCAGTTTCCATCTATAAAATGGGTATACAACTATCTACTTTATAAGACTGCTGAGGGTTAGATGAGACAATCTCTAGGAAGCTGTGATTGGCACAAAGTAAGTGCTTAACCAGGGTGAGATGCTGTTAGGTGAATGGGTACCGCTGGGGGTACTGTAGCTGTTCTGAATAATTTCTCATTTATATTTCCTCCAAAATTAGATGATATGCTCTCTCTGCAGTGCCTGAGAAATAAATGTTTGATGGCCAATAAGATTTCCTTTCCTTTCTCAAAGGCAATTTTATACTTCAGAATTTTAAATGTATCTTGCTTATGATATACTTAAAACTCTTTTTGACTGACATTCATTCTGGCCATGAAAGCTAATGCATTTGTACTGGCTTTCCTGATCTGTTGGTTCCAGACCTTTGTATCTGTATTTTCAGCATGAAGAATGGTGCCAGGGTTGTATTGTACCCTCTGGTCGTTTCATTCCACTTGCAACTAGAGTCATTTCTTTCAACTCCTTGGGATTCTTCTGACTGGCCTTTACCTAGCCTGTACAGTATAAAATTGGACTAGGTGCTGTTTATTGTTGTTTTTTATGTACAACTCCCCAATATACTTTATAAATGGTGGGATATGGGAAGCTTAGACACTTTAGCCTAGTTCACTTTTTATCCTAGTTTTATTACCTCAATCCAATACAAATTGAAAGAACTTTTTAAAATTAAAATTCAAAGTAAATATGACACCAGAGAATCTAACTGGTACCCTCTGCTGATGTCAGTCTCTTCTAGAACATTCCAGGATTGGTCATAATGAACTAGAAAGTTCGTGCTGTGTGTCATTGATACACAATTTGATAGCAAAGAAGACAGTGGAGAAAATGGATATAGCCAGTTGCTCAGTTCTTGCATCCTTTTAGCAGGTGGCTATTGAATAATCAGCCTACTCTCATGATGTAGATAATGGAGTGAAATTCAAGATTTTGGTAGGTGAGAGAGGAGACTTTTAAAAGAAGAGCTAGAATAAAGGTAATTTATTGAGTGCCCTGAGAATGCAGGTGGAAGGGGCTGGGATATGATTTTTTATAAAGTTATCTCACTTGGGGTCTTGTAGGGTCAAAAGAATTTGCAAAATTTGGGGCACCCCAGAATTTTAGCATAGGTGTAACAAGAGGGGCAAAAGGAACAAGATGGAAAAGGGGTATGAGAGCTCAGCTAATATCCCCATAGGGTCCAAGCATGAGGAAAATGGTAGATGATAAATCTAAATGAGCAGTTGGGATCAGCTTGTGAATGGTCTTATCTGACATGCTACAGAGTATGGATTTTTATCCTTTTTTTATAGTGTTTTTTTTTTAAAGTTATTCCTTTTTTTTTTTTTAAATTCCTTTATTTGTTTATTTACAGAATAACAGTGTTCATTGTTTTGGCATCACACCCAGTGCTCCATGCAGTATGTGCCCTCCCTATTACCCACCACCTGGTTCCTCAACCCCCCCCCCCCCACCCCGCCCCTTCAAAACCCTCTGGTTGTTTTTCAGAGTCCATAGTCTCTCATGGTTCATCTCCCCTTCCAGTTTCCCTCAACTCCCTCTCCTCTCCATCTCCCCATGTCCTCCATGTTATTTGTTATGCTCCACAAATAAGTGAGACCATATGATACTTGACTCTCTCTGCTTGACTTATTTCGCTCAGCATAATTTCTTCCAGTCCTGTCCATGTTGCTACAAAAGTTGGGTATTCATCCTTTCTAATGGAGGCATAATACTCCATTGTGTATATGTACCACATCTTCCTTATCCATTCATCCGTTGAAGGGCATCTTGGTTCTTTCCACAGTTTGGCGACCGTAGCCATTGCTGCAATAAACATTGGGGTACAGATGGCCCTTCTTTTCACTACATCTGTATCCTTGGGGTAAATACCCAGCAGTGCAATTGCAGGGTCATAGGGAAGCTCTATTCTTAATTTCTTCAGGAGTCTCCACACTGTTCTCCAAAGTGGTTGCACTAACTTGCAATCCCACCAACAGTGTAAGAGGGTTCCCCTTTCTCCACATCCTCTCCAACACACGTTGTTTCCTGTCTTGCTAATTTTGGCCATTCTAACTGGTGTCAGGTGATATCTCAATGTTGTTTTAATTTGAATCTCCCTGATGGCTAGTGATGATGAACATTTTTTCATGTGTCTGATAGCCATTTGTATGTCTTCGTTGGAGAAGTGTCTGTTCATATCTTCTGCCCATTTTTCGATATGATTATCTGTTTTGTGTGTGTTGAGTTTGAGAAGTTCTTTATAGATCCTGGATATCAACCTTTTGTCTGTACTGTCATTTGCAAATATCTTCTCCCATTCCGTGGGTTGCCTTTTTGTTTTGTTGACTGTTTCCTTTGCTGTGCAGAAGCTTTTGATCTTGATGAAGTCCCAAAAGTTCATTTTTGCTTTTGTTTCCTTGGCCTTTGGAGACATATCTTGAAAGAAGTTGCTGTGGCTGATATCGAAGAGGTTACTGCCTATGTTCTCCTCTAGGATTCTGATGGATTCCTGTCTCACGTTGAGGTCTTTTATCCATTTCGAGTTTATCTTTGTGTACGGTGTAAGAGAATGGTCGAGTTTCATTCTTCTACATATCGCTGTCCAGTTTTCCCAGCACCATTTATTGAAGAGACTGTCTTTTTTCCATTGAATATTTTTTCCTGTTTTGTCGAAGATTATTTGACCATAGAGTTGAGGGTCCATATCTGGGCTCTCCACTCTATTCCACTGCTCTATGTGTCTGTTTTTATGCCAGTACCACGCTGTCTTGGTGGTCACAGCTTTGTAGTAAAGCTTGAAATCGGGTAACGTGATGCCGCCAGTTTTGTTTTTGTTTTTCAACATTTCCTTAGCAATTCGGGGTCTCTTCTGATTCCATACAAATTTTAGGATTATTTCCTCCAGCTCTTTGAAAAATACCGGTGGAATTTTGATCGGAATGGCATTAAAAGTATAGATTGCTCTAGGCAGTATAGACATTTTAACAATGTTTATTCTTCCAATCCAAGAGCATGGAACAGTCTTCCATCCTTTTGTGTCTTCTTCAATTTTTTTCATGAGTGTTCTGTAGTTCCTCGAGTACAGGTCCTTTACCTCTTTGGTTAGGTTTATTTCCAGGTATCTTATGGTTCTTGGTGCTATAGTAAATGGAATCGATTCTCTATTTTCCCTTTCTGTATTTTCATTGTTAGTGTATAGTTTTTTTTTTTATTAACGTATAGTGTATTGTATTCCCCAGGGGTACAAGTCTGTGAATCTTCAGGCTTACACACTTTACAGCACTCACCATAGCATATACCTTCCCCAATGTCCATAACCCAACCACACTCTCCATACCTCAGTTTGTTTTGTGAGATTAAGAATCTCTTATGGTCTATCTCCCTCCCAATCCCATCTTGTTTCATTTTTCCCTCTCCTACCTCCCAAACCCCCCACTTTGCCTCTCAAATTCCTCATATCAGGGAGATCATATGATAATTGTCTTTCTCTGATTGACTTATTTCACTAAGCATGATACCCTCTAGTCCATCCACATTGTTGCAAATGGCAAGATTTCATTTCTTTTGATGGCTGCATAGTATTCCATTGTATATATATACCACTTCTTCTTTATCCATTCATTTGTTGATGGACATCTAGGTTCTTTCCATAGTTTGGCTTTTGTGGAAATTGCTGCTATAAACATTTGGGGACATGTGCCCCTTTGGATCACTACATTTGTATCTTTAGGGTAAATACCCAGTAGTGCGATTACAGTAGTGTGATTGCTGTGTCATAGGGTAGCTCTTTTTTCAACTTTTTGAGGAAACTTCTTGCTGTTTTCCAGAGTGGCTGCACCAGCGTGCATTCCCACCAACAGTGTAGGAGGGTTCCCCTTTCTCCGCATCCTCGCCAGCATCTGTCGTTTTCTGACTGGTTAATTTTAGCCATTCTTACTAGTGTGAGGTGGTATCTCATTGTGGTTTTGATTTGTATTTCCCTGATGCTGAGTGATGTGGAGCACTTTTTCATGTGTCTGTTGGCCGTCTGGATGTCTTCTTTGCAGAAATGTCTGTTCTTGTCCCTGCCCATTTCTTGATTGGATACTTTATTCTTTGGGTGTTGAGTTTGATAAGTTCTTTAAAGATTTTGGATACTAGCCCTTTATCTATCTGGTATGTCATTTGCGGATATGTTCTCTCATTCTGTCAGTTGTCATTTGGTTATGTTGACTGTTTCCTTTGCTGTGCAAAAGCTTTTGATCTTGATGAAGTCCCAGTAGTTCATTTTTGTCCTTGCTTCCCTTGCCTTTGGCGATGTTTCTAGGAAGAAGTTGGTGCGGCTGAGGTCAAAGAGGTTGCTGCCTATGTTCTCCTCAAGGATTTTGATGGATTCCTGTCTCATATTGAGGTCTTTCATCCATTTTTAATCTATTTTTGTGTGTGGTATAAGGAAATGGTCCAGTTTCATTTTTCTGCATGTGGTTGTTCAATTTTCCCAACACCATTTGTTGAAGAGACTGTCTTTTTTCCATTGGACATTCTTTCCATTCTTTGTCAAAGATTAGTTGAACTTAGAGTTGAGGGTCTATTTCTGGGCTCTCTATTCTGTTACATTGATCTATGTGTCTGTTTTTGTGCCAGTACTGTATTGTCTTGGTGGTGATAGCTTTGTAATAGATCTTGAAGTCTGGAATCATGATGCCACCAAACTTTGGCTTTCTTTTTCAACATTCCTGTGGCTATTCGAGGTCTTTTCTGGTTCCATATAAATTTCAGGATTATTTGCTCCATTTTCTTGAAAAAAATTGATGGTATCTTGATAGGGACTACATTAATGTGCAGATTGCTTTAGGTAACATAGACATTTTCATAATATTTGTTCTTCCTATCCATGAGCATGGAACAGTTTTCCATTTCTTTGTGTCTCCCTCAGTTTCTTTCATGAGTACTTTATAGTTTTCTGAGTACAGATTCTTTGCCTCTTTGGTTAGGTTTATTCCTAGGTATCTTGTGGTTTTGGATGCAATTGTAAGTGGGATTGACTCCTTAATTTCTCTTTTGTCTTCTGTCTTGTTGTTGGTGTATAGAAATGCAACTGATTTTTGTGCATTGATTTTATATCCTGACACTTGACTGAATTCCTGTACAAGTTCTAGCAGATCTGAGTGGAGTCCTTTGGGTTTTCCACATAAAGTTTCAGATCATCTGCAAAGAGTGAGAGTCTGACTTCTTCTTTGCCATTTGAATGCCGTTAATTTCTTTTTGTTGTCTGATGGCTGAGCTAGGACTTCTAGTACTATGTTGAATAACAGTGTTGATAATGGACATCCCTGCCATGTTCCTGACCTTAGCGGAAATGCTCTCAGTTTTTCTCCATTGAGAATGATATTTGCGGTGGGTTTTTCATAGATGGCTTTGAGGATATTGAGGTATGTACCCTCTACCTCTACATTGTGAAGAGTTTTGATCAAAAAAGGATGCTGTACTTTGTCAAATGCTGTACTTTGTCAGATGCTTTTTCAGCATCTATTGAGAGTATCATATAGTTCTTGTTCTTTCTTTTATTAATGTATTGTATCACATTGATTGATTTGCGGATGTTGAACCAACCTTGCAGCCCTGGAATAAATCCCACTTGGTAGTGGGGAATAATCCTTTTAATGTACTATTGGATCCTATTGGCTGGTATTTTGGTGAGAATTTTTGCATCTGTGTTCATCAAGGATATTGGTCTGTAATTCTCTTTTTTGATGGGGTCTTTGGTTTTGGGATCAAGGTAATGCTGGCCTCATAAAATGAGTTTGGAAGTTTTCCTTCCATTTCTATTTTTTGGAACAGTTTCAGGAGAATAGCTATTAATTCTTCTTGGAATGTTTGGTAGAATTCCCCCAGGAAGCCATCTGGCCCTGGGCTCTTGTTTGTTGGGAGATTTTTGGTGACTGCTTCAATCTCCTTACTGATTGTGGGTCTGTTCAGGTTTTCTGTTTCTTCCTGGTTCAGTTGTGGTAGTTTATACCTCTCTAGGAATGCATCCATTTCTTCCAGATTGTCAAATTTGCTAGCGTATAGTTGCTCATAATATGTTCTTATAATTGTTTGTATTTCTTTGGTGTTGGTTGTGATCTCTCCTCTTTCATTCATGATTTTATTTATTTGGGTCCTTCTCTTTTCTTTTTGATAAGTCTGGTCAGGGGTTTATCAATCTTACTAATTCTTTCCAAGAACCAGCTCCTAGTTTTGTTGATTCATTCTACTGTTTTGGTTTTTTTTTTTTTTTTTTGTTTTTTTTTTTTGGTTTCTATTTCATAGATTTCTGCTCTAATCTTTATTATTTCTCTTCTCCTGCTGGGTTTAGGCTTTCTTTGATGTAGGGTTTCTTTAGTTGTAGGGTTCTCCAGCTTCTTTAGTTGTAGGGTTAGGTTGTGTATTTAAGACCTTTCTTGTTTCTTGAGAAAGGCTTGTATTGCTATATATTTTCCTTTTAGGACTGCCTTTGCTGTGTCCCACAGATTTTGAACCGTTGTATTTTCATTATCATTTGTTTCCATGAATTTTTTCAATTCTTCTTTAATTTTCTGGTTGACCCATTCATTCTTTAGTAGGATGCTCTTTAGCCTCCATGTATTTGGGTTCTTTCTAACTTTCCTCTTGCAGCTGAGTTCTAGCTTCAGAGCATTGTGGTCTGAAAATATGCAGGGAATGATCCCAGTCTTTTGATACTGGTTGAGACCTGATTTGTGACCCAGGATGTGATCTGTTCTGGAAAATGTTCCATGTGCACTCGAGAAGAATGTGTATTCTGTTGCTTTGAGATGGAATGTTCTGAATATATCTGTGATGTCCATCTGGTCCAGTGTGTCATTTAAGGCCTTTATTTCCTTACTGATCTTTTGCTTGGATGATCTGTCCATTTCAGTGAGTGGGGTCTTAAAGTCCCCTACTATTATTATATTATTGTCAATGTGTTTCTTTGATTTTGTTATTAATTGGTTTATATAGTTGGCTGCTCCCATGTTAGGAACATAGATATTTAAAATTGTTAGATCTTCTTGTTGGATAGACCCTTTTAGTATGATAGAGTGTCCTTCCTTTCTCATCTCTTGTTATAGTTTTTGGCTTAAAACCTAATTTATCTGATATAAGGATTGCCACCCCAGCTTTCTTTTGATGTCCATTAGCATGGTAAATTGTTTTCTACCCCCTCCGTTTAAATTCAGAGGTTTCTTTGGGTCTAAAATGAGTTTCTTGTAGACAGTATATTGATGGGATTTGTTTTTTTATCCATTCTGATACCCGTGTCTTTTGATTGCGACATTTAGCCCATTTACATTCAGGATAACTCTTGAAAGATATGAATTTAGTGCCATTATATTGCCTGTGTGATGACTGTTATTGTATATTGTCTCTGTTCCTTTCTAGTCTACTACTTTTAGGCTCTCTCTTTGCTTATAGGACCCTTTCAATATTTCCTATAGAGCTCATTTACTGTTTATAAATTCTTTTAGTTTCTGTTTTTCCTGGAAGCTTTTTTTTTAATCTCTCCTTCTATTTTCAATGATAGTCTAGCTGGATGTTGTATTCTTGGCTGCATGTTTTTCTCATTTAGTGCTCTGAATATATCATGCCAGTTCTTTCTGGCCTGCCAGGTCTCTGTGGTAAGTCTGCTGCCAATCTAATATTTTTACCATTGTATGTTTCAGACTTCTTGTCCTGAGCTGCTTTCAGGATTTTCTCTGGGTCCCTAAGATTTGTAAGTTTCAGTATTAGATGACAGGGTGTGGACCTATTTTTATTTAATTTTGAGGGGGGTTCTTTGTGCTTTCTGGATTTTGATGCTTGTTCCCTTTGCCATATTAAGGAAATTCTCTACTATAACTTGCTCCAGTATACATTCTGTCCGCCCCCCCCTTCTTCTTCTGGAATCCCATTTATTCTAATATTGTTTCATCTTATGGTATCACTTATCTCTTGAATTCTCCCCTCATGGTCCAGTAGTTGTTTGTCTCTCTTTTGCTCAGTTTCTTTATTCTCTGTCATTTTATCTTCTATATCACTAATTCTCTCTTCTGCCTCATTTATCCTAGCAGTAAGAAACTCCATTTTGATTGCATATCATTAATAGCTTTTTTGATTTCATCTTGGTTAGATTTTAGTTTTTTTTACTTCTCCAGAAAGGGCTTTTATTTATCCAGTCAGGGTTTCTCTAGTATCTTCCATGCCTTTTTCGAGCCCAGCTAGCACCTTGAGAATTGTCATTCTAAGTTATTATTACCAATGTCCATATTGTTTAGGTCCTTAGCCTTCAGTACTGCCTCTTGTTCTTTTTTTTTTTTTTTTTTTTTGTGGTGAGTTTTTCTGTGTTATCATTTTATCCAGATAAGAATGTATGAACCAAGGGCACCTGGGTGGCTCAGTTGCTTAAGCAGCTGCCTTCAGCTCAGGTCATGGTCCTGGAGAGCTGGGATCGAGTCCCACATCGGGCTTCCAGCTCCATGGGGAGTCTGCTTCTCTCTCTGACCTTCCCTCTCATGCTCTCTCTCACTGTCTCTTTCTCTCTCTCAGATAATAAATAAAATCTTGAAAAAATATATATGAATGAGAGACTAAAATACTAAAAGGGTGGCAAGTACTCCAGAAAAATGTATGCTAACCAAATCAGAAGAGACCCTAAATTGGGAGTAGAAGAAAGGGGGTAAAAAGGAATTTCAAAAAAATTAAAGAAAAAAAAAATATATGTATATATTAGACTGGTGAATAGAATGGAGCCACCCACTTGATTTTGGGTATATTTTTGTCCCTTAGAAGAAACTACCTCCCAAAATTTTAAAGAAGAGAAAAATATATATACAAAAATAAGGGTAAACATGATGAAGCAATGGAATATGACTATAAAGAAGAAAATTTAAAAAATAATTCTAAAAAAGGAATTGATAAGTTGGTTGGAAAAAGAAAGAAAAAGAAAGTGGAGAGAATTTGCTCAGGCTGGAGACTAGAACAAAGCCCTGTGCTAGATTTGGGGTATATTTTGATCTATTAGAAGATACTGTATCCCAAAATTTTTTAGAAAAAAAAGCCCTATGTGTATACAAAAAATTAAGTTAGGTACAATGAAGGATAAAATATGACTATAATAATGAAGGTTTAATAGATTTTTTAAAGAAAGGTATTGTTAAGATAAATTAGTTAATAAACACTAAAAGAGGAAAGAGGAATAGTTTTAAAAAATTAAAATAAGAAAAAAATAAAAATAAAAAAACTTTAATTAATTTTGCAAGATTAAAGAATCATGGGGGAGAAAGCCATGAATTCCATGCTTTGCTTTCCCCTCCTCTGGAATTCTGCTGTTCTCCTTGATCAGTGAGCTTGGTCTTGGCTGGATATTCTTGCTGATCTTTTGGGGGAGGGGACTGTTGCCATGTTTCTCAAATGTCTTTGGGGAGGCAGAATTGCACCACCCTTGCCAGGGGCCAGGCTAAGTAATCTGCTAGGGTTCACTCTCGGGAGCTTTTATGAATGCTTTCCACAGAGCTCTGGAGGATAGGAATGAAAATAGCGGCTTCCCAGTCTCCATCCAGGAGGAGCCAAGAGATCGGGGCCTCACTTCTCAGTGTGCTCTCGGAGAAAAGCGGTCAATTATTTCCATCTCCCTGGTTTCCAGCTGCACTCTGAGCTCACCTGGCCTGTGACCGAGCATTTCTGTCTCTGGCACACAGTCCCGTTTGGAGTCTCCAAACCCAGCAGATTCTTGCTGCGCTGTTCTTCTGGTGGAGGAAGGTGGGTCTCCCTGGATCTGCCACTTGTGGGGTCCCTGCTCAAAGATCAGTGGTGTGACTGTGACACAGATCACAGCTTAAAGTAAGTCCATGCTGGGAGTTCACTACTTGGCTCTGTCTCCATAGTCGGCTTCCTCACTCTGACAACTGTGAGCTCTGCTACCCTCAGACACCCTTGATCCTTCTGTGACCCCGTGGGACCTGAGACCACACTGTCCCTGCAAGGGCTCCACCTCCACTTAGCCTCTGGAGCAATTTCCCTCAGTGGAGCAGACTTGTAAAAGTTTGGATTTTGTGCTCCGTTACTCCCCAACTTGCTGGGAGCTGGCCCCTCCCCCCACAGCCTATTTTCCTGTCACTTCAGATTCACTTCTCCGCAAGTCCTACCTTTCAGAAAGTGGTCAATTTTCTGTTTCTAGAATTGCTGCTCTTCTTCTCTTTCATCTCCTGTTGGGTTTGTAGGTGTTTGGATTGGTTTGATAACTATCTAGCTGAACTCCTGTGACCTGATGTCATCTCAGTCTGCTACTCCTCCGCCATCTTGACTCTTCCCCTGGATTTTTATCTTGTGTAGGATTTTTATGAAGGAGGCATATTATTACATCTGTGGTAGCAGTATGTAGGCTTGGAAAGAATGGTGAATATATAGAGAAAAGAGAGTTTTTCCTTTGTATTTAGAGGAGGTTAGAGAAGAATCAGTAGGTCATAGGCAACTGAGAGAAGGTCTTGATGAAACTATAGAACAATAGTTTAATAAGGAATAAAAATTACATAAGTAAGTCAAAATAAACCCATGGTATGGGTTGTGAAACATACTACCTGTTGGCAGTTAGGGAACACCATTATTGGAATTCTTCAAATAAGTTTAGAATAAACATTTTAGGAGCTTGTGTTATCAGGAGAACCTAGGTAAAGTATAAGAAGACCAGTGAAGTTAAAGCTTCACTCAGTGAAGCTCAGTGGGTTAAAGCTTCTGCCTTTGGCTCAGGTCATGATCTCAGGGTCCTGGGATTAAGCCCCACATCGGGCTCTCTGCTCAGCAGGTAGACTGCTTCCTGCCCCCCCCACCCCGCCTGCCTCTCCGCCTACTTGTGATCTCTCTCTCTGTCAAATAAATAAATAAAATCTTTAAAAAAAAAAGACCAGTTAAATTTGAATTTCAGATAAATGTTGAGTGATGTGTGTGTGTGTGTGTGTGTGTATGTATGTACTAAAAACTATTTTTTGTTTATCTGAAATTCAGATTTTTTTGTGTATTTGAAATTTAATCAGGTATCCTATTATTTTTATTTAGAAAAACTGACAATCCTAGCATTAAAAAAGGTTATGGGAATGCCCAGTGATCAGACTCAATAATTTGATCTTTCTTTTGATGTTAGTGTTACCATATTTGTTTGCAGGTGTGAGGTACAGGCCCCAGTGAAGCATTATCTAGAACACAGGAAGAATCTTTTGGGTAGTCTTTCTATATTTAAGTGGCTAGTAGGAATTTCACCTTAGGAAATTGTGAAAGTACTTGATCAAGAAGAGAGACTAGGGGGAAAAAAGGGAAAAAATCAAACTACTGAAAGCATCTAATATTCAGCAGACTAGATGAACAATTTCTTTTGTATTCCAGGAAACAAAATGGGGTGTCATCCCTCCTGAGAGGGATCATCCAGTTTGCTTTATCAAGTGTGAGCGAGGCTAGGCTACCATTGTTTTTTATGCTCCTCATATACAGTGGCTCTTGTTTCGAGCTCCTATTTTTATTGTGGTTGTAAAAACATTACAAAAACCCCAACAGTAAGCCCTCTGCCAAGTTGGTGAGGTCATAGTAATATGACTTCACAGGGAGCTAGATCCTTAGAAGCTCTAGTGGACCAACAAACACTGGACTTGTGGGGCAAAGAGTGCCGAGAAGGGGCTTATAAGAGGATGTATGTATGGTGCAGTCACCCTATGCTCTGGAATGAGTTCTCTTTGGTGTCTTCCTTATTGCTGGTGAGTTTGTATTGCCATTATATTGTGAGGCTTTCTGATTTGAAAGGAGCAGTGTCTATCTCATAAATCATGAAATGGGACAGAATGAAGCCATCTAGGACTGGAGATATTTATCCTCATTGTATTCCTTATTTTCTTTTTCATTGAAGGTTTTTTCAAGAAGATCCAGAGAAATCTGATTTGAACAGATTTTAAAATTACCTCCTTTTGAAGAATGTAGGGAGAATGAGGTGAAATAGACTGGACTGGGCAAGAGAGTAGAAAGAGGGGGCAAACATGAGGAATGAGGAACAGGAGTGACTGAGTGACTGTCACCACTACACTTACAAAATATATATGCTCTTTAGGATAAGTCTCTTGTATTTTAACAAAATCTTTGCAGTACTGTATGTTTGGTGCAATTATTCTATTTACATGGAGTGATTAAATATATGCCATAAATTTGTCTTGAAAAATGAGCAGTAAGTAGCAGTTTAATTGAAAAGAAACTGCTTTCTTTGGCATTTGTTTTTTCTCCATGATAGCTACTCCATAGAGTAAGAGAATGCATGCAGACACAACTGCAGGGGTTTTCTTTTATAATTATAAAAATTACTTGGTTGTAACTAAAATAGTTCTTGGAATAAATATTTTACATTTCCACCACAAAGTGTGAGTTGCCCTTTAAAAGAATTTTCTACTACTAGTTTACATATTACAGGTTTGCTGTATGTAATGATTAATCTACTACTAGTTTACATATTACAGGTTTGCTGTATGTAATGATTAAATACTCAGTTTTCTGGTAGGATAGATTTCATAAAACTGGCTGGTAACTCTGTAGAGGAAGGTTTAGGATGAAAAAATATTTAAATGTATTTGCATGAAGATCTCATAATGAAGTAATTTATTTTAATTGGTATCTATTTCTGTTGGAAACTTGTTTAAGGTGGCTAATTGTTTAAAGAAGGGTTAGCAAATATCTTAGTTTGCCTGGGGCAGTTCCAGTTTATGTTTGTTGTCCTGGCATCAGCTATGGTTTAACATTTGACTGACTTTAAAAAATGAAGTATTCTCATTAATAGCTGCAGTAAAGTCAAGTCAGCCTGGGTTTGATAAGCCTCCACTTGGTACTTCTAGCTTCTCCACAGTGTCCTGTGGGATGTGTGAGTTCACCTGTGCATTGAGCAGAATAGTTGAGTGTAAAAGACACTATGGGATAACCTCTCTCTGTTCCCTCCCCATATAGCTCTCTTTCAAGGAAAGCATGTGGCATACTTGCTAATGAAGTGAACTTGGAGAGGAGTTGTGAGGGGTGGTTATCTCCCTCAAGTCTGGCGGTGGTTGGGGAAGTCTGGAGCAGTGCAGTTCCTAGGAGCTACCTGGTGTGCTGGCTGGGCCTAGTGGCTGGAGCTGCATTTGAGTGATAGTGTACCTGTCAGGCTCTCACTTATTGGTGATAGGAAATGGGAAATCATAAGGTACAGTAAGTGACAAAAATAGATACTGAATAGTTCTGCTTAAAAAAGATTTTTTTTGTTATAATGATTTTTGTCATTTATTGTAAGTTTACAACTATTTTTATTGGTTTTAAAAAACTTTGTAAACGGGGCGCCTGGGTGGCACAGTGGGTTAAGCCTCTGCCTTCGGCTCAGGTCACAATCCCAGGGTCCTGGGAGCAAGCCCCGCATCCGGCTCTCTGCTCAGCAGGGAGCCTGCTTCCTCCTCTCTCTCTGCCTGCCTCTCTGCCTACTTGTAATCTGTCTGTCAAATAAATAAATAAAAATCTTAAAGAAAACCCTTTGTAACAATTATGATTACATATTTAATTTTATCATCCTGTTCCCTCTTCAGAGTATCTTGGGTTAGACAGTAAATGGATACTCTACTTTTAATTCAGGTCAAGTTAAAGAACTATGTAGAGCAAAGACATGACAAGAGTAGGCTTGTGGGCCTGCCTGTTCAGCCTAGCCTGGAATGGTTTTTAAGTTTTAAAAAGTTGGGAAAAACAAAGGAAAAAACAAACAAAAACAACAAAAATAGAGGCATGTGTGACAGAGACCTAATGTGGCCTTGCCTGGAATATTTAGTATCTGGTTCATTACAGAAAAATTTTGTGTCTGGTTTAGAGTCTGTGGTAAGTATGTTGGAAGGCTATTTAAATGTCATAGTTTATCATGAATGTATCTTTCCTTAGTTATCAAGTTAAAATGAGGATTTGGAAATTATTGCATTATTGGTATGTTACAAATGGAGGATGTAGCATTCCATAGTCAGCCACAGGCTATATAGCTTGTGACTCCTTTCAAGCAGAGGTGCTCACTTTGTGGTTTGTGGGGCTTACTGAAACCCTTTCAGGAGGTTTATGAGTTCAAAATTATTTTATAATAACAGTACAGCATTATTTTCCTTTTTCACTGTATTGATATTTACACTGATGATGCAGAAGCAATGGTTTGCAGGTTTTAGCACAAATCAAGGTAGTGACTCCAAACTGTCCTAGTTGTTACTTTGTTCTTCACTATCATGCACTCAAAATAAAAACAAAAGTCAGTCTCACCTAAAACTTCTTTGATAAAGCAGTACAGAATAATTACATTTTAACCCTTGAGTACGTTTTTAATTTCATGTGTGATGAAATGGGAAATATGCATAAAGCCCTTCTTCTGATGGTTTTCTTGGGGACAGTCTTGTATGTAATTTGATTTATGAGTTATAAACTTATTGCTCTTTATGAAATGCCATTTTTCCTTCAAAGTGTAACTGACAAACTATGGTTATTGGCAGCCATTTTCTCAAAAATTAATAGAGTGAACCTATTAATACTCTAAGAAAACTGACAGTATTTTTTCCGACAATGCAACTTGAGCTTTCAGTTAAAACTTAGAAATTTGGAAAACTTTTATCTGTCACCAGGAGTTTGGTAGCTTTTCCATAATTAAAGATTTTTCTGAAGATAATAATGGTGATGTAATAAATGTGATTTTAAAAAGTGATTTTAAAAATGTGTCAACAGATATTTTGCAAATGGCCAATGTATGGTACAGAATCTTGCCTGGGTAAAAGATTGATTTAAAGTAGAAGACAAATTTTAATATGAGTACAAAAATTTCTTTGATCCTATATTGCCACTAACCTTTGGGAAACTATCACTTATCTTATTTTAGTGCCACGTTGAAAAAAAAGAATATCTATAATTATCTGGAAAGGATATTAAGTTACTTCTTTTTTTTTTTTTTTTAACCGAATATCTGTGTGAGGCTGGGTTTTCTTAATATTTTAACCAAAACAAAGTATTGGTTAGTGGCAGTGAGAACCCAGCTGTCTTCAGTAAGCCAACCATTATTCTAAATATGTAAATAATTGTTGTCTTTCTCACTAAATTTTATGTTGTTTATGTTTTAGAAACTATTATTATTTTAAATAAAATATACTATTCATATTCATGAAATGGGTTTGTTATTTTTAAGTGAGTTAACATTTAAAGTTTTTCTTTTTAAATTACTAATGCTGTGAATATCAATAGATGTAACCCACATAAACACAGAGGTGTTTGGTGTCCTTATTTTTAAAAATGTAAAGGTCCTGAGACCAAAAGTTTTGAGAACTGCTCATCAAGGGTTTAAGGAATCACTTCTTCAGTACATTGAAATATGGTAGCTGGAAATACTTTTAGGAATAATTAAGGATAAAACTATCTCATTTAAAAGTTTTTTCATTTGGTTTTACAATAGCATGGTAATTTCATCAGCTATTTTTCATTTTTGTCACATAAGAAAAACCTTTTCTTTTTTATCAATTCTCACAGCAATGCTGGGGTAAAAACAACACTGCTAGAGGCTCATTCTGAGATGGGGAGCACTGAAATTCTGGAAAAGGAGACCTCAGAAAGTCTCAGTAATGGTACCAGCAGCAACGTAGAAGCAGCCAAAAGGTTGGCCAAACGCCTTTATCAACTAGACAGATTCAAAAGATCGGATGTCGCAAAGCACCTAGGCAAGAAGTACGTTGTGTACCAAGACTGGTGTCTGAGTGTGTCCTTGTGTGTGTGTCTTTTTAAATAGCTTGGATTTTAATAACAAAGTCTATCCTGTTTTCTTATAGCAATGAATTTAGCAAACTAGTGGCAGAAGAATATCTGAAGTTTTTTGATTTTACAGGAATGACACTGGATCAGTCTCTCAGGTATGATTAATTATGACTTCTGCTCTTTTTTGCTTCCAAATAATTCTGAGAAGAGAAAGTAATGCTGAAACCAAAATCCAAGTTTTAATTCTTTTAGCCCACAGTGACTTTGTGATCTTAGTTCAGATTATACTATAGTTTATTAGACATAGTAGAAAGAAAATCATATTTTTTTATGAAATCACACATGAAATCATATTTTCCATCTAGTAGATGACATAGTAAAAAATAGTAAGTCTTGAGAAGTGGAATCTCAAAAGTGGGCCTTGACAAGTAGAATCTGTGGGAATCTGGTTTTTGGATGATCGATTAAGAAAGGCACAGATTTACAGACTGTAAAATTGCAGGTCTCCCCCCCCCAAACATTTGTTTATAATAGCCAAATAGCCTTTAAGATGATGCTTGGAATTAATTCATGAATGGAATAAAAATGAACATCAACATATAATCGGCAGAAGATATCTGTAAACTATTTCAGATAGTAGCACTTTTTGCTGATCTGTTCAAATGAAGGTTTAATAAACACACTGATCCTCACTTTTCACACCGTAGTGTACTGTAAATTTCTAAGAGTCGTGAAGGTAAAACCCAGTCAGCATTTACCTCTTATTAACTTTATAACATGTCAGAGCCTGCAGGAATTCTGAGACCATCTGTATAATCCTCTAGTTTTACAAATGAGGAAACTGTGTTTTGGGAGGTGAAGTGAGGATATTTAGGTGAGAATGCACAATAATGACTTATTCATTGGTACTTTGTGGGAATTGAGGGCATACATAGGATTTTCCATTGAAAACAAGTAAGGGTAGAGAAAAGATTGATGTTTATGCATTGTTCTCTGACGTGGTTTATAAAAGACAGTTATGAAAAATTCCAGTTTGATCAATATAATTTAACAAGCTAAGAAAGCAACACTTTCATCATATAAATAATAATGTTGTATGTTTCTTCTAATTGTAAGGTTTCTTAGAACATTTTAAAGGATTTTTTTTTCCTTCCTAACTCATGTTTAGGGAAGTGCACCCACTTTTTCAAGTGAGGGTCATTGGAATTCATCATTAATAGACAGTACTCTTAGTGACTCTGATTTAGATTGGTGTGTGGTTCTGGTCATATTTTTGTTTTTCAAAGAATTTTTATACATAAATTAGTTGGGTTTTAGTTTCCAATTTTCTTCTCATAAAAATTTAATATAATGTGATAATAGGCAAAATAAAATTAACAAAAATCTGTATACAAGATAATATAATTGTAATTTTTTTCTTTCTTTAAAATTTTATTTTATATTCAGTTAATATGTAATGATTATTAGTTTCAGAGGTAGAGTTCAGTGATTCATTTGTTTTATGTGTCAGTGGCAAGTACAATCATATAAGCAAAATGACAAACTGTTATAGTTTTAAAACATAGCCTCCATGGTTATGGGTTTGGTCTTTAAGTGTTCTTTGGTTTTTATTTGACTGATCTTTTAAATGGGTACTTGTCATTTCAGTCATACGGGGAAGTTACTACCTTCCCAGGGCTTTATTTTAAAGTATTAGCTACCATGTTACTGTTACTATTCTGTCATCTTTCGTATTAACATTTTATAGAATTAAATAAATTTATATTGAATGCCTATCTCTAGCAAGTGTTTTTTTAATAACTAGAATATCTTACTTTGTATAATTAATTTCATATTATATATGAATTAACTTTAATTATCAAACGTAAAGAGTATGGTAATGTTTTCTGGTTTCACTTTTTTTCTCTTAATTCTTTTTTTTAGGTATTTCTTTAAAGCATTTTCTCTTGTGGGAGAAACTCAAGAACGAGAGAGAGTTTTAATACACTTCTCCAATAGATACTTTTATTGTAACCCAAATACCATTGCTTCACAAGGTAATCTGATGGAAATGTTTGTATTTCAAAAAACAAGGGTTATTTTTTTCATTATAAAAGTTAAATTTTATTGTGGAAAATATGGAAGATTATACAGAAGAAAATGAAAATCATCTAGGGATTGCTAATTTTCTGGAGATAACTTTCAACAACTGTTTATTTCCTTCTCTATTTATATAATATTTAATTTCAAATTTGAATCATTAGAGTTTTGTTTTCTGTTCTTTCCCTTTCAGTTGTGAGCATATTCTCGTATCATATTTAATGGCTGCATGACCTTCTTTTCTTTTTATTATTTTTTACTTTGTTTTCCAGTTCTATAGTATGATAAGATGCTTTAAATCACTCTGAAATTTTACATGCAAAGCACATTGTAATAAATGAAATGCAGGTTTTATTTCTTCTTTCTATCCCTCTGATCTCTAAACTTCTTGAAGAGCATGTATACTTAGTTTTGGAAACATTTACAAATCTCACTGGAGTTTGTGGTGTGTCTCCAGTGCTTTGGTTTGATATTCGTTGTAGCAACACTGACCACTGACTTTGGTTTATGATTTTAATGAACTATGAGTTTATGTTTATTGTACTATTTTTAAAAAGCAACTTTAAACTATTTCAGTGTTGATGCACCCTATCAAGAGGTTTTTCCTCCATGTCAATTCCTGCAATAAATAAAATTTTCAAGGTTTGAAGTCAGGCGCATTCATTTGCAATTGGAGAATCTTTCATAAACACGAATTCTGGAATAGATCACTAGGATTAGAGGCACCAGAAATAACCATTATCTCTAGCTTCAGTCTTGCCAGTTAACTATCTAATTACTAAACCAATCACTAATCACTAAACTAATCACTAATCACCTAAGTGAGGCTATAGCTAAATTAACTAACAATCTGATCATTAGAGTCACATTCATCTCCATAAAATGGGAATTTAATTTTCTTTAGTCCTTTGTTTGATTATACTTAGACTATTTACTCACTTTTTTCATCTATAAGTTTCTATCACTTATCAGTATTGTGTAGAAAATGAAAGGGATAGAAGGGAATTGTTTTTATTAAAAGCCTCCTTTAAATCTAATAAAATATTGACATTCCTGAGTGAAATAAGGAATTTGGATATGCATACTCATCTGCCTGTTGATAAGGGTATTGGAAACTTGGCTGCTGAGTGTTTTACAAATGCTTTCAAGGAATTTATTTTAAATGTACTTAAAATTTAATAATAATAATCTGGACTGGAATAAATACACTTTTGGACATTCAATAGCATCTCCTTAGAGACATTAATAATAGAAATCACCTACTATACTCAAAGGCATACTTCTGAAAAATAAGCTGTCTTTAATTCATGAATTCAGTAATTAGGAAGGCCTGTCTTTCTGTACATTTGGCATATACAGTAAGATTTTTCTGCATCTACTACTACCATTGTTTACTATACTTGGGTTGAGAATTGCAGGAAAAGAATGAGGAGAAGTAATTCTAAGGTTTGGAAATGAGAAGCTTCTAATTCTTAGTGCTTTTTCTTTTCCTTTATAAAGTAAGAGAGAGTGATGTTTCCATCTAAATGTGACATGATCCATCTAGTTTGAGCAGCATCTTTCCCCTGAATATTTAATTTTTTAATCTTTACAGATTATTGCAGTATTTTACTTTTGGCTGATCCATAGTATCCTGGACCAGTTGACCTACATGTTGCCTTTAGTGAATTGTCAAGAAAGAGGATAACTATTCCTGCCTATATATTTTTAACCAGAGATCTAATACCCAGACAGTACACTGAAAGACCCAAATCTTGGTTTCCTGTAACTTTTGCTTCTTTCTTAATTTACATTCCTCCCAGAAAGTAAAAAAAAAAAAGAAACGGTAGCAAATAATTTATTTTCATTTCTGCATCTTTTATTATATAAGGTTAGGAAAATATAAATAAAAAGGTAAAAATTATCTCACTACCCAGAGACAATAATATTTTAATATAATGCTATATGTTATTCTAGATGTATTTATATTTAAATCGGATCATACTGCATATAATGTGCTTTTCATATAATAATTTATTGTGAAATATCTTTTTGTTTCAACAGTCAGCATACTTGCAGAACATTTTTAATGACTTAAACATATCAGGATTGTGGTTTTGGAGGGTTTTATTTACTTGTTCCCCATTATAAGCAATATTTCTTTGGATACCCTTGTATCTTGTATAGATCCTATTTCCTTAGTGTAAAGTCTTATAAATGGATTTGCTGTGTCAAAAGATACTGTTCCAAAGCTTAAGATATGTACTATCAAACTACCCTCGGGGCGCCTGGGTGGCTCAGTGGATTAAGCCTCTGCCTTCAGCTCAGGTCCTGATCTCAGGGTCCTGGGATTGAGCACCGCATCTGGCTCTCTGCTCAGCGGGGAGCCTGCTTCCTGCTCTCTCTCTGCCTGCCTCTCTGCCTACTTGTGATCTCTGTCTGTCAAATAAATAAATAAAATCTTTAAAAAAAAAAAAAAACTACCCTCCAGAGAGTTAAGAATAATATACTTCATCACCAGCAGAGTCCTACTCTCTGCACTGAGGCCCTTTTAATAATTTTTTTTTTTGTCTCTCCAAACAAATATGATTAATTGTGCTTAGCCACATTATTGTGTTTTCAGAGGTTCTTAATGTATGCCACTTTAATGATAATAAGTAGTCCAACAGGAAATAGTGAATTAATGCTTTCTTTCCTTGTCTCTTCCCTTAGATGGAGTCCATTGTCTCACCTGTGCAATGATGCTTCTTAACACAGATCTCCATGGCCATGTAAGTATAGGTGTGTGAAGCTGTCTTATAGAAATTAAAATATCTTGAGCTTATCTTTGCTTTTGTATTCATACACACTTATTCTCTCCCCTTCCCTTTTCTCATTCTTTACATGGCAAGTAGGTAAATGTAAATCCTTGGAAAAAGAAATAACTTACTTTACATGCTAACATGCATATGATACTGTCTGCTTGTCTGGAGTTGACTTACCTGTAGTGAGTGTGTTCTGTATCTTTTCTCCAGTAGATGGCAGAGACAGAGCATTTGTTTTTTGGTTAGCTATTTGGGTTGATAATATGGAAAGAGCAAATAAGTTAGAGCTGAAGATGATGACCGTGTTTTTACTGAATCTAGTAGCCAGTCTTAAGAACACAGCCTTTTCTTTGCTTCTCAGCTCACCTGGTCTTTACTAGTTGAAATATCAAAATGTTCTAATTATTGTCTCATCTTCTGTTGAAAAATCTAGAGAAAACTTAACCAGGATGGGATGCTTTATAATTATATATAAACTTTTACCTTTCATAGGTGTGAAATTTTAGTGTTTACTTAAACTGTTTATCTTAGAGAAAATGAAAATCTTTTAGTTTAATATAGGCCAGTATGTATTCACTTAGCACAAAAATTATTTCATAGTTCCAGGTCCATTTATTCTGAAGAGAAAACCAAGTTTCTTGTAATTAAAGAATCTAGGTCATCCCTTGATTTGCTATATGATTTATCTTAAAATTTTAAAAAATCACACTGAAAGAATAAAGCTTAGGTATCTGTACAAATTCATTTTCATATTCCAAAAGGACACATAATTTCCTTAAGAAAGGCAAAATGGTGCAGTTTGGACCATTAAAGTGGACTGGAGGGGAAAAGAAGTGTTCTGTCAGAAAAATGAAGAGGAGATATAGTGATAGCTAACACTGTCTTTACAAACCTCCCAACTCAACTAGGAAACTAGGAAGTTCCTTTTTCAATTTCCATGAGTTGTATTTAGAATAACCTAGTGACTTGCAGATATGTAACATGTGTCCAGCGATGATACAGAATAAAATTAGTAGATACTCTCAGGGACATTTTGGGGCCATAGCACCATAATACATCCTGGGGAAATAAAGGTGCCAGGATTCCCGCAGTGTGAGCCTTGACATGAGGATCAGAATCTAAACTCATTGGTTTGTTATGGGGATGACAACTCATTGGACCGTTCTGACCCCTGTTTTTCTCTTACCCAACAAAGCAAGTTTTCCTTGCTTTTTTCTCTGCCTGTCTTATGATGATAATTACAATTTTGTCCTCTTCTTTTCTTCCCACTTGAGAGAATTTTTGAATACTTGTCCACATATAACTTTGATCCAAGTTAGTGAGTCCCAACGTGAGGTAGCTTTGTCACGTGAGATATTTTAAGGTCTCATTCACATATGATGGGTGTGCATTTAGTGTCTGTTGACTGAGAAAATTTATAATGACAAAAAAATCCAGTAATACGTTCAATTCTTATTTAAAAGTTGAGGATCTCATAGAACTTTTGTAGAAGTTGCTAGATGGGGGATTAATTTCTATTAAAAGCTGAATTACTTTTTAGAAAACTAATATTGCTTTAATACTTTCAAATAAGTGTATATCTTATTAATCACAATAATTTTAAATATGGCAGTAAATAAAGGTGTGAAGTTTGTTATATATTCAGATAACTCAGCTTGTTTGATATCCAGACTAACCGTGAGCACCCCAGTGTTATGTACTATAATAGTCCATAAGTTCAGAACAACAGATCTCGGATTTGCTCTTGCTCTGTTTTCAGACCGCTTTTATATAATCGAAAAGAGATTAAATGAAGAGTAACATTTCTTTTTGCAACTAGAATGTAAGAGTTTATAGGTAAGGGGCAGTATACGAACAGTTTAATATTATCCTGAGTTGTGCCAATTGTACATAATTAACAATTGGCTATAGTGACAGAATTACATGTAAGAGGGAAAATAAGTACAATATTATCAAACATATTTTAATTGATTATTAGTTCTTAGCTTTGTTCTTGAAAATGTGTGCTATATACTTAGGATTGTCTGTTGGTTAGGTTTTGTATATTAGAGGTTTTTTAAATCCTTATTTACAATGCATGCTGTTGAAAGTCTATTGAATATATAGTAGTTGCATAAGAACTAACCATACGAAAATGTGTTTTCTTATCTTCCAACTCTGCATTCATTTTAAAAATAAATTTTCCTTCTAGGTGGTAAGTTTTTATCCATAATTCTGGATGTAGTTTCTGTTGCATCATGATTGCCTGATGTATTGTTACAATTTCTGTTTGACTTACTAGCATGACCCCTTTGAAGGTGAATCATTCAAAATATAAAGTGAATTATTTCTAATATCTGCCCCTTTTCACCTCCTCCCTAGGCTGTACTGCCTAGGCCATCACCTCTCATTACTTAGTCCAATGCTAGAATAGTCCTCTTGGGAAGTGAACTAATAAGCCATTTTCCTTTTCTTCTTTACCATTGTGCCCTGATAGCAATACACCAGCATGATCTTTCTACGAAGTACTGTAATAAGCTTGTCCTCATGCTCTCAGTGGGGGAGGCATAATTTGGGAATTAGCTTCTTTTGGCTTTTCTTTGTGATGAATCCTCCTTGTGGGTTTTATTCACTCTGAGGAATGATACATTGGAAATGCACTGGTATGGGCCTTTGTTCATTCTGCTAACTTTTCTTACTAATAAAATCATTGAATGTATACTAATGTAATAAATCTAATATAGTGTTATATGTTGGAATACCTTTCTGTCTTTCTTTTTATAATTTATTCTACCATTCAACAAACACTTATGTCTACTCTATCCAAATTCTGTGCCATCTGGGTAAGGATTGGATATGAATGAGACATTCGTGGAAGTCAAATCTCATTTCTGGTAGTGACTTCCATTAGTCTTTCAACTTAGAATATAGCAGGTAACTGAGGTGCTGTAGTGGAAACGTACTGGGGAGATATTTTAATTATACCTTGGATAATTGAATTTCACTAAGTAGGCTAGGTAAAAAACAGTCCGAAGTATATGCAATATTTTTGGGAGAAGTTCATGCAAATGTCATAATTTCAGTGGAGCTAAAAATGCTGATTCCCTTTTGTACCTATTTTTTAAAAAATACGAATGATGCATTATTATGTTAGCAATAGTATTGACTTGCTTTTATTTGCATGTGGTTTATTCTCTTAGATAAAATATTTTATAATTGTGGTCACATAGCTAATCTGCTGAGAAATCTCTTATTTTTAAAATGACTCTTCATCGATGAAATATGTATGTAAATTAAACTTTTGCATATACAGATAACTTTCTATTAAAACAAACTCTAGAGTTTATTTTTCTCTTATAATAGGGAACTAAGTTATATTGATGTTATTTGGCTACCAACAAGGAAAAAATTGAAAATATGAAAATCTTTTCCTTTGAAGCCTTGTGTTTTGTTGGGAAAAGTATGAATAAAGGATTTTATAAAGTTAAAATAAATTCAATACTATTTCTTTCTGAACTGATCTTCACTTGTGCATTTTTTTACTGTAACTAGCTCTCAGGTACTTGGATCATAACTGAGATTCAGCTATCTACCAGGCTTATCACTGGAGCTGAAGACAGGTGTCAGGGGCAGGACAATAGGCAGAAACTTTGCACCAGGGTTGGACCCTGAAGTGGGAAGAAGTTTTAGATGTAGACTGAGTTGTAATGAAGAGTGGGATAGATAAATATAGAATAGTTGGTCATTTTCACAACTAAAAGTCAAAAGAGATCTGTAAGACAATGGCTGCCCAGGGTCAGGCCTTGGTTAGAGGCAGTAGCAAGGACATTTATTTGTAATCAAGGTTTTGTGGCAGAAATCTATCCTTTGACACTGTGGCTTGGGATTTTTAATAGGAATTTAACCCAAGGCGTCTCTGTGTTTTTCAGTAATGGCAGGAGCTAGCCCACTCTGCAACAGGTGTAAGGGAGTTGGGGGTATTGTTCTTCTGGAGTGGTGGCTCAGTCTTGTCATCCTGTAGATAACTTTGGGATACTCTGGGTGTGTCGAATATCATCCTCAGTGGTCTGAGTTTAATTATGAGGCAGGACCTTACTGTTTTTTTTTTATGGTTTTTGCTTTTGTTTTTGTTTTTGTTTGGTGTTGGATTATAAGTTGAATAAGGGATAAAACCACAGTTAGTATACCATACTGGTAGAGGGGCAGAAAGGAGTCAAGTATAGGTTTTGTAATAGAATAAAGTTAGCAGTTCATTATTTTTCAGTGTGTAAACTGCATTGGTAATTTTTTTTTTTTTTAAATTCCTAGATTTGCTCTGTAGGATCGTAGAATTTTAAATTGGCGGGCAAAATATTTTGTTTATTATCAGAAGTGGAAAATGACTATTATAAGAATTGTTTTAATGCTTTTACTTTTCATAGTGTGCTGTTTTACCTTTCTACCCTCAAAAGCACCACAGACCTTTAACATCCTTAGGAAATTTCTGTTTCTGTAATAATCATTATTGTAATTGGCCAGTTGCCTGAAGTGCTTTTTGCCTGCTGCTCTCCCTCCTGTCTAGCTGTCTTCTCTCTGGGCTCCTCTTCCTGTCTCTGCTGCCCCACATCCTAGATGCCCTCTGCCAGGAAAGCCGTCTTTGGCATTCATTTATTTTCCTATCTGAGTTTTACCCTACTGTAGATTCTAGCCTTGTTCTTAATTTCCTTTCAGTCAACAAGCCTCCTTTCCCTTGGAGGACTCTTTTCCATGTCATTGGTTCCAAGTCATTCCTTTCACTTCTTTGGGAACTTCCCAGCTACAGTGACTTCCAGCAGGCTCTCATCCCTGGAGCTTCTCAGTGATAATGATAGTTCACGGAAGGATCGGGTCTGGACCAGAGTTGCCAAGGATTTCTGGTGGGGCATTGGGCTCAGTTTTACTGTTACTGTTTCTCTTACCATAAGGAGCATTTTGGGGATTGCTTGAGAACCTTTACCATCACCTGTGGAAATGTTTTTATCAAAAAATGTCTTATAGATTTTTCTATCTTTTTAAAGATTTATTTATTTATTTGAGAGAGAATGAGAGCAAGAGAGAGCACAAGTTGGTGGGGAGGGGCCTAGGTAGAGGGAGAAGCAGTCTCCTGCTGAGCAGAGAGCCTGACTCAACTCAATCCCAGGACCCCAAGATCATGACCTGAACTGAAAGCAGATGCTTATCCAACTGAGCCATTCAGGTGCCCCTCAGATTTTTCAATTTTAAAATGACCTTTAAGATACTGTCACATTGACAACTATGTGTGGATTTTTTTTTTTTAGATTTTTTTTTTTTTAATTTATTTGACAGAGAGAGATCACAAGTAGATAGAGAGGCAGGCAGAGAGAGAGAGAGGGAAGCAGGCTCCCTGCTGAGCAGAGAGCCGGATGCGGGACTCAATCCCAGGACCCTGGGATCATGACCTGAGCCGAAGGCAGAGGCTTAACCCACTGAGCCACCCAGGCACCCCTATGTGTGGATTTTAATAGGAATGCTTACTTAAGCATGTCACAGTTAATCACGCACTGGTGCATTTTCTCTGCTTCTGTGACTTCTCAAAATGAAAGCCTCCTTTCCTTTTTTTCCTTTCCCCCATTTCTTCCCCCTCTAGCCACCTCTCCCACTTCTCTTCCATTCTTCACTTTTTTTTTTTTTTTTTTTTTTTGCTTGTTCTCCTTTTTTAAGAATAGGTTCATACATGGAAAATATAATGTGGAGATATCAGTTGGGTCAGCGGGGCTCATTTAGGGACTTTGCGTTATCGAATTTGTACGTTATTCAGTAGCTGCATTCCTTTTCCTTCTCACGTTTGCACAGGTCTTTAGTAGAAAATGATAAAGCAGATCAAACTCCATATTAAGTTTTTTTTTGCTCTTTCTTCCTGCAAATGGTTTGAGGAGGGGAGGAGTGAGGGTGAGGAACGTGACTTTAACAAACCTCTTACCTCTAATCACATTACTTAAGTTAACATCTGTCATTCTGTGACAAGTTAAAAGTAGAGTTTAGTCATTGTAATTTGATAATGAGGTCAGTGTCTTCTATCTTCTCAAATTTCAAGGAAATACTTTCTATGAAATTGTTATAGAATCTGCTACTACAGTACTTCTCAAACTTTTTAGTACTTCCCTTTGTACTCTTAAATTTTTTTGAGGACCCCAAAGAGCTTTTGTATACATCCATTAATATTTACCATGTTAGAAACTAAAATGGATAAGATTTTAAAAATAATTAGTATTTTGAAATAGCAATAATAAACCCATTAAATGAATAACATACTTTTTTCTTTTAAAATGAGTGAATTTTATTTTTTAGTTTATTTTTAGGTATACAACATAATGATTCATTATTTACATATAATTACAAAATGATCACCACAGTAAGTCTAGTTAACATCTGTCACCATCCATAGTTACAATTCTTTTTCCTTGCGATAAGAACTTTCAAGCTACTCTTCAGTTTCAGACATTCAGTACTGCAGTCACCATGATGTACATTATATCCCCATGCAGTACTTACTTTACAAGTGGAAGATTGTACCATTTTTTTAATTAATTGAAGTATAGTTGACACACAATGTTATGTTAGTTTCAGGTGTACGACCTAGTGATTTGACAAGTCTGTTTGTTATGCTATGCTTACCCCAACTGTAGCTACCCTCTGTCACCATACAACACTATTACAATACTATTGACTATTTTTCCTGTGCTGTACTTTTTATCCTGTGATTTATTCATTCCATAACTGGAAGCCTGTGTCACCTACTCCCCTTCACCTATTTTGACCAACCCCCAACCCCTGCTCCACTCTGGCAGCAGTTTGTTCCTCTATATTTATGGGTCTGTTTCTGCTTTTCCTTTTTTTTTTTTTTTTCTTTTTAACTTTACACACACTTATATATTTTTTAAGTTTTTAATTTAAATTCCAGTTAGTTAACATACAGTATAATACTAGTTTCAGGTGTATAATTCAGTGATTCAACACTTAACAAAGAACACGTGGTGCTTATCACAAGTGCACTCCTTAATCCCCATCACTTATTTGTTCATTTGTTTGTTTTTCAGATTCCACATATAAGTGAAATCCTATAGGAATAACCTTTTTTTATGAATAATAATTAGACTTAGCAAAACAAAAAAAATCAGTGAAAAGTATAGCATTGAAAATTTTTTGCAAGACTCTTTCATATTTGGCTCAATAGAAGACAGCTGAATTCTCTGCTTCTGTATTTAATTAGTTGCTATATGTCACAAGTAATGTAGGTTCTAGAAAACTCCACCGTAACTTATGAGTGAGAGTGGAAAAAATGTTCTGAGTATTATTACAACACTAGGTGTGACCTCATGGACTCCCTGAACAGGATCCCTGAGTCATCCTTTGAGAACCACTGTCTTAGAATGTTATTATCAGTTGCCATATTTTTTCTTTAAACCATGCCTAGTTCCTTTTTCAATGACAGTGTATTATACAAGTGGCAGGAAAGTCCAAGTAATATTTCAGATATCCCTAAAAGTTGAACTTCTAATACTTACATTAGCCTGTGATTGGGGTTTATGAAAGAATACTTTGAATATCACAGCCACAGCTTCTTGGTTTGGAAATTTATGAAGGATCTTGCTTTGCCTGCTAGTCATACGTATAAAAAAATAGACACCTGAGGGCAGCATAATACAATTAAACTTATTTGATAAAGAAGAATACAAAACAGATCTTATAGCAGATCTATAGAGCTGAAGTAATTACCAAATCTGTAATATGCTTTTTCTCCCCCCAATTATTGTAACATGTTGGAGGAGGTGGAATTACCATTGGGAGGGTATGCCTGCTGTGGTTTAAAATCCCAAGACTTACGAGGCCAGATTTTACCAATGGATCATGAAAGCTGTTAGTTTCTCTGAAAAAAAATTTTTTTCCCACAATGCCAGATTCTGCATTATTAAAAATAAAAATTTTAGGATTATTTTGCCTAATTCTGCAACCTGTAGGTCAGGGTATATGCTGTGGTCTGTTTTCCTGGTGAATACTTGAGATAGCTCTCTTTGCTAGCTGCTCTCTCTTAGATCTGAGTTTAGGTTAGGTCTTGTCTGGAGCTTTGAAGAAGGTTTCATTCCTCCAGTTGTCAGGGAAAGCATACTCAAAGCAAAGACTTGACCACTCTTGTGCTGAATTTCGGACAGTAGCTTTTATGGTTTCTAGGTGACTCTAAAGAAGGAATCTCTTTTTCTTAACTTTTCCCCTTTACTCTTCATTGTTACCACTAAAGTTGGGAGCTGATTATCAACTGAGTGCGGGAAAATGCCATAACTTTAACAGTAAGGCACAGAATACATCTGAATACATATTCTAATACATAATTCTAATCTATTTATGTGCTCACTCATGATATTGTCTTGAATACAAATGCCATTTCCTTCCAGTTTTCTTTTAGTTCAGGGGTCAACTAGGCACCTGGCTGGCTCATTGGTGGAGCATGTGACTTTTGATCTTAGGGTTGTGATTTCGAGGCCCAAGATGGGTATAGAGAGGACTTAAAAATGAACTCTTAAAGGAAAAAAAAAAAATCAGGGGTCAGCAAAGCATGACCCACAGGTAAAATCCAGCTGATGGCCTGTTTTTGTAAGTGAGGTTTGTGGAATACAGCCACACTCATTTCTTTACATCCTCACTCTAAAATGATAAGGTGATGAGTAGTTATAACAAAGACCTCATGACCTGTAAAGCCTAAAATATTTCCTGTCTAGTTATTTTCACAAATTTACAGAACTTTTCTACACCCCCTGCCCTTAGTACATGAAACCTTCTCTCTCTCCCAAACATAGTAGAGAAAGGTTAAGGATGATCCTTTTACTTAACGTTCTGAATGATAACATGTTAAAAACGTATTTGAGTTCAGTTTTTGAGAAATGATAAATTCATCAAAGAATTTCTAAAAGTCATTTAATGTATCTTTTTTAAAAAATGGAGAAAAGAGCTCTTTTTTGTATTATAAGATAATATTATAACATATTTGAAAATGGCAGTATTATCATTTTGGAGAAAAGCCTTAAATTTTCCTGGGGATATGAACCTCCAGTCTTGGGTTTTTCATCTTTTTTTTTTTTGATGCTCACAATCATTTATTTTTTAAAAAGTACTTAGACATTCTTGTTATGTTTGGGAATTTTATATAACACATTTTTTTAAGGTATATTAAGGTTTATTTTTGTAAAAATATATTTAAGTATTTTTAATATCTTACATAATGATTTTTTTTAATATTTTTATAAATTTATTTATTTTTTTTTTCAGCATAACAGTATTCATTGTTTTTGCACAACACCCAGTGCTCCATGCAGTATATGCCCTCCCTATTACCCACTACCTGGTTCCCGCAACCTCCCACCCCCGCCCCTTCAAAACCCTCAGGTTGTTTTTCAGAGTCCATAGTCTCTTATGGTTCGCCTCCGCTTCCAATTTTTTTTTTTTTTTTATAAACATATAATGTATTTTTTTTTCTTTTCTTTTCATTTTTTTTTTTTTTTTGTTTATTTACAGCATAACAGTGTTCATTGTTTTGGCATCACACCCAGTGCTCCATGCAGTACATGCCCTCCCTATTACCTACCACCTGGTTCCTCAACCTCCCACCCCCCCCGCCCCTTCAAAACCCTCTGGTTGTTTTTCAGAGTCCATAGGCTCTCATGGTTTATCTCCCCTTCTACTTTCCCTCAACTCCCTCTCCTCTCCATCTCCCCATAACCTCCATGTCCTTTGTTATGCTCCACAAATAAGTGAGACCATATGATACTTAACTCTCTCTGCTTGACTTATTTCGCTCAGCATAATCTCTTCCAGTCCCATCCATGTAGCTACAAAAGTTGGGTATTCATCCTTTCTGATGGAGGCATAATACTCCATTGTGTATATGGACCACATCTTCCTTATCCATTCGTCCGTTGAAGGGCAACTTGGTTCTTTCCACAGTTTGGCGACCGTAGCCATTGCTGCAATAAACATTGGGGTACAGATGGCCCTTCTTTTCACTACATCTGTATCTTTGGGGTGAATACCCAGCAGTGCAATTGCAGGGTCATAGGGAAGCTCTATTCTTAATTTCTTGAGGAATCTCCACACTGTTCTCCAAAGTGGCTGCACCAACTTGCATTCCCACCAACAGTGTAAGAGGGTTCCCCTTTGTCCACATCCTCTCCAACACACGTTGTTTCCTGTCTTGCTAATTTTGGCCATTCTAACTGGTGTCAGGTGGTATCTCAATGTTGTTTTAATTTGAATCTCCCTGATGGCTAGTGATGATGAACATTTTTTCATGTGTCTGATAGCCATTTGTATGTCTTCGTTGGAGAAGTGTCTGTTCATATCTTCTGCCCATTTTTTGATATGATTATTTGTTTTGTGTGTGTTGAGTTTGAGAAGTTCTTTATAGATCCTGGATATCAACCTTTTGTCTGTACTGTCATTTGCAAATATCTTCTCCCATTCCGTGGGTTGCCTCTTTGTTTTGTTGACTGTTTACTTTTCTGTGCAGAAGCTTTTGATCTCGATGAAGTCCCAAAAGTTCATTTTTGCTTTTGTTTCCTTGGCCTTTGGAGACATATCTTGAAAGAAGTTGCTGTGGCTGATATCGAAGAGGTTACTGCCTATGTTCTCCTCTAGGATTCTGATAGATTCCTCTCTCACGTTGAGGTCTTTTATCCATTTCGAGTTTATCTTTGTGTACGGTGTAAGAGAATGGTCGAGTTTCATTCTTCTACATATTGCTGTCCAGTTTTCCCAGCACCATTTATTGAAGAGACTGTCTTTTTTCCATTGAATAATTTTTCCTGTTTTGTCGAAGATTATTTGACCATAGAGTTGAGGGTCCATATCTGGGCTCTCCACTCTGTTCCACTGGTCTATGTGTCTGTTTTTATGCCAGTACCATACTGTCTTGGTGATCACAGCTTTGTAATAAAGCTTGAAATCGGGTAACGTGATGCCGCCAGTTTTGTTTTTGTTTTTCAACATTTCCTTTGCAATTCGGGGTCTCTTCTGATTCCATACAAATTTTAGGATTATTTGCTCCAGCTCTTTGAAAAATACCGGTGGAATTTTGATCGGAATGGCATTAAAAGTATAGATTGCTCTAGGCAGTATAGATATTTTAACAATGTTTTTTCTTCCAATCCAAGAGCATGGAACAGTCTTCCATCCTTTTGTGTCTTCTTCAATTTCTTTCATGAGTGTTCTGTAGTTCCTCGAGTACAGGTCCTTTACCTCTTTGGTTAGGTTTATTCCCAGGTATCTTATGGTTCTTGTTGTTATAGTAAATGGAATCGATTCTCTAATTTCCCTTTCTGTATTTTCATTGTTAGTGTATAAGAAAGCCACTGATTTCTGTACATTGACTTTGTATCCTGCCACGTTACTGAATTGCTGTATGAGTTCTAGTAGTTTGGGGGTGGTGTCTTTGGGGTTTTCCATATAAAGAATCACGTCATCTGCGAAGAGAGAGAGTTTGACTTCTTCCTTGCCAATTTGGATACCTTTTATTTCTCTTTGTTGTCTGATTGCCATTGCTAGAACTTCTAATACTATGTTGAACAAGACTGGTGAGAGTGGGCATCCTTGTCGTGTTCCTGATCTCAACAGGAAGGCTGCAAGCTTTTTCCCATTGAGGATGATATTTGCTGTGGGTCTTTCATAGATAGATTTTATGAAGTTCAGGAATGTTCCCTCCATTCCTATACTTTGAAGCGTTTTCATCAGGAACGGATGCTGGATTTTGTCCAATGCTTTTTCTGCATCAATTGAGAGGACCATGTGGTTCTTCTCTCTTTTATTGATTTGTTCTATCACATTGATTGATTTGCGAATGTTGAACCAACCTTGCAACCCAGGGATGAATCCCAACTGGTCATGGTGGATAATCTTTTTAATGTGCTGCTGGATCCTGTTTGCTAGGATCTTGTTGAGAATCTTTGCATCCATATTCACCAGTGATATTGGTCTGAAATTCTCCTTTTTGGTAGGGTCTTTGCCTGGTTTGGGGATCAGGGTAATGCTGGCTTCATAAAAAGAGTCTGGAAGTTTTCCTTCTGCTTCAATTTTTTGGAACAGCTTCAGGAGAATTGGTGTTATTTCTTCTTTGAAAGTTTGGTAGAATTCCCCAGGGAATCCGTCAGGTCCTGGGCTCTTGTTTTTTGGGAGGTTTTTGATCACTGCTTCAATCTCGTTACTAGATATCGGTCTATTCAGGTTGTCAATTTCTTCCTGATTCAATTTTGGGAGTTTGTAGTTTTCCAGGAATGCATCCATTTCATCTAGGTTGCTTAGCTTATTGGCATATAACTGTTGGTAATAATTTCTGATGATTGTTTCTATTTCCTTGGTGTTAGTTGTGATCTCTCCCTTTTCATTCATAATTTTATTAATTTGGGCTTTCTCTCTTTTCTTTTGGATTAGTGTGGCCAATGGTTTATCGATCTTATTGATTCTTTCAAAAAACCAGCTTCTAGTTTCATTGATACGTTCTACTGTATCTCTCGTTTCTACCTCATTGATCTCTGCTCTAATCTTGATTATTTCCCTTCTTGCATGTGGAGTTGGTTTGATTTGTTGTTGATTCTCCAGTTCTTTAAGGTGTAGAGACAGCTGGTGTATTCTGGATTTTTCAATGTTTTTGAGGGAGGCTTGGATGGCTATGTATTTTCCCCTTAGAACCGCCTTTGCTGTATCCCATAGGTTTTGGACCGAATTGTCTTCCTTCTCATTGGTTTCCATGAATTGTTTAAGTTCATCTTTGATCTCTTGGTTGATCCAAGCATTCTTAAGCAAGGTGGTCTTTAGCTTCCAGGTGTTTGAGTTCCTTCTGAACTTTTCCTTGTGATTGAGTTCCAGTTTCAAAGCATTGTGATCTGAGAATATGCAGGGAATAATCTCAGTCTTTTGGTATCGGTTGAGTCCTGCTTTGTGGCCGAGTATGTGGTCTATTCTGGAGAAGGTTCCATGTGCACTTGAGAAGAATGAGTATTCTGTTGTTTTAGGGTGGAATGTTCTGTATATATCTATGAGGTCCATCTGGTCCAATGTTTCATTCAATGCTCTTATTTCTTTATTAATTTTCTGCTTCGATGATCTATTTCTGAGAGAGGCGTATTAAGATCTCCTACTATTATTGTATTCATATCAATATGACTCTTTATCTTTATTAATAGTTTTTTTATGTAATTGGGTGCTCCCATATTGGTGGCATAGATATTCACAATTGTTAGATCATCTTGCCGGATAGTCCCTTTAAGAATTATGTAGTGTCCTTCTGTATCTCTGACTACAGTCTTTAGTTTAAAATCTAATTTATCTGATATGAGAATCACTACCCCGGCCTTCTTTTGAGGCCCATTGGCATGAAAGATGCTTTTTCATCCCTTCACTTTCAGTCTGGGTGTGTCCTTAGGTTCAAAATGGGTCTCTTGTAGACAACTTATGGATGGGTCCTGTTGTTTTATCCAATCTGCAACCCTGTGTCGTTTTATGGGCGCTTTTAGGCCATTCACATTGAGAGTGATTATTGATAGATAGGTTTTTATTGACATCGTGTTGCCTTTGAAGTCTTTCTGTCTGTAGATAGTTTCTATATTTCTGTTTAATGATATTCTTAGGATTTTTTCTCTTTTATAGGACCCCCCTTAATATTTACTGTAGTGTTGGCTTGGTGGTTGCATAGTCTTTTAAGCCTTGCCGGTCTTGGAAACTCTTTATCTCTCCATCCATTTTAAATGTCAGTCTTGCTGGATAGAGTATTCTTGGTTGCATGTTCTTCTCATTTAGTACTCTGAATATATTTTGCCAGCCCTTCCTGGCTTGCCAGGTCTCTGTGGAAAGGTCTGACGTTATTCTAATGGGCTTTCCTCTGTATGTAAGGAGCTTCTTTGTCCTAGCTGCTTTTAAGAGGGTCTGTCGTGAAACATAATTCCTCATTCTAACTATAAGGTGTCGTGAGGACTTTCGAGAATCTAAAATCTTGGGAGGAAATCTCTCTGCCTCTAGTACATGAACGTTGTTTCCCTTCATGAGATTGAGAAAGTTTTCATAGACAACTTCTTCCACTATATCTTCTAGACTTCTTTCTTTTTCTTCCCCTTCAGGGATTCCAATAATTCTGACGTTGGAACGTTTCATGGCATCATTTATTTCCCTGATTCTGTTTTCGTGGCTTCTGAGCTATTTGTTCCAGGCTTCCTCCTGATCCTTTCTCTCTATCTGTTTGTCCTCCAGATCACTAATTCTATCTTCTGTCTCAGTTACCCTAGCTTTTAGAAAATTTAGATTAGATTGGAACTCATTGAGAACATTTTGAATATCATCCCTGGTGGCTTTCAATTCTGCCCTAACATTGTTAACATCATCCCTGGTGGCTTTCATTTCTGCCCTAATCCATTCCATTTGGTCATCCATGGCTTTCTCCAACCTAGCTATTGCCTGGATAATTGTTAGTCTGAATTCCTTTTCTGACATATTGTCTATGTCGATAGCCATTAGCTCTGTTGCAGAAGGCCTGTCCTCTGTATTTTTCTTCTGTTGGGTATTCCTCCTCCTAGTCATTTTGGAAAGAGATGACTGAACAGATGTAGCTGGACTTATCAATTGTGGTGCAGTCAATGTGCGCCCTGGAATGCTTCTGTGCAATCAGGATTCCCCACCCAAATGAGAGAAAAAAGAAAAGAAAAAGAAATAGAGAAGAAGAAAGAAAAAAAAGGGGAAAGAAAAAAGGAAAAAAAAGAGAGAGAGAGAGATAGAAAAAAAAGGGAAGATAAAAGAGAAGGCTCAGCCCAAATGGGCCACAAGGTAAGATTTATGAAGTATACAAACAAAAACAGACAGACAAAAAGAGTGATAAAAGTATATGACAAGAGAAAAAAATATATATATAAGCAAAAAAAAAGGGAAGAACCTCATCAGAAAGAACCCGAAGTATAAGATTTATATATTATCAGGACAAACACAAATTCACAGAAACACTGACAGAAGGAAAAATTGGGAGAGTGGTTATAAATTCTCAGTGTGGGTGAGGAAGGTTATTTTGATTCTTCCTGAATGTATCTTGATGTTTTTGTTAAGGGACTCAACTTTCCTAAGTTACTGGGGGATTAGAAACTGGTTTGCCTATAGGGGTAGCATTGATTGGGGAAAGGGGATTACCTTGAAGTTTAACTCTATATGTATAGTAGAAAATAAAAATTAAAAAAGAATAAATTAGAGTAAACTAAGTTAAAATTAAAAAAGAATTTAAAATATAGAAAAGCAAAAGAAAAACACGGGTGTATGTATCAAAAAGTTCAGGTTAGAAGGTTATTAAAGAATTTGATGTACTGGACATCTCAGTGTCATGGTAAATAGGTTAAAAAATTATCTTTATGTATAAAAAAGAAGAACCAGAATATTGGTAAAGAGTTAAAAATAAAAGTTGTATTTATGAAGTAGTGTTGGTTGTTCTCTTGTAGTCTTTTTTTTTTTTTTTTCTTCCTTCCTGGTTGTTTTTCTGAGGGAGCGGCCTCCCACGTGGGTTTTCAGACAATGATGTTCCCTGAGTTAGGTCCTCCTGCTCCCCTCAAGGGGGTGGGCTCTGAGGAAACTTTTTTTCAGGCTTTTGTTCTCTGGGGTTTTTATGTTCTTTCATCTGCTTTCTCTCGCCTTGACAGCTTTTGATGGTTTTTGGAGGTTTAGAGGAGAGCAAACTGCACCCCGACCTCCCTCTCAGAGAGAAGCCTCAGAATGTTTTGCAAGAGCTGCTGGCAGAGTCGGTTCTGAGTCACTGTCCCTGGGGATGCAGGAGCTCCTCGTTGTACCCAAAACCAGGGCAGCGGTGGCTGTCTGGGCAACTCCAGACCGCCAGAGAGGTTCGGAGCAGAGATCGCACACTGAGGTTTTCCCTCTGTCCCGGGCTGGGAATGTCTGGTATTTCCGGATGCCAGAGCTCCAGGCTAGTGCCTATGAGCACCTATCCCAAGGGAGGGTGCGGGACTAGAGCGTTTCAGGATTGGGGTCTAGCCAGGCTCCCAGCCCCTCCCGGGAGCCAGACCCCACTCGTTCTTGGGCGCGCTGGCGTTCAGGCGCACTGGCAGCTCAGGGATGGAGACCTGATTTCTCTGCCGCACTCTCTCTGGCTCAGCGCCAGGGGAGGCTGTCCTGGGTCCGGGGACTCAGGTCCCTGACCCTAACCGCCCAGGTTCCCACTATTTCTCCCGGTGATCCTTTGCTCTTTGTTTTTTGAGTGCTTTCAACCAGACTCCAAGTTAATGCTGGTCCCCAGACGCAGGGCACTCTCCTATTGGGGTATTACTTTCCAATCGGTCACCTCTGGTGGCTCCCTCCCCCTTTTGTTTATCTTCCGATATCAGTCCGATGCTCCCAGTCTGCTTTACCTGCCACTGGCGTCTTCTGCTCCAGTAGAGATCCAGACGTGTATAATTCTGATCTCAGGCTGATTTCATGGGTGGTCAGAGTTCTTTGGTAGGTAATCAGCTCACTTAGGGTACAGGTTGAAAGGGCGCCTCCTCCTACTTCCCTGCCATCTTGACTCTTCCGGTTTTTCATCTTTTTGCTTAATATTCTCTCATTAAGGATTGTGCCTTAATTGACCAAATATTCAAAATTTGGGCCTGGTATTTTGGGGTTTCAAATGGAATTCTTTCTTTTTGTGGATTTTCCATTCTGTATGTTAAATTTTAGATTTGATTAAAGATGCCTCTTGATTTTAGTTAATGATCTAGAGATTCATATTCATTGAACAGCTCAGATTTTATTGGAAATGTTGCCTTGATTTCAAGGAACAATTTCTTTGACTCTCAATGCATCAGGAAGCTTTTTCACATCTCCATGCTTTTATTCATTTAATGGAAAGGAATCCAGAATATAAAAAGGTACTACAAAATTACTGCCTTGGCATGTAACTGGCCAGCATTTGTTTCAGAGTAAGCCTACTTTTTTCCAAAGTTATGAATCAATTTGGGAAGAAAATAGAATCATGGCAGTGTGTGAGTTTCTCTGTGAGAGCTATGAATGGTTGAGATTCAAAATCAGTGATTACAGTTAGCTTTGTTCGGTGGACAGTATTTGAATAATAGTATTTCAAAATAATTGATACAGTTTGACATAACAAGAAGGAAAAATCCAGGTATTATATGAAGGAGTGTTTCTCAATGACAAAGACTTCATTTCATTTTACTTTTACTCCATGATAAAAATGGTACAAAAACTCAGGAAGTGTTTAACCATATATGTAAGTAAGGCACAAATGGACTAATGAGACCCTTTGCCTTTCCTCCTGGGCCTTACCTAGAACTGCCAGTGAGTCAGAGGAGGACAATAAATGGCAGATATAAATTGCCTCAACTAATCAAATATTCAGTAAGTTGTTGAGCATCTTTGACTAATAGAAGGCCATTTATCTTGGTTATTTTCCTGCATTAGTCAGGCAAATTGAGGCACCAGTTCTTGGGTGTTTGTACTAATTCTTCTTGACTGTGGAGAACCCAAAGTGTATGAATTGTTATTGTTAGCTTGAATTTACATATCCATTTTCTCCCTAGTTGCTATTTTCCTAATTGTTATTTCAAAATTCATGTGAATCAAAATGGTATCTTTACACTAATGTGGGCTGTGAAAGTATACAAAAAGCCATGCTAAATAAGCAAGTAAATAAAATAAGTCTGAATTTGGAATGAAGTATGACTTTATAAACCAAAATAATGCCAGGAACATTACCATTGTTTTTCAGTGTTATAAAACATAACAATTATTAATTAAATGATGAAAGTTTTAGTTATACCATATAATAAAAATTCATAATGTCCTCGAGTTTTTTGACTTAGTGATCTTTAAACATATTGCTCATTAGTCCTTCAAAAGAATTTTGAACAAAAAATAGTACCCCTCTTCCAGTTTAAAGGTGTCCCCTCTAAATTTTTTCATTAAAAGTTTAAGTAATTAAAACTTACAAAATTAATTTTTGATGTGGACATTATTGACATTAAAACTATCCTTTCATTAGTGTCTAAAGGTTAGATGGAGCAAATAGTACTTCCAAGTGACAGTAAGTACTTCTGAAAATCTATTCCTCCAAAGAACAATGAGAATACTTGCAAAAAATGGTCAAAATGTTTTTAGAACTCTGGAGATTAATGAAAGGCTTGCAACAAAAAATCTGAAGAGTTTTTATTGAAGAAAACAAAACAAAACAAAAAGCTGAATATCCATAAGAACAGTAAGATTTTGTGGTGTTTTCTCTTGCTCTGTTATCATTCCCCTCTCCTCAGTTCCACAGTAATCTTAAAAGCCATTAGCCTCTCACAGTCATATTAGCTGTGAAAACCAGAATCATTGACAGGAATAGGTAGTTAGGATCTCCCTCAAAAGCCCCATTCCCAGGGAATTGTCATTATTTGACGTGTCTGGCAGCTCCCTGGAAAATCCTCACTTGCAGAGCTTGTTTTTCTTTGATCTGACTGTGCGCTCATTCAGTAAAAACAGTCTTTTCCCCAGAGCATTTGACCGTTGTTCAACATTACTGTTGCATCCGGTGCTAATAGCAGTTGGGCAAACACAAGGTTGATCAAAAAACTTAAAAGGAAAAGCTGGGAAACTGCATACTGGTGAACTCTGACATATTCTTAGGAATCTATGTCCACCTGCCTCAGAAAAACCTGAGAAGGCTCGAAGCTCTTACCTCTGACAACCCTTGAGATTCTGTATAAGCAAAAAGTGAAGACTATGACAGACTTAAAAATATCTTAAAAAAAAAAAAAAAAACCTGTCTCCTGGGGCACTGAAATTATACCTTAACATGCATGCAGAACCCAATGACAAAGGCTAGGATACTTACTCATTCAAGGCATTTCAGGAAATCTCTATCCAATAATAAAATCAGCTAACTGAGACTTCAGGGGTCACATACAACAAAGAATTAGTTCAGGAAAAGCCACTAAACAGACAATACAGTAACAACAAACAGTTGGGGAAAGGGAGGAATCTGATTTACGGATTTGCCATATTATTTAAAATCTTTAGTTTGCAACAAGTAATTATGAGACTTTCAAAGAAATAAGAAAATATGGGTCATACACACTAAAAGAAAGCAGTCAATAGTCAATATTGACTAGTAATAGTCAATAGTCAATAGAAACTGCCTCAAAGAGAGCCAGACATCAGACTTAAAATATTAGAAAAATGGACTAAAAACATTCAGCTATGTGTTGTCTAGAAGAGGCACATTTTAGATTCAGAGGCAAATATGTTTAAAGTTAAAGAATGAAAATAGTAGTACCATTTAAGCAGTAATTGGAAGAGAGCTGGAGTTTCTGTGTTAATATCAACAAAATGTCCTTTAAGACCAAAATTACTAGAAACAAAAACATTTTATAATGATGAAGGGGTCAATATACCAAGTGGATACAACAATTCTAAGTTTAGGAACTTAATAATATAGCCCTGTAGGGACACCTGGGTAGCTCACTTGGTTAAGCTCAGGTCATGATCCCAGGGTCCTGGGATTGATCCCCGCATCAGGCTTCCTGCTCAGTGGGGAGCCTGCTTCTCCTCTGCCTGCCTCTCCCCCTGCTTTTACTCTCTTTTTCTCTGTCAAATAAAGAAATAAAATCTTTAAAACTAATAATAACATAGCCCTGTAATAAATGGATAAACTGGGGCACCTGGGTGGCTCAGTGGGTTAAGCCTCTGCCTTCCGCTAGGGTCATGATCTCAGGGTCCTGGGATCCAGTCCTGCATCGGGCTCCCTGCTGAGCAGGGAGCCTGCTTCCCCCCTCTTCCTCTGCTGCCCCCCCCCCCGCTTGTGCTCTCTCTCCTTCTCTCACTCTCTGTCAAATAAATAAATTCTTAAAAAAATAAATAAATGGATAAACAACTGGCAAGTAGAAGGTAGATAATACACTGAAAATCAGAGCACCAAAATATATAAGTAAATACAGAACTAAAAAGAGCAATAAACAGCAGTACAGTAATATTTGGGGCCTTTAATATCCACTGTTACCAATGGATAGATCACTTAGAGAATCATTAGGGAACAGTGGATTTGTACAATAGTATAGGCCTGATGGACCTAGGAGATGTATACATTCCGACATATACATCTAACAGTAGTAGAATACATGTTATTTTAAAGCACACATTGTTCATTACCTAGGATAAATCATGTTAGGCTACAAAACAAGTCTCAAGAAACAGAATATGAGAAAAATTATGTCAAGTACCTTTTCTGACCACAAAGGTTAGAAAATGAAAATAGAAATCAATAACAGGAGGAAAGCTGGAAAACTCACAAATATGTAGAAATAACCACTGGATCAAAGAAGAAATCAAAAGGGAAATGAAAAGTTATCTTGAGACAATTAAAAATGGAAACACAATATACTAAAACTTATAGGATGCAGCATAAATGGTTTTAAAAGGAAATATAGGTGGAAGCACGTATGTCAAGAAAAAAGAAACATTCCAAACAACCTAACTGTATACCTCAAGGAACTAAAAGAAGAACAAACTAAGCCCAATGTTAGCAAAAGAAAGGAAATAAAGATAAGAGCTGAAATAAATGGAATAGAAGATAGAAAAGCAATAGCAAAGATTAACAAAACTGAGTGGGTTCTTTGAAATGATAGCAAAATTGATAAACTATCAGGTAGACTACACAAGAGTAAAAGAGAGGATTCCTAAATGAATAAAATTATAAATAAAAGAGGAGATGTTACAGTAGACACCACAGAAATAAAAAGAATGATGAGAAACTACTATTAACAGTTATACTCCAATCTACTGGACAACCTAGAATAAATGGATGAATTTCTAGAAACAGAGTCCACCAAGGAAATAGAAAACCTGAACAGACCAATGATTAGTAAGGAGACTGATTGAGTATCAAAAGCTTCCTAACAAAGATAAGCCCAGCATCAGATGGTTTCACTGGTGAGTTCAAACATTTAAAGAAGGATTAATGCTAGTCCTTGTCAAACTCTTCCAAAAAATTCAAGAAGAGGAGGAAGCACTTCCAGACTCATTTAAAAGAACAGCATTACCTTGATACAAAAGCCAGATAAGGTCCATATAAGAAAAGAATATTACAGACCACTGATGAAGACATGCAGAATTCCTCCAAATACTGGCAAACCACATTAAGAGCATGTTAGAAGGAACATACACTATTATCAGGTGGGAATCATTCCTAGGAGGCAAGGATGTTTCATCATACAGAGATCAATAAATTGATGTATTACATTAATAAAATGAAAAATAAAAATTATATAATCATCTTAATATATACAGAAAAGACATTTAACAAAACTTAATATCCTTTCATGATAAAAACTCTTAATACATTCGGTATGGAAGTATGTATGCCTCAACAAAGACCATACCACTGCTAACAGCATACTACTTGGTGAAATGGTGAAAATTTTTCCTTTAAGAATGAGGCAAGTGTTTCCATTCTCACTCTGCCTTTTCAACTTAGTAATGCAAATCCTAGCCATAGTAATCAAACAAGGAAAAGAAAAGAATCCAAATGGCAAAGAAAGAAATAAAGTCCTCTATTTGCAAATGATGTTCCTAAATGTAGAAGAATAAAGGCTAAAGACTCTACACACACAAAAGTTAGAACTAATAAAGGAAATCAGTAAAGATTGAAGATAAAAAGTTAATATGCAAAAAAATCATTTGGGTTGGGCTTGCACTAATGAGAGAATATTTGAAAAAGAAAACAGTCCCAGTCACAATATTATCAAGAACAATGAAATACTTAGGAATAAAAGGAGGTAAAAGATCTGTACACTGAAAACTAGAAGATATTGATGAAAGAAATTGAAGACACAAATACATGGAAAGATGTCCCCATATTCATGGTTGGAATAATTAATGTTGTTAAGATGTCCATAGTACCCAAAGTCATCTATAAATCCAATGCAATCCCTACTCAAATTTCATTGGAATTTTTACAGAAAAGGAAGAATAACCCTAAAATTTGTATGGTACCACAAAACCCCCAAGGAGCCAAAGCAATTTTGAGAAAGAGGAATAAAGCCAGATATAAGAAATTTCTGGATTTCAAGCTACATTATAAGGTTACAGTAATTAAAACATGATATTGGCATAAAAAAAGACACATAAACCAGTGGAACAGAATTCAGACCCCAGAAATGAACTCACATATATATAATCACATATATATAATCACTATATATATAGAGAGAGAATATATTCAATATATTCAATATATATATATTCAACTTATATAAGTTGATTGTGTGTGTGTACGTATATATATATATATGCGCCAATGGAACAGAATTATTTAATATGATTAATATAATTGTATATATTGGTATATATATATATATACCAATGGAACAGAATTATATAAGTTGGTGTGTGTGTGTGTGTGTGTGTGTGTGTGTGTGTACACACACCAATGGAACAGAATTCAGACCCCAGAAATGAACTCACATATATACAATCACCATATATATGTGTGTGTGTGTGTATTCAACTTATATAAGTTGGTGTGTGTGTGTGTGTGTGTAATTTTTTTAGACAGCATGAGCAGGTGTAGGGAAGGGGCAAGGGAAGGGGGTGAGAATCTTAAGCAGACTTCACACTGTGCACAGAGCCTGACATGGGGCTTAATCTTGCAACCCCGAGATCATGACTTGAGCTGAAATCAAGCATTGGACATTTAACTAACTGAGCCACCCAGATGTCCCACAATCAACTAATATTTGACAGGGGAGCCAAGAATACTCTATGGGGTAATGATTGTCTCTGCAATAAATGGTATTGGGAAAACTGGTTATGCGCATGTGAAAGAATGAAACGACCTCTATTTTACACCACTCAAAAAATTAACTCAGAGTGGATTAAAGAATTATATGTAAGGCCTGAAACCATAAAATCCTGGAAGGAAACATCAGAAAAAAGCTCCTTGATACTGTTTTCGGAAATTATTTTTTTAATCTGACACCAAAGAAAAAGGAACAGAAACAAAAGTAGGTAAGTGGGCTACATCAGACTAGAAAGTTTACACAGCAAAGGAAATCACCAACAAAATGAAAAGACAGCCTATGAAATGAGAGGAAATATTTATATATCACATATCTGATAAGATATTAATACCCCGAAATATAAGGAACTCCTACAACTCAATAGCAAGAAAAAAAATTAATATTGGAAAAGGAACTGAACTTTTCCAAGGAAGATCTGTACAGATTGTCACCAGGTACATGAAAAGATGCTCACCATTACCATCAGGAAATGCAAATCAAACCATAATCAGGTGTTACCTCACAGCTGTTAAAATGGCTATTATCAAAAAGACAAGAAGTTACAAGTGCTGGTGAAGACTTGTAGAAAAGGGAACTCTTGTGCATTGTTGGTAGGAATGTAAATTGGTTCCTCTTGTCACTTCTGTGTACCATATTGAAGATTTTAATTAGTGTAATTAGACAAGGAAAAAAACATACCAGGATTAGAAAGGAATAAGTAAAATTATCTGCTTGCAGATTTGATCTTGTATATAGAAAATCTTAAGGAATCTACAAAAATAACCTTAAAAATCTCAAAAACCAGTTCAGCAAGGCTGCAGAATAAAAGTTGAATGTACAAAGATCAGTTATATTTCTATATATCAGTAATGAGTAATGCAAAAATGAAATTCACTTCATTTACAGTAGTATCAGAAATAAGATACTTAAGAATAAACTTGAAATAAGATTAATATATTGATGTTGAAAAATATAAAACTTTCAAAGAAATCAAGTGGAAAGTTATCCCATGGTCATCCAATGGGGATTGGAACACTTAAAGTGGCATATTCTCCAAAGTGATCTTAAGAGTCAGTACAATCACTGTCAAAATCTCAGATGTCCTTTTTTTCGGCTGGGGGGTGATGGAGGTGGGGGGTGGTCAATCTTGAAATTCTTGTAGAAATACCAAAAAAATCAAGAGCACAGAAATAACTTGGAGGACTTACACTTTTTGATTGCAAAACTTACTGCAAAACATTGCTAAAAGAAAGAAGACACAAATAAGTGGAAAGACTTCCCATGTTCTTGGATTGGAAGACAATATTGTTAAGATGTCCATGCCTCCCAAAGTGATCTGTAGATACAGTACAGTTTGTATCAAAATCCCAATGGCATGTTTTGCAGAAATAGAAAAAAAAATCCTAAAATTCATATGGATTCTCAAGGTACTGTGGATAGCCCAAACAACTTTGGAAAAAAATGGAGGACTCACACTTCCTGATTCCAAAATATAGTGTAAGGCTACAATAATCATAAGAGTGTGATACTGACATAGGCAAATAAATCACAGTGCAAAGATAGACCCTTGCATATTTGGTCTAATAATCTTCAACAAGGATGCCAGGACCACTCAATGGGAAAGGACAATCAGTCTTTTGAAATGGTGTTGGGAATAAAGGATATCTAAGGCAGAAAAATGAAGTTGGACCTTTATACCATATAAAAAAATAAACTCAAAATAGTTTAACAATCTTAATATAAGACCTAAAACTATAAGACTCCTAGAAGAAAACATGATGTTGGACCTAGCAACGATTTCTTTGCTTATGATACCTAAAGCACAGGCAACAAAAGCAAAAACATACAAACAGGTTACATCAAACTTAACTCTTGTGAATGAAAGGACACAGTGGAGTTAAATGGCTGCCAGTGGAATGGGAGGAAATTTGCAAATTATATATAATAAGTACATGCTTGTCAGTAGTTACTTTAAATGCAAATTGGCTGAATTCACCAATAGAAGACATGGTGTGGCTGAATGGGTAGGAAAACAAGAGTCATCTAGATGTTGCCTGTAGGTGACTCACTCCAGAAGTAAGGACACACAGAAAGTGAGGGGATGGAAAAAGATATTCCATGGAAATGAATATGAAATGAAAGCCAGAGTAAGTATACTCTTATCAGACAGAGTGGACTTTTTAAAAGACTATAATATAAGTAGGTATACTTATGTCAGACAGAGTAGACTTTAAAAGACTGTAGTAAAAATAGAGAAGGGCATTGCACTGTCTTAAAGGGGTTAATACAATAGGAAGATAAAACACTTTGAAGTATATAAGCCCTCAACATAGGAGGACCAAGATTTATAAAGCAAATATTACAAGACTTGGAGAAACTGAAAGCAGTGCAATAACAGTAGTGTTTCATAAATGGACAGACCATTCAGACAAAAGATCAAGACGGAAACATCAGGCATAAATGACACATTAGACCAGATGGATTTAATAGCTATATACAGAACATTCCATCCAAAAGCAGCAGAATACACAAACTTCTCAAGTGCACATGGAACATTCTTCAAGAATAGATCACATGTTGAGTCACAAAACAAGTCTCATTAAATGCAAGAAAACTGAAACTATATCAAACATTTTTTGCAATCATAATGATGTGAAACTGGAAATCAATTACAAGAAGAAAATGAGGAAAAAACTCAACAAAACTTGGATATTAAACAGTAAGTACTGAACAACCAGGGATCATTAAATGAATCAAAAGAGAAAGGAAAAAAATACCTAGAGATACATAAAGAGAAATATGACATATCGAAATTTATGGAATGTAGCAGTCCCAAATCTATGACACATAACAAAAAATGGTTCTAAGAAGGAAGTTCATAGCAATACAGACCTACCTCAAGAAACAAGAAAAACCTCAAATAAATAATCTAACTTTATACCTCAGAGAACTAGAGAAAGAAGAGCAAAACCCAACATTAGTAGAAGAAAACAATAAAGATGGGAGAGGAAATAGACTAAAAACAAAAAACAATAGACTAATAGACTAAAAAAAACAATCAGTGAAACTAAACTGGTTCTTTGAAAATGTAAACAAAATCAATAAACTCTTAAGCTTGACTAACCAAGAAAAAAAAAGAGTACACAAACAAAATAAGAAATGAAAGGGAAGTTATAACTGATACCACAGAAATACAAAAGATCATAAGAGACTATAGTGAACAATTATATGCCAACAAGGTGGACAACCTAGAAGAAATGGATACATTTCTATAATCAGGGGCGTCTGGGTGACTCAGTCAGTTAAGTGGTTGCCTTCAGTTTAGGTCATGATCCCAGAGTCCTGGGATCAGTCTCCCTGCTCAGCGGAGAGCCCCTTTGCTGAGCAGGGAGCCTGCTTCTTCCTCTCCCTCTGCCTGCTGCTGTGTCTACTTGTGCTCTCTCTGTCAAATAAATCAAAATCTTTAAAAAAAATTTCTAGAAACATAAAATCTTCCAAGACTGAATATGAAGAAATACAAATTTTAGTAGACTTTGGTAGGGAGATTAAAACAGTAATCAGAAATCTCTCAACAAATGAAAATTCAGGATCAGATGGCTTCTTTGGCAAATTCTATCAAACATTCAAAGAAGATTTAATATTCTTCTCAAATTCTTCCAAAAAATTGAAGAGGAGGGAACTTTTTCCAACACATTTTACAAATCCAGCATTATCCTGATACCAAACCCAGAAAGGGAAACCACAAAAAAAGGAAAATTATAGGCCAGTATCCTTGATGAACATTGTAGCAAAAATCCTCCAGAAAGTATTAGTAAACTGACCCAGTAATATGCTAAAAAGATCATACATTATGATCAAGTGGCATTTATTTTAGAGATGCAAGGGTGATTCAACATCTGTAAATCAATGTGATCTTTTTAAATTTTATTTTTTTCAGTGTTCCAAGATTTATTATTTATGCATCACACCCAATGCTCCATGCAATATGTGCCCTCCTTAATACCCACCACCAGGCTTACCCTACTCCCCATCCTCCTCCCTTCCAAAACCCTCAGTTTGTTTCTCAGAGTCCACAGTCTCTCATGGTTTGTTTCCCCCTCCGATTTTGCCCAACTTACTTTTCCTCTCCAGCTCCAATGTCCTCTGTATTATTTCTTTTGCTCCACAAGTAAGTGAAACCATATGATAATTGACTCTCTCTGCTTGACTTATTTCACTCAGCATAATCTCCTCCAGTCTTGTCAATGTTGATACAAAAGTTGGGTATTCATCCTTTCTGATGGAGGCATAATATTCCTCAATGTGATCTATTAACAAAATGTATGATAAAAATCACATGACATCTCAGTAGACACAGAAAAAGCATTTGATAAAATGTAACATTTATTTATGAGAAAAGCTCAACAAAGTGAATATAGAGGAAACATACTAATGGTCATATAGCACAATCCTAGAGCTAGCATCATACTCAACAGTAAGGTGCTGAAAGCTTTTTCTCTGAGAACAAGACAGGGTTGCCCACTCCTACCACTTCAAGTCAATGTAGTATTAGAAGTCCTAGGTACAGCGGTTAGACAAGAAAAAGAAATAAAAGACATCCAAATCAGAAAGGCAGAAGTAGAACTGTTTCCACAGACGACATGCTACTACATATAGAAAACCCTGAAAAATCCACCAAAGTCTTATCAGTTGGAACTGATAAATGAATTCAATAAAGTTGTAGGACACAAAATCAATATACAGATATCCATGGCATTTCTATATGCTAATAACAAAACATAAGAAAGATAAATTAAGAAAACAATCTCATTTATAATCGCAAAGAATCCCATTTGTAATTGCAAACAATCACAAAGAATAATATACCCAGGAATGAATTTAACTACAAGGGCAAAAGACCTATATATACTCTGAAAACTATAAGACACTGATAAAATTGAAGATGACACAAATAAATCGAAAGATAGTCCATGCTCAGGGATTGAAAGAATTACTATTGTTAAAATGTCCATATTACTCAAATAACCTACAGGTTCAATTCAATACCCATCAAAATCCTAATGGCGTACTTCATAGAACTAGAACAAATAATTGTAAAATTTGTATGGAACTGCAGAAGTTTCTCAAGAGCCAAAGTGATCCTGAGAATGAGCAAAGTTGGAGGTACCATGCTGACTTCAAACTGTAATACAAAGCTGTAATAATCAAAAATACGTTATCAGTATAAAAATAGACACACAGATCAGTGGAATGAAAGAGCCCCAAAATAAATCCACATATATATGGACAATTAAAGTATACAGGAGGAACCAAGAACATACAATGGAGAAAGGAGAGTCTCTTCAATAAAGAGTGCCCGGAAAACTGGACAGCCACATGCAAGATAACAAAACTATACCCACTGTCTTATGCCATACACAAAAATTAAGTCAAAATGGATTAAAGACGTGAATGTAAGACCTGAAACGATGAGATTCCTAGAAGAAAATATAGACAGGAAACTCCTGGACATCAGTCCTAATGATGTCTTTTTGGACCTGACTCCAAAGATGAGAAACAAAAGCAAAAATAAACAAAAGTGAGACTATATGAAACTAAAAATCTTCTGGAAAGGAAAACCATCATCAAAATGTAAAGGCAACCTACTGAATGCAAGAATATACTTGCAAACCATAATCTGATAACCAGATATCTGATAAAAACCATACATCTGATAAAAGGTTAAAATATATATATGAATATAGATCTATCTATCTATCTATATATATATCTCCTATAACTCAGCAAAACCCAAAAAACCTCATTAAAAAATGGATAGAGAAAAAAAAATGGATAGAGGATCTGAATAGACATTATACCAGAGAAGACATATAGGTGGCAAAAGGCACATGAGAAGATGCTCAGCATCACTAATTATTAGGGAGATGCAAAAGTTCTGAAAGTCTGTTTTACAACTATGTGAATATACTTAACACTGCTGAACTGTACACTTAAATATGGTTAAGAGGGTAAATTTTTTTGCTGTGTATTTTTTCGCCACAATAAATACAAAGGCAAAAACAACTTTTAGTTTAAAGCTACAAGAATCAAGAGAGTCTTATACTGGCATCCAGTCACATGTCTAGGTCAATACAATAGAATTGAGAATTTGAAGTAAACGCTTACATTTATGGTCAGTTGATTTTCAACAGGGATCCCAAGATTATCCAGTGGGAAAAAGAATAGCGTTCTCGGCGGGGGTGGGAGGTTGGGGGAACCAGGTGGTGGATAATAGGGAGGGCACGTATTGCATGGAGCACTGGGTGTTGTGCAAAAACAATGAATACTGTTACGCTGAAAAAAATAAATAAATTAAAAAAAATAATAATAAAGTAATTTTACCAGCCTCTTTTCACATTAAAAAAAAAAAAAGATTGAGCACTGGGTATTAGAGGCGACTGATGAATCATTGAACACGACATCTGAAACTAATGAGGAGGTACGATGTGTTGGCTGATTGAATCTCAATAAAATTTTTTTTAAAAAGTTAAAAAAAATAGCCTTCTCAACAAATGGTGATGGGGTAGACACATGGAAAAGAATGAACTTGGATTTGTTTTTCTTGCCCTGTACAAAAATTATTGCAATATGGATCAAATATCTAAATGTGAGAGCTAACAGTGTATCATTTTAAGGAAACATAGGAACAAATCTTTCTGACCTTGGATTAGGCAATAATTTGTTAATTTGACAATAAAAACACAGGCAGCATATATGGAAAGTTAGAAAACAAATGAACAAATGAAACAAAACAAACTCATAAATATAGAAAACAAAGTAGAAGTTACCAGAGTATAAGGGAATTGGGGAGTAGGTGAAATGGATAAAGGAGGTCATCTTATGGGTATGGATGATAACTGGACTTGTGGTGGTGGTCATTTGGTAGTGTATGTGGATGTCAAGTTACAAAGCTGTGCACTTGAAATATATATTTATATTATACATATATATGAAACATTTATGCACATACATTTATACATACATATATGTACATATATACACACACATACAAGAAAGTACTCTATGATTCCATTTATGTAAAATTTCAAAAGCAGTCAAATTCAGAGAAACAAAAAGAAAGTAGAATTATTGTTACCAGAGACTCAGGGGAATTGTTTTTTAATGGATACAGAGTTAAAGCATTTCTAGGAAAAAAAAAAAATTGGATTTCATCGAGATTGAAATTTTCTGTGCTCCAGACAACACCATCAAGAAAAGATAACTCGCAGAATAGGAGAAAACATTTTCAAAGTATATATCTGATAAGGAGTCAAAACTCCTTATATATCCAGAGTATATAAATATCTTCTACAACTGAACAATAAAAGACAAATGACTCAATAAGGGCAAAGGATTTGAGTAAGCATTTCTTCCAAGAATATATATGAATGGACAATATGTGCATTTTTGAAAGGGTGCTGAACATCATTAGTCATTAGGGAATTGCAAATCAGAGCCACAAGATGGCAATTCATATCTACTAGAAATGGCTGAAATGAAAAAGACAGATAAATGCTGGTAAGGATGTGGAGAAATCGAAACTCACACCTTTAGTGGGGATGTAAACTGGTGTGGTCTGTTTGGAAAAAATTCTGACAGTTCCTCAAATGATTAAACATAGAGTTACTGTACGACCTAGCAATCCCACTCCTGAGTTATATATATAGGAGGAATGAAAACATATGTCTACACAAAAACTTTACACAAATATTTATAGCAACATTATTCATAATAACCAAACTGTGGGAACAGTCCAAGAAGCCATCAACTTCTGAATGGAAAATTTGGCATATTCATACAATGGAGTGTTATTTTGCAATAAAATACTGATGGATGCTAAAATATGGATGTACTTTGAAAAGTATATGGTAGATGAAAGAAGCCAGTTTACAAAGGCCACATTTTATATGATTACATTTATGTGAAATATTCCTGCACAGGAAAATCCATACAAATAAGGGGATTAGTGGTTGCCGGGAGATGGGTATTGGGGGTGGGAGGAGAGATATGGAAACTGACTGCTAATGGATATGGGGTGTCTTATGGAGTGATGAAAATGTTTTGAATTTAGATAGTGGTAATGGCTGCAGAACTCTGTCAACATATTAAGAATTACTGAATTGTAGGAGCAGCTGGGTGGCTCAGTTAGATGAATGGTGGAGTCTTGACTTCAGCTCAGGTCACGATCTCAGGATGGTGAGATCAAGCCCCTAGTTGGGTTCTGTGCTCAGTGCAGAGTCTGCTCATATCTCTCCCTGCCCCCTGCCCTTCTTCCTGCTCACCCTTGTCCTCTTTCAAGTAAATAAATAAATATATAAGAATATAATTCAAAAGGGTGAATGTTATATGCGTTTTATTTCAATAAAGCTGGTATTTGTAAAAACTTATAGGATGGAGTAGACACTCCATCATATAAAAAAGTCAACTCTTTATTTCACCTTTTTTCCCCCTAATAGTCATAATTGTTTAATTTTCAAGAGTTTTTTTTATGTAATAAGTTTTTATACTTGGGAGTCTTTTATTATTATTTGATACTTGTTTATAACAAAATATCTCATGACTATAATACAATAAATGTTTAAATATAAATCATTCAAGAAATTTTTGTTTTGAGCAATACAAAATTAATTAAAAACATAATGTTACAAATACTTGAATTCACCGGGTCACATGTTAAAGAAAATTTTGGTTTTTAACTGATAGTTAAATCATGTCCTTTTTTTTTTTTTCCATTTTATTTACTTTTTCAGCGTAACAGTATTCATTGTTTTTGCACAACACCCAGTGCTCCATGCAAAACGTGCCCTCCCCATTACCCACCACCTGTTCCCCCAACCTCCCACCCCTGACCCTTCAAAACCCTCAGGTTGTTTTTCAGAGTCCATAGTCTCTTATGGTTCGCCTCCCCTTCCAAATTTTTTTTTTTTTTTAATAAACATATAATGTATTTTTATCCCCAGGGGTACAGGTCTGTGAATCGCCAGGTTTACACACTTCACAGCACTCACGATAGCACACACCCTCCCCAATGTCCATAGCCCCTCCCCCTCTCCCAATCCCACCTCCCCCCAGCAACCCCCAGTTTGTTTTGTGAGATTAAGAGTCATTTATGGTTTGTCTCCCTCCCAATCCCATCTTGTTTCATTTATTCTTCTCCTATCCCCCTAACCCCCCATGTTGCTTCTCCATGTCCTCATATCAGGGAGATCATATGATAGTTGTCTTTCTCCGATTGACTTATTTCACTGAGCATGATACGCTCTAGTTCCATCCACGTCGTCGCAAATGGCAAGATTTCATTTCTTTTGATGGCTGCATAATATTCCATTGTGTATATATACCACATCTTCTTTATCCAGTCATCTGTTGATGGACATCTAGGTTCTTTCCATAGTTTGGCTATTGTAGACATTGCTGCTATAAACATTCGGGTACACGTGCCCCTTCGGATCACTATGTTTGTATCTTTAGGGTAAATACCCAGTAGTGCAATTGCTGGGTCATAGGGTAGTTCTATTTTCAACATTTTGAGGAACCTCCATGCTGTTTTCCAGAGTGGTTGCACCAGCTTGCATTCCCACCAACAGTGGAGGAGGGTTCCCCTTTCTCCACATCCTCGCCAGCATCTGTCATTTCCCGACTTGTTAATTTTAGCCATTCTGACTGGTGTGAGGTGATATCTCATTGTGGTTTTGATTTGTATTTCCCTGATGCCGAGTGACGTGGAGCACTTTTTCATGTGTCTGTTGGCCATCTGGATGTCTTCTTTGCAGAAATGTCTGTTCATGTCCTCTGCCCATTTCTTGATTGGATTGTGTGTTCTTTGGGTGTTGAGTTTGCTAAGTTCCTTATAGATTTTGGACACTAGCCCTTTATCTGATATGTCGTTTGCAAATATCTTCTCCCATTCTGTCAGTTGTCTTTTGGTTTTGTGAACTGTTTCCTTTGCTGTGCAAAAGTTTTTGATCTTGATGAAATCCCAATAGTTCATTTTTGCCCTTGCTTCCCTTGCCTTTGCCGTTGTTCCTAGGAAGATGTTGCTACGGCTAAGGTCGAAGAGGTTGCTGCCTGCATTCTCCTCAAGGATTTTGATGGATTCCTTTCTCACATTGAGGTCCTTCATCCATTTGGAGTCTATTTTCGTGTGTGGTGTAAGGAAGTGGTCCAATTTCATTTTTCTGCATGTGGCTGTCCAATTTTCCCAGCACCATTTATTGAAGAGGCTGTCTTTTTTCCATTGGACATTCTTTCCTGCTTTGTCGAAGATTAGTTGACCATAGAGTTGAGGGTCGATTTCTGGGCTCTCTATTCTGTTCCACTGATCTATGTGTCTGTTTTTGTGCCAGTACCATGCTGTCTTGATGATGACAGCTTTGTAATAGAGCTTGAAGTCCGGAATTGTGATGCCACCAACTTTGGCTTTCTTTTTCAATATTCCTTTGGCTATTCGAGGTCTTTTCTGGTTCCATATAAATTTGAGGATTATTTGTTCCATTTCTTTGAAAAAAATGGATGGTATTTTGATAGGGATTGCATTAAATGTGTAGATTGCTTTAGGTAGCATAGACATTTTCACAATATTTATTCTTCCAATCCAGGAGCATGGAACATTTTTCCATTTTTTTGTGTCTTCCTCAATTTCTTTCATGAGTACTTTATAGTTTTCTGCATATAGATTCTTAGCCTCTTTGGTTAGGTTTATTCCTAGGTATCTTATAGTTTGGGGTATAATTGTAAATGGGATTGACTCCTTAATTTCTCTTTCTTCTGTCTTGTTGTTGGTGTACAGAAATGCAACTGATTTCTGTGCATTGATTTTATATCCTGACACTTTACTGAATTCCTGTACAAGTTCTAGCAGTTTTGGGGTGGAGTCTTTTGGGTTTTCCACATATAGTATCATATCATCTGCGAAGAGTGATAGTTTGACTTCTTCTTTACCAATTTGGATGCCTTTAATTTCTTTTTGTTGTCTGATTGCTGAGGCTAGGACTTCTAGTACTATGTTGAATAGCAGTGGTGATAATGGACATCCCTGCCGTGTTCCTGACCTTAGCGGAAAAGCTTTCATTTTTTCTCCATTGAGAATGATATTTGCGGTGGGTTTTTCATAGATGGCTTTGATAATATTGAGGTATGTGCCCTCTATCCCTACACTTTGAAGAGTTTTGATCAGGAAGGGATGCTGTAATCATGTCCTTTTTTGATTTTGAGAATTGGAAACTGTCTGACTTGGAGAAGAATTTGTTATGTAGTCATTGTTCGTTCATTTTCTCAGGTCCTCAGAACATAACCAGAAAGACCTTGTCAAGTCATATGAAAATAACTTTTGAATGTACTTGTTACTTTTTACTTTAAGATACCTTTTGTTTTTTAATTATTAGGTGTTCAGTTAGCCAGCATATGGTACCTGTACCTTTTTTGATCTGATATACTTGGTAAGGATTGGAAAGGTTGAGGTAATTGTGTTTTTCAATTAATGTGAGACGGTATTTTTTTTTTATTAAAGTTCCTGTGCTTTAAATAAATTTTCATCAGAACTTAGGGCTGCAGATTTAACTTAAAATCATTGGCAAAGCCAGTTCTCATTATTAAAACATTCATCCAGTCTTGCATGTAAAATCTTACTATGCCCTCTTTGCTTATGGAAGAGGCAAGGTTTTTAACAAGTTATTTAGCACTTTCGCCGTAATTAATTAGAGTGGGTTGGATGATTTGTTTCATGTTGTAAAGTAGAAGAGCAGTTGTGAGGGGGGAGTGAGAAGTGATTACTTTTTTTTTTTTTAAACATGTAATGTACTATTAGCCCCAGGGGTACTGGTCTGTGAATCGCCAGGTTTACACACTTCATGGCACTCACCATAGCACATCCCCTCCCCAATGTCCATAACCCCACCACCCTCTCCCTTCTCCCCTCCCCCCCCCGCAACCCTCAGTTTGTTTTGTGAGATTAAGAGTCTCTTATGCTTTGTCTCCCTCCTGATCCCATCTCGTTTCATTTATTCTTTTCCTACCCCTCAAGCTCCCCATGTTGCTTCTCGACTTTTTCATATCAGGGAGATCATATGATAGTTGCCTTTCTCCGATTGACTTATTTCACTGAGCATAATACCCTCTAGTTCCATCCATGACATCACAAAAGGCAAGATTTCATTTCTTTTGATGGCTGCATAGTATTCCATTGTATATATATACCACATCTTCTTTATCCATTCATCTGTTGATGGACATCTCGGCTCTTTCCACAGTTTGGCTATTGTGGACCTTGCTGCTATAAACATTCAGGTGCACATGCCCCTTTGGATCACTACTTTTGTATCTTTAGGGTAAATACCCAGTAGTGCAATTGCTGGGTCATAGGGTAGCTCTATTGTCAACGTTTTGAGGAACCTCCATGCTGTTTTCCAGAGTGGTTGCACCAGCTTGCATTCCCACCAACAGTGTAGGAGGGTTCCCCTTTCTCTGAATCCTTGCCAGCATGTGTCATTTCCTGACTTGTTAATTTTAGCCATTCTGACTGGTGTGAGGTGGTATCTCATTGTGGTTTTTATTTGTAGGGAAGTGATTACTTTTAAGACTCATAAGTGTATATGTTCCCAGGCAGATCTGTATTTTTGAAGTTAAGGTTTTGTATACATATTCTCTTAAAACTATCCAAGGCTTTCCAACCCTTTTAAAGTCTTAGTATTTTTCCTCAACTTGAGGACTAATGTTCTAGCCCACCCTTGTCTTTTCTGAAAAATAGCCTCACAGAACATACATATTCTGTACGAGGATATTAATATGTTGGTACACTTTACGTTCACTTGAACCACATATTCCCAGAAATCCCATACTGGTGCGTATGTGTTCCATATTCCTCTTCTACACTCATGACAGATTTCTGCTGGTGTCCAGATTGAGCCTCTGAATCCTTCTGAATCCTGGCAGCTCTTACTAGTTGACTGAAACTGACCTAGGAGTTTTATTAGTTTTCTAGGTCTAATATATTTGTATCTTCTCTTTTTTTGTTAGTTTAGATTTTCTATTTTTTTTCACTTTATTAATGTGATTTTTTGTTGTTGTTGTTAAACTTACTCTTAAATCTTAAACTTTTTCTTAAACTCACATTGTTAGGGGACAATTTTCCTTGGGTCTCTTGCATTTCTGTACATTTTGTGAACAGAAATTTTATTCTGGTGTAATTTTTCAAAACTGTTTCTATACTGAGCAGCTTTGGAAAATATAGTGACTTCAGATCAGTGGATAGATTTGCTTATAGTCTTGCATGAGAAGACTTGGTTTCTTCCTTTAGAGCAAAAGCAATAGGTATTGCTCTCCATTACAAATATTCAGATTCCCAGATCTCGTGGCAGGGCTCCTTTCCTGTATCACAACCCACTGCTTGTGCATATCAGCTGGCCCTTTTCAGGTTTTGTGAGAACTGGGACCCAGGAAACTGGAGCAAGAAAATGCTGATATTTTGGCTGCTCCTATAATAAAAAAATTACTAAGCCTCCAACTCAGGAATCATACTTCATCTGCCAACATGTGAGATCGTGGTAGACTAGTTTGTTAGCTTGAAAGTGGGCTAAAATCTCAGATCCTTCACAGTTCTTGACAATATGTGAGACATAAAAATAAACAAGTAAATAAAGAGCTATCAGAGGTCAGCTCAGAAATGTCATTTTATCCATGTTTTTATTAAAAACTACCTTACATGTATATAAATGTATCATAGATTTCTCATGTTTTCTTAGGCTAAAAAAAAGGTTTGACATAATTTTGCTATTTATATTTAATGACTATTTTGAAAGCATAATAAGCCATCTGTTTCTCATGTGTATAAGTTTGTATTATATGTATGTGTGGATATATGCACATATAGGGGCATGTGTATTCATGTTTTGAAAAGCGAAATCAGTCTTGCTTTGCTTAATCACAGTTTTTTTGTTTTTTGTTTTTTTTTTTTTAATATTTTATTTATTTGACAGAGAGAAATCACAACTAGGCAGAGAGGCAGGCAGAGAGAGAGAGAGGAGGAAACAGGCTCCCCGCAGAGCAGAGAGTCCGATGTGGGGCTCGATCCTAGGACCCTGGGATCATGACCTGAGCTGAAGGCAGAGGCTTTAACCCACTGAGCCACCCAGGCGCCCCGCTTAATCACAGTTTTAAGAATTCCATGTATGTATGCCATTATGATGTATTATTTGCCTCTATTCCAGAATATAGGAAAGAAGATGACCTGCCAAGAGTTCATTGCAAACCTCCAAGGGGTAAATGAGGGTGGTGATTTCTCCAAGGATCTACTAAAAGTAAGCATTGAAATAATTGGCTTTTAAAATATGTTTATCTTTTCTGCTTATTTTTTAATCCAAAATAAATAGGCCAAGGATCACTTAAGTATTTTGATTTTTTCTTTTGGTTTTGTTGGTGATATTTCTATTGGAACTCATCCTTGATGTGTTAGACTGCAAATACCCTTCAATGAATAAATGGTAAAAGTTCACATGGTAACCAATAATACTGAGACAGTAAGTAGATTTGGAATAATTGGTGATTCAAATAGTGGACAGTTTTTGTTTTATTTGTGAGCATACTGTCAGATCTTGAGAAAGATCACAAAGGTATATTCACTGTGGAAACAAAAAAGCATTTACGTACTCTAATGGAAGCTGTATTCATTCCCTAGTTGTAGAGCCATTTAGGTTGTCTCTGGAAATCTGAGTTACTGTAGAATGTTTGAATGATTTGTGTTTGGTTTCATTATTGGTAACAATCAGCATGTTTTTCTGTATCAGATTTTTTCCAAGGGGACAACAAAATAAGCTTTAGAATTCATAACTTTCTATAGCAGTATAAATGAGAAATGCATTTGTTTAAATAGAAAATAGTGATTGATAATGGATGTGAATATTTTAGCAGTTCAGGATAAGATATGTATGTTGACAATGTGATTTTTACAGATTTCTGTTAGATTCTAGCCTTCTTTTTAAAAACTTTGTACATATGTAGATTTCTTTGGCAATTCCTTTGAATTTGCTAAGGGCAACACGTATGAATCATGGTATGATCTGGAAAGGTACCAGTTGAGAATAAGTCCTTTATTATGTTTTATGTATCTTTTAAACCATATAAAATACATACAGTAGAGTCCTAGATTTTGAAAGACACACACACACACGTAGAAAGTGAAAAAAGGCATAAGAACATGATATTATGAGATTCTCCTACTGACTTTAATTGCAACTCAGTGAAGAATTACCTTATGGAAAAAGCAAGAAGAAAAGTAGCTTCAGGTTACTATAGAGAGAAGGTATTTTTAAAAATTGTTTCCTTATAGGACAAATGCTGCCATGGCTGAAGCTACAATTCTTTTTTTTTTTTAATTTAATTTAATTTTTTCAGTGTTCCAAGATTCACCCAGTGCTCCATACAATACGTGCCCTCCTTAATACCACCACCAGGCTCACCCAACCTCTCACCGCCACCCCCCTTCCAAAACCCTCAGTTTGTTTCTCAGAGTCCACAATCTCTCATGGTTTGTCTCTCCTTCCGATTTACCCCAATTCACTTTTCCTTTCCTTCTCCTAATGTCCTCCATGTTATTCCTTATGCTCCATAAGTAGTGAAACCATGATAATTGACTCTCTCTGCTTGACTTACTTCACTCAGCATAATCTCCTCCAGTCCTGTCCATGTTGATACAAAAGTTGGATATTCATCCTTTCTCGTGGAGGAGTAATAATACATTGGGTATATGAACTATATCTTCTTTATCCATTCATTTGTTGAAAGGCATCTTGGCTCTTTCCACAGTTTGGTGATTGTGGCCATTGCTTTAAGCTACAGTTCTGAATGGGAAATAAAATGTGTTGGATTGTGACATGATAAATATATTCTCTACATCCATTGAAGATGTACTGTAGACGTATGTTAACAAGTCTTTTCAGTTTAGTGGTATTAACATGGAAAATAATGCTGTCTTTCTAAGAGAAGGATTGGAGAAGCTTTTATCAAGTTATGTCAGAAGTGGAAATTGGCAAGAAAAATTTTCGTAGTGAAGCTTTTAGATTTTATTGGTAGGCTTACGGTAACATGCATGACTGTGGATGAATTATTGGGCAGTTTTAAAGCATATTTGATGAGCTGTCTGAAACCAAATGTAGTTAACATAAGTCCAGTGGCTGCCGTTCACCTTGGATAAACATATGTTCTTTGGTTTACTCTGCCAAGAATTTTCTGGATGATTTGTTAAAGTTGTACCATTGAGATCATTTTTTAAACCTCAGGGGGGAAAATATTTATTATACTGTTTTATTTACTGTAGGAAGTTGACAGTGAAATGACACTGGAAGTGACAGTGGCATTTAGCATGGAAATTGTCAAGTAAAATACTGATTCCTTTTCATAGCCACTCACCCACCAAAAGTGGAGTTTTCCATTTCAGCAAGAATCTGGATTTTACTGCAAATTTCATCAAGAAAAGGTTTTTTTCAAACCATTTTTGTTTCATTTCTCTTTTCCATGTGGCTATTCTTTTTCCCTTCTGTGCCCTCCTGCTCTTCCTTCAGTCCTCCTTTCCTCTCTCACTTCATCTGTTTCTATTTATCTGTTTTTTCTTTTCTCTTGTTCTTTTTTTTTTTGACTTTTATTTTATTTTATTTCTTTTCATTTTTGTCTCTTCTTTCTCCTCTTTCTTCACTCCTTCTCAAACACTCTCCCTCATTTTCTTTCTCAATGGCTATCTCTTAATTCTCTTCAGAGATTAATTCCTGGGTAGAATGTTAATTTGAACTTTCGTGGACAATGATTATACACGTCACACAGAAAGACAAACACAAAACATTTGGTATTATGTTACAGGTTCTGAGTAACCTAACCCCTCTTCTGTTGTCTTCTGTCCTCTCTCCAACTTGAAAATTGCAGGTACTGACAACATTCAGTCAATTTTAAGTAAGATGCCTAGAGTTACATGGATTGAGTTGAGGCTTTCATTGCTACATATTAATCTGATTACTTTTAGATTTCTTTGGTTCAAAAATAGCATTTCATCCATATCTGTTCAGCTTTCTTTGGACAAGCAGTAACATTTCATCTTATGTTTGTTATTCAGTGTGGTTGGGTAGTAGGGAATATTTATTGATGGCCTATTGTGTGTTCACTGGGTATTGTGGACTTGGAGAACATGCTAGAACTAAATGGGCCCCTGTCCTCACAAACTACTGAGAAAGATGGGTGGTTCTTTTTCCCTTAAACAATTGTTCCATATTGAAATTAAAATATAAACTGATTCTCCTTGTTCTCAACAGAAATGGTTATCAAAAAGATAAACCTTAATGTATTTAAATATATGAAAAATCAGAAATTTATTTCAAACCTTTAATTTAGAGACTTCAATTAATACTTTGCTTTAATTTTGCTCTAGACTACATGAAAGGATGAGTAATTGAGCCCTTTTTTTTTTTATAATTTACAGTTCCACTGCAGTGTCCCTTTTGACCTGATGACTTAACAGAGAAATGAGTGCTTTTTGTAAATAAGCATGTTTTCCCACAAGTTGCTTTGAGTTTTAATTCTAGATACCTATAGTATAAAGCATAGTTAGTTGGATAGCAAATGACAACCAGTGATAGAAGATTATTTAGGTTCTTTAACGTTGAAGTCTGGCTGGGAGGATGTGATGTTTGAGAGAGGCCTTTGAAGTATAGGTACCATTTTAGTAGTTGAGTTCCTTTGGTTTTTAGTTAGATGATTATTCTATTTCATTTCCGACCGCCTTTCCCACCCATGAACATTAATGTTCTCTGCCATAAGTACCTCTCCCTATTATTCCACCAAATCAGTAGAGCAGTTCATTTAACGAAATATGACAGACCATCTGGCAAGTTTCGTGGCTGTATTGGGACTGCCCATCCCAACACTTGGATGTGCATCCTTGAGGGAAAATGTGGAAAAGAAGAGGAAAGGGAGGTTCTTCTGATAAACTTAAGACATTTCTTAGGTTCTGTAACAATGAAACTCTTAAGTACATGAATAGAGAGGGATGAGAATGTAAAACGTGGGCCAGCTTTGGCTTAGAGGCTGAACTTTCTGAGAGACACTGTAGTGTGCTGATTATGATTATAGACGTGAGAGCTATACTGATTGGGTTCTAATCCCAGCTCCCCTTTCTTAGTAGCTGAGGGATTGTAAGTAAATTCACTGAAACTTTGTCTCTTGATTTCTGCATCTGTGAAATGGGCGATCTTATTAGTATCCACCTCATCAGTTTTATCAATTGAGTTAACCTATAAAGGTTTTAGAGTCCTAGCATGTAATAAATGCAATATCTGTTGTAACAGCAATAGCTGTTGTAACTTTTTAAAATTTTATTCTTTACTTAGCTTGAAGTGGACTGCAAAGGGCCTCCATCCCTTCCTGCAGGATTTGGGTCTAAAGTGTTTTATAAGTACTAGGGCCAAGTAGGATTAGCTTTAATTCATAAGACCTCTATTGCCCATCCTTTTTTCAGCCTAACCATGCACATTCTCTTGCTCTTTTAAACGGACCATCTGTGATCTTGAACTTGTGCGTTTCTAACTTTTGTGGTAAGATTTTTAAACCTTATCATTTATGGCTTCCTTTTTTTCCAAAGACTGTTGATTCCAAAGAACAGGCATCATAATTTTCTGCAAGAAGCATTTTTTCCATAAAGTCTGTGTTAACATCATGGGGGCACTTGAAAATTCATGAACCTTGGTTAGCCCTATGTTTTCTTTGCCTTTTTACCTTGTTAACAACAGTCCATTTCTCCTGGACCATATCCCTCTTGCCATGCTTTTATATCTTATATTTGGTTTGTATCTTTGAAACTGCATGATTGGAGGTCCTGAGCCTTCTTACCTAGAACCATTTGGAGAAAATGTAAGAGAGCAGGTGGACATCTAGCAACCTCTCTTTTTTTCCCTTGGATTTTTAACCGCTTCAAATAATTCACATCTCCATTAATACCCTAGGATTATTTGGGGATCTTCAAAGAGCACAAGAACTAATTTGCTTCCTCAATGGTTCTTCATGATTCCAGGACCAGTTTAAGTTTGGTCTTAAACTGCTCTGTAAGTTTTATTTCTTCTGAGTTTCCTATGAATCTCTATTCTTGGTTTAAAAAAAAACAAAAACACAATTTTATCTTCAGTCCATTCTGTGATCTATTTCTAATCTGGAGGTTGATAATCCTTCATTCTCATTACATATAGGGGGAGTACACAGGAACTTTGGGTGATGGCCACCAATAAAAATTTAAAAAAAAATTTAGAGGGGAAGTAGCCATTTCAAAATATATTTGCATGAAAACAGGAAAGAAGAAATGGGAAATAAAGCAAAAGGAGCCAATGAAAAGTGTCATTGAAACATATAGGGTGGAAGGTTAGTTATTGGCTGTATAATAATTTCATTTTGGGGAGTTCCAGACTGAAGATTGTGACAATGAAACATGAAACACTGGTTGTTTTCTATCTCAGCGCTCTTATTGCCACCTACCATTTGATACTCAAATGACATTCTTAATATTTTTATCCTTTTCATAGTTAGGTCTTTAAATTTCTTTTTTTTTTCTTGAGCAGCAATTGAATTCAATAGGTGCCAGTGGGAATTAGAAAAAAATCTCTAAGAATTTTTATGTCATCTTAATAAGAGAGAGGGTGGAAACAACAAAACACCCAAGTCTTTCAAAATGATTCTCATGTAACTAAAAAACAAAACTGAATATAATTTGCAGAGTGTTTTAGAACCTATCTCCTTTTAAATCTGCTTAAATACACAGATAGCTTTAATAATAGCTCTAGTTATAAGGCAGTGTCACTGGAAATCATTAAAAAGCAAGGTAAATAAATCTTGCTTGGGCAAGTCAATAACATCCCATCCTTTCAGGCTATTGCTTATGATTAGATGTTTGACTTTAAAATATTCTGAAATTAAAAAAAAATATTCTGAAATTTAATTTTTGGGTAGAAATTACTTGCATGTATCTCCTTTACTTGGGAATTTATTAACCTTGAAATTAACTTGCAGTCTCTTGAGGGAAGACCAAAAGTTTTTACTCTCCCAGATGTTAGTGGTGAAGAGCGAGGTAGTTAATGGTGAAGAGAGAGAGAGAGAGAGAGTGTGTGTGTGTGTGTGTAGATTATGGGGTAGGGGGAAGTTAACAGTTAAATTGACAAAATATAAATCAATATGCCTGACTTAGTGGAATTCTTATGCATTATTCTATTAATGGAACGGTAAATAACGTAGTGAATTAAATTGTTACATACTGCATTGGTCATAATCCCAGTAAAAGTTCTTATTCAGATGTGCTTGTTTTCCCTTAACTTTCACAAAAGAATTTAGGGGAGGTTTTTTGTAAGAAGTTTCTAAGAACGTAAGGCTACCTGTATTCAATCCTTAACATATGTATATGGTTGAAAGCATTATGTTGTATTCTAAATGCATTTTTCTCATTTGGCATTATTAGGGAAAAATAATTTGTGAAAATGATGGAGACTTTAGCCCGAAGGGTAATGTTTAAACAGATAGACTCTAAAAGTCAGCAAAAAAAAAAAAAAAAAAAAAAAAAATACACACACACACACACACACACAGTTATTTCTTTTCAAGTTTTTGAATTCCAGTTAACATACAGTGTAACATTACTTGCAGGTGTAGAGTCTAGTGATTCATCACTTACAGGCAATAATACCCAGTGCTTATCACAAGTGCCCTCCTTAATAACCTTCACCCATTTGGCTTATTCCTCTTCCCCCTCTTTCCAGTAATGTTCAGTTTGTTTGTTCTCTAAAGAGTCTGTTTTCTGGTTTACCTCTCTTTTTCCTCCCCCCAAGTTCTTGTTTTGTTTCCTTAATTCCACATATGTGTGAAGTCATATGGTATTTGTCTTTCTCTGACTTATTATACGTAGCATAATACACTCTAGATCTGTCCATGTTGTTGCACTGGTTAAGATTTAATTTTTGATGGTTGAATACTATTCCATCATATGTGTGGGGGTGTGTATGTATGTATGTGTATATGTGTGTGTGTGTGTATATGTGTATACCACGTCTTTATCCATCCATCCGTCAATGCACATTTGGGCTCTTTCCATATTTTGGCAACTGTGGACATTGCTGCTATAAACATTGGAGTACATGTGCCCCTTTGAATCACTGTGTTGTATTCTTTGGCTAAATACCTAGTAGTGCAGTTGCTGGGTGATAGGGTAGCTCTGTTTTTCACTTTTTGAGGAACCTCCATAGTGTTTTGAGGAGTGGTTGCACCCGTTTGCATTCCCATCATCAGTGTAAGAGGGTTCCCCTTTTTCCACATCCTTGCCAACATCTTTTGTTTCCATTGTTAGCCATTCTGATAGCTCTTTGCAGTTTTGATTTGTATTTCCCTGATAATGAGTGGTATTGAGCATCTTTTCATGTGTCTATTAGCCATCTTTAAGTCTTCTTTGGAAAAATGTCTGTTCATGTCCTCTGCCCATTTTTTGAGTGTTGAGTTTGAGAAGTTCTTTATAAATTTTGAATACTAACCCTTCAACAGATACTTCATTTGCAGGTATCTTCTCCCGTTCCATAGACTGCCTTTCCTTTTTTTTTTTTTTTTGATGATTCCTTCACTGTGCAGAAGCTTTTTATCTTGATGAAGTCCTGTCCCAATAGTTCATTTTTGCTTTTGTTTCCCTTGCCTCAGGAGGCATATCTAGTAAGAAGTTGCTATGGTCTGTCCCAAAGACATTGCCTGCGTTCTCCTCTCGGATTTTGATGGTTTCCTATCTCACATTTAGGTCTTTCATTTGTTTTAAATTTATTTTTGTGTATGGTATAGGAAAGTGGTCCAGTCTCATTCTTTTGCTGTTGCCATCCAGTTTTCCTGACATCATTTGTTGAAGAAACTGTCTTTTTTTTCATTGGATATTCTTTCCTGCCTTTTTTTTTTTTTACAAGACTTTTATTTATTTATTTGACAGAGATTACAAGTAGACAGGGTGGCAGGCAGAGAGAGAGGAAGGGAAGCAGGCTCCCTGCCGAGCAGAGAGCCCAATGCGGGGCTCAATCCCAGGACCCTGGTCTCATGACCTGTGCTGAAGGCAGAGGCTTTAACCCACTAAGCCACCCAGGCACCCCTCTTTCCTGCTTTGTTGAATATTAGTTGCCCATACAGTTGTGGGTTCCATTTCTGGGTTTTCTATTTTCCATTGGTCTATGTATCTATTTTTTTTTTTTTTAAGATTTTATTTATTTACCTGACAGAGAGAGATCACATGTAGGGAGAGAGGCAGGCAGAGAGAGGAGGAACCAGGCTCCCCGCTGAGCAGAGAGCCCAATGCGGGGCTCGATCTCAGGACCCTGGGATGATGACCTGAGCCGAAGGCAGAGGCTTAACCCACTGAGCCATCCAGGCGCCCCATGTGTCTGTTTTTGTTTTGTTTTGTTTTTTAAAGATTTTATTTATTTATTTGTCAGGGAGAGAGAGACAGAGAGAGTGAGAGATCACAAGTAGGCAGAGAGGCAGGCAGAGGCAGAGGGAGAAGCAGGCTCCCTGCTGAGCAAGGAGCCCGATATGGGACTCGATCCCAGGACGCTGGGATCATGACCTGAGCCGAAGGCAGCCGCTTAACCAACTGAGCCACCCAGGGATCCCTATGTGTCTGTTTTTAAGCCAGGACCAAACTGTCTTGATCACGGCAGCTTTTGCAATATAACTTGAAGTCCAGATTTGTGATGCTTCCAGCTTTGCTTTTCTTTTTTGAGATTGCTTTGATTCTTTGGGCTGAAAAATACATTTTAAATAAAGAATAATGTATTTTATTGGACGAGGAAGAAACATGAATAGGAAATATAAAATACTATGAAGGTTCATAACCATTAGGCTTTTCAGTCAATTACAGTTACACTTAAGGGTAAATAAACAAAAATCAATCAGCAATCAGACTTAGAGCTAAGCAATTTTTTTGTGATCTCAATCATTGAAAAGGACCTGTTTCGCACAGTGTGACATGAAGAGCTCTAAGGATTCTTCTTAAAAAGAGAGAGAGCAAAGCCATCCCACTTCACTTCTAGAGTTTATCTAATTTGACCCTTTCAGCCAGGGAGGAGAAGGTTGAAAATTTAACACTGAAAATTCCCTCCTTTTTTTATCCCAGAAGGCTAGCCTTAAGCAACATCCCACACTCCCTGCGCATACCATTTTTGTTCTCTACTCTTTCATCTTTACTGCTGTTGTTATCACTGAGGACAAGTATAACTTGAGAAACCTGAGTAAGATCAGGTTTTATTAATGTCAGTACTCTGGTTGTGGTCTTATACTATAATTTTGCAGATGTTAACCTTTGGAGGAAACTGGGTAAAAGATATAAGAAATCTATTATTTCTTACAACCACCTGCAGATCTGTAATTATTTCATTAAAACTTTTAATGAAGAAAAGGCCCACTTAAAAAGGGGGAGGGGAGGCATTTTCTCTGTTCAGCCAGAGATTTAGGCATTGTATATAAATTAATGAAATTTTACTTCTTGTGGGTCCTTCTTTTAAATTACCAAATATCATGATCAACGGTTTGGTATAAGTGTGTAGTAGCATTAAAAACAATGGTGTATTAAGAAAAAGGCAATAGGAATTGTTTTCAAGAGTTGAAAGCTGGAAAGTCGCATAAATCTATTTTTATGATTACTCGGGATACTGTGGAGATTTGTTTGGAAAGATGTGGGAGTAGAAGTAGAAAAGATGGTAATGAAATGGTCTGTCCACAAAGAGAAGGAATAGTGGTATGGTTGTGGGTAGTGACAGTATTGAGAAAAATACTCACTGTTGAATTATTTTGAGTTTATTAGAGTTTCTGTTGTTAAATTGTTACCCTGAATTGCCCATCCACCCCCTGCTATACCACCTGCATTCTAATCTGCATGGAATGGAAGAGCAGTAAAAGGTAGAACAACCATAATTTTTTTCCTGAGGTATGTTTGATCTCTTAGGCTGAATGTAATGGTAGGCTTTGTGGCCATGTGAAGTGAATAGTGTCACATCTGGAAAGGAAGCCCAGTATTTTACCTTAGCCAGACAATTAACTTTTTTTTTTTAGTTTCCTCATATATAACACAGGTAATAATACTTTCCTCCAAGAGTGATTGTGAAAATTAAATAAGATGATGTGTGTTCATTGGCTAGCATTGTGTCATCTAAAGTGCATTAAAGTATTCATAAATGTTAGCTTGTTTTTTCTATTGCTCTAGTTTTTTTTTGTTTGTTTGTTTTTTAAGATTTTATTTGTTTATTTGACAGAGAGAGACAGTGAGAGAGGGAACACAAGCAGGGGGAGTAGGAGAGGAAGAAACAGACTTCCCACTGAGCAGAGAGCCAGATGCTGGGCTCAATCCCAGGACTCTGGCTCATGACTTGAGCCGAAAGCAGACGCTTAACGACTGAGCCACCCAGGCACCTCTACTGTTCTAGTTTCTGTGAATGGGTTCTGGAGGTCACTGGGGCTCTGTGCCTGTCTTAATGCTGCCAGTGACTAGTGATGGAGCATCAGCGTGATCATTCCACCTCTTTGTGCCTTAGTTTCTTCATTTATAAGATAGTTGGACTGTACCCATAATCTGTTCAGGCTCCAATAGCCCACAGTGTCTGTCACCACCACTTGTTACATGGACCAGAACTTCTTGTTCTGTTTTTCTGCTGTGCTCATATTTTTTGAGCTAAGTATTCAATGACATAGACATTGGAAAAATCCTATAGATGATGTTTAAGCTACCTTTCAACCTAAGTACTGGAAGCATTCTTTATTTCTCTTTGTAAGTTCAAATCGTATCAAGTTTTATCTTTTATATTTATTGGTTTAGACAAACGAGTGTATACCTAACAGTGAAAGTTCAGATTTAAATCCAGGAAAATTAGCTTTGTCATAGCAGCATTCTCAAAGGCTTAGTCCTAAAGAATTACATGAGAGGAAGAAGCAAGCTGCAGTTAGAAAAAAGTCTGAACTTTTTATAAATGAAAAGCTTGAAGTGAATTCTCAAAAATACTTGATCTGAGTTATATTCGGAGTATGTAGTTGAAAATAGGAACTTATGGGTGGTATTTAAGTGTAGCTAAAAAAAGAGCATCAACTGTTGCCTAGAGTAGGTGAGTTCTCTCAGAGAGAAGGTCATGGAAACCTGGTAGCAACAGTATCTATGGAGGAAAAGGGCTTAGATGCTTATCTTGATATAAACAGGATAACTTTGAAAGAGAAAAGCTCTAAAGGTTCTTATTTAAAATATGGAATATTGCTTTTTCAGTAAAATGAATCAAGCTAAGTTGTGATGAAAGGTTTGTGGGTGTTTCTGCTTCTGCTTTCCCCATGGAGATCTAGAAGCATGCTTGGTTTCCAGTCATGTGCTCGTCATGGACTGAATAATGATGCTGCCTTTCGTATGGTTCCTTGAATGAAACATGGTTGACTGTAATGAGGTTAATACTTTGAAGTAGCTGAAAATCCACAAATCATGTTCATGCTTTAAAAAAAATCTATCAAAAAGAATTCTGGTAGAACATTTTGGCAGAACAGATGCTACTCAAAGAGGACAAACAGATTTTTAACCAAAAAAAAGAAAAGAAGAAGAAAAAAGAAAGGAAAGAAGTTTGAGTAGGGGAGGGTAATAATCCTTAAGGGTATTTAATGGAATACTAATGATTCCCAGAGAGCTTTTATTTTTAATTTGATCCTGAAGGAATGCTATGGAATTTCATATTCAGATGTCTCTATGGAAGTTAGATTGTATGTTTGGAGATTTTTTAAAACATAATCCATCAAGGTTGCTGCTCCTTTCACTCAAGTATGAACATGTGATATTAATATGAATGTCATGGTCACACTGAATTTAAAACATCCTCCTTTTGCTTATGATATACCACATGGGTATGTGTTCCTTAGGAGTGATGCGGTTTGTTTTTTTAACAGGCCTGCAATCCAGTGTAAATAAACTATCAGCAAATATGTATTCTAAACACAGTGTTTACCTATCCATTGAGGATATAAAGGAATAAATTTTAATTTAAAGGCATTTTAAGCTATACGATAAAAATGTCATAAAGGAAAACAGTTTTTGTAGTTGTATTAATGGTTTGCCCATGTAAAGGTCAGTTGTCTGAAAAAGAATCAGAAAATTGAAAACACAAAGTTAAAATAACTCTGAACAGCCAGAATAAATTAATGTTATAGTGTCTGTGTAACAAAGCTTAAAATTTTACTCAGACCCTCACTTGTGGCCTATTTTTAATAGTAACCACAATTTTTACTTCAAAATTTTTAGCCTAATCTCCTTTTTTTGGTATATCCTAAGCAAAGTGCCATGTAGACACAGGTGGGTACCGACTGCTTCAAACTCTCGGCTGGCTGGGCACCTGCCGGTCTGAACCAGCTCTTCACTGACAAACTAATAGCCACATTCAATTGATTTTTCTAAAACAGACTTCATAAAACACAAGTATTTAGGTTGTCACCTAAATTTTTTCGTTGAAATTTAACCTAATTTTGTTATTTTTCCAGTTAGCCATGAATTAGAAGGATGAAGTTGGAGGAAGTGCTGTTAGCTATATGGACATTAGCAAGAAGTGATTAGATAAGGAGGTGGAGAGAAAATGAAACCTTAAAAAGCACTGGATCTCCAAATGGAACAGCTGGAGTTGTTTTGACAGAGGACAGGCAAATCTATATACTCGAGTAGCTTCCAGAGAATGGCTGTATTATATACCACATCAGGAGTAGTGGTTGTACTTAATGAGTCATCAAAAATGTTGCATTATGCTTATTCAGTTTAAGGAGACAGTGTGAAATAGATTTGGAAAGATTGCCAAAGAAATTATTTTATAAAGATTTTGGCATTTAAAGAAATCAGTTTACGTCAGGAAATCTACTGTTGTAGAACAATTCATTTCTCTACTCATTTTTGAGCTCCATTCCCTGTCAGTGTTGGATATTTTTGTTGTTAATTTAAAGCTGTTTTAAATTTTAGTAGTTTTTACATTTACCCTTTCCTCAAATTTTTTCATAGATAACAGTATAGTTTTGGTGCTCTAATGTTGCTTTCTTAGAACACCAGGAAATGGCATTTTCCCAGACTTTGTAAGTATTTCCTGGATGACGTAGATACAGACTTTCCTCTTGACCACTCTACATCCCTCCAGTTCACCCTCATCATCTCAGCTATCTGATACTTTCAGATAAATGAACTGCTTTGTTCAACACACTGCCATTTGAAGAAGACCAGTAAGGGAAGTCAGTACTTAATCCTAGGCAAGTCGTTTTACCATGTAGTTGCTTAATTCTAGAAGCAATCACAAGCAGTTATTCCTGAAGAATGCACCATACCATACACACATTGTTTTCCTCTTTTGTTTTCTTTTTTCACTCGTATAAACATAAATCTGTCTACTTAAAATATTACCTTGAAGGGTTGTTTGCACTTCAAACAAATAAACAAACAAATAAACAACAAATAACAAATAAATAACAAATAAAATAATAAACAAAAAACAAATAATAAATAAATAAATAATAAAAATAAATAACAAATAAATAAACAAATAAAAGTCATGTTATAAGTTAGCCAAAAAAAGGCATATTTGAAGAGTTATGGATTTTGAGCATATCTGAATTTTTATTAGATGATATGGCTCATTGCGCATGTATGACCTTCTCCCTGACCCTTTGTTTTTTAATTTGAGTATAGTTGACACATGATGATACATTAGTTTCAAGTGTACAATTTAGTAATTTGACAAGTTTATACATTATGCTGTGTTCACCACAGGTATAGCTACTATCTGACCCATATCATTGATATTACAGTATCCTTGACTGTGTTCTTATGCTCTGCTTTTTATTCCTGTGGCTTACTTACTCCTCTCCATTTCACTTATTTTGGCCAGCCTTCACTGTCTGGCAGCCATCAGTTGGTTTTCTGTATTTATAGTTCTGATTCTGCTTTTTGTTCATTTTTTTAAAATCTTAATTCCAGTGTAGTTAACATACAGTGTTTGTTATATTAGTTTCAGCTGTGCAATATAGTGATTCACCAGTTCCATATGTTACTCAGTGCTCATCAAGGTAAGTGTATTCTTAATCCTCTTCAACTAACTCACCCATCCTCTCTCCCACCTTCCCTCTGATAACTATGATTGTTCTCTGCAGTTTAAAGAATCTGTTTTTCAATTTTTCTCGTCTCCTGCTTTGTTCATTTATTTTGTTTCTTAAACTCCACACATGAGTGAAATCATATGGTATTCTCTTTCTCTTACTGGCTTATCTCACTTAGCATAGTACTTTCTAGGTCCATGATGTATCAGATGGCATGATCACATCATTTTTATGGCTGTGTAATATTCGTGTGTGTGTGTGTGTGTGTGTGACATTTTCCTTATCCATTTTCCCTGACCCTATTCCTTTTTTTAAAAATTTTTATTTAAATTCAATTTAGTTAACATACTGTGTATTATGAATTTCAGGAGTAGAATTTAGTGATTCATCAGTTGCATGTGCCCTCCTTCATGCCATCAGTTACCCCATCAACCAATTGCCTTACCCCCCACACTCACCTCCCCTCCAGCAACCTTCAGTTTGTTCCAAATAGTTAAGAGTCTCTTATGGTTTGCCTCCTTCTTTTATTTTATTTTAATTTTCTTTCCTTTCTCCTATGTTCATCTGTTCTGTTTCTTAAATTCCACATATGAGTGAAATCATCTGGTGTTTGTCCTTCTCTGACTGACTTATCTCACTTAGCATAATATCCTCTGGTTCCATCCACAATACTGCAAATGGAAAGATTTCCTTTTTTGACGGCTGAGTAATATTCCATTGCTCATATGTACATACCAGGGTACGGGCACATACACACACTCACACACACACACACACACACACACACACACACACACCACATCTTCTTAATCCATTCATCTGTCGATTCCCATTTGGGATCTTTCCATATTTTGGCAATGGTGGACGTTGCTACTATAAACACTGGAGTGCATGTGCCCTTTTGAATCACTCTGTGTGTATCCTTTGGGCAAATATCTAATAGTGCAACTGCTGGGTCATAGGGTAGCTCTGTTTTTCACTTTTTGAGGAACCTCCATAGTGTTTTAAGGAGTGGTTGCAACCATTTGCATTCCCACCAGCAGAAAGTGTTCTCCTTTCTCCATATCCTCACCAACTTCTGTCATTTCCTGAGTTGTTATTTTAACCATTCTGACAGGCGTGAGGTGATATCTCATTGCACTTTTGATTTGTATTTCCCTGATAATGAGTCTGCTGGCCATTTGTGTGTCTTCTTTGGAGAAATGCCTGTTTGTGTTTTCTATTTCTTAACTGGATTTTTTGTTTGTTTGTTTGTATTGGTTGTTGAGTTTGATAAGTTCTTTGCATATCTTGGATACTAGCCTTTTATCTGATATGTCATTCTCTAGGTTGTGTTTATTTTGTTGATTGTTTCTTTCTTTTGCTGCGTAAAAGCTTTTTATCCTGATGAAATCCCAATAGTTCATTTTTGCTTTTGTTTTCCCTGACCCTATTCTTAAGGGCAGAGACTGTGTCTTACTGGTCACAGTATTTTTATACCACGTGTAATTCCAGGACAAATCAGATAGTCAACAAATGCTTGTGAAAGAAATTACTACAGTTTTATGTAAAACTGTGGAGTGATTTCTGCCTGTGGATTGGCTTTGTGAGCATTATGTGAACTACTTGACACTGTATGCAGAATTGTGAATGTGTCTTAGTGTATAGATAATTCCATCTTTTTTTTTTTTTTGAGAGAGAGAGAGTGAGCGAGCATGCAAGCGGATCCATGTAATTTTAATCATATTGTCAGAGGGATCTTTGATCCCCCAAATACTGAGAGCCTATAGACATGTGACCCTCCTAGAGTAGAGACTTGTGCCTTGTTGTTTTGATTTAAATGAACACACAGAATACTTAGAAGAAAGATTTTTTTTTTTCCCCCAAAGCATATTGTTCATTACTGAGATCCTGCTATGGATCAATATTTGCTGGATTCTGGGGTGCAGCCCTTAAATAACACAGATACAGGTTATGCCATCATGGAGCTCAGAATTTGGTAGGGAAAACAAATATCTTACCCTGAATTATACAGAGTATGAAATGCTTTACTCAGAATTATACACTAATTGTGGTTAGGTATAAAAGGCATACTTAGTAGATTTGCCAGGTATGGCAAAAGTAAAAAACTGAATTAAGATGAAATTTGAAAGGATTCATGAGCTTCTCCTTTGGTAAAGACTGTGCTAAATATATTGGGGAAAGCAAAGGTGAGTGAGACATGCATCTTTACCCTAAAGGAATTTTTAACGTAATGGTTTGCAGTTCTGGCTACACATTAAAATCATTTGAGGTGAGAGGAGAAATAATAGGCAACTAACATATTCTCACTTATAGGGAATTAGACAGTATAGACTCTTCGAAGTAAGGTCTTGAACTTTCTTATAAAACTAAACATACACTTACCCTATGATCCAGCAGTTAAAGATAAGTGAGAAACTATGTCACAAAAACAATTGTAGCAATTGTATTCATAATAGCCCCAAACTAGTAACAACCCAAATCTCTTTTAACAGGTGAATGGATGAAGTGTGGTATACAGTGTGGTGTTCAGTAAAAAGGAATGGCCTACCAGTTCACACATCACGAATGAACGAAGTTTTATAAACATGTGTATGCAGTGCATGGTTAGATATGAATGTCTGCTATAAGCAAACTTGATCTAAGATGGCTAAAAAAAAGAAAAATCTAGGAATATGAGGGTCAGAATATCCTAGGAATGGGCATTCAGGAACTTTCCGAGGTAATGCTAATGTTGAGGAAAATGTCACATGTAGAGCTGTAAACAAAATGTTGATGTCTTCTCCCAGCTCTCTTCCCTGTCATCAATTTCAAATCTCTTGGTCCATATGCATTTTTTAAAAAAGATTTATTTATTTGACAGACAGAGATCACAAGTAGGTGGAGAGGCAGGCAGAGAGAGAGAAGGAAGCAAGCTCCCTGCCGAGCAGAGAGCCTGATGTGGGACTCAATCCCAGGACCCCAAGACCATGACCTGAGCCGAAAGCAGAGGCTTAACCCACTGAGCCACCCAGGTGCCCTCCATATGCATTTTTAAAAGCTCCTCAGATGTTTCTGATATCCACTGAAATATGAAGGATCACTGAGTATGATAAAGTCCAAAGGAAACATTAGTTTTCTGTTGCTTTTGTAACAAATTACCATAAATTCAGCAGTTTAAAACAACACAGATTGATTCATACTGTTTTGTATGTCACAGGTTTGGGTAGACCTAAATTTTTCTGCTCTGGGTCTCACAAAACCAAAGTCAAGGTATAGACAGGCTTACCTCTCATTCTGAAAGCTCTGAGGGTGAATCCATTTCCAAACTCATTCAGGCTGTTGGCAGAAATCAGTTCTATGTGGTTGTAACACTAAGGTCCTCAGTTCTTTGTATGGCTAGTGATCATTCTCATCTTTTAGAAGCCAGCCACATTCCTTGGCTTCTGGTCCCTTTTCTCCATCTTTATACCCAGCCAGCACTGATGGCTCAGATCTTCTCACTCCTCAAATCCCTTGTCCTCCCTTCTGCTTAATCTCTCCTCTGCACTTTTTTTTTTTTTTTTTTTTTTTTGGCACATCTCCTGAGTGACTGTTCTGCCTTCCTCTTATGTTTTGGAGGGCTCATAGAATTAAATTGGGCCCACCCAAATAATCCAGAATAATCTTCCTGCATTAAGGTTAGTTGATTAATAACTTCAATTCTATCTGCAGAGTTTTTTTCCCAGTAGCACCTAGGGAATGAGAATTTTGGGGAGGGGAAGGCAAGCATGTTTAGAATTCTGCCTACAGTGGGCCACCTGGATGGCTCAGTGGGTTAAGCCTCTGCCTTTGGCTCGGGTCATAGTCTCAGGGTCCTGGGATCGAGTCCCGCGTCGGGCTCTCTGCGGGGAGCCTGCTTCCTCCTCTCTCTCTGCCTGCCTTTCTGCCTACTTGTGATCTCTCTCTCTCTGTCAAATAAATAATAAATTTTAAAGATCGTTAAAAAAAAAAAAGAATTCTGCCTGCAGTAGAAAATTACCTATAAAATGCTGTGGGCTTTCAGAATAAAGAAATGACTTCCAACTAGCAAGCATTGAGAAATCTCCTTTTAGGAAGTAGAATTTAGTCGTCATTTAAATGGTGGTTCTTATGGATTCTATGGAACCAGAATAGGAGAGAGAACTCTGGATGGGGTAATAGTTTTAGTGCAGTGTGGGGAATGGAAAGGTGACAATGTGTGATGCACTTACAAACAGCCCTTATCCCATGAAAGCATTCCATGTGTATTGGTTATTTACACTGAGCTATTTGAACCACTGTAGCATAAAATCAGATTTTTTTAGATTAAAGTAGAATAGGAGGAATGTCAAAAGTTACACATCTAATGTGTAGAAGTATCATTTTTTAAAACGACTGGGCAATTTTGTAATGTGACTTTTGTGTCAACTTTTCTTCAGTTGTTAGAACCCAGTAGAATTATATATGGAAGTTTAAAAAGTTACTTAAATATTTCTAAATTTTTTAGAACTCCAAATCTATTGATGAAAACCTAGAGATTGTGGCCTTCCGTAAAAGTATACCACTCTTCCTTTATATTTCTCCACAATACTTAATTCTTGACTGTTCTTAGTAGACTTTATCCTGCTATAGGTGGATGATAAAACATGTGTATAATCATAGCTTCTGTGTAGAGAGGCTGTGGCTGTGTGGCATCTATATAAAAACTACAGCGTTATTCACTGATTTCATATAAAGTATATGAATTTCATATAAAGGGAAATTCATTTCATATAGTATGTAATTTCATATAAAGGGAATTTATAGTAATTTCATATAAAGGGGAAATCCTTTTGATAAGCACTAAGTTCTTTGTACCAGTTGTCTTCTTTTTATCTAATTTATTTATAAGCATTTATTTATTATTTCATTTATTTATAGAGGGGGGCGAGGGGCAGAGGGAGAGAGAGAGAATCATAAGCAGACTTCATTCCCAGCATGGAGCCCGACTAGGGGCTCAATCTCACAACCCTGAGATCATGACCTGAGCTGAAATCAAGAGTTGGGCACTTCAACTGGGCCACCCAGGTGCCCCTATTTATATTTTTTAAAAAAGATTGTATATACATTTTTATTTTGAAACACATCTATATAAAAAGTCTTAGAGTACTTCCTGCCAACCTTTTAAAAATACAAAGAATATACCTGCCTATAGTCATTTTTACTCAGCCTTCTAAAGGGTGTGTACATAAAAGCTAGAATGATAGGACCAGCACAGGTAGCTCTGTGAACTTCTGGTGCATACTAAGCATTCTGGAATCTCTCCAGACTTTTCTTCCTAGCTCTTTCCAGTGTCTGCCTTCTTTCCTTCTCTTCCTAGCCTCCACCCAAACCTAATACAGTGGTCCTGATAACTGGAGTCCTGTCCTTTAGCATTCTTCTTCTGTGTCCTTGAGAGGAGAAATGCATTTTGAGAGGAGAAATACCTTTTTCTTGGAGTTGCTTTCTGCATTCTGAGTAAATAGTACATTACTTATTCAAATGGTAGTTTATTTAGCTATTTAGCACCTGCTTTCTTCACCGTGTTGCAGTCTTTTTATTGCCACCATCCTGCCAGGATCTCTGCTGGTGTTTTGATGAAAACTTCATGCTTTCATATTCAGAGTTACTGGGAACTCTCCTCATTTCATCTTTTTTCATTCATTTTCCCACTTTTATATGTTAGGGTATATATTCCAATAGCTCTAAGAGATTGTAGTTTCTTTCACTTATTTCTTCATATTTCCATAATGCTACTGACTTTGAGAATGTAGTTTTTTTGCCTGTCTACTACATTAGTTACATTTTTTTAAATAGGAAAAAATGAATTAAAGATACCTGAAAACTAAACCTTTAGAAACTCTCTTAGGTAACTTTGTTACTGTGTTCTTACATTTTCCTTGTTTATAATACTTTTATTTTTAAGATTTTATTTATTTATTTGACAGAGAGAGATCACAAGTAGATAGAGAGGCAGGCAGAGAGAGAGAGAGAGGGAAGCAGGCTCTGCTCAGCAGAGAGCCCGATGCGGGACTCGATCCCAGGACCCTGAGATCATGACCTGAGCCGAAGGCAGCGGCTTAACCTACTGAGCCACCCAGGCGCCCCTGTTTATAATACTTTTAATTAAGCTCACTGTAAGGATTTTCCCAGTGCTGTTAACTTCCAGTAAATGGTGTCAGTACTTTACAGGTACCCACATATATTTTTATGAAAAGGCCAAACTCTGATTTATGAAGTGTTTTACAATTATTATTACTAAGGAATGGAGAATTATTTGGCAGTATTTGCATTTGAGAAGCCCTGTTTAACATTAAAAAATCGGTATATGTTTCTAAACTTCACATTATTTTGTATGAGCAGAGGAGGCCATGAGCTAGCAATTCTGAAACCATTACTAGGATTAAACAAATAAATGAATAAACTATAGATGATAAGAGCCAGGTTTCTCTCTACAGGACAAAGACATTACAAATTAGGGAAAGGGGTAAAGTTAAACCCTTTGGTGTTAGATTGGAATTGGAGTTACTTGTATAAATTTATAATTTTTAATATACAGACACAGAAATGTAGCTGTGTGTGTATGTGCTGGGTTAGTATGCATACAGGTATTTCCTAGTTCTGCCTGCTGAGAGGATCTAGAAGCAGTGACCTTCCTAGCATCCAGACCTTGGTTTCTAAGTATTAGTCACCAATAAAAGAAACCAAAGCTCCTTGGAGAAGTGTTTGGTTCTAGACCTGGGACAGGGAAAATACAGGGGAGCCTAGAACATCTTGGGATGGAGAAAGTTACGGAAGTGCTTAGCAGAGAAGGGGGGCATACTAAAAAATAACTGGGCCAACCTGGAGAGACTCCCAAGATCAAAGCTAGAATAATTTGAGCAAGGAATAATATTAGATTCTACCCCATAGAACAAAATAAATATTCATTGTAAAAATGCCTAACCTCAGTGTAAACATGGGAAAGCATCAAGGATACTCAAACTGAGTACTATTCCATAGAACAGCCAGTTCTCTTCAGAAGTGTCAAGGTCATGAAAGATTGAACTATCACAGATTAGAGGAGACAAAGAAAACACAACTACCAAGTGGATCATAGGATCCTGGATAGTGTCCTGGAGTAGAAAAAAAGACAATAATGGAAAAACCAGTGAAATTCAAATAAGGTCTATAGTTTAGTTAATAATGCCATACCAGTGTTAATGTCCTGGTTTTGGTCATTGTAGTATAGTTTTATAAGTTAACATTATGAGAAGGCTGGGTGAAGGGTATGCAGGAACTCTGTGTACTATTTGTACAACTTTTTTTTAAGTCTAGAATTATTTCAAAAGAAGAAGAGAAAATGATGGGTACTTAAATGTACAAAGTTGTGTGTACAAGGGCATTAGATGCAGCATTGTTCACAAAAGCAAGAAATTAAAAATAATGCAGATGTCCATTGGTAAGAGATTAAGTAAATTATGTTACACTCATATAATTAATATAGCTATTAAAAAGGCATTATGTGTACTGATATGTATATCATGCTGAAGGGTTGAGAGTATACAGTTTCATTCAGGCTGCATGGATTTTCATCCCCTCCTTAGTACCTAAAACTGATTCTGTGACATTGGCCAGATTATTTCTCTTCTCTCAGTTCACCAGTTTCTTCATCAGTAAATTGGAAATAATAATGGTATGTACATATGTACATGGACTGGCTATGAAGAATAAATGTGAAAATCCTTGCAAAGCTTAAGCTAATAATATTTAGCACAAATAAATGTAGGGGAAAAGACCAAAATAACATTAAGTAGCGAATGATGCCATTTCTGTTAAAAAAAGAAAAAATTTGTAGAGCACCTGAGTGGTTCAGTTGGTAAGTGTCTGACTTTTTTTTTAATTCCAGCCCAGGTCATGGTCTTGAGGTCATGTGTTGAGCCCTATGTCAGACTCTGCACTCAGTACCAAGTCTGCATGACATTATGTCTCTCCCTCTGCCCCTCCCCCTTGGTCATGCTCTCTCTCTCTCTAAATAAGTAAATAAAATCTTTAAAGAAAAAATAAAGTCCTTTAAAAAAAGTATGTATGAATCTTAAAGATCAAATACTAATATGTTAATGGTGGTGCTGTTAGAGGAGGTTGGCAGATTAGGGAACTTGCACTTTCTAAGTTAAACTTTAAAAATGTATTTTCCATAAAGTATACAATTAGGCAAGTGTAGAAGCCTACTTCAATAATTATTAAATAAAAATTGTTAAATAGAAATAATTATTAATAGAAATGAGAACTCTACAGCTAACGGAATTGGTTAGTCATTCTAGAAGAGTCTTCAAAATCATATGACTTGTGTTCTCTTATAGTGGAAAGTAGAAGAGGTTTGGCTATGCTCTTGGCCATGCAAAGCTAGTCAGTATCAAATACTGTGCAACATGGTTCTGAACTTGGAAAACGAGGAACTTAATGGCTCTAGCTGATTACTGTAAGCTGTGGAAGGTTATTGTGAGGATGAATGTGACCAGCTTTTTGTCTTCATGGGATCTAACCCAAAAAGCCTAAATTATAGAGGTTAGCCAGAAATAAGTAGTTTTGGTAATTTTTATTAGAATGTTTAAACTTTGGAGAAGAGCACCAAAATGATATAATTTCTAGACTTATGTTAAAAATAGGATAGGTATCCATTGCTTTTTGATCCTTAGGTAGTGGTGACCCACCTGAGTTACAGTTTAAGCCAGAATTCACTGATATGATAACAAAAGCCGTTTATATTTGTCTAAAGCATAGATAGAATCTACACGTACAGATACCTGTTAGTATAATTTTTGAAGAATATCCTTAATTCATATTTTGGATATGATATCAACTTGTTTGTGTTTCTTGTTGGGTTTTTTAATTTAATTTTTTTTTTCTTCATACTTGCTTCAGTACCTGTGATGTTCTAAAGTTCTTTATAGTCCTAGGGCTCTGTGCTTGACTACTCTGAACTGTGCAGGTCTATGAGGCAGATTTAGATACATCTCTCTTTGTAGCTTTAGACTATACTGGGTTTCTAAAAGGATCACAGGGTGGAACTGGATGAAATCTTAAAAATAAGTATATTCCAGGGATATAGGAGGACTATTTCTAGAAATTGGAATAAAAGGTAAAATGTTCTTCTGTTCTTTTGCATTTGTAATTCCTTTTTAATATCTTCCCTATAGTAGGCCTCTCAAATTTGAATCGCTAAAGCTTTCCAAAGAAAAAAAAGCAAAAATGTTGAAAGCGTATTTTCCTCATTTGATTTTTCGTAATATTTTTACACTCTTTCCTCCTGGTTTCGTTAAACGTTTTTGTTCAAATATACAATATTGGTTGACCTGCTATTTTAAAATCGTTTAGATTTTGTTTATGTTTCACTTTTCCTTCAGGATTCCACCTGTTTTTTTCCTTCTCTTTGCAACAGTCACTGTTTCATCCATGGTAACTGGATGGCAGAGAATTTTTCTTTTACAATAAAATTAGATGCAGTGCATCGAAGCCCATATATTATATTGCAATCTCTGAGGAGCTTAATGTAGATAAGAGAGGGCATCCCCAAATGCAGTGTGCTTGTAGATAAGGTACTGGTAGATCATCTTAGCTCAAGATTGGGTTTTACAATATTACATTTTAAAGGGACTGGTATATATAGCTAGTGGCTACATGTAAGTGTAGAGTCTGTACATGAATAGCACAGCTGGAATGTCAGTAAGAATTTTTACTTTCTCCTAAATACTGTGGTTTCTAGAATTTTCATATGAGATAAAATTAGCTAGCTGTAGTGGGCACAGCTCATGTGAGCCAGTGCTATAAAGGTGGGATCATGAGAATAACGTCTAGGGAAAGAGCAATGGACTTTTGGAGTCACATCATCTTGAGTGTAGTTCTGTCTCTGCCACTTACTGGCTTGGTGACATTGGGCAAATTATTGAAGTTTTCTGAGGATCCTTTCTCTAACTGTGAAGTGGAGATAATATTAAATCCCCTTAAACAGTTGTTATAAGGATTAAATTAGATCATGTGTATCAGAACGTTCAGCACATCCTCTGGCTCATAACTGGCACCTTTCTACCCTACCCCACTTGTTTTAATCTACCTCTTGCCCAGTGCTTTGTTTTCTGATATTTAAAAAACAGACAACAGAAAATATCACTTAAGTCAAATTTTAAAAATAAGAAAAAATTTTTCTAAAATATATTGCTTAAGTCCCTTTCATATATTTGGGCCTGAAAATTCTTATTTTTTTAAAATATTTTATTTATTTGACAGATAGAGATCACAAGTAGGCAGAGAGGCAGGCAGACAGAGAGAGGGAAGCAGGCTCCCTGCTGAGCAGAGAGCCCAATGCGGGGGCTCCATCCCAGGACCCTGGGACCTTGACCTGAGCCGAAAGCAGAGGCTTTAACCCACTGAGCCACCCAGGCACCCCTGAAAATTCTTATTATAAGTTTTCTTTCTTCTTTTCATTCTTTCATTCATTGTTAGTCAGTGAGTGTGCTAGAACATCTCTCTGGAAGACAAGATAAACCCTTAGGAAGGCACCCAAGCTTACACTTAGCAGAATATTCGAAGACAAAGCCCTGAAGCAAATATACTGAACCTTGGGGGAGCTAGAAGGTGTGGGAGGATTAAGGTTAGCTCCACAAAGGAGGTTGAGGCAATGTTTAAGCGAAATTAGGAGGAATAGGAGACAAAGTGGCAGGAGTAGAGGGAATAATTTATTCATTTGGATCTGGGGATGCGTGAGAGAGGATTTCTGGATGCCAGTGGTGCCATTTCACTAAGATTACAAATACATGGGCAATTTTATTAGAGCTGGGGGTGGTTGTAAAAGGTTACCTACTCTGATGTTCCTGAAATTTTAGATGAGGGAACTGAGGAACTATTAAAGGTAGGCTCAAAGAGGAATTGAGATTTTTTCAAGCTCACTCAGACTGCTTTCCCTGCTTTATTAGGAGTGTAGTAATGTGATTACTCAAAGAGTCCCTAAAGAATGGGACCTAAGGTATGATGTGTTTTACTTGAGAATTTTACACATGAAACACCAAGGCATTTCTGTCTTTGTAGCAAGAGAAGGTCACTGCAAGGTGTCAGAATTGAGGAGGAGTGAAGTGGAAAAGAAAAAGGGTAGAGCTGAGGTCAGATTCTGAGGAGTGAGTAGGTTGCCAACACCCATTGCTAGTAAAAGCTGTGTGGGAGGGATCTGGGGTGAGTTAACACAGCAGGAGCTGTCAGCCTGCAGCCGGGGTCATTGTCTGGTTCAGCAGGCCAGTTGGAGATCAGAGCTGGGGACAACAGACAAGGAAGCAAGGCCATGTTACCTGAATATGGAGTTGGTGCCAAAAAGTAGCTTGGGGAGCCTCTGTGGAGGTGGCCTGAGGACCTCTTCCACAGACCAGGCTTGCCACCATGGCTCTTCGGTGTTTGGCTGACATCTAACATCTTGCAGTTTTGTTTCTCTGATCTTTTTCATGAAATAGAAAGTTACCAAGCAGTCTTCTAGCCCAGATTTGATGTTACGTTATTTGTGGTATCTTGAAAATTTCTTTTTGGATAGAACCCGTGTTCTAAAAATAGTGTCTGCCTTTGGCTCAGGTCCTGGGATTGAGCCTTACATCCCTCTGTCCCTCCTCCTGCTTGTGTTTGCCCTCTTTCTCTCTCTCTGTCAAGTAAATAAAATCTTAAAAAAAAAAAAATAGGGGCGCCTGGGTGGCTAAGTGGGTTAAAAGCCTCGGCCTTCAGCTCAGGTCATGATCTCAGGGTCCTGGGATTGAGCCCCACATTGGGCTCTCTACTCATCAGGGAGCCTGCTTCCCTCTCTCTCTCTCTGCCTGCCTCCCTGCCTACTTGTGATCTCTGTCTGTCAAATAAATAAATAAAATTAAAAAAATAAAATAAAAACCGCTAATAGTGTTAATTTCATATAGTCTTATAGAATTAAAAAATAATTTGGTTTTTATTTTTTGCTACTAAAAGATAAGATAGGTTAGAAATCTGTGACTATGTTTATTAATAAGTAAAAAGTAGACAGTATTTATAAAATGATCTTCTTATCTATAACTACTAGACACATGAAAAATGGAAGTTTAAAAAATAAATTTTGGAGTACATAATCCTGTTCTTCATTTCCAACCCTATAATAAAACACAGATGTTTTAGGAAATTTTATGGTTCACCATGGAGTTCAAACAAATGTATTTATATTTGATGTTTTCCAGGTTTGCCCAGCCCTCTGTTTCTTTAAATACTGATGGTATTTCAGCAGTGAGCCTGTAACTAATAATTAAGCATAGGAACACCCATTTTTTTCCCTTATATATCCTAGTCTTTCTTGCACAAAGATTTGTTTATTGCCTAGAGTCTATTTCTGCTGGGGGAATCATATGTTTCCTTGTTACTGATTATAGCTGAGCATAGTTTTCAATCTAAATGAGTTTTTCAGTTGCTTAATATTTTCTTTTTTAAGGATATTTATCAATAGATTCTTACCCGCTTGAATTTTTCCTGCTTTTCCATATATGCTTTCCAAAATTATTTTTTAACATTGATCTTACTTATTCACTAAATCACTAAGTGAAAGTCAGCCTCTTGTCCGAATTGTTATGAGCAATCTGTGACACCTAGTTGCCAGAGATTCTTCTTAAAAGGAAAATAAAAATCATTCTTTTTTCCTGTTTTTGTCTTGTGAATATATTAAGACAATTTTAGAAAAAAAAATGACTAGAATTTCTTATAGAACACTTTTTTTGAGAGAGAGAGGAGGTGGTTAGAAAGCTTACCTTTGTCTGCTTTTTAGCAGTCCAAGAAGACCACTTCTGGAACATGATCAGTTCATTAAAGGCATAATCAACCCTTCCACCTGTTGGATGTTTATATCTCTTTCATTCAGCCATTGTTCTGGTAACTAGTATGGTCCTTCATTTTGATGCTGAGAGTCAGGTGCCAATTTGGCATTCAGACTTACTCATGTTATGGTTTAACCTGTGATGGAATTGAGATATCCAGTAATGAGTAGAGTTTTCAAAAAAATTTTTTTTAAAGATTTTATTTATTTATTTGACAGACAGAGATCACAAGTAGGCAGAGAAAGAGGAGGAAGCAGGCTCCCTGCTGAGCAGAGAGCCCGATGCTGGGCTCAATTCCAGGACCCTGGGATCATGACCTAAGCTGAAAGCAGAGGCTTTAACCCACTGAGCCACCCAGGCGCCCCGAGTTTTCAAAATTTAATGTGCAATATGTATGGTAGACCCCCTTTTTAGGATGATTACTGTGTGGATTCAGATGTACCACCTGGTGGATTGTGTCCCCGGAAAAAAACGGCTACATATAGTAAAACATATTGGTCCTGACAACATGGATGTTATTTAGTCATAGGTCATTAGGGTTAGAAGTCACTCCTGACATGATTCTGATGAACCCTCTCTGTTCGCAAATGGGTTTCAGCGAGATAGTGACTTACTCAAGCTCCTAGTCAGTAAGGTTAGGCAAAGACAATAGAGAGGAGTAAAGGTAGCTAATTCTCTTTCTTACTGCCATGGTTATGACATGCAAAACTGATTACTGGAAAGTCATGATAATTGTCTGTGATGCAGGTGCTAAGGTCTGGAATTAACACTCAGTTCTGTTTTTTTGCCAGTGACCCATGTCAGGGATTCAGATTTCCTGATTTACACTGCATTGTTCTTCTCCCAATCTCACAATGAAGGACTTTAAAGATCAAGCAAAGATAGCATAACACAACAGAATTCCTGGGTTCAAATGATAGTTCTGTCATTTTCTAACAATGAACCCTAATTTTCTTTTCTTTTTTTTAAAGATTTTATTTATTTGTCAGAGATAGAGCGAGAGCACAAGCAGGGGGAGTGCCAGGCAGAAGGAGAAGCAGACTCCCCTCTGAGCAGGGAGCCCGATGCGGGACTTGATCCTAGATGCTGAAGGCAGATGCTTAACTGACTGAGCCACCCAGGCATCCCACATAATTTTGTCATTTGTGAACTAATGCACTGTTTCTCAGCTGTGGCTGTGTTAGCATCATCTGGGAGAATTATAAAGAAAACACAAAGCAAACAAAATAATGCCAGCCTTTACCCTGAGAAAGCTTTGATTTTAAGCGATCCTGGATGGGGTTAGTATTGTTTTTAAGGCTCTTCAGGTGAATCTAATGAACAGCTAAGCCATCAGACCTGATAACTTTGAAGATCCTTTTAAGTTCTAATATTCTGTGATTCTTAGATTTTTTTAAATGTCATCTAGTCCAACTCCTCACTCAGCATAATCATCCCTTAGTATTTGAAAAGTGACATCTTATTTTTGTGTAACATGTTGAAAAAATGCTCATTACTATCAAATCTTAAATTCTTAAGACATTTTTTTTTTTCTGATAAGCAGCCAGATTTGCCTTTGGAGAAACAGATAACAACTCTAATTCCTTATTTATTTGATGACTTTCCTAATATTTGAAGTTCATTCTGCGAAGTTACCTCTTAAAGCAGAATACTCCCAACTTTCCATCTCTGTTTATAGTGATAATTTGTCTATATCCTAACATCCTGCTTGTCTTGCTCTGGGGATAAACTGGGTGGCGTCATCTCTGTGATGTGTGTTTCCTAGAAGTGAACATACCACTTGATGAGCACAGGAGGGAGACTAAGGAGTTTTGTTGATTGTCCTCCTCTGAAATTCTTATTGAGCATAGGGTTAATGAAAGTCCCTAGTTTCAGTAAATAATTATTTACTGACACTCACTGGTTTACAGATATATTCACTAATAAATACCATGGATTATATAATCCCCAGCATTTTTGAATTCTTACATACCAGACATGGTTCTAGTGTTTAAATATATTAATACATTTGATTCTTGAAATAACTCTGTCAGGTAGATACCATTATTATCTTCATTTTATAGATAAAAAGAAGAAACAAGACAAGGAGCACGACAAGTAAGTATCTTGCCTCTGATTTCACAGTGCATGGCAGAGCTAGAATATGAATAATATAAGGCATCTTAGTGCAGAACCTGTAATCCTTTAGCCTTTCAGTAAAGGTCTCCTTATCTGTAATGTAAGAATCTTGATTTCTAAGTACCTTGACAACTCCAAGTTCTTATGCTTCTATGTAAATTAACAATAGTATATAGATACTAATCAATTTAACATAGTATATAAAAAGAAAATCTTCAGTTCCTTAGGCCTATTTCTAAAGCCAAGAGTTTTTCATTTATTTTATTATAAATCACAGACACATTGCCTAAATTTGCACAAGAACTTAATCTTTTTATTTTATAGTAATACAGACATGCATACACATATAAAATAAAGGAATTTAAATTCTTTTCATTCATTCCTCATCTAAAAGTCTAAAGAGGGTCTGACCTGAATCTTGTCGTATTTCATAGAATTCTAGAACTCTGGAGTTTAAAGCATTGTGACTCATGACATGAATTATCCTTAGTTTGTAATTGTAGAAGTTGGAATTTAAAGAAGTTATATGGAAGGCATAAGGTTTATGCTTATACCTAAATAGGCAAACTAAATTATAGGAGATGTGTTCACATTTGTTATAATTACATGGTGTTTTAAGAAACTTCCAGCACTTCAGAAGCTACTTAACATAAAAACAATTTATATGCTAATTATGTTATTTTTATTTATTCTTTAAAGTAAATTTTTAATGAATTCTGCTACATAATCTTTGTTCAATTTGCCAAATAAATTTTCTAAAACATAATTTTATTATTCAAATGAGTGTTTTTGCAATTGATGCAAACAAAGTTTCTGACTAACTCATTGAAAAATCATTTAAAGAACCCTTGTTGATATCCCAAAATCCTTTGTGTTCTCACAGTTTCACCAGCCTGAGAAATTTCTGTTGATTCTTTTTATGAATATTGTTTCTTAGTCCTTGTCTGATTCATTCTGAAAGCCCATTCTTTCTATGTAAGGCTTATATCCTCAAGGTTGCCAGTAAAAACCATGCTCCTGGGGAATAGAAATATTTTAGAGAAAAATTCACCTTGTAGAACTTACTTTTCATCTGATTATTTTAGCAGATACTTTTTGTTTAAGATTTTATTTATTTATTTGACAGGGAGAGAGAGATCACAAGCAGGGAGAGTGGAAGAGGGAGAAGCAGGCTTCCTGCTGAGCAGGGAGCCCAATGAGGGACTGTATCCCAGGATGCTGGGATCATGACCTGAGCTGAAGGCAGTTGCTTAACCGACTGAGCCACCCAGGCACCCCTAGCAGAAGTGATTGTATGGCCGATAACAGAGTATAAAGTATAAAAGCTGCAAATAAAACATTTCTGTTCAGTGTGACTCTTAACCTGCAGGGTAGTATGTCTGCTTGTACTCATTTGCAGTCCATGTCCCGGCTCAACAGATTTTTCTGAACTAGTATTGTGAGCATCTCAGTCATCAGTTGGATTGTTTATGCTAAGGTCTTGGTAGTCTTTTTTTTTTTTTTTTTTTAAAGATTTTATTTATTTATTTGACAGAGAGAGATCACAAGTAGGCAGAGAGGCAGGCAGAGAGAGAGGAGGAAGCAGGCTCCCTGCGGAGCAGAGAGCCCGATGCGGGGCTCGATCCCAGGACCCCGAGATCATGACCTGAGCCGAAGGCAGCGGCTTAATCCACTGAGCCACCCAGGCGCCCCAGGTCTTGGTAGTCTTGTGAATATGTGCTGGTAGTACCCTCTAAATTATTGGCTTTAGGAGTATATGGAAAAGCAGTCTTTCATGTGAAGATCCGACTTTCCCATTTAACAGCAGAATTTTAAGTTTTCATCTTAGATGAGGACTGTTGCTTTTGTAGTAGAGAAAAGCTTTGTAATGATGCTGCATTTCTTTGGAAGCCTTTGATTTTTAGCTTACAAAGAATGGTTTAACATCTTATAAAACATCAGAATGAGAAATTGTGATCTTCCTTTTTGTTGACTTTGATATTTATAGTCATGAGCTCATAGACCTCAATGGGGGGTGAGGTGGGGCTTAAAGATAGTCTCGCCCAGTCACCTCATATATAGGCAATGGTGCCTGGCACTATGTGTTTGTTCCTTTTATGTCTCCCCATGACACGAAGAGCTCCATGAGGGCAAGGAGTTGATTTGCCTTATTCACTGTTGTGACCCCAGTGCCCCAGTAGGTGAAGAACTTAAGACTTAGGGAGAGAAAAAAGACTCTCACTGGGCAGCCCAGTGAGTTTCAAAATATGACCTAGATGCTTCATCTTCTGACTGCAAACTTTGTGCCTTTATGTCATTAAAAAAATAAACAGAATTTACTTGGGTGTCATAATTATTTGGGGCCTTAATCTGTATAAAAAGGCAGAATCATACACAGTTTACATTTATTGGATACTGTTTTTCAGGCATATAAACTACTTATTTCATTGAACCCATAGAGGAAAACTCATTGATTGAGTGTATTTTTATCCATATTTTTATAGGGGAAGAAATTTGGACTTTAAAAGATTAATTTACTAGGGGTTCTGTGCAGAGTTAGATAGCCAGGATTCAAATCTGTTTTTCCCTCCTCCCAAATTTAGTGATCCTTCTACTTTTGCCTTTTATGTGGGGGTCAGTGTTTGTCAAAATAAAGAATTATCCAGGCCCAAAGTAACAGTAACTGAAATTATTTAGCCTTATATGTCGCCTGTAAATACCTGTAAAATTTGTTAAGTGAGTGCTGGCTTAGCATAGAGGTCTCTGTTTAAAAGATAGCAAAAGAAGCATCACTTCCCAATTTCTTTCATCTGTGGTAGTCAGTGTTGACCTCCTGCGTGGTCTGACATGAAGGGCTTTTCTGCTCCCTTATCATTTTCTCATTTTTCCATTATTACAGTTAGATTTCCTCATTTTGGTCTTATACTTCAGAGCTTTCCTGCTAAAATACAGATAACCTTCAGGGGTGCTGAGGTGCTTAGTCAGTTAAGTGTCTCCCTTCAGCTCAGGTCATAATCCCAGGGACCTGGGATCAAGCCCCTGTGTTGCAGTGTTGCAGGACTCCATGCTTAGCAGGGAGTCTTCTTCTCCCTCTCCCTCTAACCCTCCCCCTGCTTGTGGTTTCACTGGCTCTCTCTCTCTCTAATGATTAAATGAAGGATCTTTAAAAAAAAAAAAATACAGATACCCCTGAGATGCTATGGTATTGGATTAGTTGAAGACAAACATCTATAGCTGGAAAAATATTAACCTTTTTATTATGGAAAATGGAGAGGAACAGTGACAAACTGGGAAATGAGTGGAAGCCACTGTAACAGGGCATATTTGTTCACATTTTTTGCAAATGATAAACCTCTTATCCAATGAAATGTTGTCCAGGCTCAATTGCACTGGTTTCTTGGGACTCAGGATAATCTCTTTACATCTCCACTTTGGTATATAAACCCATCTGCCAACCACTTTTTGGGAAAAACCATGCATGAATAATACTACTGTTTCCTATACACAGACATTGGAGATGTCAAGAGGGGTTGGTGTTCTGCAGCATTGCATGTTGGTGCAGGAAGGGCAGTCGCCTATTCACAGAGCTGCTATGTTACTAGTTCCATTTATCGCTTTGATTTTTCAACTGTGGGTATTCCAGTATTTACTTCTCCTAAGAAAAAGACTAGAAACATTGATCTTTTAAAGTCATGATCCTAAGAAGTGGAACTTTTTTTGAAAGGAACTTTCCATCTCTTCCCCTAACAATTTATATATTCTTTACCTGGTACTAAATCCTTGTATATTTTGTTTACAACGTACATTTAGCTCAAAAGATTAAGAGACTCAAGGATGGTTCTATAAACTCGTTCTTTTGTTCCCTATTTTTATATTTAAAAAAAATTCTAATTAGATGTTATCATCAAGGTTGCTCTCTGTAAAGATGTAGTCCGCACTACATCCTCCATTTTGTTCTTTTCTATTCTTCATTGGGTGAGGAGTCAAGGGTAGGAAATAGGGTATATTGGCAAGAAAGGCACTTGATTTTGGCCATTTTTAATTTTTTCTCTTGATTTCCTTTACGTTACAGTGGTTTCCAGTAGTGGGGCTTATGACAGATTGTTTGCAAAGATGGTCACCTGTAGTTCTTCCCATCCCTGTTTGCACATGCTGTTCCACCCATCAAGAGGGAGGCATCTCTTTCCCCTCCCCTTGAAGTCTGGGCTGGCCTAGTGGGACAGAATGTGGCAGAAGCAATGCTGTGAGTATTATAGACCTTAGAAGGGGCAGTTCCTGAGCCACTGTGTAAGGAAGGAATCAAGCAATCCTGCTGGAAAGGGGAAGCATTTGTAGTAGGAACTCCAAAGCTCTGCATCCTGCAGCCAGCACAATTTTCAGACATGGGAGTAAGGTACCTTGGCTTCTCCAGCCCCAGGTAAGCCTAGCAAACACCATATGGAGATAGAGATAGACAGTCTCCTCAGAGCAGTGTCCAAACTGCACATCCACAGACTCATGAGCAAGTAAAACAGTAGATGTTATATGGCACTGGGTTTTGGGGTAGCTTATTGCAGAGCAATAGGTAATCAAGACAGGATTTTTATTTCTTCCAGATCTTTCTTCTTTTCTCATAGCTGGTTACTAATTGTCTAAGTACAACCATGAACTTATATTCCTGAGGGGTCTGCTAACTGATCAGTATTTTGTTGTGGTAAAATTTGTTAACATTCTTTAACAGCTGTTTTCATTTTGTTCTTTACCAGGTTTATATTTGTCTTCACTTAGAGCAGATTCTGTGTCTCCTGAAATGTCCCTGAGAGGTCATTTCTCTGGAGCATGTAGAGAGACCAATTTCTCATAGTGTGTAGAAGACAAAAAATTACTCCTCTCTTGCAAAAGAAAAATAATAAAATAAAAAAAGATAAGTTATTTTCTCTAAAGATCATTTCCTTGTGACTACATTAGACCATACTCACCTCTCAGACTCCATGAGTAGCTGAACATTGTGCCCATTGGTGGACGGAGAACATGCAATGTACATTTCCTATTGAAATTGTAAGTATTCCCAGGAAAACTTAGAAAGCAATTATTTTGCCTTACTTTAAATTTTCTGGAAGGATCTGAAACCATTTTTTTTTCCATTTTATTTATTTTTTCAGCGTAACAGTATTCATTCTTTTTGCACAACACCCAGTGCTCCATGCAAAACGTGCCCTCCCTATTACCCACCACCTGTTCCCCCAACCTCCCACCCCTGACCCTTCAAAACCCTCAGGTTGTTTTTCAGAGTCCATAGTCTCTTATGGTTCGCCTCCCCTCCCCAATGTCCATAGCCCGCTCCCCCTCTCCCAATCCCACCTCCCCCCAGCAACCCCCAGTTTGTTTTGTGAGATTAAGAGTCATTTATGGTCTCTTAATCTCATGAAACCATTTTTAAGAGTATGACTTTTAATTTCCTGAGCAGAATGAATGCTTATTCTGAGGTCCTTGTATCAGCTTCTATAAGCAATTTCCTTTAAAAATTCAAGGTAGTATTTTTCTCATTTTGCTGTCAGTTTTTTATACTTTAATTAAAGATTTATCATTTTTTCTGTTGTCTTTCTGTCTAGGAATTTCTTACCTCAAACTCTTCCAAACAGTTGACTAAAAAGAATTACTGGAATTATGTTTGATCAGGCAGTAAAGTTTTAGTATCAAATGGATAGAAAAGTCTGGGTTTAGAGGATCTGAGTTGTCTTTCTTAATCGAGAGAATCATATCAGGCCCACCTTAATGACTTATTTACTGATTCACCTACTTCTAGTCATTCTTTATGGGTAACACGATTCCATGAGTTCAGTAGTCAGTAGTTAGAATAAATGTTTTGCTCTATGATGAAGAGCGTCATTTAGTGTGGTGGGGGAGGAGACAAGTTTCTCAGCCTTTTCTGGCTGAGGGGAATGATTTTTCGGACCAAATTCTCTTTTCTTCCTTTTATTTAAAAATACTTTCCACTTTACCTAGGTGCATGTGAATTTCTTTTTTTTTTTAAAGATTTATTTATTTGACAGATAGAGATTACAAGTAGGCAAGTAGGCAGAGAGGCAGGCAGAGAGAGAGAGGAGGAAGCAGGCTCCCAGCCAAGCAGAGAGCCCGATGCGGGGCTCGATCCCAGAACCCTGGGATCATGACCTGAGCCGAAGGCAGAGGCTTTAACCCGCTGAGCCACCCAGGCGCCCCTGCATGTGAATTTCTGCTTGGTTACCATCTCTCCAACCCTAAAATGCTCTTACATACTCTTAACAAGCTGTAAGGCAGTGGTTCCCGCTGGACATTTGGCAGTGTGTGGAGACATTTTTGGTTTTTACAAGTTGAGGTGGGTAGGCGCTAGTCATATGTAATGCAGAGGCTAAAGATGCCACTGAACATTTTCCAGTGTGTGGTATCTGGCACAGAGGAGGTGATAATTAAATGAGTATTAAATGGATGGATGGGAGGTCAGTGAATGTAACAGTGGATATATTGTGTCTTCCTTCTCTTTCCTCAAAGGTACTGAAGGCAGGCTTTGTTAAAGGTCAAATTGCTTGTTGAGGTATAATCCAAGGTTTTCTTGTTAATATGCATAGATAAAAGGTTTTTTCATTTCTTACACACAACAGAGATGAAAACTAAATAATTTTTTTAGTTATAATAATTGTGTGTGTGTGCATGCACATATGTATGTTTGTACTAGGGATACTTGCCACTTATCAACTAGAGATCAACAGATTAAGGTATTAATAGATTAGAATTAATGTCAAGGTTGATCACACCATGGTACCTTCATCCTTAAAATCTCAGGTCCTCATTTTGTTATCTTAGGGTTGTGGAATGCATGTGATTTTTTAGAGCTGTTCCTAAGTAACATTCCCCGTAAAGAACATCTCAAAAGAAGTGGTATATTGGGAATAATATACTATTGGTAATTAGTAAAAAGCAATACTTTAGTGTATTTCTTACTTTTGAAAGTCAAGAACTAGTATGCCAAATAATGCCCCTATTTTAGGAAAGGAGCAGCTTTTTTGTTTTATGGTGCTTGCTTTTTTAGTCTCTGTGGAATTGTGGCTTCACTATTTTAATGAAACAGGAAATAAATGAATATGATAAGTAATGAGGGTTTTTACTGGGTGGAAACATTGTTTAATGCACTGGGGCAACATTATTTAAAAAATTTGAATTGGTAACTTTCTCAGAAGGAAGAAGGTTTAGCAGGGGATTTATTTCCCTCTCCTGTGTAGTAGGTTAGAAACAGCGATATGAGGGATTTTCCCCCAGAATAGCACTTACATTTTTTCATAGTGTCCTCATTTCATTCATGGTCCAGACCAAATGCTAGCTGTTTTGAGGAAGAGCAGTATTTAAAGATAATGAGACAGATGCTGGGTAGTTTTTAATACACAGTTACTAAAATTTTTCCATTTAAAATCCATACCTTTCCTAATTCACATTTTAAAAACTGCATTTTTTTTTTTTTTTTGTCTTGGGAGCTATGGATTCTGTTTATCTCTTTTATCTTTGTTGCACACTTCTTTTCTTTAATGTAATGGCATATTCTCAGGAATACTATGTGAGTTTAGATTTAGCCCTCTGCCTTAAAATAATTTCAGGTGACAGTCCCAAACAAGATACCATATTTGGACAGAACTCTGTATTGAATATGGACTAATGTTAAGAACTGGTGGTGGATTAAAGGGAGCTAGTAAATTCGAAGCAAGAAATAAAGCGGAAAGCAGAACCAGTTTAAACTGTTTCCTTAGCTCATTGCTTAAACTTTTTTTGCCTAGTAATTATGGGAATTTATAGGATTACAGATTCTGAGAGGAGTCCAGTTCAGAAATCTATGCTGACTAGCAAAGGAAGTTCAGAGTCCCAAAGTGGGGAAAAAAAAATTAGATACTTAAGGTTCATATAATTGATGGAGTCTGCATTTGCATTTAACATTGCTGTTAGTTCAGTTACTACATTTTTTAAAAATTATTTTTTTTGTTTGTTTATTTGGATGGGAAAGGAGCCAGAAGGACAAACATTTTCAATCAATGTTTTCATCACTGCATTTTTTGAACAGACATTTCAGGATACAGAGAAAATGTAAGGCCACAAGGATTTTATTCTGTGTTTTTCTTACAAAGAATTTATTCTCTAAACTGAGAGTTAGAACTGACACATAAGGCCTCTCCCTTTCTTTTGCTCCTTCTCAGCTTCCCTCTTATACTCATTTTGATAGCCCATACTCTTTTTTTCCTTTGGATGGGAAAGGACAACTGAAGATGATTTCCAGGCCCTTCAAACTCTGATCCTTGTCAACCCTGAAGCTTAAGCTCTTTTCCTGTCGAAGCTTAAGCTCTTTTCCTGTCCTCTTTGTGCTCTGAACTCTCGACCTATTGAACTTCTTTCAGTTCCTGAATATTTTCTATTCTGTCTTGCTTCTAGGTCTTCATTCATGCTGTTCCCTCTGCCACTTTTTTTCTGGTTAACTCATTCACATCCTTCAGGTCTTCTTTTGCATGTCCCTCTAAGAAATCTTCCCTGTTGTTGACTTCCAGGTTAATTGTCCTTCTGTTTCGACCAGAGCACATGGTATTTAATTGATTTTAATGTCTACACTAGACTATAAATTTGGAGAAGATAAAGACCATGTCTGTTGTGTTCATTGGTGTATCACCAGTGCCTTACACACAGTTTGATGCATAGCAGGCTTGGCATGAGATGAGTATTTAAGTGCTAAGTTGTATGAAGAGAAAAACACTGAAGATAGAAGTGATTGTGAAAATGGGAATTTGACCTGAATTATAAGCTCCTTCATCGGGAGAGTTTGGCACATTTTTTTTCTCCTAAGAGAAGGGGTTCTCTTTTCCTTCTATTTTTCTCTTATGCTTACAACAACTCATTCATTTATCCAGCAGATATTTTTTGAGGTCCTAACATGTTTTCAGCATTATTCTAGGTGCTGAAGATATAAAAGTGAAAAATCCCTGATTTGGTCAAGTTTATATTCTGATGGACTAAATGGATAAAAATGAGTTAAATCTGAGTATAGAAATTAGCAGGCTTGTAGGGCAACGAGGAGGGCCATTTTGATGAGTAAGTTATGTTGCAAGCTGGACTTTGAATGGCTCCCCTTAAGAGCATAATTTTACTTTGGAAAGTAGGTGGGTAATGGAGAAGTATATATAGCTTTTGAGTAAAGGAGACTTTTAATTAGTATGCAGCAACTGAAAGTAAAAAGGCCAACTTAGACAAGATTGCCAAAAGGGGTAAAGATACCCAACTTGGAATAGAGTAGTGGCAGAGAGGTAAAGATTTTTAGAAGAAATTTTGTGTGTGTGTGTGTGTATGGGGGCAGTGTTTGGATAAGTCGAATCGGATTTCATCAGACTTAGGTTCATTCAATTGCTGCTTATTAAGCTCCTCCCACTCTTTATCATTCTCTGGAGGTCATACAGCTACACAAGACCAATGAGGCCTGTGCCTCCATAAAGTTTACATTTTAGTGGATACCCAGAGGAGAGGATGGAATTGTAGATCGGGGTTTGGCAGTCTTCTGTTACGAATATGAGTTTAAGTGATGGGATAGCTAGGTAGCAGATAATCTTGTAGTTTATTTAAATTTTTATATTAATCAGTTATATGGCAATTGAAATGAAAATAAAGAAAAGAAGATAAAAGGAAATCAGGGAATTACTGTGAATCTTAACCAGCTATACTCCTTTTCCATATGTGAAAGAAGTATGGAAATAAAGACATTTATCTTTAAATTTTGAACTGTCATTTTATTAAAATTCAGTAACAATGTCTCTCTCTGCTTTTTACTTGACAGTATCTCACTAGCTCATCGGTGTCAATTCAGGCTTGTCTCCAACAAATACATGAAAGAAATAGAGGCCAGTAATTCATGTGATTTTTAAATAGATTGAGCACATGAGTGCCTTTCTGAGTTTAGGAAGTGGAGTAAGGAGAGACCCACAGTCATAGCTTCTGTTGTCTTTGTCTTCTTTCTTTCAGTAATGGCCCTGAACTGTGAGGTTAGTGTCTTGGCTCAGAGATAAGGATGGTTTGGCGTTGATTCTTCTGTTGCTATCTCAAGCTGTTTTTCTCGTCCCCAAGAACAGCACTCTCAGTGGGTGTGGAAGTGGGTGGGACGTGAAGCAATGGTTCGTTGCATTGCCTGGCTACAGCTTGGCATTTCTTCCCTTTTTCTTTCTCTCTGCGTCATTGCCACTAGTGTCACTAATTTTACTTACCCCAGCCACCCTTGTTTCTTTGGAAGTAGCCCAGTGTCTCAGCATTTTATTTTCTTTGGAGGTGTGGCAATGTTCTCAAGAAATAATCTAGGAGATGTTACCCATCCCATCTTCCAAGGTTAAGGCTAGAAGACTTCATGAAAGAAATAGAGTGGGAGAGAGAGAAAGTCCCTCTCACTTGATCTTCTACTTTTCTCTCTGATAATCTTTTACTTGGGACATATCCTAAATGAATATATATGAGATACTTCACTTGCCAAAAAGACAGGATTTAAAATGGGGCATAAGGTAGAAGGGTTGTAAAAAAGAGTGCCAATCCCATTCCTTCCAGTGATTCTAGAAATCAAAAGGAAGCCTCCTTGAAGGAAGTACAAAATATTTTTACCCCCTTAGGACAAAGTGTGATTGAGAGACCTAGTTTTCATCTTTTTTTTTTTTTTTTCCCCAGATCCCAACCAAAGAAGTCTATAATATTAGTTTCTTCCAAGCTCAGATCCTACTTACATCTCCTCCTTTATCTATTTTTGTCCCTATCTGTTTGTAGCCTCTCTTCTCAAAGCTAGCTATTTTCTAAGTTTCCTAAAGAAGAAAGAATTCTTAGGGCTTGTATTGAGTTAGACCTTAAAGGATGAATAGGATTGGGGTAGGGTGATATGGGGTGGAGACTTATTACAGACGTGGGTTACAAAAGAAATAACATGATTGGGAACCGATAAATAGAACATGTTTTCTACATTGAAAGCCTAATGAAAGGTTATTTGGCAGAAAAGAACTAGGAAATTAGAATTTGCTCAATGATCTACAAGGGAAAAGTCAGTTCACTTTATCTGTGACTTAAAATCTTTCTACATAGGTTTTTTTTTCCCCCCTGATTGATGACTTTGCTCAAGCTCACTGGCCCACTTCACATCATCCAGGTCTAGTGGTTAAGATTGTTCCTTGTCCATTATCCACTTACTTCCCCCATATCCAGGAGTAGATAATTTATCTTCACACTCCTTGTTATATTCTTGCATTCATTTATTCCTTCCTCTATTTATTAATATGTTCATATATTCTAGAATCATTTGTTAAGCAGTATTTACCTTTCTCATATTAACTGTTACATGTTCACATTAAATTTTATAGCCATGCTGGAAAGAATTATAAAGAGGTGTCTAGTTGTAATAGCACTGCTATTTGTTTTGTCTACTCAGTATTTTGTTGCCTCATTTTTCTTCTTCTGGTGATAGACCCCTTGATAATAGGCATAGTCATGCCTGAAGCCAAGATCTCCACTCTGCATAATGTTTCCACTCTCATGTATGGACCCAAACCCTAAGCTTATATTTTTGTCTTCTTTTTAATATATCCATTTTTAATGTCTGTTATTGTTTACTTTTTTGAAGGAATAATTTTCTATGTAACTTTCTTTATACATGTAGGTTTACATTCCTTTACTTACATTAATATGGCTGTGATAACAAATCACTGTTGTGGCAACAGCAGGCTTCCAGAGGTATTCTGATATGTATAGCTACAGAAGTTGCCTCTTAAATTAATTTCTGCTTCAGGGAACATGAGATTTAAAATCAATAAATGGTTTTTGCAGTGACAGTGTGTGGGTAGAAATAAACTCTTCTCTAAAAATTAAGTCAGAAGAAAAAAAAAACATGTCCTTAAAATATATTATTTTTATGTACTTGGCTTTCATAGGATTGTTTATTTATAAAGTGCCGCTGTGCTTTTCTATGTTTATACCTACAAACTTCATTATTTCATAAACAATGCAGTGCCACTGACGCACTCTTTGAGTTATTACTGTATATGCAGCATTGGGAGAAATGGTGATGGAGATGCAGAAGGAATAAGTTCCTGTTCTTTCCTTGAGAACTCTGTGTGTGTATATGTGTGTCTAAGTGTGTTTGTGTGTGTGCTTTTTATATTTGAGAATTAACAAAATAGAAAAGGAACTCGGTCATATGTCTTTCTGTATTTATTTTAGGATGTTGTTTGGTGCTGGGCATTTAATAGATCTTCAGTAGAAAATTGCCTATGTGACTAATTTGGATTACATTAAAATAGTTGACTGAAGGATCCTTTTAATGATTTGCTGTAAAATGAAAAAAAAAAAAGCACTAGATGATGAAATCCAAAAATGAAAGAAAAATTACATCCATATCGGCACAAAGATTTGAGGAATTTGCATACCTAAGTGTTCTTAATGGCATTTTGCTTTCTTGAAGATGAATAACAACAATAATATTGATGATTATGTCTAGTCTTTCCAGAGGAGCTAGATCACTGATGTGATTTATAGCTGTACACTTTTCAGTTGCATCTGAGTTCATGTACAGTCAAAGGAAGAAATACTGTGTCACTCCTGAGAAGCACGAGTTTGATGATGCTAAGTCAGTGTGGCAGGATTTTTTCCCCTAGGCTCCTATTTGTCCACTTATATGCTAGTGCTATGGAATATATTTTGAAAGTATAAGTTCTAGTATTTGTCCTTGATTTTACAGTGTAAGTGGGGAAACAAACTGGATAATGTATATGCAACAACTAGCAAAGGACATGACATTCTGTAGTTGGTAACAAATTATGGGTTTTGCAGAAGAGTGCTGTAAGAGTTCAGAAAATGAGAGCTTGGTGAATATATGGTACTCCAGGGAAGCTCTATTTGGGTGATGAATTTTGAATGAGCCTAACAGATAGATGAGATTTAGACAGATGGGAAGGGTGCTTATGGTGAGGGGGAAGGGCATTCTGGGGTTAGAGAAGAGCAGGATTTGGGAGAGGAGAGGCAGCACAGTATTAGTGTTCGATAGCAGTAAAGATGGCCAACCTGAGGTCCAACTGCACAGGTTAAGTGGTTACTGAGAGGATGTGACAGTAATGGGAGACAGTGGAAGAGCAACCTGGGGGGCTGGAGGAGGGTAGATATGCTTTCCTTCCCCCATACACTGTTGATGACACTGCCGTGTGCTCTCTGGAGATAGGACTGAAGGAGAGAGGATGGAGAGAAAGATTATCTGTCCCTTTCTTTAAAAATTAAGTTTATTCTTAGTGTAGATAATTTATTACCCAGATGAAGGGAAACCTTTTATAAGGTCATCTAGGTAGAAATCTCAGACCATCACCTGTGGTTAGTGTTTATACTTTGCTGAAAAGAGAACATTATAAGAACATGTACATTTTTAGATTCTGGTTTAAGTTTGTCCTTGTGTTTGTCAGCTCTATAAAGTAGACCCAGCAAAGGAAGGCTGAGTGTTGCTTCTTTAAAAAAGGGAACAACCTGCTCCTTGTCGAATTAGGGAATCTCTAAGACTTTGTCACATACTTTTTAGTCCCACTGACATATTACTCCCACATCCTTGTGGGTAGTAAAGTTAAAATTTTTTAAATGTTCTTTGATCTTCCACCCACTGATCTAGTAGACATTTAAGTTCAATACTGCAGCTGGGAGAAAGGGGAGTTGAAATATAATTTATACCATTAAAAAAGCCTCAGAAATCATAGTCTCTATGTCTGCACTAGTTTAGAAATTATAACAATAAATTGACTTCTGTTTTAGAATGTGTTGTTAGTCATCACACTTTAAATTACATGGAATTACTATTTGTGACCTACTTAAAACAGTTGTCCTTGTACTGGGAACAATATGTGTATAGCCATTGTTTGGCTTGTAGGCCTTTTACAAAGCTATCTTTTAATTGCAGCCATATTTTGAACTTCAAGAGGTTAAATGAATACTGACTGATTCTCAATGGACTGGATTTTATTGGGTAAAGAAGTGCAGTGAGCCATTATTCAGGGAACTACTTAGTAAATAGTTAATAGCAAAAATGCCTCCCTCTTCTCTTAATGTCACAAAACAAACTGAGGGTTGCTGGGGGAGAGGAGGTAGGGAGAAGGTGGTTGGGTTATGGACATTGGGAAGGGTATGTGCTATGGTGAGTGCTGTGAAGTGTGTAAACCTGGCGATTCACAGACCTGTACCCCGGGGATAAAAATACATTATATGTTTATAAAAAAAATTAAAAAATTAATAAAAAAAAAGTCTCTCTCTTGCTCTGTATTAAGATAGGACATTTTCCAGAGTGATCATTTGTTTATGTGGAGTGATTCCTGGAGCAGGAGTCAAGAGACCCAGGCCCTTCCGAGCCATAATGGTACACTGTTATGTGGCCTTGGGCAAGTTACACACAGCTTTACTTTCTTCATGTATAAACTGTGACGTTGCATTATCATCTCACTAAATGTCTATCTTTTTAACTTTGAGGTTTTTATGGTCCTAGCCGTACTACAGAACTCTGAGGAATATAAAAGGATCAATCCAGTGTTCCTTGGTCTCAGGTGGCTCCAGTACTTGGTCCTGGTTACCTGGGACATGGTTGACTCATCCAGGTAGACATTTGTAGGCATATCTCAAAATGAGTCTTACGTCAATAGCACTTTGCCTCCCCCAGCCCTTTAGAGCCTCTCCTAGAAATTTCGTAGGTTGTATTCAGAAATAATAAATCCTTAAACGGAAACTATTAAGATTATTTTGAAAAAAAAAAAAAAAAAATGCCAGAGGTTGCATACATCTTGTTCTGCTAGCCAAAAGTGAGTGCTTGGGGGTGGGGGTGGGGTGAGAAGGCCTTTGTTCTTAGACATAGACAGTGGGCAAAGTGGGCAAAGGCTTCTTTCACCAAGAAAACTGATAAAATGTTCAAGATTTAATCTCTTTGTTCACATTGGCTGGTGAGGCTTACGCCTCAGCACAAATATTTTTATCTTCATACTTGCTTTTAAAATAAGGCTCATTTTGGCTTCCCCAAATTCTGAGGAAGAATGATATAAAACAGGAAAAATTACAGGTGCCTTGGCGGCTCAGTCAGTAAAGCATAGGACTCTTGATTTAGGTGCAGATCATGATCTCAGGATCATGAAATCGAGCCCCAGGTAGGTCTCCATGCTGGGCGTGGAGCCTGCTTAAGAGTCTCTCTGTGCCCCTCCTCCACCCCCCCCCCCCCCGCTTGTGTACACTCTCTCTCCCTCAAAAAGAAAAAAAGGTAGGAAAAATTAAAACCTTTAAAATATCACCACTGCTGATAAATCACTATTTTTGAAAATGACCTTTGAACCTTCTTTGCTTTTCTTTAAGACTTGAGTTGTTGTAATTATGTGTATATTTAAAGCGTGTTACATGAGTGCATCTGCATCCCTGCTTATGGGTATTGTATGCCATCTGCAGAGCACTGTGGGGGTGGTCAGGCAGGGAGGAGAGTTTCATACTAGATTGGATTTTTCTTTCAGTTTTTCTGGCAGATTTCAATATGAACTTCTTTAAGAATCTGTCATTTTTCTTTTCTTCTGGTCAGTTTGCATATAATGATTTATTTCTATTCCATCAAGGGCTAAGTTTTGTTTGTTTTATTCAACAAAATTACACTGTTTTCCCAGATTTATATTAAAATATGTTGTCAATTCAAAGGGTCTTAAGAGGTTCAGAGTGCAGGTCTGCCAAAAGTGTAATCCAGTAAACATCTGGTGGTTCAGATAGGTAGGGATGATTGAAACGTGCCTATGTGCTTTATTAATAAGGGGTTATGCTTTTGTATCCAAGCTCTGAGCTTCTTTTTATTTTCTTTTTATTTTTTTTTAAATATTTTATTTATTTGACAGAGAGAAATCACAACTAGGCAGAGAGGCAGGCAGAGAGAGAGGAGGAAGCAGGCTCCCTGCGGAGCAGAGAGCCCGATGCAGGGCTTGATCCCAGGACGCTGGGATCATGACCTGAGCCGAAGGCAGAGGCTTTAACCCACCCAGGCGCCCCTTCTTTTTATTTTCCAACATGCCCCTCTACTTGCAGAATATCTCTACAGATTCTCCTTTTACTAATCAGTTTTGCCATATTGGATATGGCATTTATCCTTGATGGGTTGGGTCAGAATGGGACAGTCATAATTACCTGTAGGTCTCCATATTTTACACTTTGGGCACTATGGACAAAATTTACATATCCTTTTCTGTATTTCAGTGAGAGAAATAACAATACATCACTGTGAACAGAATAGATATTTCTGTTTTTAAAATTTGAGTATAGGCCACAAAGTGTTATATTAGTTTCAGATATATAACATGGTGATTTGACAAGCTTATATATTATGCTGTGCTCAACACAACTGTAGGTACCATCTGTCACCATACAATGCTATTACAATGTCATTGACTATATCCCTTATGATGTGCCATTTCTTATTCATTCCATAACTGGAAGCCTGTATCTCCTAATCCCCTTCACCCATTTTGACCATCCATCCCCCTACCCTCTCTCCTCTGGCACCTATTGAGTTTGTTCTCTGTAATTATAGGTCTGTTTCTGCTTTTTGTTTGTTTGTTTCTTTTTTTTTTTTTTTTTTTTTTTTTAGATTCCACATATGAGTGAAATCATATAGCATTTGTCTTTCTCTGACTGACTTTTTTCACTTATACCCCTCTAGGTCTATCTATGTTGTCACAAATGTCATAATCTCATCCTTTTTATGGCTGCATAGTATTCCATTTTGTATTTTATACATATATAGGTTTATATAGTCATAGCTTCCTTACCTGTTTTCCTCTCTATGGACACTTAGATTGCTTCCATCTCTTGACTAGTGTAAATAACATTGCAGTAAACACAGGGGGGCATATATACTTTTGAATTAGTGTTTTCATATTCTTTGGGCATTTACCCAATTGGGTAAATTTGGGTAAATGCCCAAAGAATATGAAACTGTCTTCCACAGTGACTGAACCAGTTTCTATTCCTGCCAACAGTGCACAAGGGTTCTTTTTTCTCACCAAAACTTGTTGTTTCTTGAGCTTTTGATTTTAGCCATTCTGATAGGTATGAGGTGATAACTCACTGTAGTTTTGATTTGCATTTCCCTGATGATGAGTGAGGTTGAGCATCTTTTCATATGTGTGCTGACCATCTGTAGAAGACTGCTGGCCTGTCTTCTTTAGAGAAATTTTTCATGTCTTCTGCCCATTTTTTTTTTCATTTTATTTATTTTTTCAGTGTAACAGTATTCATTCTTTTTGCACAACACCCAGTGCTCCATGCAAAACGTGCCCTCCCCATTACCCACCACCTGTTCCCCCAACCTCCCACCCCTGACCCTTCAAAACCCTCAGGTTGCCCCAACCTCCCACCCCTGACCCTTCAAAACCTTCAGGTTGTTTTTCAGAGTACATAGTCTCTTATGGTTCGCCTCCCCTCCCCAATGTCCATAGCCCGCTCCCCCTCTCCCAATCCCACCTCCCCCCAGCAACCCCCAGTTTGTTTTGTGAGATTAAGAGTCATTTATGGTTTGTCTCCCTCCCAATCCCATCTTGTTTCATTTACTCTTCTCCTATCCCCCTACCCCCCCATGTTTTCTGCCCATTTTTTATTAGATAATTTGTTTTGGATTTTTTCTTTCTTTCTTTCTTTTTTTTTTTTTTTGTTTTTTATTGGTATTGAATTTTATACATTCCTTATATATTTTGGATATTAACCCTTTATCAGATATGTCATTTGCAAATATCTTTTCCCATTCAGTAGGTTGTCTTTTAGTTTTCTTGATTGTTTCCTTCATTGTACAAAAGCTTTTAATTTTGGTATAGTCTTGTTTTGGATTTTTTCTTTCTTTCTTTTTTTTTTTTTTTTTTTGTTTTTTATTGGTATTGAATTTTATACATTCCTTATATATTTTGGATATTAACCCTTTATCAGATATGTCATTTGCAAATATCTTTTCCCATTCAGTAGGTTGTCTTTTTAGTTTTCTTGATTGTTTCCTTCATTGTACAAAAGCTTTTAATTTTGGTATAGTCCTAATAGTTTATTTTTGGTTTGGCTTCCCTTGCCTTAGGAGACTTATCTAGAAAAATGTTGCTGTGGCCATTGTCAGAGAAATTATTGTCTGTGTTCTGTTCTAGGATTTTATGGTTTCAGATCTTTAATCCATTTTGTTTATTTTTGTTTTAGTCCATGTAGTTGTCCAGTTTTCCCAGCACCATTTATTGAAGAGACTGTCTTTTCTCCGTTGTATTTTCTTGCCTCTTTTGTCATAGATTAACTGACCAGGTAAGTGTGGGCTTATTTCTGGGTTTTCTCTTCAGTTCCATTGAGCTATGTATCTGTTTTTGTGCCAGTATCATACTATTTTGATTTCTACAGCTTTGTAATATATCTTGAAATGTGGAGTAATGGTACCTCCAGCTTTGTTCTTCTTCTTCAGGATCACTTTGACTATTCGGGGCCTTTTATGGTTCCATACAAATTTTAAGATTCATTTTTCTAGTTCTGTGAAAAATGGGATTGCATAGAATCTATAGATTGTTTTGGATAGTATGGACATTTTAACAATACTAAATCTTCCAATCCGTGAGCATGGAATATCTTTCCATTTTTTGTGTCATCTTCAATTCCTTTCATCAGTGTTTTAAACTTTTCAGAGCACGGGCTTATTCCTAGGTATTTTATTCTTGGTGCGGTCATAAATGGGATTGTTTTCTTAATTTCTCTTTCTGCTACTTTGTTATTTATGTATAGAAATGCTGCTGATTTCTGTGTATTAATTTTGTATACTGCAACTTTACTGAATTCATTACTTCTAGTAGTTTTTTAGTGGAGTCTTTAGGATTTTGTGTATAGCATTATGTTATCTGCAAATAGTGATGGTTTAACTACTTCTTTACCAATATGGATGCCTCATATTTCTTTTTCTTATCTGATTGCTGTGGCTAGGACTTGTAGTATTGTGTTGAATAAAAGTAGCAGGAGTAGACATCCTTGTCTTATTTCTGATTTAGAGGAAAAGCTTTTAGTTTTTCACCATTGAATATGAAATTAGCTGTGTTTTTCATATATAACCTTTATTATGTTGAGGTATGTGCCCTCTAAACCCACTTTGTTGAGAGTTTTTATCATGAATGGATATTGAATTTTGTCAAGTGTTCTTTGCGCATCTGTTGAGATAATCATGTGATTTTTGTCCTGTTTAGTTGATGTGATATGTCATGTTGATTGATACTAAACCATTTTTGCATCCCCACAGTAAATCCGTCTTTGGTCATGGTGAATGATCCTTTTAAAATGTTGAATGTCGTTTGGCAGTATTTTGTTGAGGATTTTTGCATCTATCTTCCTCATGAATATTGGCTTGTAGTTTTCTTTCCTTGTGATTTTATCTGGTTTTGATATCAGGGTAATGCTAGTGACTTCTGTTTTTTAGTTACATGTGTTAGTATATGCTTTCTTACCTATTACCTCAAAATCTTTGTCAAAACAAAATATAAAATACCGAGTTTGCTATATATGTGTATGTTATCTTCCTACAAAGCTATTTGGTTAAAATGAAACTACTTGATCATAAAAGAGGAGATGTAAGCAGTTTTAAGAATAAAAATAAAATATCCTAGAACAAGCAAGTCGGTCTTTCTCAGAGTTGGAGTTGTCCATAGATAAAATGTACTGCCTCTGTAAATGTGGTTTCCTTGACCTGAAAGTGTTCAAATGTAGTTTGGGCACTTAGCTGGGGTCTGAAGGAGAGGTGCATCTAAAAGAATAGTTGGACTATTTAAACTCTTTCTCAGTAAGATCCTATGGTATATAGTTCATTACAGTTTAATACAGATATGAATGTTGTTTTAAGCAAGATGACTAGTGATATGTAATAAAGAAGATGCCTTTAAAGATGTCTTCTGCTTCTGCCAGTGCTGCTTATGTGGCTTGAGAATTGGTGTTGTTGTTGTTTTCCTTAGGGGTCTTCTAAAACATGGGATAAGGTAAAAGCCTGGATTTAGTTATTTCCTCAGGCTGAACAATGTCACATTTTTAAAATTTTTTCTAAGGACTCTATGTTTTGACAGATAATCCAATACAGCCTGATTAAGAGGAACTTTATAATTAATATCATCCTCATGTTACAGATAAGGCAGTTGAGGTGTTTTAGTGAGGAACATTTCTGAATTCCTAAAGTCTGACTCCAGAGTCTTAACTTTGATTTTATATTTCATACTGTCTTTTTATTTTTACTTTTTTGAAAATATTGTATTTATTTATTTGAGAGAGAGAGTAGAGAGCACAAGCAGCGATTGGGGGAGAGGGGCAGAGGGAGAGGAAGAAACAGACTCCTCACTGAGCAGGGAACCCAATGTTGGCTTGATCCCACCACCCTGAGATCACAGCCTGAGCTGAAAGCAGATGCTTAACCACCTGAGCCACCGAGGCACCCCTATACTATCTTTTTAGAAACAGGATACATCTCATAAAGAATCTGACAGTTTTGTTAAAGATGATTCCTTAGTGACCTTGGTACTACTAATCTACTAGTCATCTCACTTGACATCTTAAAAAAGAAAAAAGAGCTTTATATATGTTACCCACCAAACATATTACTTGGAAAGTCTCAGTGGAATCTAGTCTATCCCTCTCCCAAGGCGCCTCCTAGAAACTTGTTTATTAGCCGGAACAGGGCAGAGTGCTTCTGAAGCAGGCTGCATGCCTATCAGTAGTCCTAGACACCTAATTTTCAATCTCTATCTTCATTCTTTCCTATTAGCCTCTTTCTCCTGATCTAAGATAACTGTTGTCACTTATATTCCTTAATCCTCTGTTCTCACAAGTTCTCTACATCAGCTGACTGACAGTTTTACAGATGTCTGTCAGTTGGGTAGAGTCTGAAGTTCTGTGATGTCTGTTTTTGCACATTGTCTAGGCATTTGTGCTAAACTCTGCTCTCCTTTTTTGCCTTCTTTTTTTTTAACCTGTTTTTCCCATTTTAGTTCTGTTTTTTTTTTCACACCAAATTCCTTTACTTTCAAACTCATTATATCTCTAGTTAGAAAATTTCCCTGACTTCCTACTTTCTTCTTCCATCACTTCCTGTTTTTCTCCTACCTCTGTTTTTTTTTTTTAATATCCTAAGGGCTTTTAAGGTTTTTATTTCAGATTGTATGACCTTTCAGGTTTTAGAAGATCTTATACTGAAGAACACAGCTGAGATGTGGCTTTATGCAGTATTGATGTGTTTTCTTTTTATTAATATTTTTACTGACTATAAAATTTATTAAACACTTGTTTTATAGAAGATACTTAAACTATTAAAGCTTGTTAAAAAAAAAAAATGCTGTCAGAGCACCTGGGTGGCTCAGTTGGTTAAGCAACTGCCTTTGGCTCAGGTCATGATCCGGGAGTCCCGGGATCTAGTTCGCTACAGGCTCCCAGCTCCATGGGGAGTTGGCTTCTCCCTCTGACCTTCTCCCCTCTCATGCTCTCTCTCACTGTCTCTGTCTCAAATAAATAAATAAAAATCTTTTTTAAAAAAAATGCCTACAGGGGCGCCTGGGTGGCTCAGTGGGTTAAAGCCTCTGCCTTCGGCTCAGGTCACGGTCCCGGGGTCCTGGGATCGAGCCCCGCATCGGGCTCTCCGCTCAGCAGGGAACCTGCTTCCCTTCCTCTCTCTCTGCCTGCCTCTGCCTGCTTGTGATCTCTGTCTGTCAAATAAATAAATAAAATCTTAAAAAAAAAATGCCTACAGTATTCCTGTAGCCCAGAGATAATATTTTTGAATATGTCCTTCTAGTACTTTTTATCTGTGAAGCTAATGATTTAACCTCTTTGTAATCCCTGCCTTTGCCTACTTTCTTAGAAAAAGGAACCCCCCCCCCCCAAAAAAAAACACCTAACAACAGTATGCTTAAGTTACAAGTCTTTTATAATTTCTTATGGGGAAAAAAATGTATATGTGAGCATATAATGGATAACATGGGAAAACAGATAAACGTTGCTGGATGATCCTAGAGAAATGAAGATGAATGAATAAATGGATGAAAGGAAAAAATAAAGAGTCTGAATGTAAAAGAATGTTATTTACACTACAGTGCTTTGTAAGGGTGCCCTTTCAGGAGATGGAGGTGGGTTGTGAGTGTGGGAGCAGAAGCAGGAGGTAAGAGACAGTCAAAGCCAGCTGACAACAGAAGGTTCATCAGGGGCTTACTGGAGCCAATGTGAAACATATCCCCCCTCTACCAAATATTTTTGAAAAACATTATATTAAACCCAGGTGCAAAAGTAGAAAGGGATGCACAGGAGTGTGACTTCCAGAGGCAGGACATACTGGGTGCCTTCTTAGAGGCTGGCTACTGCAAAACTTTCTGAGCCATTTCTAAACTTAGTCTGAACCCTATGGAACATTTTCTCTGTTCTTTTATTACCAGGTCTCACCTTGTCTACTTTAGTGTATGTAGGGAAGCTGGCATAGGCGGAAGTTTGTTAAATGGAAAGAATGATTCAACGTATGTGTGGAAAAAACAAAACACCAAAACAGGCTGTATGGGGGGAAAAAGCCAAATAGTGTTTTTTTTCTGACTCTGTCAAAATGACAAGACTTCATCAAAGCCAGTGTTGTGGTAGCTTTGGAGAAAAGGTAAAAAAAATTATATAAATAACTAATATACAAATACATGAAATAGTAATATATCAAGGGGTATTTAAAACTGACTCCCTTTCTGCAGTTTTGCTCTGTTTTCTTTTAAATTGGAGCAAAATATGTTTAAGCTCAAAAGGTTAAGATATTATAATTGTAAAAATAAAAGCAAATTAGAATTTTTTTTTCAAAGATTTTATCTATTTATTTGGCAGAGAGAGATCACAAGTAGGCAGAGAGGCAAGCAGAGAGCCCGATGCGGGACTCGATCCCAGGACCCTGGGATCATGACCTGAGCCGAAGGCAGAGGCTTAAACCACTGAGCCACCCAGGCGCCCTGCAAATTAGAATGTTTTGACCACAGTTAAGATGTGTCATCTCACACCAGTAACATGTTCCTGGCAAAAGCATGACAATTGCTAAACTAGATATATACTTAAGGAAAATTCCCCTAATCCCCATTCTGGAACATTTTTTAAATTGACATTTTCTTCTAAATGGCTTCACTCCTTATGAAAAAAAAAAAATAGGTCTGTTATAAATAGGACATTAGGGTGAAATGCTTGCTACCTGAAAAAAAAAAAATTAAGAAACAGGATTTACTTTAGTTGTTTATTTTTATGTAGTCCTCTTGTTTTGCTTTTGATTTGTGTACTGGAGAAGAAAACAAAAAACCTTTGATGATATTGGAACTCCTTTTAAAAATGCTGATCTCATTTCTGCTGGCTAATTTTCATTTTCTTTTCTAACTTCTGTTTTTTCATGTTTGGAGAACTTCAGGTTTCTAAGTCTAGAGGTTTGAATTTTTTTAAATTTTATTTATTGTTTTTGAAGTAGGTGCATCCTTATTAACCACATCTCTTTGGAGTCTGGCAGGAGACTATGGCCAGGGTTGGGCTGCCCTTGTGACTCCCTGTGTCCTGGGGAAGGTGGAGATGATCATATTAACACCTCTGTCTCTGTGACATAGATATAAATTGAGAGATATTACCTTGTAGTCCTTTCTTTTGAGTTCTAATATTCTTATTCTGTATGAAATCAAATTAGCCATTTTTAAACCATGTGTGTTTTTAAACCATTGACTTAAATCAGATATAGAGAATAGTTTATAGAACTATAAATTGGTCTAATATAAAGGTTAATCAGATCATGTTACTCCCTGGTTAAAACCCTTCATTGTATAACTTCCCTCCACACTTAGAAAAATAGATTTAGACTCCTTATCAAGATCTACAAGGCTCACATGACCAGACTCCTGATACTGATACCCTAACCTTACCCCCACCTCATCTCTTGCTGATTTTCTCTTACTACACAAGCTTCAGCCACACAGGCCTTCTTGCCCCTCTGTGAATACACTAAGCACCTTCCCACTCTCAGCTGTTTCATTGTTTCACACACTTGGAACATTCTTCCTTTCACTGGCTTCTCCTCGTTAATCAGCAGCCGGCTCAAAAATTGGATTCTCGGGCATCTGCGCCTCTGCAGTGCCTGGAAAGGGAAAAATTTTATTTCCTGTAGTCCTTGCTACCCAGGTTCTGATCTGTGGTTTAGGTTTGGCCCTCAAAACTCCAAGTGAGATGAACATGAGGCATAAAGAGGCTGAGTGCTGAGTCTGCTTATAATCATGTTGTTCTCTCTGCTACAGTTTCATTTTTGTGGCTTCTGCAGCAGATGTCTAAATGTCCACTGCTTGTCTACCTCCCCAGAGGCAGGATGTGGGTGCCAGTCATGGTGGAGGTCAAGGGATTCTGGTGGCAGCACTGTCCTCATCCTGGTTGGGGCCATGGCTCCTCTAGTGGTGCAGGTCCATGGGATGGCCCTGGGACTATAGCCTGGACACTCAGCCTGGATTTTTTCATTAGCCCTTCTAGCAATCTGTAAACTGTTTAATATTTGATAAATCACAGTCTTAAACTTCCTAAGTAGATTCCTTTCTCTTGCACCCTGACCACTATTTGTTCTGGGCCTACCCTCTCAAGTAGCACATACCCACCCCTACCGTTACATTCTGTTCTTTTACCCTACACTGTGTTCTCCATAATGCTTTAGCAACCTGGAATGATTCATGTATTTGCTTATTCATACGTTAACTGCTTTCCTCACTGAAATCTATGTTCTGTGAGGGTAAATGCTTTGTATTTTCCTTATGCCCATCTATACCTAGAATAATACCTGACACATAGTAGAGTCTCAGTACGTGCTTATTGAGTGAATTTCTATGCCACCACCAGTTTGGGGGTAGCTTCTGAGAGAATTGAGAGAGAAACTGAAGACTGGAATGGGATTTGTAAAAAAAAAAAAAAAAGAAAGAAAGAAAAAGAAAAGAAAACAAGTATTACTAATAAGTGATATTCGTCATGGGCTGTAGAGCAGCAGGGCCTATGTTTGCCATGCCTGCCATAGATTTTCACAGCTGATGTAGAGCGTTGACACCTGTGTTTGGAAAGCATTTTCAGTATTTTTAAATAATCTTAAATCGTATTTTTTAAAGTCTGTTCTGTTTAGGGGCACTTGGATGGCTCAGTTGTTAAGTGTCTGCCTTTGGCTCAGTTCGTGATCCCAGGGTCCTGGCATCGAACTCTGCGTTGGGCTCCCTACTCAGCAGGGAGTCTGCTTCTCCCTCTCCCACACCCCCTACTTGTGTTCCCTCTCTCTCTGTCTCTCTCTCTCTCTGTCAAATTAATGAATGAATTAATTAAATATCTTTTAAAATGTTATATTTAGCAAATATTACAGATAAGCCTTTAGACTTAGTCTCTAGAAACAGATCACATTTTAAAATTACTGTTAATTTTTAAGCTAGGTAATTTAGAGTTTGTAAAGTGCTTACCTTTCTTGAACAATCTAAATTAGGGTAATTTAAAGAATAGCAAAATATTCTTTTCTTAAAGTGTTACATAATTTGTAGATGAACAATAAGTACATACATGAATACACTGATAAAATAAATGGCCTGAAATTGGGTTTTTAGATCTGCTTAGACCATTGCTTTTTAAATTACAGATTAGCAGATCATTAAATCAATCTAGTGTTTTTTGACTACCACTTCTTTCATTAAAATGGAATTGAAAAGAATGTAGTACATATAGGAAAGTAAGTATTAGCTTCTGAGATTTTTGTTTCAGATATATATGTGTGTGTCTTGTATGTGCTAGGTCATGAGGAAAGTGTTGTTACTGAATATTAGAGTAAAAACTTCCTGATAAAACATGGAGAGATAGCTGTATGATCCACAACTCATCAGTGATGGCTCTACCCAGAAGTACTGCTAAGATTAAAAGTTAGAAATTTGCCTATGGATAAACTTAATGTTTTTTAAAGCCCCCAACTATCACACCCTACTCGATTAAACAGAAACTGCACTCCCTGCCCTCCAGAGAAGACAGACTAGTATTTATCTGTTTCTATTCAAGCACTCTTTTGGGAGACTCTGACTTCCCATTCCTAACTTCCAATCTCCATAGCAGTCTTTTGAGTAGCGTAATAATTTTTCTCTATCTTGTTTCATTTCGAGTGAGTCTTACTTTAGTATGTGAAGCTGAAATTAGGAGGAGGTAATAGACATAAGAACAAGCTAATGGACTCTGAATCCCAGCTCTACTACTACTGCCCCTGGGAATGTTACTAAATGTCTCGAGTCTTGCTGGGTCTATGGAATATGGGAGTGATGACAGTATCCATCTCATAGTCTTATACTTTTTTTTTTCCCCAGTTAATTTTTTAAAACAAGTGCTCAGGACTGTGCCTTGCAATAATACTAAGTGTGTTTGCTGCAGAGCGGCTGCCCATAAATCCTAAGCCTCCCTGCCCTGAAACTATGTAGTGAATGTGGTCAGAAATCAATTGCACAGATATTTTTTGAGAATCCCCTGCTCACTTGTTGTTGTGGGGAGTACAGGAGAAGGTTTCAAGGAGTTTGTAGTTCCTACAGAGGATAAGTCTCATATACTTGAAGTGTGAGTGGAACAGAATAACCGGTATTGCTGTTGTGAATTAGAAAGGAAGGAATAGGGTTCCTGGAAAGAGAGGAGGGTGAGCTTTGAGGTGTTTTTTGAATGAATTCTTGCCGCTCTCTATCCTAAAAATGAAATCTGAATCCCAGTTTGTTAATTTACTGACTTAAGTAACTATCAGAGCTGTTTTATTAGCAGATTCTTTTCCATTGGTTAAAACTATGAAACCATATAATATTCAGTAGATTGTTTGGCTGCGGTGGCATCAGGACAGAGAGGGTTAGATGAATTGAATGTTTAATGGCATAGAGCTTGATAGAGTTATTTCCAATAGGGATGAGTGTGCACTGGACCACAAACCTCAGAGTTCCTTAGCTGCGGCTTGTGTATCCATCTCTATGCTTGGAGATTGCCAGTTGGACCAAAAATATATCTAAGCTCACTAGCTGAGGCTTCTTCTTTAGACTGCACATGGATGGGCACTGCCAGTGCTTTTGTGTATGGCTCTTTTGCTCTTCTTTCTTGGCTAACAAATAGCTGACAGGGAGTTTTCTTTAGATATTGTAATATATGCAGTCAAGGTGAATCTTTCTAGCTTGTTGAGCTAATATTTTTGAACTACTGTGTGATTATGTAATACATAGTTGTAATAGAAAAATTAGGAAATAAAGATAAGCAAAACAAGAGAAAAATTCCCATAATGACATTTTGCAGAATAGCATTACACTATATATTTTTAAAATACTTTTGCTATATAACAACCCCAAAATCTTGATGACTTAAATCAGATTTACTTCTTTCTCTTACTACATATTGGGCCTGTGGGGTGGCTATGACTGAACTCTGCTCTGCTCCAAGTGTCTTCTCATTTGGAGATCAAGCCTGAACAAGGTGTTCCTCTGTGGACAGGCCCATTCTTATAGGAGAAGGAAGACCAGGAGAGGCTGAGCTCAACCACAATGAACTTAATAAAGCTTTTACTGGTGTGTAGCATAGATCATATTCAAATACTCATATGCCGTTGACCAAAGCAAGTTACATGTCTGTGGCCAACATCAATGGTGTAGGTAGTTTTTCTTGGGAAACCTTGGGAGTAGGGTATATATAAATACTTGTGAAAAACAGTACACTTTATGATAGTTTTGATCACAAATATTCCCTTTCATCACATCCAAAATATACATGTATCTAATAATAGAGCAACCACATTCTACTTTTCTGTTTATGAATACTCACTTCCTTCCATAGGCAAAATATAGTCACCCCCTCTCCAAAGAGGAGACATCTAAGAATAGCCTCTGTTTCATTCTTTAGGAGTTTTATAATATAGCCATAATGAACACAAATACAAGTGGTGTGGTCTGCCTTTTTCAATTCATATATTTTAAAAATCTTTACATATCAATATATATTTTAATAAAATTTTAATGTTTGCACTGTATTTCATTATTTATGCTATTTTTTTAATCAGCCCTCTGTTAGTAGACATTTTGATTGTTTTTAGCTTTTGCCATTTTAAACAACTGTTTAAACATTTTTTTTCATCCTTCAGTTATTTACTTAGAAATTGCTGAGTCAAAGGATAAATCCATATTTTTAGTGCTTTTTCTTTAGATTACAAAATTATACTCCAGAAAGGCTGTTCTGTGCTATTTCTGAACCAGTTTGACAGGTGAAAATTCTATCTCATGTATTTTTTAAATATCAATTTCATTATGTTTATTGAATATTTTACTATTTCTTCATTTTTGAATTACCTGTTTATTACTTTTTCCATTTTTTTAAATTGGTAATGTCATCTTTTTTCTAATTGATCTCTAAATTTGTATTTAATGATTTTTTTTAACTTTGTCTCTCACACATATGCTCTGTATTTTTTTCTAGCCTGCCTTTTAGCTTTATGTTATTTTTTAAACTTTCAGTTTTTAAATATTAAGCAGGATAAAGACATTATGGATAGTATGTTGCATGAAGGTAGAGTAAGGTAGAATACAGGAAATGGACACACTGAGCCTGTGTAGCAGGTCTCTCGGTAACTGGGCAGGCCTGAGATGAAACTCGGAGTAGGAAGCATGGGGATTCTCTCACTTTTCCTCTACGCTCAGTGTTTAAGGTTTCCCACTGTGAAAACGTATCCTCCCAGAACTGGTGCTCTCATAAAGGGACATTCTCCATTTATAGTCCAGTAAGAGAATGTTTGGTATAAAGGAAATGATCTTTATTTTACTGGCAGTAAAGTTAGTGTTTGAAGACAGAAATATATGTTTTCAGTTGGGAAGCAGTATTTTGATACATCATGCCTTGCTTTGATTTTTGCTTTTTCATCCTTTTGGCATCTTTGTTTTAGGTCTTATCTGCCAGGAAGTTCGTTTTTGATTAATCAGCTTCCTTCTTCCTTCCTTCCTTCTTTTCTCTCTCTCTCTCTCTTTCTTTCTTTCTTTCCTCCTTCCCTCCCTCCCTTCTTTCTTCCTTTCCTTTCCTTTCCTTCCTCTTTCTTTTTTTCAAAATTATAATTTATAATTTTAGAACAAACCAGTGCTGTTGCAGTATTTTCGGAGTAAAAAGCCCTTTGAGGGGCACCCTGGGTGGCTCAGTCCTTAAGTGGCTCAGATCATGATCCCAGGATCCTGGTATTGAGCCCGTCATTGGGCACCCTGCTTATGTTCCGTCTCTCGCTGTGTCTCTATCAAGTAAATAAGTAAAAAAAAAAAAAAAAAATTTTTAAAGGCACTTTGATTAATGTGAAATTCATGGGCAATATACTTCAGGCCAAATTTTGAAAATGATTGCTTTGAGATTCAATGGAGTTCATTTCTCTTGGTTTTAAAATGCAAGGTTTATTTACTAATTTTCAGTCTTAGTGCTATATATATTTTATTAGAAACACATTCATGTTATTTTACTTTAAAAAAAAAAAAAGAGAGAGAGAACCCTAAAGATTGGCTGGTCTTTTAGAAATAGCATGTGGGGGCGCCTGGGTGGCTCAGTGGTTTAAGCCTCTGCTTTCGGCTCGGGTCATGATCTCAGGGTCCTGGGATCGAGCCCCGCATCGGGCTCTCTGCTCAGTGGGGAGCCTGTTTCTCCCTCGCTCTCTGCCTGCCTCTCTGCCTACTTGTCACCTCTCTCTCTGTCAAATAAATAAATAAAATATTAAAAAAAAAAAAAAAGAAATAGCATGTGTTGCAGTGGATGTATATCATCCGGTCTTCTGTGAAAGTTATTTGTATGTTATTTATTTTAACAGTTCCACTTCCAGGGGAATTCTCTATGTGGGAGTGTGTTTTCTGTGGGTGATTATTTACACCAAAAAAATGGCACATTGTTAATTGTTTATATTCCTAGAAACTTGTTTTAAATTTGTCCTTGGAAAGTAAATGCTTGATCTCTTCAGAGTTCAGATAATCTCATGATAATGAAGAATTGAAGGAAAGCAATTTTGATTTCCACTTCTTGTAAGTCTGATTAAACACCTTGAGGTACCTTGGAGGGGACAGTAACTAGTATAACTCTGGGTAAGCCATTCCTGAGCTAGGTGGGTGCTAGGTAGCTGTAGGTTTCAGTTGCATATTGGTCAGTGAGCTTCACGCTTTTACAGCCACAGAAAGCACATCAGAAAAATCTCTGTCATGGTTCATAGACTACGAATTCAGCAAGAAAAGTCCCCCTATAACCAGGAAAACAGTGAGAAAGCTCAGGGACTGTTGGTGGTGCCTTCTTTTTTTTTTTTTTTTTATATTTATTTTTATTTGTTTATTTACAACATAACAGTGTTCATTGTTTTGGCATCACACCCAGTGCTCCATGCAGTACGTGCCCTCCCTATTACCCACCACCTGGTTCCTCAACCTCCCAACCCCCCCCCCCCACCCCCCTGCCGCCCCTTCATAACCCTCTGGTTGTTTTTCAGAGTCCATAGTCTCTCATGGTTCATCTCCCCTTCCAGTTTCCCTCAACGCCCTCTCCTCTCCATCTCCCCATGTCCTCCATGTTCTTTGTTATGCTCCACAAATAAGTGAGACCATATGATACTTGACTCTCTCTGCTTGACTTATTTCGCTCAGCATAATTTCTTCCAGTCCCGTCCATGTTGCTACAAAAGTTGGGTATTCGTCCTTTCTGATGGAGGCATAATACTCCATTGTGTATATGTAGGTGGTGCCTTCTTTTTAGTGGAGTCCTAGCAGCAAAGAATTAAAGGACACTTTATGCAGCTCTTGACACTGACAAATAAGAGTTTTCTCTTGCTAGAATATCTCCCAGTTCTTGTTCTCACAAAAGCACAAAAATGGAGACAGTATCAGAAAAGAGATGAAAGGGGGACATTTTAGGAGAACATGAAAATGGCCCTGGCAAGCAGTACACAAAACAATAAAGTGCCTCTTGTAAAGGGTACCAATTAAGGTATAGATATTTTACAATTAGCTAACATTTTAAGTCATTTTCATCTCATAACTCTGAGAACAATCCATAAGTAGGTGTCGTGTGTGTGTGTGTGTGTGTATACATATACACACACATGTATATGTGTATACGTATACACATACATAAGATTTCTCTGTTTTATAGAATTAAAAACTGAAGCTTAACATATAGCATAGTTCCCCTGCAGTAAATGGTATATTTCCCCCACCCCCATCTTTCTTAACCACTGTACTCTGTTTGTTTGTGCCGCTATATAATTTACTTAATTAATCAGATCATGTTTTTAAGTTATTAGGAAGAATGTGGATATTAGAGAGAGAGTTACAAACAGTTCCACCTATTTCAAGATGATCTTAAACATGTGGAAACCACTGTTGGTTACAAATTAGTGGTTTCAGCCTCCTCTACAGATGGACGAGCTACCAGTGTAATACCTGCAGGAGTAACTGTCACTCAGAGCATCCGAAGACAATACCACAATTGCTGAGAAGTACTCTGTCTTAAGAAGTACAGTGTTAAAACTTGATCTTGAAGAATTTTTTGGTTTTGCTTTTATTTTCAGTCTTTTTACATAATTTTCAAATAATTTGTAGGCAAAAAGTCCCAAGAGCCATTAAAGGTCCTATGAACATAGTATTTCACACAGAGACATTTTCATTATTTTTTTGTGTGCGTTGGATTGAAAAAGATTGAAATGAGGTATTGTCCATTAAGTTTCTTTTTTTTTTTTTTCTTTTAAGTAGGTTTTTACACCCTTGGGAAAGCTTATGGCTTTGCTACTGTAAAGCTTATTTCAAGTGTGACTAATTCCATGTTAAAAATAAATATCCACTTAAAGAGAAACACTAAGCATTATCAAATAAGCTCAGTGCTTTTGAGGAAAATTCACCTTGACAAGATACATGTGTGCATCTTGGAATATGTTCTGTTAGGAAACCACCTTTTCTTTCTTTCTACAATGAAGGACTTAACTCATGTTTGGTTTAACTGGATTGTGTAATATAAATGATCAACTATGTTCTTTTGATAATCATTTTGGTTCTGTTTTGTTCTGTATGAGAGGCCCCTTGCCATATGCTAGGTTTTAAGTTCTGCAGTCTTCATGTGGGGCATGTTAAAGTAGTATATTATATATGGGTTTGAAATTTGTAGCAAGCTAAATGAAACTTGTTTTGTCATTGAAATTATCTATATCAAGTCAAAATATCCAACTCCAACTTTGAGTTATACCAACTCAAAGTATCATATACTGTGACCAGTTTTTTTTTTTTTTTTAGTTATAATATTTAAGATGTTATTTTATGAAACTGTGGAACTTTAAATCTGCGAGGGCTTTAGAGCTTATACCTTCTATACAGATGAGTAAACTGAGACTTGATATGTGAAGGGACTCCTCCAAGGTCGCTTCAGTTTCACTTAGGGTTTGAATCTCAGTCCAGAACCCTTTCTATTCCACTGCCTTTTTAGACCTTGGCTGAGGTAAAGAAATTAAAAACAAAAAGAAAGGACAAAAGGAAAGGAGGGCTCAATATTCTGTGGGTTGGTCTATAGCATGATATTGTGAAATTGATTAGTCTTGGAGTATAGCAGTTTAGAGGTTTGGCTTCTCTTTTTGCCCTTGCTAATTTCGGTCTTGTTTTTCTCTTGAATAAAAATGATTTCTGCAGTGTTTTATGTACCTGGCTTATTTCTGTGTTTTGTTTCTGATGGGAAAATGAACATTTATGCATTTTGTTTTATAAAAGGAAGCTTATTTTTAAATCTTTATTCTCCAGAGTTCAGATCATTATAAACAGGTAACTGTTTAATGATAAAATTGTAGATCCCTACACAGCTGCCTAGAAGCTGTTATTCCATACTGCAGGCCTGCTACATGATGAAGCTGTGCTTCTGCTTAGTCTTAGGTCCCAAAGCAAACTGTTGGTTTTCTCAAGCATGGTTTTCAGGTTACTAGAAGTTATAGATAGCAGAAAAGCTTAAGATATGATAGGTATGGGATATAGCCTGTAAGCAATGTTCACACTGGTTAAGTGGTGTTTTATATCTTTAAGAACTCGATCCAAGAAGAAACAACCATCCTGTAGAAAGTACATCATATTTCCAATTACTAATATGAAAATATATACCTTTTTGATGACTCATTCATTATAATCTATATAATCATATTCTAACAGTCTGTATAATAAACTCGTGGGCTTTGCGTATCTTTTAAAATTATATTTAAGTGATTAAATTAAGAATTCTGTTTTCAGAGGGAAACAGGGAGAACTACTGCATTATTTTCTGGTCTTTGTTTTTAAAAGTTATGTTTAATGTTACCAAGAAGTGGTGGTTAATTTCTTAGGTCCCATTTCTTTAAATCTTGACTTAGGAAAAAGATAACAAGGTTTGACTGAAATAAGATGCTATCAAATCCTCTTGCAAAGAAGGAAGCCTCACCTCATTAAAATTTTCCAGGACTTTTGTCATTGATTAACTAACTGTCTATGGGAAAATTTTTATTCTTGGAAAGAAGTTCAAAAGTTAATCATTCACCAGTGGTTAGTAAAGAAAGAAAGAAATAAGAGCAGAATCTATGGCTTGCTTTTTGTTTTTTTAGGGCCTCTTTACAATTTGTACAATGTGTAGTACTAGGAAGAACCCTAATAAACTTTGTATAAATAATGGAAGTAATTAAAATGCTTCACATTTTCCTCTGTCTCATTCTGTCTCATTCTGGGGGTTCCTGGCTGGCTTAGCTGGTGGAGTATACAGCTCTTGATCTTAGGATCGGGAGTTGGACTTAGAACTTACTTACAAAATAAAATAAAATAAATAAAATAACATAGCCATTCTGTGTCTCAGTATGCCTATCCAAAAGTTTCTTATGATTAATTTATCTGTCATACTACTTGAATTCCTTTTGTTTTTCTCTTATCATATATTGCCCAGCAGTCCTTACACTGCGATAGTAAATGATCCCAAATTATATAATGGCTAAACACAGTAGACGTTTATTTTCCTTCTTACCCAGTTGTCCAAGGCAGATATTCCTGGTGAGCAAGTTGCTTTTCTCTATGAAGAAAAATAGTAGCCTATTTCCATTTTGTGGCTTTAACAAATGCAGGGACACCTTAATTTTTCTGTATGTGGCTTGTAAAAGGAGAAAAGGAACATGGTGGGCATGGGGGAGAACGAGCTTCAAAAGCTTGACCAGGAAGTGGCACATATTCCTTCCACTCACATTCAGTTGGCATCTAGCTGCAAGTTGGACTGAGAAACAGTGTCTGGCTGTTTCCAGCAACACCCTGTTAACTCTAAGTTAATGCCAACTGTATTTTTTTACTCATTTTGATGAGGTTACTAGAAATTAAAGTATGTATGTGAGTTTCATTATATTTCTATTGGACAGTACACTCCAAACTTTTCCCCCAAACTAATGATGGTATGAAGTCTGAACACCTTTATCCTATCCTAGTCAGAATGGATAAAAGTGGTGGAGCCAGATTTGTTAGAACTAGTTTAATAAAAACTATTTCCTCTTAAACTTACATTGATGAACATGAGTTGATAAGTGATTGTGATACTATATATAGCAAAACCTTGGTAATTCTCAAGGGAAACTATAATTAGTACCTGAATTAAAGAATGTTTTAAAAGAAATGCATTTTATTTGCTTCTAGGAATATATACTAATACAGGCTAAGCAAGATACTGCTCAGTAAAATAGGTCACACAGTATTAGAAAGAGAATAACTTTTAGGGTCTTAGTGGATTTAACATTAAATTCAAGTCCCATCTGAAACAAGATGGGATTGGGAGGGAGACAAACCATAAATGACTCTTAATCTCACAAAACAAACTGGGGGTTGCTGGGGGGAGGTGGGATTGGGAGAGGGGGAGGGGGCTATGGACATTGGCGGGGTGGGGGGAGGCGAACCATAAGAGACTATGGACTCTGAAAAACAACCTGAGGGTTTTGAAGGATCAGGGGTGGGAGGTTGGGGGAACAGGTGGTGGGTAATAGGGAGGGCACGTTTTGCATGGAGCACTGGGTGTTGTGCAAAAACAATGAATACTGTTATGCTGAAAAAAATAAATAAAATGGGAAAAAAAAATTCAAGTCCCTATTTTAGCTAAATGACTTTCTGCAGTTTAGCTAACTTCTCTAAAACCCATCTCTAAAACGAGATTGATAATGTCCACCTACTAAAGTATGTCATAGGATTATATGAAATAATGTAAATGAAGTTTCTGGCCTATATACAGTTCCCTGGGATACATACCTTGAGGCAAATATTAACTTGTAGGAAGTTTACTAGGGAGTAGAATCCGGATCATACCAGGGAAGGTTGGGGCGGGTATTGAGGGCGTGCTGGGGAGGAGAGAGGAAGAGAAGTTGGACTGTGATGCCATCTCACAAAGGCCTCCGTGGACCCTTGATGGAGCTCTGAAACCGAGAGGTGGTTCTTCAGGACTGTCCTGCAGTGGGGTGAAGGAGCCAGGCCGCCATAGACTCATCATCAGATCCGGGTCATCCTTTCCTCAGGGCAGTTCTCAGTGAGGGCTAACAGGTGAGGCTGGATGTGTCCTTCCTTCCTGAAAGGGTGTCTGGGCAGCCTAGCACCATTTCCACTCAGGAATGTTCATTACCTCTTCCGTCCTGTTACAAAGCTTGCCTTACAAAAGAAAAATATGCTATTGTGTTGTATGAAGTTACTGTAATTAATTTAACCGCTTGAGTTTTTTCCTGTGCCTTCCCCTTACAATAACATTTTTTAGTTCATCTCCTGGAGCATATGTGTAAGAGCTTTCCTAGAGTATAGTCCTGGGAGGAGAACTGCCAGGTCATAAGGTAGTCAAACTCAGTTTCGTAAGATAATGCCACATTTTCCAGATTGTTTATATGGAGGGAAGAGCAAGACACACAGGATGGGGCCCCAGAAAATTTTAACAGTGATTATTGTATTTCACATAATGGAGTAGAGGGCTAATGCGTTTTTCTTTCATTGTTATGTTTATTTTGCAAAATATTGCATGTATTATTTTGTTTCTGTCAATTATTACATAATAAAAATGCCCCCTAAATGGGAGTAGGTAGTTTTTCACAGTTCTATGAAAGTACACAGAAGAGGTCCTGCAGTTTGTTTCTAAGGTACTTGGTACCTTAACCAGTTCAGTTTCTAACATATTATGGAGGGAGGCATTAAAGACGTTATCTTGTTACTCTTTTACCTCATGGTTGCACCTTCCTTTCTGCAAGGCTGATTTGGTGCTGTCAGGTATCAATGTTGTTGTGTCTACAGCTTCCTCTAAGAGATACTAAGATTTAATTTAGATTGTCAGCCTTCACCTAGTCAGCCCAAGTTGTGATCTCATTATCACTGTAGTATTAGCTCTTATCAGCCTTTGTTGTTGCCGCCTTTTGTAAAGAAGCTTTTTCCTTCTGCTGGAGATCTTTAGTCTTCTTAGGTGTAGTCTTATCCCTAGAAAATTTGAGAATTGCACATCATAGCTCTGGTCCCTTTTTCATGCTATTTGTCTGAGATTCTCTGTTTCCATTTTTGGTTCATCTTAACATTAAAATGTGTATTGGATTGTTTTTCCGGACACCTTGGTGGCTTAGTTAAGTGTCTGCCACTAGGAGGAGGTCTTGCTGGACTGGGGAGCCTACTTCTCCCTCTGCCCCTCCCCCACCACTTGTGCTTGTATGGGCACATGCACTCTTCCCTCTCTCTCAAATGAATACAGTCTTATAAATAAATAAATAAAATGTGTATTGGATTGTTTCTAATATCTAAGAGTTAGTAGTATTTTGGGAGGGGGTGGTATAGATTTCCACATACTCAGCCAGCTCTAAGGATCCCTTGAATGTTTACTGCTAACCTGAAAACCATTCCATTTATCAGAATAATTTAAATTTATTATCTAAGTAAGAAGTGAAAGAGCTTTCATCTGGAAAAATAAACTCACTTTTTAATTATTCTGAGCTCTGTAGCATATTTTCCCAAGAGACTTCACTGTAGTGGTGGGAACAGGTGAGCTGAGTTGGCTGGTGGGGTGGGAATTGTGAGTAGCTGTTTAAGGCTTGGGAACAAGAATGTTTTATTAATGATTATTTACTATTTGTGGCCCGGGCTTGAATAGGTGCCAGAATCTTTTTAATCTTTGTCACTGAAGAGAAACTCTGGATTGAGTTTCTTTATTGTTTATTTCATGAAACTCCAACAGGAGTATTTTTAGATATCAAAAATCAAGTCTTTCAGAGCATCAGGATCTAGCTTCACTACTCAGTTATCACAAATATATCTATTACATATCAGGTGCTATGCTAAGTTCTTCATCTTTGTTTCTACTCTACCATCTTTCATAGTGCCATTGTAATAACCATGATTGTTTGTTGACCACCACCGCCCCCCCCAAAAAGAAAGGAAACTGATCCTTGATAAGGATAAAAAGAACTTTTTGGAAGGTCATCAGGTAACTCACAAAATGGAGGGGGGAGATTATTTGAGAATTGTGGAAAGTAGACTCTATCCAAGGAAGGTTGACAGCAGAGAAAAATGCCACGTTGCTTCCATGATAAAAGTGCTGTCAGGACCCTGCAGCTGCCACGAAGAGTATGACACTGATGCTCTGTCATTGCCACTGTGTCTTTATGTCAGTCCCTTGGGAGCACCAGGTGGTCAAGCTTAGGTCACACGGCCTTTGCTACCAGCTTACAGTGACAGAGACTGCCTGCAACCCTACTTCTGGGCCACAGTAGGGGTTTCCCCTAAATGGGTGATGTTGATGAGTAGCCTAAAATCAGCAAATGTACGTTGAGTTGTTTGCCCTGTTATTCATTGATATTTAGAGGATTCTAGTAACTTACCCAAAGTCATACATCCAGTCAGTGATGAAGCCAAGACATAAACTCCAGTCTGTTTTGGCTCATATCTTTATACCTTATTGCTATTAACTGTGTAGAAGCCACATGTATAGTCTTGTCCACACTGAAATTTGAATGAAGCAGAGTAGAAATCTTTTGGTTTGTTTAGTTGGTTTTGTTTTGGTTTTTGAAGGTTGTACATTTCCAGCTGGTCTGGTTCCATTAGAAAAATCTGGTTCAGGTTGAGAAGTTGATCATTAGCTACTCTATAATATGGATAGTCTAGCCTTTACCTACTCCTGAATTTGCTCAGAGATTGTTTTCTTTCTTTTTTTTTTTAAAGATTTATTTATTTATTTGACAGATAGAGATTACAAGTAGGCAGAGAGGCAGGCAGAGAGAGAAGAGGAAGCAGGCTCCCTGCCGAGCAGAGAGCCCGATGTGGGGCTTGATGTGGGGCTCGATCCCAGGACCCTGGGATGATGACCTGAGCCGAAGGCAGAGGCCTTAACCCACTGAGCCACCCAGGCACCCCCAGAGATTGTTTTCTAAACCCTTCAAGCATTCACTTGAGGGTAAACTCATACCAGTCCTCTGTCCCACCTGAAACTCCCACTCCTAGAAATGACTTTCTGAAGCTCCAGAGCTGAACTTGGGTTTTATGGGACTTTGAATATTCCTAACACTCTGTGTTCCATTCTGTTCATTGATTGGAATTGCTGATTGAGACGTTAAAATAATATCCATGTAGTCTGAACAGTTTGGCTTACTGTCCTTTTGAAAATAAAAGTCACGGAAAGATTTGGAAATAGAAAATGGCCCCAAATTAACAATTTTTACAGTTCCTTTTTTGACTAATATAACTAGGCTCCTGCTATTATGCTACAGTTACTTAGACCATTGGTCCCTCTCCTTCCTGTTTATCCTTCAGATTCCATTTCATCATCAGCTTTCTCTAGGAAGCCTTCCTAGACTTCTTAAGACCAGCTCAGAACATGATGGAAACTTTGAGAGAACCTTGTGCTTCTCCTCAAGTCAGTGGCACAGTCACTGTTTTCCATTTCCTTGTGGGGTTATTTGATTATTTACTAATTAATGATTCTGGGGGTAGTGTCTAGCTCCATGTGGACTCAGTAGGAGCAGGAACCTGTCTGGTTTTGTTAATATTCTGTTCCTAGTGCCTAACATAGTGAATGAAGGAAATTATAGTGGTGAATAGAATTAAACAGGTCTTTTGTCTTTTGCATGATAGAGCTTACAGTTACTCTTATGTAACACTATTTCTGGTGAAATAATATAACTTAAAATTATTAAAGGCTGATAGAAACTGATAATGTGACCCAAACTACCAAGCAAACTAATCAAATGGGAAATGAAATTCTGTGGTTTGTAAGGATTTTCTGAAAGAGGCAACAAAAAGTGATGCTCTCTCTATATAAATCCTGTTTGGGTTTGTTTGTTTGTTTTGTTTTGTTTTGAAAAAAAAAAAAAAAGAAAGTAAAGTCATGTACTTAGCATGTAATTAACATTATTTTTTACTCAGAGAATAGTTTGCCTTTGGTGTGAAGCTCTGCAAGGGCAGTGATCTCTGACTATTTTCTTTTCTCTTGGACCCTGTGCCTGGCATGTATAAGGCATTTAGGGAATATTTTCTGAATTAATACTAAGTGTTATAAAGAGATTATTGTAGGTGGGCTTATTGGATTAGCTTCTAGAACAGAATATTTTCTCAGCACTTACACTATCTCATCTATAATTATTGGTTTAATTCCTAGAAGAGCATCTTTTAGGGCTCTAAAATCATAACCATTTCAGCACTTGCTTTTTGTGTGTATTTTGGGGCAGAATGAAGAGTACTGTCTTGTAGCACAGAAAGAAGAATTTATAGTCTCAGGTACACATGATAGGCTTTTCTGGCATCCTAGAAGGCCTGAGCTGAACATACAAAATTATGTCTTATGAACACATGGATGAAGTCTTCCTTCTATATTCTCTTATACCTCTAAAGAGCAAATCTAATATTTGACCCTTGTCTTAAATGTCTTACATCACTGGATTTGGTTTTATGAGGGAAAAATTATGTTTTTTTCAAGTTTGGAACTATTTCACGCTTACAGGGTGTTTTTCCCCCCTCAAGAATGTTATTTAATTTTAAATGTAAGAAGGTTCTATTTAAAGATTTTTTTCCCCATCCTGTTGCTTTGTATAAGGAACAGATGGAACTAAAGCATGTGATAATAGAGGCAAGATTGAGGGCTGCTAGAGTGAGGTAATATGTCTTCATAGGTTGAACAAGTCATAGGGATTTTGACTTCCAACTGCCGATTACTGAAGACAGTGGTTATTCACTAAAATTAAACTGATTTTACTTTTTAAATAATGAATTATTGACCCAAAGAAATCTGTAGCCCCAGTGATAGACAAAACTACTCACTTTTGTGCATAACTGAGATGTGTAAAGATAAGCATTATCAGATCTTTAGGAAAAGGGACAGTGGACAAAGGGAAGGGGCTGTGAAACTTGCTTATTAGGCTGAGAGTGAAGAGATAAAGGGAGCAGAGTGCAGATTCACTGTCTATTTGTGGAGCAATTGTCTGGGTCCCAATCTGGAAAATAGTCTTGAGGTGTGTCCAGTCCATTAAAGTACTATCCTGGTGACACATGGCAACAGAATTCCAGTTCAGACTGTCGGTGCAGATGTCAGGCAAGTGAGCCTGCATGACGCTTCATGTGGTTGGACCACCTGTGGATCAGGACTTAGTCCTAGGGTTTAGAGCACTAGAAGAAGGCTAATCACCCTTTGCTAGGGTTCAAAATGGGTCCTCAGATTGGAAAAGTATCAAAATTATGGGAAAGCCTGAAAGAAGATAGGAAAATAAAGCAGGGAATATCAAATGTATCTTTTTATCAAATGTATCTTTTATTATTTGAAATCATTTGTTGTTTTTGTGTATTCTCAATGACTACATTGTCCTCTAGGAGGTTATTTGCAATCATGTGGTTGTATTGAAAGGAATAGCACCCAGAGAATGGGAGGATACATATCTTACTCCTGCCACATGAAGAGCAGGAAGCTGTCACACATTTTCTGGGACCCTAGGAGTAGTTCCTAAGCTATTGGCAGAGTTGATTTTTTCAAGTCTTCCCTATAGTTATTATATGAGTGGCTGGCTTCCATTTCACTTCTGGAGTTAGTCTTCTTGTAGTGAATTTTCCATTTCAAGGTAACCATTTCAAGCCTTATTGCAGTCTGAAAAAAAAAATGTGTGGCCATGGAATCTTTAGCTTTCAAGAAGCAAACAGCATTGGACACCTGTGTGGCCCAGTGGGAAGCCTCTGCCTTCCGCTCAGGTCATAGTCTCAGGATCCTTGGATCAAGGCCTGCATCAGGCTCTCTGCTCAGCAAGGGAGCCTGCTTCCCCATCTCTCTCTGTCTGCCTCTCTGCCTACTTGTGATTTCTCTCTCTGTCAAAGAAATAAATAATTCTTTAAAAAAAAGAAAAGAAACTAACAGCAAAACAGCTTCTGTTAGATATTAGGAAACCTGGACATAAGTCTCAGTTCTGTCACTTACCAGTTATGAGATCCTGGGCAAGTCACTTCATGTTTCTGGGTCTCAGAAATCTCCACCTGTGAAATGAAGAGATTGAGGTGATTTTTTTCCTAAGGTCCCGTCCAGCCTTATCAATGAGATTGAATCCAAATGAATGGCCTAGAAGAAAACCACTCATTAGCACCTTTGTGACAATAGCACTAGCACCGATATTGAAGATGTGGGGCCACGTGACAATCATGGCCAGAGAGTCTCAGTGACCACCTGACCTCTGACTCCCAGATTAGCATTCTGTCACTTTACTCTCTTTTATACAAAACACTGTGTTCTAAAGAACCTAGGGAAAGCCATGAGATCTTTTTATATTAGTGAATGTGACATCCACCATTCTGTTCTGAAAATAAAGTGAGCTGGTTTCCTCTTGCCATCTCTCCTCTCCCCTAGCCCTCTGTCTATCAAGTTAATAATTGTACCTCTGAGCAGTTGGTATTTATTTATTTATTTTACTTTTTTTTAAGATTTCATTTATTTATTTGACAGAGAGAGAGAGAGAGATCACAAGTAGGCAGAGAGGCAGGCAGAGAGAGAGGAGGAAGCAAGCTCCCTGCTGAGCAGAGAGCCTGATGCGGCGCTTGATCCCAGGACCCTGAGATCATGACCTGAGCTGAAGGCAGAGGCTTAACCGACTGAGCCACCCAGGTGCCCCTGGGCAGTTGGTATTTAGAATTCATTACCACTTTGGCTTCTCTCCAGAGCTCATAACTCAGTCTTTACCTTTCTCTGCTCATGGTTCCATGACATTTTCTTAGAGGGGAAAGAAGCATCTGCCTGGATACCATTGATCTTCTCTATCTCATTTGGGGTCTACAGCCTTCAGTTCTTTCTTTCAAAGGTATTCACCATTATAAAGATAGTAACAGAATTTCCTGTTTTTTCTAACCCTCACCCCCAACTGACTGTGAGCTGCCTAAAGTTAGGGGCCTCATGCTGATGTTGTGTATATATATCCCCAGCACCTGGTAGGCACACATGAACAAAATATTAAATTGGATTAGTTTCTCTGGGTCTCTGCCTGTGGAAAGACTTAGAGAGTTTTCCTGCTACCCATTAACTGGGACACTTTTTTAGCAGCCTTATAGGGTTTATGCACTAAATAGTATCCTAAGTCAGAGAAAGCATCAGAGGGTGAAGTATCAATTTTCAGACTTTCAGTTAATTAACTTGCATAATTAAATTTCCCTTACAATTTCTATTTCATATGAAAGTCACCTTTATTTTCTGTGAAAGCTTTTATAGAAAGTTATTTTGAACTTCTAAATAGCTGCTGCTCTCCAGGAGGCCTGCCTTTATATTATAGCAAGCAGGCTCTCTGTGCACGGGCTGGCTGAAGTCTAAGGACAGTCAAGCCCACTCAGAGCAGGATGCGGCAGCACAGGGTATTCTTTTAAGTCTTTGAAGTGATTCATATTGAATCTACTTGTGACCCCACAAATACCTAACATGATGTGAGAGATACGAAATAAATGTAGTAAAAGAAAATAAGACTTGTTCAGAAAACAGTTGGAAAATTATATTGTTTAAATACTATTTAAGATGTGGAATATTACAGGCACATTCACTGCATCCTGATTTATGGTAGCAAAGACTGTAAACTAAATGTCCAATAATAAGACCCTGATCACCACACTGGAATACTGTTCAGCAATTAACAAGAGTGAGGTAGCTTTGTGCTGATGTAGAAAGATCTTGAAAAGGGAAAAAAGCAGGAAACAAAAAGAATATATATCATGCCCATAAGATAGAAAAGGAAACAAGATATGCACATTTACACATATAGTGTATATGGATTGATGATCTCTGGAAGGATGCATGGGAAGCTGTCAATAGTGCTTTTTTCTGGGCAGAGGACTGGGAAACTGGTGTGGGAGGGAACTTAAATTTCACTGCATACTCTTTTGTACCATTAGGAAAGAAATTCAGTGTGTATTAACTGTATTCATTTTTCAGAAAAAAATTGTGAATTTTTTTTGAAAGTTTAACAACATGAAATGCAGTAGAGAAGGGAAGCTTACTATATATTAAGGAGTTTAATTATTTAACAAATAGTCATTGAGCTCCTCCTCTCTACCAGCACTGTTGTAAGCTCTGAGGGGCAGATGACTTCAGACAGCAGTGAGCACCATAAAGATGCAATTATGATACAGAATGAATGGGGGTAGAGAGTAGGGGCTCTTTTAGGAAGGTGACAGAGAAATTCTCTTGGAACAAGTAGCACCTGAGCTGAACTCTGAATGATGAGAAGAAGCCAGCTCTGTGGAGGATCAGGGTAGAGCAACAGAGTTCCAGGTGGGAGGACAGTAAATAAGAAGTAATTCAGGAGAGCTACAGTAAGGAGCTGAGCTTGTGCTTTATATGTGGGTTGAGTGAAAGCTACAGTCCAGTGTATTACAGTGGAATGGAGAGACGGGGCTAACTGAAGGAAAGAGTGATATTGGGAAGTGGTGAGAATTAAGTTTAGGTCAATAGGATGAGACCACACCACTGACCCTGAATGCTAGGGGTCCTGCCAGCTTCTCCACATATCTCTTGGTGGATGTGCTCAGATATGTTATAGGCCTTGTCTGTTGTTAATTCTTAGAGTACTAGAAGCATTGCAGTGATTCTGTTCACTCTGTCCAGATACAAACTTGGAACAGAAAAGGGGAGGCACAGGAGGAGATTTTTCTTTCTCTAACTTACAGAAAGATTTATTCTAGGTTTAAAAAGGAAACAGCCAATGTAAACAGCCATAGTTTGTGGAAGACAGTGTGATTAGTGGTATGGTTTAAAGTGAGGATTTGAAAGCTGGCTCTGTGCTAGCTTCCTGAACTGACCTCACTCATCTATAAAGTGGTAGGGATTGTAATGTCACTTCAACCCACTTCACAAAATTGTCAAGTTGAGAATCAAAATGAGGTAACAAATGTTGTTCTACAAAGTATAAGGGGGTAAACAGATGAAAATTATTAATAATGACATTATAGGAGTAGTAGTGTCAGTTGGGCTGTCTGTGGGTAAAGATAGAATATTTCTGTTAAACAGAAATCAAGTTATGTATCAGAATCCATTTCTATACGTACTAGCACATGGTTTTCATTCTTTTTTTTTTTAAGATTTTTATTTATTTATTTGACAGAGAGATAACAAGTAGACAGAGAGGCAGGCAGAGAGAGAGAGAGAGGGAAGCAGGCTCGCCGCTGAGCAGAGAGCCCGATGCGGGACTCGATCCCAGGACCCTGAGATCATGACCTGAGCTGAAGGCAGCGGCTTAACCCACTGAGCCACCCAGGCGCCCCGGTTTTCATTCTTTTATGGAACTTTTTTGGTGGAGAAAAGGAAATTCAGTTCAGCAGGCGACATATTCTAACTCCTTATTATGATGACTAGCAAATATCCAAAAGACATGTTTCTTTTAAATCAGTGCTTTGTATTTATAACCATGCTGAGGTGGGGGCTCTGTCTTTTACACAGTACTTTTTGAATTTTTACCTTTCCCCTGCTAGTAGTTCCTTCATGGGTTCTTCTACCTCAAACTTATTTGTGTTAAGTGAAGAAATTTGCCTGTATAATCATCATATACTTAAATTTGAATTGTGTATATTTAAATGGTCAACGTTATCGTAACATTATAATACTTCTTTTTATGCCTTTGGAACATGCTTTGTAATATGTAAAGTCACTACTTTTTTTTTTCTTTTTAATTTGCTTTAAAGAACAGTTGGGGAGGGGAAGCGAACCATAAGAGACTATGGACTCTGAAAAACAACCTGAGGGTTTTGAAGGGTCAGGGGTGGGAGGTTGGGGCAACCTGAGGGTTTTGAAGGGTCAGGGGTGGGAGGTTGGGGGAACAGGTGGTGGGTAATGGAGAGGGCACGTTTTGCATGGAGCACTGGGTGTTGTGCAAAAAGAATGAATACTGTTACGCTGAAAAAATAAATAAAATGAGAAAAAAAAAAAAAAAAAAAAAAAAAAAAAAAAAAAAAAAAGAACAGTTACACAATAGCTTCAAATTACCTAGGAAGAGAGGAAAATTTACCACAAAGTAGCCAAAATGATGTTATAAACTCTAAAAATCAATTAATTCTTAGAGGAGATCCCCAAGATCTTCTAAAAAGCTCTCATCTATTATTATTTTAGACAATATTCTATCAAAAATTAATTTCTCTTTTCATGTATAATAATTGAAGTATCAAATACTTCAGAGATAAGAGATGGAAAGTGAAGAAGTCTTGAGGAGGCTTGGAGGAAGCCCCTGACCTGAGGGTGAAACAAAGCCCCAAGTCCAAATATCACTTCGCCTGGGTTGATTGACAATGAACAAAACAGCCTGGACACCTTCAGCAGTTCTCCAGCACATCAGTACTTTGCTATATACTGTATAAAATTTGTAATCCTGAGTCATCAAGGAAAAATTCCGACTTGAGGATTAGATCAGTTGAGGCTCCCCTCTCTTCCTAGATTCTCATTATATAAACTTTTTTAAAATTTTGTTTTTTATATTAACGCTAAAACTACTTTTATCTAGAGGTTATCTGGCTGACCCTCTCCCCACCCCTGAGATGCCAGATAAATGAGGCATTGAATTCAGGAGTATTATACTTAAAACTGACTCTGTGTCAGGAACTAAAACTACCTGGTCTTTTAATAATTAAATCTCCAGTTTGTAATTCTTATTCAAAAGGTTGCATGTGTTCTTGTTCACGATAGCATTTACAGCTCTTGGAAAAGCTTATTGCTTTTTATTGATTGGAATTGGTTTTACTCTAGGCCATACCAAAATCAGCATATGCTAACTGGCCATTTTTTTTTTCTAACTTTTTAGCATGATAGGAAGGTAGCATAATCTCTTTTTTATTCTGGATTTTTCATACAACCTGACACAATACCTGTCCAAATTCTAAGTACTGAGTACTGACTAAGTACTATGGTGATTATAAACATTTAATTCATCAGAAGGCAGTACAGTTTAAATTACTGTTAAACAATGTGTAACCTGAAACAGGAAAGAGAGGAAAATAAATGATGGTTGGAGATGCCTTTGTGGCTGCCATCCTTTTTACTAGCCTGTAATTGATGAACCTTTTGATTCCCATCCCCCTCTCCCCCTTTGGAGACTTATCTGTTCCCACCCCACATGGTGCCTCACAGATTACTTGAGACTTTTATTTGTGGTATCTCTATTTTGTTGTTGACATTAATGAGCTTGCTGCACAATATCACAAGAGAAATGGTGTTGCTCTTTGAAATGTTAATGAATAGCTTGCCTGGCCAATTGCCATTTGTTCCAGTGTGTGACTATGGAGAGAGAGGGAGGGACTGTGTGTGTGTGTGTGTGTGTGTGTGTATGTGTGTGTAAAAGAGAGACGAGTAGCAGGGGTGGGATTGCATTTTTTTTCCTCTTCGCAGCCAGTGACGTGAGCCGTGCCTGGAACAATCAGGCTCGCTGCAAACAGGGTAGTTGAAGATGCTGGGGGAGGCAGCCTTGTGTTTCTTAAGCTAACGCGGATCTCGGCTCTCTGAGCTGCTCAGGCACAACCTGACAGAGTTCCTTCAGCATTAGAACCTTTCAGTGGTTGGAAAGTGCCTTTTTATTTCTCCAAACCTCTTCCCCTGTCAACCTGCAAAATGATTGGAGTGAATAGTGTTCAGAGTACCAGCAAGGTGCGGGTGAGGACCTCAGGTTCCGTGAAATACTCCCGGGAGGATTCTATCCGGCGGCAGTCACATCGGTCAAAGTCTATGAAAATTTCTAACTCCTCAGAGTTTTCTGCTAAGGATACCAAGGTAAAGAAATACTATGTTAAACTGTATTAAAAATTTGATACAGTCTTTTCCAGTGTCTAATGTGCAGTGACAGAATGAGAAGGTAAGATATATAAAATGGCTCTAAGATAATCAGGTGAGATCAGATAAAAGGGATGGTATCTGAACTCCAGATGTAAAGATTGCTGTGGCATGGGTCAGTTTTATAAAGAGCCCGTTTGTGGAAGAGAAGGGTGAGGCAATGCTCAGAATGAGATGATTGTGGGAAAATGTTGGTTGGCACATTGATCTTGTTTTTAGTCTCCGAAAGGTTGCTTTGACAAATGATTTGTCAGTGCAGTGTATTTTTAGAACGTCAGGAATACAGAAACATCGTGTATGATTTTATCATTCGGTTAGTCCTCTTGCCTCCCCACCCCTGCTCTGCCCACAATAGATGAAGCTGCTGTGCAACAGTGACCTGGTCTTATTTAACTACATTCTTGCCTTGTACAGTCAATAGTCTCAGGTATATGTAATTGGGAAGATTATCTTCTTTCATGTTTCTTACATACATGTGTGCTGGCTGTGCTGCCATTAATTGCTTGTCTTTTTGCGACATCTGTAGGATAATATTATCTCTGTTCATATGATATGTGAAGGGAGTGATTACGTAGTGAAATGGGCATTTTACTACATGCAACATATTCTTGAGATTCTTACCACCACCATCTGTGTGAGCAGGGTACTCAGAAACACTCCCACTCCACAGGTTTAAAAATGGAATAATAGAATCATAGGATCACAGAACTCAAAGGCTGGAGATGTAGATGATTATGATGGAGATTTCAGAGGTTTGATAATGCACAGGAAAAGCTTCAGGAGGTAGATCTCAGTGTCCTTTCTGTCTTCTCACAAGTTACACATCCAGACCCAGTGAGAGTGACATTAGGCTCTCACCCTCCCACCTTTCACCTTCCCAATCCCCTTCTATGGCATTTACACTGTTGAAAGACTTTGACATTAACAGGTTCTCTTAAAAGTATGGCAGGGGTGGGGATGAAGGGGGCAAAATACCTTAATGTCACTTTAAGAAACATGCTTGCTTTCTATTCACCCCCTTAGATTATGACACAGTGGAATCTAACCCCTTCCATCATTAGCAGATTTTCTAGCTAGAATGTCCTCAGATGTAGCTGTTTCCCCTTCAGTATTTTTTCTTAAAAGCTGTAGCTTTGGGGAGAAACGTGTGTCTTCACATGTCCTGTTCACATGTCATCTTCACAGTCCTGTCACTGTGACCTGGACTGTGATGTATTGGTCTCTATTGAAATTGCCATGAGACCTCCTGTAGTGTGCTGACTACTGTCTCCCTGCTGTGATAGACCAGGATGGCTTATTATATTGTTAAATAACTAAATGTATGCAAGCATGTATGTAATTCTCAACATGGCTCTAAAATTGGCTTCTGTTAGGAGAGCTAAGAAGCATTTTTAGGTTTTGTTTTAACATGGATTTTACCTACACTGTGCTGTCAAAGACTTTGGGAAATAAACAGATCATCATCATCTACCACCAGTCCTGAAGAATACAACCAGAATTATGGTTTTATACTGTAATCAATGTTGGAATTTAACATAGTTGTGAAATGAAAAGATTTGTACTATCTTCTGTTTGTTACACAGTATAGGTTATCTTACTTGATGTTGCATCTATGCAAGAGAAAGCCAAGCATTTTTTTTTTTTTTTAATATCACAAACATTACAAGGAGTGGACAGTATAAAAGACCCCTGGTAGAATTGTAATCAATAGGCCATGATATGGTGCTCTGGAATTTATAGTCAGATTTTTTAAATTATATATTTTTAAGCATATGTGATCTCTAAGTTCCGGAGTGTCTATTTTAAGAATGTATCCAAGTCCCCAATATCTCACTAGAGATATTTTTGTAGGATTATGTAGTCTTTTAAAATTGAACACCAGAAGGAGCTCACAGAAAATCATTAGAATAGGAAATTATATTTCTTTCACTAGCCATTTTGTTCCCTAAATGAAGTTAGCTTAATAACACTATAGACTTGTACGCTAATATAGGGGACTGAATTACATTATAGATGCATAAATATGTATCAACACATATTTCTGTCCATAGTGTATACATTTTACTCTAGGGATTAATAATCAGAATTCTTACTCAACAGTAGTACTTTTTTAGCACTTAATGTTTCTTCCCGCTAATCATGTAAATAACACTTCTTAATTATCTGACTCTTTATCCAAAATGAAAGGTATCTAATCCAATGATTGGTAAAAAATTCCTTCCTTAACCCCTCCAAAAAGGTAAGGTGCTTGTGATATATGCTTGAGATTTAATTTTGTCTCTCTGGAAGTCTGGTTCTTCCTAGAATAGGTGTATTAATTGTCCTTTGTCAAAGAGTTGGAGTTATAACATGATTAGTATTCCTTGAATGCTTTCATTTTCATGTTTCTAACTTCTGTTTTATTGTTCATTGAAAATATAATGGTTTAAATTTTATTCATCTATTGTCCTAACTTTTTATCTAGTTTATTCATATTTGTTCTTCATTTGAAGCAGGTATTAAAGGACTTCTGAAAGGATTAGGTACTGTTGCCTTTGATTTTAGCAAAATATCTTAAAAGCTTCCTTTGATCTAATCATTTTAAATTAAGAAAATTGAATTTTCTAATCCTTTGTGGTTCATTTTGACATAGTTTAAAGAATGTTATTTGAACTACCAAAGTGCAGTCTATATGTTATTTTCTTTAAAAATCCATTTTCTGTATGGTCTTTTTCCTTTTCTTTCTTTTTTTTTTTTTCTTTAAGGTATTTTAAATTATATTCTTTAGACCTCTGGATGGAATGTGGCTTTGTCCTTTTCTAGATAACATTGTTAATATCAATTTCTGAAGCAGAGAAAATGGTGGGACACATGTCAGTATGTTTTAGAAGAATATGCATTTTGTAGAGAACACACTCACTGTTCAAATGTATTAATTCTAACTTTGACTTAAGCTATTTATCAGTTAAGGCTCTGTTATTGGAGAGTTACCAGTGAGGCTCCCCGCCATGAGGGGGCAGTGCAGACTTTCCTGCTGTCAGGCCCAGCTGGTTGCTCTGCCTTTGACAGAAGTAACATTTTGGAATTAATTTGTTAAAAGACAAAATACTCCAAATTTTGGTGTGTGTAGTATAAGAAATGTTTATTAGGCCTCAGTACTGCCTAGAATTTCCATATGTCTCCCATGGATTTAGTTAAATCTCAGATATAAATTATTTCAGTATTCCTTAGTTTTTAACTTGAGTAAGTCAATTACAGGCTTAAAACATAAATCTGTAAAAGTTCATGTTGATAATATAACTCATTTCCTTCTTTATCTCTTGTCAGACTACATTATTTATTATAGATCAGGAAGATCTCAACTGATGCTTTTGTTTCATGTTGTTGTGGGTGAATATAACCAGCATGGTTGAACCCTTGAGGCCTTTTTTTGAGGACTAGTAAGAGGCTAAGATAAACCAACATTTTTCTAGTTGATTATTATATGGATTCAAGCAAATTGTTTAAACCTATTATTTAATAATGTGGTAAAGAAATCAATTTCTCCAGCACTGAAATTTCAGAGGGATATTGGTAGTTTGGCTAGTACAAAATGAAAAAAGTTTGCCGTTTGCTCTCTGCGCCAGGGTGTTGATTCCTGGTGGCCTAGCCTGGGTTTTGCTCTCTATAATTAGCAATATGTGCCTAGACAGTCACTTTTTCCTGGGATTCATCCATAAAATGCAGGGGTTGATAGAATGATAGCTTTGTTCTGAGCAATGTTAATTTTAGAAATCTTGCGGGGGTTGGTGGGGGTTATTTCCTCTGTAAAAGGAATCTAAAGACTGAGCTAGATTCAGGGAAGGTGAGTTTTATATGTATTTGGAATAAAACTCTTCCTGTGCTAGGAGATGTTAACCACAAACATGTTAAAGGGAAATGAAATGCCTAATTCATTCTTTTGTAAAACATGTTGCAGCTATCTTGAAAGGTTCCATCAACTCTCTTCTTTCCATCCTGCATAAGCTTGCTTGTTATTTCTTTAGCATTGTTAAGTAAATGTTACTCATTTCCCCTTCTGTGAATCAAATCTATACACAAAGGAACCTTAAAGATATCATTACTATGCCACTGCAACTTTAAGTTTTTCCTGAGAGATTTGCAGATTGTTGTTATTCTTAACTAGATCCCTTTTGTGCTTTAGATTAAGGCTAGATCCTGGGAAGGAGATTCTGGTCAAATGGATTCTTTATGTATGCATATACAAAAAGGTGTATCTCATATATTATGGGAAAAATCCTTAGTCATAATTTTGGAAAAATTCCTGCAAATGTCTATTTGTATGTATTTTTTATTCTTAAATTGAAGCAGAACATTTTTAATCTCGTAAATTCATCCTGACTGGGATCCTTTCAGAAGGACAGTAGATTTAAACAGTTGGGGTCAGAATTCAAGAACATGTCTCTGCACATCTTATTACCCTGGTACATGAGAGAATTAGGGAGGAAGTGTCTTTCACAAAGCAAATGTGATAGTGTAAAGATAAAAATAATTTTATCTTCAAAACTCTATTTTTCTTACATTGGCTCTACTGTCTTCCCACTGGAGTCACTTCTTGTGTTCCAAGAAGTTATACTTTTCCCTCAGGTGTGATTCTGCCAGACTAACAAATTTTGATGTTTTAATATGGTCTTTACCCAAAGGAGGTCTTAAGAAGAGACCTGGATCCTTCTGGAATGTATTTCTGCACACTACATTATTATCAGTAGCTGTTTAACTTCCTTAAGACTTTAGTCAACCTTGTGTCAAAAATAGAAGCTTGTACTACCTTTGGATTTATTTTTAAATTATAAAGTTAGCAAAGTGATACTGGTTTTTATTGTTGGGTTTGGGTTTCTTTTTTTAATTCTCCTTCAGGTCCTAACCACCCTGCAGAACCACCACCAGCTTGTTTCTGAATTTCTCAGATCCTGCCAGTAATTTCATGTAAATTAATACTTTTTTTCCCCTTAGATTATACAGATTTTGAGATATTGAGCAAAATGTGCTCCTGAAGAAACGATCCTTCCTGACCCTTGAATATAATTAAAATCAGATCTTCATCATTTTCCTATTTTCACTTGATTAAAGTGCCAGTAGGGTTGTTCTTGGCTTGGTGTCTCTAAAATAACTCCCAGTGTCATATTGTGTTCTTGATCTGCTTCCCCATGCCTTTCTCTTTGAACACATTCTTCCAGTGATGTTGCTCTATAGCTGGTGGTTCAGAGCTTCCATGCAATATTTGAACATTGTAAAGAAATTGCTGGCCCATGCCATCATTCTTGGCAAGCTAGTATAATACCCTTGTCAGAACCAAAGAAAAGAGGAAAAAAATGTATGAAATATTAAGATGAGAATTCGGGAGGAAAAAAGAATCCCTGCATTTTTAAGAGTCTTTGTTGAAGCTTGAAGGAAATTAGTACCATCATGATAACCTGAATTTAACCATCTGGGAGCTCTTGTGTGGGAATATGCTTGGTGACCAGATGTCCTGATTTTCCAGGATGATGCCTTTCCTTTATTGTATCCTGTGTTAGATCATGACTGGCTGCCTGGTTTATAATTCAGGATTGTATTCAGTTTAGGGACTAATAGGAGATTTTTGGAGAATGTTTTTATTTACTCATCCATGGTGATGCAGAAACCATGAGAATCTGGGCAGGGTGGCTCTTCCTCAGCCATTTATCATGGGAATTTCTCTTTTATATTTGATTTTAATTAAGATTTTGGAGCATTATCTTATTCTTCAATCAGATCACTTTTCATTGCTTTTTAAAAGCCAATCTTTGACGTTCCATGGTACAACATTTGATTGTTATTTGTCCTATAGATCATTTGATTTTTGTGGAATTTGTTTTTCTAGGTAGATTACTTGGAGTGTTTCATGTCAAAATTTTTAAGAAAGTACTGGCCGAGACTCTATTTATAGACTGACTCATAACATAACACTGGTTGTAGCCTGCAGTTACGTGTTAGAAGGCAGGATGATACCCAAGGCACTGGAGACATTAATATACTTACTTATTATTACCAGATTCAAGTCTGGTAAGCCAAGTTTTTGTTTGATTCTGGCAAATCAAAGAAGATTATATAGCTGTTCCATGGGGTGCCTGGGTGACTCAGTCTGTTTAGCATCTGCCTTCAGTCCAGGTCATAATCCCAACATCCTGGGATCGAGCCCTACATTGGGCTCCTTGCTCATCAGGAGCCTGCTTCTCCCTCTCCCTCTGCCTCTGGTTGCTGCTCCCCCTGCTAGTTTTTTTTTTCGCTCTCTCTCTCAGATACATAAATAAAATCTAAAAAAAAAAAAGGAAAAAAAAGATTATATAGCTATTCCAGACACAGTAATCCCACAATTGCATCCAGGTGCAATTTAGTGGGGTCAGCTTCAGCTCTATAACTGAGAAATCCACTGGATCATGCCAAGGTATTTATAACAAGCAGTAGGACCTTCTCTAGATTCTGGAGGTCCTGGCAACCTGTGACAAGGGAATTCATTCCCATTGGGCTTTTTTATTTAAGTTTTCTTATAAGATTTCCCAGTGTGGTAAACTAGAAGGGTTGGGGTCTAGTTAATTGAGTAGACTGAATAGACAGACAGATATAGGAGAGGGCTTTGAGAGAAAAAGCTCTTTACTGTCACTTAGAAGGACTGCTAAATTACCAGCAGTGTACTCATTTATGATAGTTTTTCCCAGAGCACTTTTTAAAGAATAGATAAAATGGAAAAGGCTCTCCAGAATACTTTAATTATGATTGGGCAGTATTTTGAGGGGATTTTTGTATGTTTCATTAACTCCTTGCTGTGACCTCTTAAGACTCTGGACTGAGTGGTATTTATATATTCCAAAAGCATAACTCTTAAAATTAAAGATAACAATATGCTTTTCTATCCATGGATATGTAAACTCTCACTAAAAGGACAATAGAACTCATAGATCTTGAAGGACATAGAATGAGACCTGATGCCCTCATTATGTCAAAAAAAAAAAAAATTGAAAGATGGAAAGCTTACAGACTTGTTAACTATTTACCACCCCTGAGAAAGCTGAAACCCAGGTGCCTGCAGACAAGGAAGCCAAGGAAAGATGACTGATTTTCCCCATAGAACACAAGAAAGGTCTAAGAATTAGAAACACTGATTATATCTAAGGACACTAGGTCAAAACAAGAACATCTGTTTAAAGGTTCTAAATTAGTAACTAAACACTCTCAGTGCCCTCCCTACTTTGTAGAGCCAGGTGCTCCTCATCTTCTGTAACTCCTATCTGTGAAGATTAACCCCAAAACTTTGGACTTCGGAAATCATGTCAGTTGAGGCCAGTAGTGAGATTCCCATACTGAAAAGAGCAAAATTAAGTGAAAAGTACATACATTTCACAATGGGCAGAGCTTTCTCCTCACCCATGTATTTTTTCTTAGTTACTTAAAGAAAAGGAAGCTTGATATCCAATAAATAGGAAATCTAATAGCAGAGAGATAGAGGGAAGCCTCAGGATGATGATAAAGGGAAGCCCTAGGAAATCAGCTATGCAGAAGATAGAAACCAGTCAGTTTAGATTAGAGTGGGAGAATAGAGGATTCCAAGGATGCTTCCAACAGTGTCATTGAGAGAATATGTGAAATGTTAGACCATATGGAGAGTCATGGTTCTTTTGGAAAATGTGGCAATGAATTAGAGATAGGCTTTTGAAAATGAAGTAAACAACAACAAAATGAGAAATAACTCCAGAGAAGACCAAAAGCAAATGAAATGGAGTGCATGCATAGCTCAGGGTTAAGTTATATCTACATAGTCATAATAACTTAAGCACTGACAATTGATGTAATGTTAAATTGTGATTGTCATATAATTTTAGAGGAAGGATTGGGGTGCAAGAGGGGAGAGAGAGAGAGAGAGTCAGTTGTTGGTATGTGAGAGTGAAAAAAAGGAGAAAGAGAAGTACCGTTTTCCAGAGGTCCATAGGTAAAAGTCAGTAGGTATTCTGAAAATATAAAAAAACAAAAGAGGTTAGAGAGATTACTTCTGGGCAGCAAGAATCAAAGTAAATCAAGGGGTTGTTATATTAATTATATGCCTGTTAGTAACTTTTTATTATAAAAAGTATATACATGTATTGCATTTTTAAGCTTTTAAAAATGAATAGAAAATAGTATATATATGTGCATATGAGACTGGAATAATTTTCAGTGACTAGAGTGGTTTGTGTAGAAAAGCAGGCCAGAGGAGTTGGTGGCAGAGTAGAATGACACTAGGCTTGCCTCATCCCATGAATATAGCTACATAACTATCAAATTATCCTAAGTACTCCAGAAATCAATCTGAATACTAGCAGAACAAACCTCACGGCTAAACATAGAGGAGAGACCACATCAAAGAAGGTAAGAAGTACGGATACACTCAAAGGGTCTGTCCAACAAGAAGATCTAACAATTTTAAATATCTATGCCCCTAACGTGGGAGCAGCCAACTATATCAACCAATTAATAACAAAATCAAAGAAACACATCAATAATAATACAATAATAGTAGGGGACTTGAACACTCCCCTCACTGAAATGGACAGATCATCCAAGCAAAAGATCAACAAGGAAATAAAGGCCTTAAATGACACACTGGACCAGATGGACATCACAGATATATTCAGAACATTTCATCCCAAAGCAACAGAATACACATTCTTCTCTAGTGCACATGGAACCTTCTCCAGAATAGATCACATCCTGGGTCACAAATCAGGTCTCAACCGGTATCAAAAGATTGGGATCATTCCCTGCATATTTTCAGACCACAATGCTCTGAAGCTAGAACTCAATCACAAGAGGAAAGCTGGAAAGAACCCAAATACATGGAGACTAAACAGCATCCTTCTAAAGAATGAATGGGTTAACCAGGAAATTAAAGAAGAATTGAAAAAATTCATGGAAACAAATGATAATGAAAACACAACAGTTCAAAATCTGTGGGACACAGCAAAGGCAGTCCTGAGAGGAAAATATATAGCGGTACAAGCCTTTCTCAAGAAACAAGAAAGGTCTCAAGTACACAACCTAACCCTACGCATGAAGGAGCTGGAGAAAGAACAAGAAGGAAACCCTAAACCCAGCAGGAGAAGAGAAATCATAAAGATCAGAGCAGAAATCAATGAAATAGAAACCAAAAAAACAATAGAAAAAATCAATGAAACTAGGAGCTGGTTCTTTGAAAGAATCAATAAGATTGATAAACCCCTGGCCAGACTCATCAAAAAGAAAAGAGAAAGGACCCAAATCAATAAAATCATGAATGAAAGAGGAGAGATCACAACTAACACCAAAGAAATACAGACAATTATAAGAACATACTATGAGCAACTCTACGCCAACAAATTGGACAATCTGGAAGAAATGGATGCATTCCTAGAGACATATAAACTACCACAACTGAACCAGGAAGAAATAGAAAACCTGAACAGGCCCATAACCAGTAAGGAGATTGAAACAGTCATCCAAAATCTCCAAACAAACAAAAGCCCAGGGCCAGACGGCTTCCCAGGGGAATTCTACCAAACATTTAAAGAAGAACTCATTCCTATTCTCCTGAAACTGTTCCAAAAAATAGAAATGGAAGGAAAACTTCCAAACTCATTTTATGAGGCCAGCATCACCTTGATCCCCAAACCAGACAAGGATCCCACCAAAAAAGAGAACTACAGACCAATATCCTTGATGAACACAGACGCAAAAATTCTCGCCAAAATACTAGCCAATAGGATTCAACAGTACATTAAAAGGATTATTCACCACGATCAAGTGGGATTTATTCCAGGGCTGCAGGGTTGGTTCAACATCCGCAAATCAATCAATGTGGTAGAACACATTAATAAAAGAAAGAACAAGAACCATATGATACTCTCAATAGATGCTGAAAAAGCATTTGACAAAGTACAGCATCCCTTCCTGATCAAAACTCTTCAAAGTGTGGGGATAGAGGGCACATACCTCAATATTATCAAAGCCATCTATGAAAAACCCACCGCAAATATCATTCTCAATGGAGAAAAACTGAAAGCTTTTCCATTAAGGTCAGGAACACGGCAGGGATGTCCATTATCACCACTGCTATTCAACATAGTATTAGAAGTCCTAGCCTCAGCAATCAGACAACAAAAAGAAATTAAAGGCATCCAAATTGGTAAAGAAGAAGTCAAACTATCACTCTTCGCAGATGATATGATACTATATGTGGAAAACCCAAAAGACTCCACTCCAAAACTGCTAGAACTTGTACAGGAATTCAGTAAAGTGTCAGGATATAAAATCAATGCACAGAAATCAGTTGCATTTCTGTACACCAACAACAAGACTGAAGAAAGAGAAATTAAGGAGTCAATCCCATTTACAATTGTACCCAAAACTATAAGATACCTAGGAATAAACCTAACCCACCAGTTTTTTAACAGTGTACATGAACTTTGCCATCATATCCATAATCATTAAATAGTTGATCCATTTTTCTTAGGTATTTAAACAATACCGCATGCATTTTATAAAGACACTTAGAATTTGTTTTCCTTATTTATTTATTTATTTATTTGACAGACAGAGATCACAAGTAGGCAGAGAGAGAGGAGGAAGCAGGCTCCCCTCGGAGCAGAGAGCCCAATGCGGGGCTCGATCCCAGCACCCTGGGATCATGACCTGAGCCGAAGGCAGAGGCTTTAACCCACTGAGCCACCCAGGTGCCCCCAAACAAGTTTTTGATAAATAAGTTATACTGCAAGAGGATTAAGTTATAAGACTTAAAAGCAAAATCAGGAGATAATTGTAAATGCAATGAGTTTGAAAATCATGAATAGTCTGAATCAGGTCAGAGAATAGTTAGACATTTGCTCAAGAATATTTTTGGATGTTCATCATAACTCACATGGAAGAATGTGGTGATTCACTAAGAACATTAACTTTTATTTTATTTTATTTTATTTTATTTTATTAACTACATTAACTTTTCCCAAGCTTTCTGGCTGTAAGGATTGCTATATTGAGTTACAGCTATATAATGTTTTTGTATACTAGTTTTTAATGCCCACATTGGTTTGAAAAATGGAGGGTATTTATAAAATATATGTTGCAGTCTTTCTATCTTTCATGAGAATCTTACTTAGTGAGAATACCTCTTCTCCCTGGGATCCATACTGCTGCTTAAGAGTGTTTTGACAGGGTCATGGCAAGGTCATTTGGGGAAGGACAAAGAAGAAAGTGTAAAGTAGTGAATAAAAACATAGGTTATGGAGTCAGTCTTATGTTTGAGTTCCGTTTTGCCACTTACTAATAACTCTGTCACTGGGACAATGTTGCCAGATTTAGCAAATAAAAATGGAGAAAACCCAGCTAAATGTGAAGTGCAGATAAATTATAATATTTAGCGTAAATATCTCTCATGCCAAGTTTGGGGACATATTTAAGTCATTCATTGTTTATCTGAACTTAACATCTAACTTGGCATCCTGAATTTGATCTGACAGCCTATAGCATTCAGCAAGTAACAGTCCACCTTATTCCCAGCTTTAAGATCAATGGAGTAAATTATACTTGTAGAGAGTTAAGTTAAATAATGTATGTAAGTGCTCAGTTCAGAGTCCAGCACATAGTAGCACTCAATAAATGTCAAATATATGGAAGACCTTCTTCCACTTGTCAGACATCTAGCCTGGCATCCTAAAACAGATAGGGCTCTAGCCCTAAAATGTCATTAGATATTCATTTGGAGTTCTATGCCAAATTCTAAGATCCTTGAGTGAAGAGTATACTAGTCTGAGTGGTCGGAAACTTTGTATTCTTGTGTTTTAAAATTTGGGGAGGAAGAATTATATCCCAGGCTAGTTCGAATACACAGGTGGAAATAGGAAGTGAATGCCTATATTTTTCAAAGAAAGCAAAGGTCAAGGAAAAAATTGTAAAGGCTTTAGAGTCAAACTGCCTACGATTCCATTTTGAGATCTGCCACTTAATAGCACTTAAAGTCTATGCACTCTATTTTCCTTTTCTGTAAAATGGGAATAATGCCTGTGGGTAGTGGTATAAAAAGTAAGTGATGATGTAGGTTATGTATAATCCTAGGAACAGGTCTTGGCACTTGTTATCCACTCAGTAAATCTTAGTTTGTTGGCATAATTTGTCCATGATGCCAACTGCCAGTTTGTTTCAGAATAAGTGATTCTTCCAATGCCCAGCATATGTTTGCCATGGGATATTAATTGGCTAAGGGGTATGGAATAGATAGATTCAGATATCTAAATTCAAATGTTCTATAAAATCTGAGGAGGGCAGAAGTAGACTGCATGTAACAAAAGTGGTTCTTTTTATTTATGTGGCACTTAGCCCGTGTACAAATGATTTCATATCATCTTAGTGTTAGTGGCCAAAAGTCATAACAGGTTTGGTACAAGTCTACTGATTTCTATTTCATTGTTCTTTTTTCTACATTTACTGATTCCTATCTTAATTGCTATATTAGGATTATCAGCATTGAGGTCTTTGTCTTCTCAATGTTTTTTGTTTTTTGAGGTTTTTTTTTTTTTTTTTTTTAAAGATTTTATTTATTTATTTGACAGATAGAGATCACAAGTAGGGAGAGAGGCAGGCAGAGAGAGAGAGAGAGGAGGAAGCAGGCTCCCTGCCAAGCAGAGAGCCCGATGCGGGACTCGATCCCAGGACCCTGAGATCATGACCTGAGCTGAAGGCAGCAGCTTAAACCACTGAGCCACCCAGGCGCCCCTTGTTTTTTTTTAAACATTTGCTATGGTTGAGAAAATTTATGAGTCACTGTGGAGACAAAAGAGAGGCAGTAGACTTGATTACATGTGCAAGAAATTTAAAATTTATTATCATCTAGTTTTCAGTTGAAGTGATGCATACATGCTGTGGTAAACATTCGAATAGTGTAGGTTATACATTGAAAATTCTCTCTCTCTCCCCATTTCCCCAATTGCCCTCTCCAGAGGCAATCACTGTCAGTGGTTTCTTCTGTATTTCAGAAAGGTTCTGTGTAAACATTATGTTTATATATATTTTTTTTTATTTGCTCTTTTTTTCCTGTTTCTTCCTTTTTTTATTCTTTTTTTTTTTACCTTTTTTTTTCCATTTTATTTATTTTTTCAGCGTAACAGTATTCATTCTTTTTGCACAACACCCAGTGCTCCATGCAAAACGTGCCCTCCCCATTACCCACCACCTGTTCCCCCAACCTCCCACCCCTGACCCTTCAAAACCCTCAGGTTGTTTTTCAGAGTCCATAGTCTCTTATGGTTCGCCTCCCCTCCCCAATGTCCATAGCCCGCTCCCCCTCTCCCAATCCCACCTCCCCCCAGCAACCCCCAGTTTGTTTTGTGAGATTAAGAGTCATTTATGGTTTGTCTCCCTCCCAATCCCATCTTGTTTCATTTATTCTTCTCCTATCCCCCTACCCCCCCATGTTGCTTCTCCATGTCCTCATATCAGGGAGATCATATGATAGTTGTCTTTCTCCGATTGACTTATTTCACTAAGCGTGATACGCTCTAGTTCCATCCACGTCGTCGCAAATGGCAAGATTTCATTTCTTTTGATGGCTGCATAGTATTCCATTGTGTATATATACCACATCTTCTTTATCCATTCATCTGTTGATGGACATCTAGGTTCTTTCCATAGTCTGGCTATTGTAGACATTGCTGCTATAAACATTCGGGTACACGTGCCCCTTCGGATCACTATGTTTGTATCTTTAGGGTAAATACCCAGTAGTGCAATTGCTGGGTCATAGGGTAGTTCTATTTTCAACATTTTGAGGAACCTCCATGCTGTTTTCCAGAGTGGTTGCACCAGCTTGCATTCCCACCAACAGTGGAGGAGGGTTCCCCTTTCTCCACATCCTCTCCAGCATCTGTCATTTCCTGACTTGTTAATTTTAGCCATTCTGACTGGTGGGAGGTGATATCTCATTGTGGTTTTGATTTGTATTTCCCTGATGCCGAGTGACGTGGAGCACTTTTTCATGTGTCTGTTGGCCATCTGGATGTCTTCTTTGCAGAAATGTCTGTTCATGTCCTCTGCCCATTTCTTGATTGGATTGTGTGTTCTTTGGGTGTTGAGTTTGCTAAGTTCCTTATAGATTTTGGATACTAGCCCTTTATCTGATAGGTCGTTTGCAAATATCTTCTCCCATTCTGTCAGCTGTCTTTTGGTTTTGTTAACTGTTTCCTTTGCTGTGCAAAAGCTTTTGATCTTGATGAAATCCCAATAGTTCATTTTTGCCCTTGCTTCCCTTGCCTTTGCCGTTGTTCCTAGGAAGATGTTGCTGCGGCTGAGGTCGAAGAGGTTGCTGCCTGCATTCTCCTCAAGGATTTTGATGGATTCCTTTCTCACGTTGAGGTCCTTCATCCATTTGGAGTCTATTTTCGTGTGTGGTGTAAGGAAGTGGTCCAATTTCATTTTTCTGCATGTGGCTGTCCAATTTTCCCAGCACCATTTATTGAAGAGGCTGTCTTTTTTCCATTGGACATTCTTTCCTGCTTTGTCGAAGATGAGTTGGCCATAGAGTTGAGGGTCGATTTCTGGGCTCTCTATTCTGTTCCACTGATCTATGTGTCTGTTTTTGTGCCAGTACCATGCTGTCTTGATGATGACAGCTTTGTAATAGAGCTTGAAGTCCGGAATTGTGATGCCACCAACTTTGCCTTTCTTTTTCAATATTCCTTTGGCTATTCGAGGTCTTTTCTGGTTCCATATAAATTTGAGGATTATTTGTTCCATTTCTTTGAAAAAAATGGATGGTATTTTGATAGGGATTGCATTAAATGTGTAGATTGCTTTAGGTAGCATAGACATTTTCACAATATTTATTCTTCCAATCCAGGAGCATGGAACATTTTTCCATTTCTTTGCGTCTTCCTCAATTTCTTTCATGAGTACTTTATAATTTTCTGTGTATAGATTCTTAGTCTCTTTGGTTAGGTTTATTCCTAGGTATCTTATAGTTTTGGGTACAATTGTGAATGGGATTGACTCCTTAATTTCTCTTTCTTCAGTCTTGTTGTTGGTGTACAGAAATGCAACTGATTTCTGTGCATTGATTTTATATCCTGACACTTTACTGAATTCCTGTACAAGTTCTAGCAGTTTTGGAGTGGAGTCTTTTGGGTTTTCCACATATAGTATCATATCATCTGCGAAGAGTGATAGTTTGACTTCTTCTTTACCAATTTGGATGCCTTTAATTTCTTTTTGTTGTCTGATTGCTGAGGCTAGGACTTCTAATACTATGTTGAATAGCAGTGGTGATAATGGACATCCCTGCCGTGTTCCTGACCTTAATGGAAAAGCTTTCAGTTTTTCTCCATTGAGAATGATATTTGCGGTGGGTTTTTCATAGATGGCTTTGATAATATTGAGGTATGTGCCCTCTATCCCCACACTTTGAAGAGTTTTGATCAGGAAGGGATGCTGTACTTTGTCAAATGCTTTTTCAGCATCTATTGAGAGTATCATATGGTTCTTGTTCTTTCTTTTATTAATGTGTTCTATCACATTGATTGATTTGCGGATGTTGAACCAACCCTGCAGCCCTGGAATAAATCCCACTTGATCGTGGTGAATAATCCTTTTAATGTACTGTTGAATCCTATTGGCTAGTATTTTGGCGAGAATTTTTGCGTCTGTGTTCATCAAGGATATTGGTCTGTAGTTCTCTTTTTTGGTGGGATCCTTGTCTGGTTTTGGGATCAAGGTGATGCTGGCCTCATAGAATGAGTTTGGAAGTTTTCCTTCCATTTCTATTTTTTGGAACAGTTTCAGGAGAATAGGAATGAGTTCTTCTTTAAATGTTTGGTAGAATTCCCCTGGGAAGCCGTCTGGCCCTGGGCTTTTGTTTGTTTGGAGATTTTGGATGACTGTTTCAATCTCCTTACTGGTTATGGGCCTGTTCAGGTTTTCTATTTCTTCCTGGTTCAGTTGTGGTAGTTTATATGTCTCTAGGAATGCATCCATTTCTTCCAGATTGTCCAATTTGTTGGCGTAGAGTTGCTCATAGTATGTTCTTATAATTGTCTGTATTTCTTTGGTGTTAGTTGTGATCTCTCCTCTTTCATTCATGATTTTATTGATTTGGGTCCTTTCTCTTTTCTTTTTGATGAGTCTGGCCAGGGGTTTATCAATCCTATTGATTCTTTCAAAGAACCAGCTCCTAGTTTCATTGATTTTTTCTATTGTTTTTTTGGTTTCTATTTCATTGATTTCTGCTCTGATCTTTATGATTTCTCTTCTCCTGCTGGGTTTAGGGTTTCTTTCTTGTTCTTTCTCCAGCTCCTTTACGCGTAGGGTTAGGTTGTGTACTTGAGACCTTTCTTGTTTCTTGAGAAAGGCTTGTACTGCTATATATTTTCCTCTCAGGACTGCCTTTGCTGTGTCCCACAGATTTTGAACTGTTGTGTTTTCATTATCATTTGTTTCCATGAATTTTTTCAATTCTTCTTTAATTTCCTGGTTAGCCCATTCATTCTTTAGAAGGATGCTGTTTAGTCTCCATGTATTTGGGTTCTTTCCAGCTTTCGTCTTGTGATTGAGTTCTAGCATCAGAGCATTGTGGTCTGAAAATATGCAGGGAATAATCCTAATCTTTTGATACCGGTTGAGACCTGATTTGTGACCCAGGATGTGATCTATTCTGGAGAAGGTTCCATGTGCACTAGAGAAGAATGTGTATTCTGTTGCTTTGGGATGAAATGTTCTGAATATATCTGTGATGTCCATCTGGTCCAGTGTGTCATTTAAGGCCTTTATTTCCTTGTTGATCTTTTGCTTGGATGATCTGTCCATTTCAGTGAGGGGAGTGTTCAAGTCCCCTACTATTATTGTATTATTATTGATGTGTTTCTTTGATTTTGTTATTAATTGGTTGATATAGTTGGCTGCTATGTTAGGGGCATAGATATTTAAAATTGTTAGATCTTCTTGTTGGACAGACCCTTTGAGTAGGATATAGTGTCCTTCCTCATCTCTTATTATAGTCTTTGGCTTAAAATCTAATTGATCTGATATAAGGATTGCCACCCCAGCTTTCTTCTGATGCCCATTAGCATGGTAAATTGTTTTCCACCCCCTCACTTTCAATCTGGAGGTGTCTTCGCGTCTAAAATGAGTTTCTTGTAGGCAACATACTGATGGGTTTTGTTTTTTTATCCATTCTGATACCCTGTGTCTTTTGATTGGGGCATTTAGCCCATTAATATTCAGGGTAACTATTGAGAGATATGAATTTAGTGCCATTAGTAGCCTGTAAGGTGACTGTTACTGTATATTGTCTCTGTACCTTTCTGATCTACTACTTTTAGGCTCTCTCTTTGCTTAGAGGACCCCTTTCAATATTTCCTGGAGACCTGGTTTGGTGTTTGCAAATTCTTTCAGTTTTTGTTTGTCCTGGAAGATTTTGATCTCTCCTTCTATTTTCAATGATAGCCTAGCTGGATAGAGTATTCTTGGCTGCATGTTTTTCTCGTTGAGTGCTCTGAATATATCATGCCAGCTCTTCCTGGCCTGCCAGGTCTCTGTGGATAAGTCTGCTGCCAATCTAATATTTTTACCATTGTATGTTACAGACTTCTTTTCTCGGGCTGCTTTCAGGATTTTCTCTTTGTCACTAAGACTTGTCAATTTTACTATTAGGTGACGGGGTGTGGACCTATTCTTGTTGACTTTGAGGGGGGTTCTCTGCATCTCCTGGATTTTGATGCTTGTTCCCTTTGCCATATTAGGGAAATTCTCTCCAATGATTCTCTCCAATAGACCTTCTGCTCCCCTCTCTGTTTCTTCTTCTTCTGGAATCCCAATTATTCTAATGTTGTTTCGTCTTATGGTGTCACTTATCTCTCGAATTCTCCCCTCATGGTCCAGTAGCTGTTTGTCCCTCTTTTGCTCGGCTTCCTTATTCTCTGTCATTTGGTCTTCTATATCACTAATTCTTTCTTCTGCCTCATTTATCCTAGCAGTGAGAGCCTCCATTTTTGATTGCACCTCATTAATAGCTTTTTTGATTTCAACTTGGTTAGATTTTAGTTCTTTAATTTCTCCAGAAAGGGCTTTAATATCTTCAGAGAGGGTTTCTCTAATATCTTCCATGCCTTTTTCGAGCCCGGCTAGAATGTTCAGAATCGTCATTCTGAACTCTTGATCTGACATAGTACCAATGTCTGTGTTGATTAGGTCCCTAGCCTTCGGTACTGTCTCTTGTTCTTTTGTTTGTGGTGATTTTTTCCGCCTTGTCATTTTGTCCAGATAAGAGGATATGAAGGAGCAAATTAACTACTAATAGGGTGGCAAAGACCCCGGAAAAATGCGCTGTAACCAAATCAGAAGAGACCCCAAATTGTGGGGGGGGAAAAGGGGATAAAAAACAGGTTCTGAAAAAAAAAGAAAAAAAAAAAAGAAAAGAAAAAAATTTAAAAAATAAAACAAATAAAAAAATATAAAAAAGAAAGAAAAAATATATATATTTAGATGAACTAGTCAAAAAACGTTAAAAAAGAAAAGGGTAAAAGTTTTAAAAAATTTAGCAGAAGAAGAAAAAAGAAAAAAGAAAAAAAATTGAAAAAAGAAAAAAAAAATTGAAAAAAGAAAAAAAAATTGAAGTAGCCGCAAGACTAAAGAATCATGGGGAGAAAGCCATGAGTTCCGTGCTTTGCTTTCTCCTCCTCTGGAATTGCTCTGCTGTCTTAGGAATTGAATCTGCTTTCTCCTTGATAGATGAACTTCGTCCTGGCTGGATATTTTGTTGATCTTCTGGGGGAGGGGCCTGTTGTAGTGATTCTCAAGTGTCTTTGCCCGAGGCGGGATTGCACCGCCCTTACCGGCGGCCGGACTAAGTAATCGGCTCGGGTTCGCTTTTGGGAGCTTCTGTTCCCTGAACGCTTTCCGTAGAGTTCCGGAGGACGGGAATGAAAATGGCGGCCTCCCAGTCTCCGGCCCGGAGGAGCCGAGAGCCTGGGGCCCCACTCCTCAGTGCGCCCCCAGAGGACAGCACCCAATCACTCCCGTATCCCCAGCCTCTAGCCGCGCTCCGAGCTCACCCAGCCCGCGACCAGTTCAAGGTAACCCCGAGCTGAGAGTTCAGTCCTCGGCTCTGTCTTTGCAGCCGGTTTCTCCGTTCTAATACCTGCGAGCTCTCCGACACTCTGACACCCCCGATCCTTCTGTGACCTTGCGGGGCCTGGGGCCACGCTGGCCCCGCGTGGGCTTCACCCCGGTTTAGCCCCTGGAGCAATGTCCCTCAGTGGAACAGACTTTTAAAAGTCCTGATTTTGTGCTCCGTTCCTCCGCCGCTTGCCGGGAGCCGGCCCCTCCCCCCCGCGGTCTATCTTCCCGTCGTTTTAGATTCACTTCTCCGCCAGTCGTACCTTTCAGAAAGTGGTTGATTTTCTGTTTCTAGAGTTGCTGTTCTTCTTCTCTTCGCTCTCCCGTTGGATTTGTAGGTGTTTGCAATGTTTAGATAAGCTATCGAGCTGATCTCCTGTTACCTGATGTAGTCTCAGGCTGCTACTTCTCCGCCATCTTGACTCCCCCTCTGTTTATATATTTATATTTATATACATGGGCACTCTTTTGTACCTTTTTTTTTTAACAATATATTGTAATATAACTACTTCATTTTTAGTTTAAATGACTTTAAATACTAATGGGTGACAGCATATCTCTGGTGCTTTCGTTAAAACTGTCTTATCCGGGGCGCCTGGGTGGCTCAGTGGATTAAGCCGCTGCCTTCGGCTCAGGTCATGATCTCAGGATCCTGGGATCGAGCCCCACATCAGGCTCTCTGCTTCGTGGGGAGCCTGCTTCCTCCTCTCTCTCTGCCTGCCTCTCTGCCTACTTGTGATCTCTCTCTGTCAAATAAATAAATAAAAATCTTTAAAAAAAAAACAAAAACAAAAACAAAAAAAAAACTGTCTTATCCAACTTTTTATTTGTGCTTGAGGCATGTAAAAATGGGCCACCCTTCTCCCATAATTTAGGAAGATAGCCTGATACATCCCAGATCTGCCACTGCCATTACCTCAGTCCAGGTCACATCATCTCTATCCAGACACCACCAGTCTTTCTGCTACTTCTCTTGCTCTCTTCTAGTTCTTTCTCCACACAGAAACCAGGGTGACCTGTAAGAACATGAACTAGAGCAGGTCTCTCCTCCATCGTTGCCCAGCACACACAGAAGTTCTTTGTTTTCTGGTCAAAAAACCCTGTGTGACCTGTCTACCTATTTGCCCTTGCCACAGGCCTTCAGACCCATCATGCTCAGTTACACCAAGAAGCTGCTTACCTATCTTCCCTTTATCTTTGTGTAGCTGCTCTTTGTTACTCATTAAATTTCCTTGCATAGAAGTTTTCTTGTCCATCCTGTTGAAAGCTAGTCTTTTAAGTTACTTATATTAAATATCTTATGGTAATTATCTAGAAGTGTACCAGAAAATGACAAATCATCTTGATGTGTTTGTGTTTTCTTATTCCTTTATTGTCTGTTTCCACTCCACTAAATCTAAGTTCTTTGCTTGTGTTTTTCACCACTGAACTTTTAGTGCCTATATTAATACCTGACAACCTGATAGGTACTAGAGACTCAGTAAACATTTGACTGAGTATATGAATGAACGAGTGAATAGTTTTAAGAGATTTGTTTAGACTATATTTTTACAAGTGTTACAACTGTTTACTGTACTATTGATGTTATAATAGGAATTAATGTGTTCTGGTAGTGAAGAAGGAAACTATACTATTTAGTATAAATACTTATACTATGTATTATACTATTATAGAAAAAATATTGGTAGTTATAAAAAATAGTTTTAAAAGATTACTTAAAAATTTCCTCTGATATATTAGCGTATGTTATGATAAAATATTTGTTGTAGCTATTGTACAATAGAGTGATACAATAAATATGAATTATGTGACATCCATTTGAAACAGTTTATAGAGATTCAGTGATGTTCAGGATAATTTGAACTACTATCAATTCATGTTGTCTGTGATAAGTTTTAGGTGTACAACATAATGATTTGATATTTGTATATATTATAAAATGATCACCTTACATAGTTATAGAACATTTTTTTCCTTGTGATGATGAATTTTAACTTAATCTACTCTCAACAATTTTCAAATATGCAGTAGAGTATGAACTATATTCACCATGCTGTACATTACATCCCCATAACTTATTTTTGTAACTGGAAGTTAGTACCTTTTGACCCCTTCACCCATTTTATTCACCTCTCAGTCTGGCAACCATCAGTCTATTCTATGTATCTACAAACTTCCATTTTTTGTTTGTTGTTTTTGTTTTAGATTCCACATATAAGTTTTATCATACAGTATTTGCCCTTCTCTGTTTGACTTGTTTCACCTAGCATAATGCCCTCAAGGTCCATCCATATTGTATCAGATAGCAAGATTTCACTCTTTTTATGGCTGAATAATATTCCATCATATATATGCCACACTTCATCCATTCATCTGTCAGTGGATACCTAGGTTGTTTCCATATCTTGGTAATTGTAAATAATGCTGCAGTAATCATGGGGCTGCATATATCTTTTTGAATTAGTACTTTTTATTTTCTTTGGATAAATGCCAGGAACTGGAATTACAGGATCATATGATATCTCTAGTTTTAATTTTTTTGAGGAACCTCTCTGATGTTCTCCATAGTGACTACACCAGTATACATTCCCACCAACAATGCACTAGGGTTCCTTTTTCTCTGCATCCTTGCCAGCCTTTGTTCTGTCTTGTCTTTTTGATACTAAGCCATTCTAACAGGTGTTAGGTGATAATTCATTGTGGTTTTGATTTACATTTCCCTGATGATTAGTGATGTTGAGCATCTTTTCATATACCTGCTGGCCATCTCTTTGGTGGGGGGATGTCTATTCAGGTCCTCTTTGGAAAAATGCCTATTTAGATCATCTGCCCATATTTTAATTGGATTTTTTTCCTGCTGTTGAGTTATGTATATTATATTTTATATATTAACCCCTAATCACATATATGATTTGCAAATATTTTTCCCATTCAGTGGGTTGCCTTTTTATTTTGTTGATGATTCCTTTGCTGTGCAGAAGCTTTTTAGTTTGATACAGGACCACTTAACTAATTGCTACTCTTTGCTCCTTTGGAAAGGCAAAACCATCATTACCAATACTGGCGTAAAAGAACTTACTCTCTATGTTTTCTTCTAGGCGTTTTATGATTTTAGGCCTTACATTCAAGTTTGTAATCCTTTTTGTGTTAAATTTTATGTATGGTATAAGATAGTGGTCCAGTTTCATTCCTTTGCATGTGGCTGTCCCATTTTCCCAACACAATTTATTGATGAGATTTTACTTTCTCCATTTCAGATTCTTGGCTTCTTTGTCATAAATTAATTGATCGTATATATGTGGATTTTTTCCTGGGCTTTCTATTTCATTGATCTGTGAAATCTGTTTTTATGCTGGGATCATGCTGTTTTAGTTACTATAGCTTTGTAATATAGTTTGAAATCAGAGAGTATGATGCCTCCAACTTTGTTCTTCTTTCTCAAGATTGTTTTGGCTGTTTGAGGTCTTTTGTGGTTCTTTCCATCTTTTAGGATTGTTTGTTCTATTTATTGAAAAATGCCAGTGGAACTTTTATTTGGATTGCACTAAATAGGAAGACTGCTTTGGGTACAATGGACATTTTAATGGTATTCTTCCAGTCCCTGAACACATAATATCTTTCCATTTATTTGTATCTTCTATAGTTTCTTTCATTAATATCTTACAGTTTTCACTATATAGGTCTTTTACCTTCTTGGTGAAATTTGCTCCTAGGTATTATATTCTTTTTGATGTAATTATAAAGTAGAATTATTTTAATTTCTCTTTCTGATTCTTTGTTATTAGTATATAGAAACACTACAGATTTTCATATATTGACTTTGTATCTTGCAGCTTTATTGAACTCTTTTCTTAGATCCAGTACTTTATTTGATGGAGTCTTCAGGGTTTTTTATATGTAATACCATGTCATCTGCAAATAATGATCATTTTACTTCTTTTTTTTACTTCCCCAACTTGAATGCCTTTTATTTCTTTTTCTTACCTAATTGCTCTGGCTGGGACTTCCAGTACTGTGGTCAATAAAAGTGGCAAGTGTAAGTATCTTTGTTTCGTTCCTGACTTGAGGAAAAGTTTTGAGCCTTTTCACTGCTGAGTAGTACGTTAGTTGTGCACCTGTCATATATGGTCTTTTTTATGTTAGGGTTACAGCTTTAGAAAGTGAGAAAAAAAATTCTAGTTAAAATTGTTGCTTAAAAAGGAACTTAGTACAGATATTGAACCATTATATTGTATACCTAAAACTAATCTAATGTTATATGACAATTATACCTCTATTTTTAAAAAAGAAACTTAGTGGCTATTTACTATTTGAATTTTTGCTTACATTTGCAATAGTGCTTTTCATACTAGCATATTTAAGAACTTTTCCCTAAGACATAGTAGCTAATCAAATGGAAAGCAATTGTAAAAAGGCACTTTAGTGGAAATGTGCTCTGTGTAAATTCTCATAATACCTTACTGACCAACCCATCCTTCAAAGTGAATGAATGAAAATATGTGTGTGTGTATTTGTTTGGAGTATTGCATTAGTAGAAATGTAAATTGGGAATTATAGTTTTATTTGTTTTCATGTTTGGTTTAGTGGTACCTCCAGAACTGCTCACCAAATCTTTTTTGTGCCTATTTAGTATTATCTTTGGCTGTGTTTCTTTTCCCTTCAGTAATAATGAAGGAATGGTGGTTTCTATTTTAGCTCATAAAGATACATTTGACAACAGGCAATCACGCAAGCCCCATGTTCCCCTCTCCCCGCTTAGAGAATCAACTCTCTCTCTCTCTCTGTCAAATAAATAAGTAAAATCTTTAAGAAGTTAATATCAATCAGATAGATGCTCACCCCACACTTTAAATCCTTAGATCCAGAGATTGGAGCTGTTTTCCTTCTATAAAATTTTTCCTTAAAGAAAATACATTCAATATCACATCAGATTATTAGATACTGTGTGTGTAAAAGCATCTTGCACATTGTAAATAGGAAGCTAAGTTAGACTGTCTTAGCTGACTTATTCTCCATTAGGTAAAGCTCAGTGAGGTTTAGCATCACATTTTGTCACCCTCACATAAGAGGACCCTGAAGGCAGAATGTATTTGTTTGCACCTAGCGTAATGTCACTCCAGCCAACAGAATACTCTGAAAAATGTTTATTATGTGATGAATTACACATATTAAGTATACCTCAGATTCTCTTTCAGTAACAAAAGCATTTTAAAATTAGTTTTCTAGTGTCTATTTTGGTTTTTTGCTGGCACATCTACCCAATTGAGTCAGACAGATAATGGTTCGATATTTCTGCCATTGTGGACTGGGTTTGTAAGTGCACCGCAGTAGAAGAAGGTTCAAGTTAATTGTCCAAGACATAGATTTTGATTCTGTTTACATGGTGGCTGGATCCAAAACACAGATCTAACTATAGATATGGGGAAAAAAAACAAAGTAAGTTATTTTATATTGAGCATGCTTCTGTCACCCTGGGTGAGAACTAGAGATGAATGTTTATGATGTTGCTCATAAATATATGTTCTTTAATGCAGTACTCTTTAAACTTAGGTAAATGAAAATTGTCTAGTGGGTTCGGGAACACAAGTGGCTTAAAGGGGATCAATCTTGAGAAACTCATCTTTAGTACTTTCTCCTTAAAATGGATCTGCCTATGAATGCTCTGTGGTCAAAGCTTCTGGCTGTTTATTCTGTGCCTCTACTTGACAGTTGCCACTTAAAAAAAGGAGGGAGGTATAGCTCTCACCCATAATCTTATTTGGTACATTGAATACACGTGAAATCCCCCAGGAATAGAAGGGGCAAACAAAAAATCCATTCTAAAGACTGATTTTAGGGAAACCTCTAATGTGGAGGGTAATGCAGTTTTTCAATATTATTCTAAGGCATAGAAAAGAAAATAAAAATAGAATACCATTGCCTTAACATATTTTGAGTTTCTCTAAACAATTTGAAATTCATTTAATTATGAGTTTTATCATTAGTTTTAAAATAACGTCTTTTCAAACATAGTCTCTCTTTGATAATAATTTCCAGAGTAGTGCATATTTAATTTTATACTTAAAAGTCTGCTTAATCTGAATATCTGCATGATATTTGCCTTGGAAAAGATAGCCCTGGTGTTAATCGTGTTAATGGTGTCATAATTCTTCCTGGGTACAAATTTCGCTGTGGTTACTGTCTCACTAAAGGAAATTGGAAGCAATCCAATTTATCTTTTGTCCTTTTTATAATAATTGAAAGAACACATAGAGGAAAAAAATCATTGGAGTTTAGAGATGATTGAACTAAAATACATGAATATCATAGATTGCAAAATGTGCCTCTCTGTGAGGAGGGGTGGGAGGAAGGGAGAGGGAGAGGGAGAGAGAGAGAGAGAGAGAGAGAGAAACTCAGGTTACACAATGCATGGTAATGGGAAAACTTCAGAGAACCATGTGTGGGCTGTCAGCGATGGTGTTGAGCCGTGAATAAAACTGCATTTTATCATCTCAATGAGAAGCAATCAAAAGTTAGGAACAAAGACTTAAAAGTAAATTTAGACCAAGAAACCTTAATCTCTGTAACTTAAGCAATTTACTTTTGCTTTCTCATTCTTAAAATTTAATGAACTTCAAATTTGAAGAATCATTCTGTCCTGTTTAGTCTCAATGGAGGCATTTGACTGTTGTCTAGCTCCTGGGTTAAACTGCAGGAATTTCACTTAAATAAATATTTGGTAAGCACACCTGGGTGGCTCATTCAGTTAAGTGCCTGCCTTAGGCCCAGGTCAGGGGTGTCCTGGGATCCTTGCTCCACAGGGAGCCTGCTTCTCCTTCTGCCTGCTGCTCCCCCTGCTTGTGTATGCTCTCTCTTTCTCACTCTGACAAATTAATAAATAAAGTCTTTAGAAAAAAATAAATGATCGGTAAATTTGCAAAGCGGCTTTTAACAACAGGTTCATATAAAAGTCAGGAGTAGAGCATTTAGAAGTATTTATATATTTTCTCTACTGGGAATCTGATTCAGTACATGTGGGATGAGAAGATCTGGGATGGAGTTCAATAATCAATATTTTAAAAAAAAATTTTTGACTGATTTTGTCAGCCACTGTGTAAGATACTATGTTTTATCTAGGGACCGACTCTGGAAATATTTCTGAAAATCAGCCTTTCTTTACTCAGATATCTGTCTTACATTTGTACCGTTAAAGCCTCTGCCTTCGGCTCAGGTCATGATCCCGGGGTTCTGGGATCGAGCCCCGCGTCGGGCTCTCTGCTTAGCTGGGAGCCTGCTTCCTCCTCTCTCTCTCTCTGCCTGCCTCTCAGCCTACTTGTAATCTCTGTCAAATAAATAAATCTTTAAAAATAAAACAAACAAAAAAAACCAACAGAAATTTATCTTCTCATAATTTTGGAACCCAGAAGTCTGAAATCAAGTTGTCAACATGCTGTACTCCTTTTGGTTTGTCTAGGAGAGAATCCCTGCCTCTTCCAACTGATAGTGGTTGTTAGTGTTGGGGTCCGTTATCAAAGGAACGAGACTGAGACAAAGTGAAAGTTATGCAAAGCTTTATTCTGTGCCAAGCATTAGAAGTTAGACTGACCGGCCAGGAGAATGAGACTGAGACAAAGTTAAAGTTATGTGCAGCTTTATTCTATGCCAAGCATTAGAAGTCAGACTGACCGGGCAGGGCCGCCTCCGAAGAGAGTGACCCCCTCCCGATCTCACAGGCTGGTTTTATAGGGCATAACCACAGACCCAAGGTACGTGACTTCTATTGTTAAGGCATTTACTCCCGGAATCGATACCCGGAACCATACCAGGAACTACTGGGGCATTTATTCCCGGAATGAAGTCCATGGATGTAAACAATAATATGGCTACCTAGGCAATATGGAGTTGCTCTGGCTAAGCAGGCCCTAATAGTTAAACAGGTTTTAACATTAAATTGGCCCTAACAGTTAGCATTCCTTCACTTGTGTCTGTATCCAACTGCTGTATCCATCTTCACATTGCGTTTGCTTCTTCTGTCTTTCTTAAATCTCCCTCCTCCATCTTCTACAGACTCCACCCAGCGCAGATACCCTCCCCATCTCAAGATCATTAACTTAATCACATTTTCAGTCTTTTTGCTAGATACAGAAATGTTTACAGGTTCCAGGGATTAGGACCTGGACATCATCTGAGGGCCCATTATTTAGCCCACCACAACTGTTTATCACCTCACTGTGTATAATACGTATAGGTCACTGTGGTCTTTGAAGGTTGATTTATCCCTAGCTGTCAGTTCATGGCCAGTGGGATCTAACAGCCTTTCATGACAGTGTTTGCCTACAGACTTTGCTCTCTTGGAGCTAGGTCAAAAACCCCTCAGATAGCCAGGGATAAATTATTTTCCTGAGCTATAGTCTAAAACTCCAGTTTCAGCCATTTATATGGCAGATAGCTTTAGTTGTAAGTGGACTGAGACTATAGGATCAGTGTGGCAAACCAGTCATGGTCACCAACAAAGGCATTTCAAGCTTGTGTCCTAGCAACAGTGACTTTTGTTGAAAGCTCATCCTTTAGAATATTACAGTGACCACCATTATTGAATGTATTCTAAGAGAGGCCTTGTTACCTTTTCACATGGGTCTTGGCATTTATGGTACTGTAAAGTTTGGTCTTAGGAGGAGAGAATGTAGTTAGTTTTAGTTAGTTGATAAGAGAGAATGAGTTAGTTGAATGAATTTAGTCAATTGATTTCTGAAAAATATGATTTCTGAGTCAGAGTTTGTGGGAAATAACTATAGGACCTTGAAAGAAGTTAATTACGCTGGACTTCATTTTCTTTAATCTATAAAAGGAAGAATTTGTTTGATGATCTCTAAGGCTCCTGTCAGCTCTGAAATCCCATTTTGTTATTTCTTGAGTGGAAATTTGAGAGTTTTACAAATCATCCCCAAAACATTATTACTAAAAGACTTATCCTTATGCCATTAGTAGGCAGATACAAGTATGACTTTGACTTGGAACTTTCTCAATTGTGTGATAGAAATATAATAGTATTTGGATGAAATAGTTGATAGAAAAATTCTGCTAGTTCCATGATTCTGACTTGGCTTGTAAATCACTTTTATGTAGGCTTTATGTATAGTGTTTCCACACTCAAAAAATTACATACTTTATACTGATACAGTTTACTAAGATTGAGAATACATTCCCACTTTTAAATCTTCATGCCTTAGTTCCTTTTTACTGAGTTTGTGGTGCTTTGGAAACATTCAAGTGTGTCTGACATACGGATCTAATGCTCACAAGAATTCACACGGGCTGAAGATAAACCCTTAGGCTCACCCACATTTAAGTGAAGATAAGGAAGATGTGAGTTATAGGTATTATCCAGAGAGGAGAAAATTTGGGAGACTCTATTGTGTCACAGAAAATAAGGAAGAACATATTTGAGAGTATTCAGTGCTGCAGACGGGCAAAGTGACACAGGAACACTGAAAAGTGGCCTTGAATTTAACATGAAAGAAGCAGGTACATTTATTGTGATCAGTTTTTAATGGAGGAACAGGAATGAAAGCAAGATTGCCTGCGTTGAAGAGAAGACATTAAGTGGATTACAGAAACTTCTCTCAGAATTTGGCTAAAATAGGGGCTGAGGACAAAGGGTGATAAAAATTACAGAAGTGGGCTTTAGGGAGACTTGTACATGTTTGACAGCTGATAGAAAGGAGCTAATAAAAGAGGAGATGTCACCACAGAAAGGGAAGGTATCAGGACCAGTTTTAGAGGTTTAGCCTGGTAGAGGTGCGATACCCCTTTCCATACCATCAGAAAGGCAGAGAAAATAGATGCCCTCACCAGATATATTTTAGGAAAGATGGCAAAAAGTAAAAGAGGCTCATGAATGAAGTCTCTCCTGAAGTTTGAGATGCTAAATATTCAGTGACAATAATTTATGCTCTTGTTTAATTTATTCTTCACTATCAGTGCTGAACGAATCACATATAAATAGGGGAGGCTATAAAGCTCAGGGGGATTACATTAGTGACTAGGGCAGTGCTATCCCTTCTTTAATACATACCCCAACTTCCTTGACTTCAGGGCGGGGCCCAGTCATTATACCTCATCTTCCAGCCACATGGATTAGTCCATGGGGAGGACAGGTGATCTAAATCACACCAATTAGCATCTTTTCAAATTGGAGTTGGGGAAAGAACTGTTTTCTCTTGTTGAGAGACATGAAAGATGTCATGGGTACTGCTTGTTGTAGAAATGTTTCTTGTGTAGTAAAGAAACAAGGAGTGGAGATGTTTGGGGTGGAAAGAGGAGAATAGTTGAGAAGCAAGGAGGATAGTTTTAAGGAGGAGAGTTTTAAGTGCCTGTGTCCCTGAGGCCAGCTCCATTCATGTTTTTATGACTTGGCTGCATAAACTGCCCCTTATGCGTAAGATAGCTAGAGTTAGGTATTTGTATTTGAAATACTAAAGAAGCTTTGCACAGTGGCAGTATCGTAGCCAATGAGGTTTATCCGAGGCGCGATTATTGCTAATTGAAATACTAAAGAAACCTTAACTAATACAGGGGGTGTAAATGTGGAGAAGGCAGAGTAGGATTGGTCAAGAGTTTCAATGTTTCTCTTTTAGAGAGGCAGTGGGACAAAGAAGTTGAAGATAATAACAAGACTTTTTGATGTGATAGAGCATGGACGAGAATGAAAGGGATGACTGTGGGCTTAAAGACGAATCAGTTCTTAACTAAGCTAAGTGGGTAGAAGGATAGGAAGTTGTGATGAAGGATATATAAGTTTTAGTTGCATTTCCAAAACCCATTTTCCTTTTTTTTTTTAAAGAAAAACAGTGTGTCGTTATAAAGCACCAGAAAGATTCAAGAAAATCCCTTTGTAATTTTGCAGTTGAAAACAATAAGGATAACATCTACTTTTTAGGTTTGTCATGTTATAATATATACATTGGGAGAGGATTACAATATAGCAAGTTTGTTGAATTTTACAGAATACTTTATAAAAGATTTTTATTGCATGATACGCGTCTGAACAAGAATTTTCTATTTTGGAACTCAGTACCTTGTTAAGCAAAATATTCTCATGGGTAAAAAAATTGAAAAAACTTGTTCTAGGACAGAATTGAATGTATTAGAAAATATTTAGATGCTTAGCTATCATTGTCAAGTATATCTACTTTATGAATACATTTTTTAAATTTTACTACGTCATTAAATTATTCTAGGTAATTTTGAGTATGGTAGTATTAAAGAACCTTTAATGATCTGTCTCTTTTCAGTTTCTCACTTAACTGTTACTTGTGGGTTTAAAATGCTCATACAAGTCATGGAACCCATTAAAAAGACATTTATCCAGCAAGAGTCTCTCGAGGCTTGTTAGACATCTGCTCTCTCTGCACTTCTAAATAAGTGCAGCCTCATGAGACATTTAAACAATAGGTTGTTGTAGTTCTTCAGTAAATCTGAGTTCCTCAAAAAGAACATTTAATTTATAGCATGGTCTTTGTGCCTCAGTTTACCCCTTATTTTAATTTGATGTTCTATCAGTTTTTGCATTTGAGGATACATTTTACCATGTCCTGTTAATTATGAAATGCCTCCTAATTTTTATTAGTTTCATAATTACCTGGTATTTAAACTTACTATTGTAGGAGTGCCTGGGTGGCTACTGGATTAAACTTATTATTGTAGCCACCCTGCAGAATTCCCACAGAGTTTGTGAAAATACTGGCTAAGGGTACATGAATTAAATCTTAAGTAATATAAAATCTGTAACCTAAATATATTTGTACTGAATCTTTGATAAATTGAGTTGCTCCAAGTCCTTCTTTGAAGGAAAACATTCCAACATTATTATAATGTTAATATGCACATATCCTTTTCTTCAGTATGTGTTGTGTTGGTTTTTTAGCTTAGCGATACATTTCTGTTTTCTTTTACATCTTACCCAAAATTAAGAAAGCACAGATGTGGAGTAGCATTTTCTTGGGTGGTTGTCATAGTGGAACAACTTGATTACAAGAATCTGATCTTATCTGGGAGAATCAGAGAGAATCAGGCTGACTGTCATTATCGTTACGAAAGCTCTAAAGAAGTTTTCTGTCTTCCCTCTCCACCACTTCAAGCCTTCCAGGGTAACACTCACTAATGTAAAGCACAATTATGAAGTTAGACTGATAAAAACTGCATAAGTCATTGGTATAGAAACTCTGAAATTATTCTGAGATGCTTTTCCATACCCTAGGTTCAGTCCCTCTCACATGTATCTTGTTCATTAAAATGTTATGAAAACAGTTGAATTTATTATGCCAATGAAAAAAGTTAGCATACTTCAGTATCCAATCTAGTGAAACTACAAGACCATATTTTGAATAAGAAAAATAGAGTACATGGTCTAATTTTAATCATATCCTAATATTTTACTGTGGTAGAATGTAACACAGTATGGTGTGTCTTTACTTATAAATGCCATTTTTTACTTTGTGCAAAATCTGTTTCACAAAATGCTGTTTACCCTATGCTTATTTGCTTCACCTGTGTATTACTTATCTTTCAGAACCAACAGGGTGACTAACAAGGGGCTTAGGAATTGCTTGCTAACTCAGTCAAGCCTTTTGGCTTTAGTCATTTGCTGAATTAAAAATATTGAACAGAGGGGCTCCTAGGTGGCTCAGTGGGTTAAAGCCTCGGCCTTTGGCTTGGGTCGTGATCTCAGGTCCTGGGATCAAGCCCCACATCAGGCTCTCTGCTCAGCGGGGAGCCTACTTTACCCTCTCTAGCTCTGCCTGCCTCTCTGCCTGCTTGTGATGTCTGTCAAATAAATAAATAAAATCTTTAAAAAAATAAATAAATAAAAATAAAAATATTGAACAGAATGAAAAGAATAATTCCATCTTGTTTTCTCTCTTTACAGGCTCTGTACAACTCTATTAAGAATGAGAAGCTAGAATGGGCAGTGTGAGTATGCTGGCTGTCAGCATTTTAATAAATGATTTACTTGTTCTTTTCTTACTGCCTTTCTTTATGCTTTAGAGGTGATCTTAGAGAAGGATTAAATATGCATGGCCAGTTCTCATTTCACACCAGTGTATAACATTATATAAAACCTTAAGTAAACCCTGAGTATCCCATGTCTTTTTCTGTTTGCTTTTAGTCTAGTTGCCTTGCCTAGAGACAATTATCTTTTTTATGTATCCTTTTAAAAAATAGCATTCAAAAAGAAAAGCTGATAAAATCATCTATAATCCAGAATCTAATACAAATGATTTTGCTACCATCTACTTGTTTTAAATCCCTCTTGCCTATCATCATAGATCAAGGTTTTCCAATCTTATATCCAATGACCCTAATTATACTAAGATACTGAAAAACTTGAGAAATGATAGATTAAATAAGCTAAAAAGATATTTTTTAACTGCAAAACTTCCAGGAGTTTGTACAATGCCAGTATCCAAGAGAGGAATCAAATTTGCAATGTTTTCTAAACCTTTTCAACAGTATAATGTAGTGTGTTTCAAGGTACATACTTTGGGAGATACTATTACAGATAAATTATATCTAACCCTATGTAGACCAACAGTACTACTCTTGCTGAACTTTCACTGATCTTTCTTTCACTGCAGCAGTTAGGAATTTAACTTAAAAATATTGTTAACTAAAGTTATCCGTAAATTGGGTCAAAATATGTTTTTTTAAATAGAACTACATGTGAATTTTATTTTTGGTTTCCGCTGATATTAAGCATTCATAAATATTTTTCTACCATGTGACCTTACATAGCAGTCTGCATGAACTTAGGTTTATAGAATCAGAACTTAGGGGATAAATTTTATTCTTTCATATGCACATTGGAAGAAAGTGGTTTAGCAGTTGACTGCATATATCTCACATATAACAGGCTAGAATGAATTTTTTAAAAAGTACTATTAAACTGTTTCTAGTAACTGTTAGCTCATATGGTACTGTTTTAAATTAGGGATTTAGAGTTTAATTTGGAACTAATATTTGCAAGTACATATGATGTGTCTATATTTATATACATCATGAGACTCAAAGTGTATCATTTCAAGAAAAATTCGTTAAGATAATAAGAATTCATGGCCTACCCAAAGTAATCACTTTTGGACTTCTCTCTCATGAATAAAAGTGGGTTTCCTAGGAAAATTTCATAAATAATATACTTAGGATCTTGTTAAAATATTAAAGGCATATCCTGACCAATGTAGATTAACCCCTATTTATAGTGAAATTTAATAAAAATGAAGTATAAATACATTCATACCAGGGGAGAGAATAAATCTTTTATAGTTATTTTAAAAACCAAATAAATGTACCCATGAGGATATGCTTTTGTAAATCCAAATTCTTGATATATTATAATTTGTTACAGTAGGTTTTATATATATTATGCATAATGGCAATTTGGTGTAAGAAGGTATCTTTTTCTTAAAGTCAGTATAGTTAACATAGAATGTTACATTAGTTTCAGGTGTACGGTATAGTTATTCAGCAATTCTATGTTACCCAGTGCTCATCATGATAAGTGTAGTCTTTTTTTTTTTTTTGGCAGAATGTAGACTTATTTAGAAATAGGGTCTTTGCAGATGTAATTAGATGTAATTAGTTAAGGATCTTAAGATGAAATCATCTGGGTTTAGGGTGGCCCTAAGTCTATTGGCCAGTGTTCTTGTAAAAAGAAGCAAGGACACAAAGAGACACGGAGGGAAGCAGCTCACGTGAAGACAGAGGGAGAGATTGGAGTCATGCTGCCACAAGCCACAGAATGGCAGGAGTCACCAGAGGCTGGAAGAAACCAAGGAGCACCCTCCCACATGGCGTTCAGAGGGAGCACGGGCCTGCCGGCACTCAGATTTTGGACTTCTGGCCTCCAGAACATGGAGACAATATGTTTTTGTTGCTTTAAGTCACCCAGTGACAGGCCACTCGGGAAAGTAATACAAACATCTTTTACTTTTTTATGACTCAATGCCCTTTCTTTGATAGCATTTGCAGGGAACAAGGTCATCACATTAAGCAAGAGATTCTGGGTGGCATCTCTTTGTCGACCAAGTGACATGTCTTTGCAAACCCCTTGCTGGTTTTCGGGCTCTTGTCTCTTGGTCATGCTTCATCATCTTGAGTCCTTACCCTGGGCCGTTCGTCCTGCTTTTTGCTTCTGCTCACTTCCTTGTGCCCAGGGAACTAGCAGGGGTGTGTTTGTTGAGGAAGATGGATGCCTCGTCTGATAAGTGTAGTCTTAATCCCCTTCGCCTATTTCACCCATCCCCCTAACTCACCTCCCCTCTGTGAACCACCAGTTTGTTCTCTGTAGTTTAGTCTGGTTTTCGTCTCTTTTTTTCTTTGTTCATTTGTTTTATTTCTTAAATTCCATACATGAGTGAAAGCATATGGTATTTGACTTTCTTTGACTGCCTTATTTCACTCAACATTGTACCCTCTAGTTCCATCCATGTCATCACAAGTGGAAGACTTTATTTGTTTTTTATGTCTGAGGACTATATACACCACATCTTCTTTATCTTTCATCTATCGATGGATGCTAGGGCTGCTTCCTTATCTTGGCTATTGTAAATAATGGTGCAATAAACATAGGAATGCACATATCTTTTTGATTTAGTGTTTTTTGTATTCTTTGGGTAAATACCCACTAGTAGAATTAGTAGATCATATGGTAATTCTGTATTTAATTTTTTGAGGAACCACCGTACCATTCTCCACAGTGACTCCACCAGTTTGCATTTCCACCAACAGTGCACAAGAGTTCTTTTATCTCCACAACCTCTCTGAAATTTGTTTCTTGAGTTTATTTTAGCCATTCTGACAGGTGTGAGGTGATATCTCATTGCAGTTTTGATTTGCATTTCCCTGATGATGAGAAAGTGTCTTATCTTGAGCCCAATCCATGGATGAGCATGGAAGTTTACCCAAGAACTGAATTCTTCTGTGTCCCTCTTGTCAGGTCTAGAGAACATTGTGTTCAGGAGCCCCAAATCCAGAATCAGGTAGATTTGGGTTTGAATTCCAACTCTTCCATGTACTAGCTGGGTCACTGGTCATGCCTCTTTGCCTCAGTTTCCTCTTTTATATGAGGAGCAATTATTGAATCTCTTATAATCCTCAGGATGACACTATAAAATGTTCTAAAACACTAAACATAAAGCAGTAGTGAAAGCCATATCTACAGCAGTGAAAGGCATGAGAGGAGTCAAAGATAAGGTAGAGGCCACAACCTAAATAAGTAGGGAAATACTGGTGTTGCTACTAGAAATAGAGAGTATATGACAAAGTTCAGAGACAGATGATAAAGGCTAAATGGAGGGGCACCTGGGTGGCTCAGTGGGTTAAAGCCTCTGCCTTTCACTCAGGTCATGATCCTAGGGTCCTGGGATCGAGCCCCGCATTGGGCTCTCTGCTTGGCAGGGAGCCTGCTTCCTCCTCCCTCTCTCTCTCTCTATGCCTGCCTCTCTCCCTACTTGTGATCTCTATCTGTCAAATAAATAAATAAAATCTTTAAAAAAGAAAAAAAGGCTAAATGGAGTGGAAAGGTCCTGTAGGAAAGTGAAAATGTTGAATTGAAACTTAGGAAAGAGGTCAGAGCTATATAAATACCTGGGAAAATATTTTACAGATATGACAGATGAAGTTTTAAGAATGAGTAAAGATTGCTGAGAAAAGGACCTTAGTGAAAGAAAACATTTCTAAGTGCTGTCTCTGAGAAGTACCAACATTAATAAATAATGGGACAAAAATGAGTTAGAGAAAATATGGTTGGAGAGGCACAAGAAGAACTGGCTGAGCACAGTGTTCTATATAATTATATACATGTACATACTCACTTATCAAGGAAAAGTCTTATATTCTTTATCTGAAGAATCATATAAATTGATATACAGCTGAATTTTCCAAAGTGTGTTCTAAGGAACATTAGTTTTAGTAGCTGTTAAAAGGTACTTTATGATCAAAACAGGAATGAGTTATCCCATTTTTTAAGCTGGATTATTTGTTTTTTGGGTGTGAGTTTTATAAATTCTTAATATATTTTAGAGACTAGCTGTTTATTAGAAATGTCAGTTGCAAATATCTTGCCCATTCTGTAGGTTTTTTATTTAGTTTTCTTGGTTATTTCTTTGCTATGCCGAAGCTTTTTGTTTTGATGTAGTCCCAATAGACTATATTTGCTTTTGTTGCTTCAGGAGGCATATCTAGACAGATGTTGCTATAGCCAGTGTCAGAGAAATTACTACCTATGTTATCTTCTAGGGCTTTTATGGAGTCAGATCTCACATTTAACTCTTAATCCATTTTGAATTTATTTCTGTGTATGGTTTAGAAGAGTGGTCTAGTTTCATTCTTTCACATATTGCTGTCAAGTTTTCTCAACACCATTTGTTGAAGAGGCTGTCTTTTTTATCAAAACATCATGCTTTTTGAAGATTCATTGATCATATGATTGTGGGCTTATTTCTGGGACTTTATTCTATTCCATTGTTCTATGTGTCTGTTTTTGTGCCAGTGCTATACTGTTTTGATCACTACAGCTTTGTAATATAACTTGAAGTCCAGAATTGTGATGCCTCCTGCTTTGCTTTGCTTTTTTAAGGTTGCTTTGGCTATCTGGAGTCTTTTGTGGTTCCATACAAATTTTAAGATCACTGTAGTTCTATGAAAAATGCTTTTGGTATTTTGATGGAATTGCATTAAATGTATAATTTGCTTTGGATAGTATAGGCATTTTAACAACATCAGTTCTTCTGATCCAATGGAAAAGAGAGCATGGACTCTTTCTGTTTCTTTGCATCAGCCTGAATTTCTTTCATCAGTGTGTTACAGTTTCCAGTGTATAGGTCTTCTTCACCTCTTTGGTTAGGTTTATTCCTAGGTATATCCTTATTTTTCATGCTATTGTAAGTGGGATTGTTTTCTTAATTTCACTTTCTATTACTTTGTTATTGGTGCACAGAAATGAAATAGATTTCATGTTGATTTTGTATCCTATGAATTTACTGAATTCATTTATCAATTCTAGAAGTTTTTGGTGGAGCCTTTTGGGTTTTCTGTCTAGAGTATAACATCTACAAATAGCCAAAGTTTTACTTCTTCCTTACCAATTTGGTTGCCTTTTATTTCTTTTTGTTGTGTGATTGCTATGGCTACAGCTTGGAGTACGGTGTTAAATAAAAGCAGTAAGCAGTGAGAGTAGACATCCTTTTCTTATTCTTTTTTTTTTTAAAGATTTTATTTATTTATTTGACAGAGAGAGAGATCACAAGTAGGCAGAGAGGCAGGCAGAGAGAGAGGGAAGCAGGCTCCCTGCTGAGCAGAGAGCCCGATGTGGGACTCGATCCCAGGACCCCGGGATCATGACCTGAGCCGAAGGCAGAGGCTTTAACCCACTGAGCCACCCAGGCACCCGACATCCTTTTCTTATTCTTGACATTAGGGGAAAAGCTCTCAATTTTTCCACATTTAGGATGATGTTGACTGCAGGTATCAGACCTTTATTATTTTGAGGTATGTTCCCTCTAACCCTACTTTGTTGAGAGTTTTTATCATGAATTGCACTTTAGTTCAAATGCTTTTTCTGCAGATATTGAAAGGTTCTTATCCTTTCTCTTATTGATGTGATGTATTACATTGATTTGTCAATAATTAACCACCTTTCATCCCAATATTAAATCCCACTTAACAGTGGTGAATGATTTTTGTTGGATGCGGTTTACCAGTATTTTGTTGAGGATTTTTGCATGTATGTTCATCAGAGATATTGGACTGTAGTTCTCTTTTTTTATTGTGTCTTTATCTGGTTTTGGTATGAGAGTAATGCTATCCTCATAGAATGAATATGGAAGTTTTCTTTCCCTTTGTATTTCTTGGGAGCATTTGAGAAAATAGGTATTAACTCTTCCATTAATGTTGGTAGAATTTGGCAGTGAAGCTTTGGTCCTGGACTTTGTTTATTGGGAGTTTATTGATTACTGATTCAGTTACATAGCTGGTAATAGATTTGTTCAAATTTTCTTTCTCCTGCTTTAGTTCTGATAGGTAATATGTGTCTAGGAATTTATCCATTTCTTCTAGGTTGTCCAATGTGTTGACATAATAGTTTTTCATAATATTCTCTTAGAGTTGTTTGCATTTCTCTGGTGTTGGTTGTTATTTCTCCTCTTTCATTTCTGATTTTGTTTGAGCCCTCTCACCCTCTTTCTCGCTTTTGATTATTTTGGCTAGAGTTTCATCAATTCTTTGATCATTAGGAAGAACCAACTTCTTCTTTCACTGATTTTTTCCATTGGTTTTTTTTTAGGTGCTACATCATTTATTTCTGCCATAATCTTTATTATGTCCTTCCTTCTGCTTGTTTTGGGTTTAGTTTATTGTTTTTTTCTCTAGCCTATTTAGGTATAAGGTTAGGTTTTTTATTTGAGATTTTTCTTGCTTTTTTTTTTTTCTCATTTTATTTATTTTTTCAGCGTAACAGTATTCATTCTTTTTGCACAACACCCAGTGCTCCATGCAAAACGTGCCCTCCCCATTACCCACCACCTGTTCCCCCAACCTCCCACCCCTGACCCTTCAAAACCCTCAGGTTGCCCCAACCTCCCACCCCTGACCCTTCAAAACCCTCAGGTTGTTTTTCAGAGTCCATAGTCTCTTATGGTTCTTTCTTGCTTTTTGAGATAGACTGTATTATGATAAATTTCCCTCTTAGAACCACTTTTGCTGCATTCCAGTGATTGTGTATCATTATGTTTTTATTTCTGTTTTTCTCCACCTAATTTTTAATTTTTTTCTGATTTCATGGCTGACCCATTCATTGTTTAATAGCATGATAATTAACCTCCATGTATTTGTGCTCTTTAGAGATTTTTTTCTTGTAGTTGATATCTAATTTCATAGCATTATAGTTAAATTTCTTGACACTTGTTTTTTGGCCTAATATGTGGTCTGTCTTGAGAATGTTCCATGTACACTTGAAAAGAATGTGTTCTGTTGTTTTAGGATGGAATATTCTGAATATATCTTTTATATCTATCTGGTCCAATGTGTCATCCAAAGCCACTGTTGCCGTGTTTGCTTTCAGTTTCTATGATCTGTCCATTGATGTAAATGCAGAGTTAAAAATCCTCCACTATTATATCAATATTGATTTGTTTCTTCATGTTTGTTATTAACTATCTTATGAATATTATGTATAGTATTTACAATTGTTATATCTTATTGTTGGATTGTCCTCTTTATGATTGTCTTTGTTTTGAAGTCTGCTTTGTCTGATATAATTATTGCTACCCCAGTTTTCTTTTGACATCCATTTGCATGATAAGTGTTTCTCCATCCCCTCACTTTCAGTCTGCAGGTGGCTTTAGAAATGAGTCTCTTACAGGGCATATAAATGGGTCATGTATTTTTGTCTATTCTACGACCCTTTATCTTTTGATTGGAGCATTCACCCCATTTACATTCAGAGTAATATCAATAAGATATGTATTTATTGCTGTTTTGTTACTTGATTTGTGTTGTTTTCTACTTCTCAGACTCTTCTCTTGCTCTCTCTACTCTCATGATTTTCTGACTTTCTTTACCAGTGTTCTTGGATTTCTTTCTTTTCATTTTTTGCATATCTCTTACTTATTTTTGATTTGTGGTTAACATGGGGTTTGTATATAACATCTGAATATAGCTGTCTATGTTAAGTTGATGATCACTTAAATTTGAACCCATTCTTTACTTTTCCCCCTACCCATGTTTTAGATATATTGTGTCATACTTCACACCCACTCATTGCCCTTGACTGACTTTTACATATGTACTAATTGTTACTGTTTTTCCTTCTTTTCTTACTCCTACTTACAGTTTTTCTTTTTCAATCAGAGTCCTTTTTAGCATTTCCAATAGGGCTGGTTTGGTGGTCATGAACTCCTTTACCTTTTGTTTGAGAAACTGTTTATCTCTCCTTCTGTTCTGCATGGTAGCCTTTCTGGAAAGAGTATTCCTGGCTGCAGATTTTTTCCTTTGAGCATATCATGCCACTGTCTTCTGGCCTGCCAAGTTTCTGCTGAAAAACCCACTAATAGTCTTATGGGGTTTCCCTTCTATGTAACTGTTTTCTTTTCTCTTGTTGATTTTAAAATTCTCTCTTTATCACTACTTTTCGTCAGTTGATTACTCTGTGTCTTGGTATGGACCTCCATGGGTTAATTTTGTTGAGGGATCTCTGTGCCTCCTAGATATTGGTAGTTCCTTCCCCAGATTCAGAAAGTTGTCAGCTATTATTTCATCAGATAAGTTTTCTGACCCCCTTTCTCTCTCTTCTGGGATCCATATAATGAGAATGTTATTATGCTTGATGGAGTCATTGAGTTCCCTAAAACTATTCTCATTTTGCACATTTTTTTCTTTCAATTTTTCAGCTTGATTACTTTCCATTATTCCGTTCTCCAGGTTGCTAATTCATTCCTCTGATTCCTTTATCCCACTATTTATTTCATCTAGTGTATTTTTAATTTCATTTATTGTGTTCTTCATCTCTGATGTGTTCTTTTGCATGTTCTTTATCTCTTTGATAAGGTTCTCACTGTTGTCTTCCACTCTTCTCCAGTCCAGTGAGTATCTTTTTGATCATTAAATTCCTTATCAGGCATATTACTTATATCCATTTTGCTTAGGTTTCTTGCTATTGTTTTGTCCTGTTCTTTCATTTGGGACATGTTCTTCTGTCTCCTTATTTTGTCTAACTCTTGTGTTTCTCTATGTTAGGAAAGTCAGCTACATCTCCTTCTCTTAGAGTTAATGGCCTTATGAAGAAGTCTTATATTGCCCCAATGTGCAGTGACCCCTCTTCACCAGAACCTGGTACTTCACAGGTGTTTCCTATATGTTTTGTGTGACTTGTTATTATGTCTTGGCTTCTTTTTCCTTTAGTGCAGTCATGTGCAATGGCTTTCTTTGCCTGTTGTAGGCAGTATTTTGCCCCTTTGGAGCTGCCTTGGGCTTGAATTGAGTCAGATCAGGCATTTCCCAGAGATGGAGTAGGACCAAACTGCAGTGTATTTTCCCGGTGTTGTCTAGTGAGAAGATTTTATTGGTAGGTAACGGCCTGCAGTCAAACTAACTATCTGTTGGCAGCCCACTGCTGGGGCTGCCATCTAACTGGTGTGTGTGGTTATCTTCCCCTCACCCTAGAAAAGGAGTCACTTTGGAGTGACTGGCCTCTGTTGAAGCTGCTTGCATATTATCAGGGGCTTTGGATGGGCTATGGTCAAGGGCATATTGGAGGGGACATCATGCTGCTGCTGGGACTAGCTGGTGTGGCGCATGCAGTTTTAGCATAGTATGCACTGGTCTGCTTTTGAAATGAGACCTTTCGGGGCACCTGGGTGGCTCAGTGGGTTAAGCCTCTGCCTTCGGCTCAGGTCATGATCTCAGGGTCCTGGGATCGAGCCCCGCATCGGGCTCTCTACTCAACAGGGAGCCTGCTTCCCCCTCTCCCTCTGCCTGCCTCTCTGCCTACTTGTGATCTCGATCTCTGTCAAATAAATTAATAAAATCTTCCAAAAAAAAAAAAAAAAGAAATGAGACCTTTCGTCAAAGCTGCAGGAACTGGGTAGCCTGGGCAAATCTGCACAGTGTTTGTAAGAGGGATGCACAATTTTAACAAAGTATGCATTGGTCTTCTATCGGACCACCTCTGCTGCCATGAGGTCCAAGGCCCCACAAAGTGGTTGGGTTGGAAGACACAGTGTTGGTGAGGTTGTTCCAGTCTCCTGAGAAAGTAGACTCACAGCTCTGGGACTGAGGAAGATATGACTGGAAAGGGTCGATTGGTAAAGGTGTAGGGGACAGTGATTGGTGTGGCCAAGTTAGGTAGTGAATGCAGGCACTGTGTTGGTTCCCACAAGTGGTTCTTTGTTTCTCCTGAGCAGTAAGGAAGGAGATGGTGCCAGCCAACTCCTTTGTTTCTGCGGTAGTAGTAGTAGTAGTTTTTTACTCTAACATTCCTGGACAGGCTCTGAGATTATTAAGTAACTCTCCCTCCCTTTTGCCTCAGGTGTTTTTCAAACTGTTAGTTTTACATGGTATCTCCTTGGGCTATTCCCTGTGCTGTCTCTTTAGGTGGGGAAACTCAACTTCCTGTCAACCTCCAGGGTCACCTAGAGTCAAGCCCGCTGACTTTTAAAACTCTATAGATTTTTAAGTACAGCTACTGTAAGAACTCCAAAAATTCAGCCCCTCTCCTTTCAAAGCCAAATGTTATGGGGATTCATTTTCCCCAAGAGAGTTCCTTGGTGTCATAGTTTAATTCTACCCTTCCTCCAGTCTGGCTTTCTCCCCACCTTGGAGGCTAGAGTCTTTTAGCTCCTCACCACATCTCCACCTTTTCTACCACCTTTGATGTGGCTTTTTCTCTACATCTAGTTGAATCATCATTGGGTCATCTTCTGGGTTCTTTATGCTGAATATAACTGTTACCTGTGGGATGAGGTGAGCTTATGGTCTTCCTGCTCTGCCGTCTTCCCAGGCTCCCTACAGCAATTCTCTTTTAAAACTTCCAGATAACCACCATATGTTTATATTATTACTATTGAGAGAACTAAGGCAAATAAAAGTTGCAATAGGTTGTACAGTGTTTGTAGATACCACAAATATATTTAGTGTTTAAAAAAAAAATTGAGTGTATCAGAAAAAAAAGTTGGGGAAGTTGGCATTAAGAGTTTTTTAGTACAGAAAGAAGTAACCATGGGAAAATTAATAAAACTATTTTGTGTGAAACATTGGATAATAAGAAAAGAAAGGAATAAAACTCAGTTCTCCATTTTGGGTGTTCATACTACTAAATGTTCGCTAGGTATGTATTGTGCCTCATTAAAATAATAGACTAGAATAAGAAGTAATATTCTTACCATCATTGCAATTAGATGATTGCTTTCCTCACATTCCTAACATGGAGAATGCTACATCATATTTTTAGTAAAATAGTAATTCTAATATTAATATTACATGGAATTGATAAATTTAGAAGGTAATCTACATGAACATTAAATAAGGGTAAGTCTGAATGTATAGATGGATATGTAAAGAATATTACTCATTTGATTATTCTAATGTAAGTTCAGTGAAAATACATTGAATATAAAATAAGGAAAGAAAAAACTAGGAATAATATAGTTATAAAAAAGTCATTAATTTCAAAGGAAATTTTTGAGCTGAAGAATTAATATCACTTAAAAATTTCTTAGCTAAATATGATACTGAATGTGGTTCAGTCTCCCTGATTTTAGGGCTTAAAGGAGGAAAAACTTCAGGATATAGAATTAGGGAAAATTCTCTTATAGCTCTGTAAAGTATAATTTATTAATCCGAATCATAGCTCACAATGTTTAATCTGTAAAGACCTGTTTTTCTCTGTCATTTCAAGTATGCTGAACTCAGATATATGGAAACTAGAAGAATTTGCTGTTCAGTTCTTAGCTTTAAAGGGCAAGTTAAAAACAAAAATGTCTGCTTTCTGTCTAAGTAGCATCTCTCTCAATGCTGAGGAGATGGATACTTAGAATATTTAAGGATTTATTGTCATAACAGTTTTAATATCCATAAAGATGATAATGAAATTAATGTAATTTATAAATACTGTTATCTTCGCTTTACATTATCTTTAATTTCAGAATATGCTGAACAGATAGTTGGTGAGCAGATGGAATGTGATTATAATGTTAGTATCCTACTTGTACCAGAGCAATTTTAGAATCACTGAGGTGCAAGGAATTATGGAAGCTGGTCCATAAGGAAATTGTTTTTCCTAATATGATGGTGATTTAGAATTTTATACCATCTATATTAATTGCTAACCTTTTGATTTTTATTAATGACGTGAGGAAAATATTATAATGAATATAATTTCTAAGTGAAGCATATTATGCATGCAGTGGCTAATATACTGCTTTGAATATTGTAGACAATAGTCTGGATTTCATTAAGCATTTTGTATGTGTACATTTTAATATACATGCATACATACATTTTTGGGGATGCAGAAAATTTAGCCAGATCAGTAATATTAAAAGAAGTTATTTTAAGTTGCCCATTAAAAATTTCATAGTAGATCTTTTGGAAACATCTTGTTTGACCCTAGTAAACTTCCAACAACTTTTTAAAAAACATCTTATCATTTATAGTTAACTTTTTCTTAGTTTGAAAAGAATGCTGCAATCTGTACATATAGCTAAGTTACCAGCCTGCATCTTCCTCACATCTGGCAGTATTCTTATTGGTGTTAAAGGACTAAAGAAGGAGCTTGACATTTTTAGTAGAAAGGGTGGCTTTTTATAGTTCAGATGTCTGTGTCAGAATAAGATATTTTTAGAAAATAAAAATATATTTCCTGGTTTTATCCGAACTTTTAAATTTACATACCTTTTTTATTTAAACTATCGGTAAATGACAAAGACAGATTCATTTTAAACTGATTCTGCTTTGTGCCATTATACCATCTGGTATCATAGAAATTCCTTGACATGTCAGCAAATTTTTTAAATAAGTTTATTATTTATTTTCCAACAAACACCTGATCACAATATTCAGATAACATTCAACTTAGTGTTCTATTCCTGTACTCAACTACTATATTCATTTTTTAAAAACAGATTTATTAAGGTATAATTTTTTTAAAGATTTTATTTATTTATTCAATAGAGAGAGATCACAAGTAGGCAGAGAGGCAGGCAGAGAGAGGGGGAAGCAGGCTCCCTGCTGAGCAGAGAGCCGATGTGGGGCTCGATCCCAGAACCCTGAGATCATGACCTGAGCCAAAGACAGAGGCTTAACCCATTGAGCCACCCAGTCATCCCTAAGGTATAATCTAAATACCATAAAATTCACTCATTAAATTGTACGATTTCATGGTTTGACATATACTTATAGAGTTACATAACAATCACCAGAATTTATCACCCCCTTGTTAAACACTTCATAAAGATTCCTTGTACATGTCATTCAGTATATTTGCTGTGAACTCTTCCCTCCTCTCTGGTCCTGCACTGTCTTATGCACAACTCTATTGAGGTTCATAATACAATGTATAACACATTATTATATGTATCTCTTTCCTCTGCTGGACTATGCATCCCTCGATGCTCTTAGTCATTTTGATATCCCATTGTCTAGGACACTGCCTGACAATTAGAATCTCCTTTTAATTATTACTGAGCTGGTACCCACTCCCTCTTAGAGACCAACAGGGGCTTGGCCTCTTGCTGTCTACCATGCTTCACAGACGTTCCTGTTCTGTTTTAAGATTTTATTCATTTATCATTCATTTTAGTGAGAGAGACAGAGAGAATGTGAGAAGGAGAAGAACATAGGGGGAAAGTATCCCAAGCAGACTCTACACTGAACATAGAGCCCAATGTGGGGGCTGTTCTCATGACCCTGAGATCATGACCTGAGACAAAACCAAGAGTTGGACTCTTCCCTAACTGATTGAGCCACCCAGGCAACCCAAATCTGAAGATAGAAATAGACACCACATCCAAGAGGCCCACTGATCCCCAAATAGGTTGAAGCCAAATAGGGCTACACTGAAACATATTGTTATGGAATTGTCAAAAGTAATGATAAAAAAAGAATTTCAAAAGCAATAAGAGAAAATGGAGAAGGACATAAAAGGGTGCCCTCATAAAAGTGTAGGTAACTATCTCAACAGAAAATTTTCAGGCCAGAAGAGAATGGCATAACACATTCAAAATATTGAAATAAAAAACTGTCAACCAAGAACACTATATCCAAAGAAGCTGTCCTTCAGAAATGGAGGAGGGATAAATATCATTCTGAAATTTAAAAAAGCCAAGAGAATGTATTACCACTAGACTTGCCTTAGAAGAAATTCTAAAGGGATTTATTTAAGTGGAAATAAAGGGACACCAATTAACATCATAAAAACATATAAGAGGGGCGCTTGGGTGGCTCAGTCGGTTAAGCATCTGCCTTTGGCTCAGGTCATGATCCTGGGGTTCTGGGATCAAGCCCCACATCAGGCTTCCTGCTCTGTGATGAACCTGCTTCTCTCACTCCCTCTGCCTGCTTCTCTGCCAGCTTATGTTCTCTCTGTCAAAGAAATAAAATCTTTAAATATATATATATGTATATATATAAAAGAAAGTAGTGTAAAATTCACTGGATTGGTAAATTTATAGTGAGAGTTTGATTTTAAAATAGGATAATAGTGGTGATTAATTCACTTACAACTCTCGTTACTTAAACTTAAAAAAAAAACTTAAAAATTTGTAAAAATATACTTAACTGCAATAACCTGCTATTAATTACAGAATATAAGAATATGTAAATTATAGCATCAGTAACTTAAACTATGTGGAGGAAGAGAAGGAAAAGTATAAAACTTAGGAATTTTATTGATATTATTAGTTTAAGTTAGTGTGTTATAATTCTAAGATATTTTATGTATAGCTCATGGTAACCACAAAAGAAATACCTATAATAAGTACACAAAAGAACATGGTAAAACAGTCAAAGCATGCTGATAACCAGAAGACATCAAGACACATAACAACCAGAAAACAATTAGCAAAGGCAATTGTAAGTTCTTAGCAATAACTACTCTAAAAATAAATGGATTAAATTTGTCAGCAAATTAACAAACAAAACAAAACAGAAAAAAGTTTCAGCTATATGCTGCGTACAAGACACTCACTTGGCCATTAAGACAAGCAGACCAAGAGTAAAGGGATGGAAAAAGATATTTGAAGTAAATGGTAACCAAAAACAGAACAACAGAGATAGCTATACTTACATCAGACAAAGAAGACTTTAAACTAAAATGGTAAAAAGAGGTAAGGCCATTATGTTATGATAAAGGGGCCAATACATCAAGAAGATATAACTTGTAAGTATGTATGTGACTAACATGGATCACATAAATACATAAAGAAAAATAAACAGAACTAAAAGAATAAATAAACACTGATACAGTGACAGTTAAGGACTTTAATACCCCATTGTCAACAATGGATGGGTCATTCAGAGAATCAATAAGGAAACAGCAAATTTAAACAACACTGTAGATTAAGTGGACCTAAGAGACATATTCAGAACATTGCTCAATCACAAGGAAAAGTTTGGAAGGAACTGAAACACCTGGAAGCTAAAAACCACCTTGCTTAAGAATGCTTGGATCAACCAGGAGATCAAAGATGAACTTAAACAATTCATGGAAACCAATGAGAATGAAGACACTTCGGTCCAAAACCTATGGGATACAGCAAAGGCGGTTCTAAGGGGGAAATACATAGCCATCCAAGCCTCCCTCAAAAACATTGAAAAATCCAGAATACACCAGCTGTCTCTACACCTTAAAGAACTGGAGAATCAATAACAAATCAAACCAACTCCACACGCAAGAAGGGAAATAATCAAGATTAGAGCAGAGATCAATGAGGTAGAAACCAGAAATACAGTAGAACGTATCAATGAAACTAGAAGCTGGTTTTTTGAAAGAATCAATAAGATCGATAAACCATTGGACACACTAATCCAAAAGAAAAGAGAGAAAGCCCAAATTCATAAAATGATGAATAAAAAGGGAGAGATCACAACCAACACCAAGGAAATAGAAACAATCATCAGAAATTATTACCAACAGTTATATGCCAATAAGCTAAGCAACCTAGATGAAATGGATGCATTCCTGGAAAACTATAAACTCCCAAAATTGAACCAGGAAGAAATTGACAACATGAATAGACCAATATCTAGTAATGAGATTGAGGCAGTGATCAAAAACCTCCCAAAAAACAAGAGCCCAGGACCTGACGGATTCCCTGGGGAATTCTACCAAACTTTCAAAGAAGAAATAACATCAGTTCTCCTGAAGCTGTTCCAAAAAATTGAAGCAGAAGGAAAACTTCCAGACTCTTTTTATGAAGCCAGCATTACCCTGATCCCCAAACCAGACAAAGACCACACCAAAAAGGAGAATTTCAGACCAATATCACTGATGAATATGGATGCTAAGATTCTCAACAAGATCCTAGCAAACAGGATCCAGCAGCACATTAAAAAGATTATCCACCATGACCAGGTGGGATTCATCCCTGGGTTGCAAGGATGGTTCAACATTCGCAAATCAATCAATGTGATAGAACAAATCAATAAGAGAATAGACAAGAACCACATGGTCCTCTCAATTGATGCAGAAAAAAAAATGTCTCAATTGGACAAAATCCAGCATCCGTTCCTGATGAAAATGCTTCAAAGTATAGGGATAGAGGAAACATTCCTGAACTTCATAAAATCGATCTATGAAAGACCCACAGCAAATATCATCCTCAATGGGAAAAAGCTTGCAGCCTTCCCGTTGAGATCAGGAACATGACACTGATGCCCACTCTCACCACTCTTGTTCAACATCGTATTAGAAGCCCTAGCAACAGGAATCAGACAACAAAGAGAAATAAAAGGTATCCAAATTGGCAAGGAAGAAGTCAAACTCTCTCTCTTCGCAGATGACGTGATTCTTTATATGGAATACCCCAAAGACTCCACCCCCAAACTACTAGAACTCATACAGCAATTCAGTAACGTGGCAGGATACAAAGTCAATGTACAGAAATCAGTGGCTTTCTTATACACTAACAATGAAAATACAGAAAGGGAAATTAGAGAATCGATTCCATTTACTGTAGCACCAAGAACCATAAGATACCTGGGAATAAACTTAACCAAAGAGGTAAAGGACCTGTACTCGAGGAACTACAGAACACTCATGAAAGAAATTGAAGAAGACACAAAAAGATGGAAGACCGTTCCATGCTCTTGGATTGGAAGAATAAACATTGTGAAAATGTCTATACTGCCTAGAGCAATCTATACTTTTAATGCCATTCTGATCAAAATTCCACCGGTATTTTTCAAAGAGCTGGAGGAAATAATCCTAAAATTTGTATGGAATCAGAAGAGACCCTGAATTGCTAAGGAAATGTTGAAAAACAAAAACAAAACTGGCAGCATCACGTTACCCGATTTTAAGCTTTACTACAAAGCTGTGATCACCAAGACAGTGTGGTACTGGCATAAAAACAGACACATAGACCTGTGGAACAGAGTGGAGAGCCCAGATATGGACCCTCAATTCTATGGTCAAATAATCTTCGACAAAACAGGAAAAAATATACAATGGAAAAAAGACGGTCTCTTCAATAAATGGTGCTGGGAAAACTGGACAGCGATATGTAGAAGAATGAAACTCGACCATTCTCTTACACCGTACACAAAGATAAACTCGAAATGGATAAAAGACCTCAACGCGAGACAGGAATCCATCAGAATCCTAGAGGAGAACATAGGCAGTAACCTCTTCGATATCAGCCACAGCAACTTCTTTCAAGATATGTCTCCAAAGGCCAAGGAAACAAAAGCGAAAATGAACTTTTGGGACTTCATCAAGATCAAAAGCTTCTGCACAGCAAAGGAAACAGTCAACAAAACAAAAAGGCAACCCACGGAATGGGAGAAGATATTTGCAAATGACAGTACAGACAAAAGGTTGATATCCAGGATCTATAAAGAACTTCTCAAACTCAACACACACAAAACAGATAATCATATCGAAAAAGGGGCAGAAGATATGAACAGACACTTCTCCAACGAAGACATACAAATGGCTATCAGACACATGAAAAAATGTTCATCATCACTAGCCATCAGGGAGATTCAAATTAAAACAACATTGAGATACCACCTGACACCAGTTAGAATGGCCAAAATTAGCAAGACAGGAAACAACGTGTGTTGGAGAGGATGTGGAGAAAGGGGAACCCTCTTACACTGTTGGTGGGAATGCAAGTTAGTGCAGCCACTCTGGAGAACAGTGTGGAGATTCCTGAAGAAATTAAGAATAGAGCTTCCCTATGACCCTGCAATTGCCCTGCTGGGTATTTACCCCAAAGATACAGATGTAGTGAAAAGAAGAGCCATCTGTACCCCAATGTTTATTGCAGCAATGGCCACGGTCGCCAAACTGTGGAAAGAACCAAGATGCCCTTCAACGGATGAATGGATAAGGAAGATGTGGTCCATATACACAATGGAGTATTATGCCTCCATCAGAAAGGATGAATACCCAACTTTTGTAGCAACATGGACGGGACTGGAAGAAATTATGCTGAGCGAAATAAGTCAAGCAGAGAGAGTCAAGTATCATATGGTCTCACTTATTTGTGGAGCATAACAAAGAACACGGAGGACATGGGGAGATGGAGAGGAGAGGGAGTTGAGGGAAACTGGAAGGAGAGATGAACGATGAGAGCCTATGGACTCTGAAAAACAACCAGAGGGTTTTGAAGGGGCGGGGTGGGGGGGGGGTGGGAGGTTGAGGAACCAGGTGATGGGTAATAGAGAGGGCACATATTGCATGGAGCACTGGGTGTGGTGCAAAAATATTGAACACTGTTATGCTGAAAATAAACCAAAAAAAAAAAAAAAAGAATAAATTCCTGGATATGAACACCCTACCAAGACTAAATCATGAAAAAATAGAAAACTGAACAGATGAATTACTAATGAGATTTAATCAACAATCAAATACCTCCCAAAAAATAAAAATTCAAGACCTGATCATTTCAGGTCATCCTGAAATCATACCAAGCTTCAAAATGCCAAACCTTCTCAAACTATTCAAAGAAAAAAAAAAAAGGGCGGAAACACTTTCAAATTACATAACCCTGATACCAAAGCCATGCAAGGATACAGGAAAAAGGGCCAAATCCTTGATGAGCATAGATGCAAAAGATCCTCAATAAAATATTGATTGGCAAACTGAATGCAGCAATATTTTGAAAAGATCATACTCCATGATCAGATGGGTTTTATTTCAGAGATGCAGGGGTGGTTCAACATCTGCAAATCAATAAATGTGTTGTACCATATTTATTTTAAAATACTTTTAAAATAAAGTATAAAAACTGTATGATTGTCTCAGCAGACTCAGAAAAAGCATTTGACAGTATTTAACAACCTTTTATGATAACTCTCAACAAACTAGATAGAGGATGTATCTTAAAACATAGTAAGGGCTGTATGTGACAAGCCCATTGCTTATATCGTACTCAACAGTGAAACATTCCTCTAAGATCAGGAACATTGGCCAAGGATACCCATCTCAACATTTTATTCAACATAGTACCAGAAATCCTAGATTTCTTGGATTCTGGATTTTGGATAGCTCTGTGAAAAATGCTGTTGTGTTTTAATAGAGATTGTTTCAAATCTGTAGATTGCTTTGGGTAGTTTAGACATTTGCAATATTTGTTCTTTCAATCCATAAGCGTGGAATGTCTTTCCATTTCTTGACATTGTCTTGAATTTCTTTCATCAGTATTTTACAGTTTTCAGAGTGCAGCTCATCTCTTTAGTTATGTTTATTCCTAGGTATCTTATTGTTTTGGGCACAATTGTTAATGGAATTGTTTTCTTGATTTCTCTTTTTGTTGCTTCATTATTAGAGTATAGGAATTCAACAGATTTCTATACATTGATTTTGTATCCTGCGACATTACTGAATTTATCAGTTCTAGTGATTTTTAAGTGGAGTCTTTAGGATTTTCTATATATAGTTTCATGTCATATGCAAATACTGAAAGTTTAACTTCTTCCTCACCAATTTAGATGCATGTTATTTTTGTCTAGTTGCTGTGTAACTTACATTACTATGTTGAGTAAAAGTGATGAGAGTAGACAGCCTTGTCTTGTTCCTCACCTGAGTGGAAAGGTTTCCCATTTTTCCCCATCGAGTATGATATTGGCTGTGGGTTTTTCATATAAAGCCTTTATTATGTTGAGGTAAGTTCTGTCTAGACCTACTTCACAAAGGATTTTTATCATGAATGGATGTTTTACTTTGTCAGATGCTTTTTCTGCATCCTTTGAAATACGGTTTTTATCCTTTCTCTATTCCTGTTATCTGCTTGATTGTTCTGGAAATATTGAAATCCCATTTGATCATGGTGTATGATTTTTTTTTTGAGAGAGAGAGAGAGAGAATGCGAGAGAGAGTGTGTGCATGCACATGGGGAAAGGAGCAGAGGGAAAGGAAAGAATCTTGATGCAAAACCCCTAAGCATGGACTGCTCCCCTGCAATGTAAGGCTCAGTCTCATGACCCATGAGACTGTAACTTGAGCCAAAACCAAGACTCAGATACTTACAACTGAACCACCCTGGCACCCTGATGTGTAATTTTTTTTTATGTTTTGTTGGAGTTTGTTTGCTAAGATTTTGTTGAGGAGTTGCATCTATATTCATGAGTGATATGGCCTGTAGATCTCTTTTTTTGTGGTGTCTTGCCAAGCAATCTTGAGAAAGAAGAACAAAGCTGGAGATATCATAAGTCCTGACTTCAAACTATACTATAAATCTATAATAATCAACACAGTATGGTACTGCATAAAAAAGCAGACACATAGATCAATGGGAATAGAATAGAAAATCCAGAAATAAACTCAAAGAAATTTGTTCAATTGATTTTTGACAGGACAGCCAAGAATTTTCCCATTATCATGGGGAAAAGATTGTCCCCTCAATAAGTAGTTTTAGGAAAACTGAATATCCACATGGAAAAGAATGAAAGTGGACCTCTTTCTTCTACTTTACACAAAATCAACTCAAATTGGATTAAATCTTTGAATATAAAACCATGAAACTCCTAGAAGAAAATAAGCTCCTTGACATTGGTCTGAACAATACATTTTTAAGATTTTTAAGATTTAGGAACAAGAACAAAAATTAGTGGGACTACATCAAACTGAAAAGTTCTACACAACAAAGGAAACCATTAAGAAAATAAAAAGGCAACCTACTAAATGGGAAAAGACATTTACCCTGTTGGTGTAAATGTTGACTGGTACAGTCACTATGGCAAATAGCACCGAGGCTCCTCAGGAAATGAAAAACAGAACTACCTGGAGCCCCTGGGTAGCTCAGTCAGTTAAGCATCTACCTTCAGCGCAGGTCATGATCCAGGGTCCTGGGATCGAAGCCCACATCAGGCTCCCTTCTTAGTGGGAAGTCTGTTTCTTCCTCCTTCTGCCCCCACCCCCTACTCTTTCTCTCTCTCTTTCTGTCTCTCTCCCTCTCTGTCTTGTGTGCACACTCTCAAATAAATAAAATCTTTTTTTAAAAAGTAGAACTACCAATAATCCCACTTCTGAATATATAGACAAAGGAAACAAAATTATCTTAAAGAATAACCTGTATTCTTATGTTTATAGCAGAATGGTTTACAATAGCCTAAGTATGGAAAAAAACCTAAGTATCAGTCTACAGATGAAAGGATAAAGAAGATGAGCTGTATATACACAATGGAATATTATGCAACCTCTAAAAAAGAATGAAATCTTGTCATAGGCAGCAAACATGAATTAATCTGGAGAGCATTATGCTAACTGAATTAAGTTAGACTTTGAAAAATAAATACCACACAGTATCACTTGTGATATTATCATATGTGAGTTTGTTTTTTTAAAGTTGAATTCATAGCAGTGGAGGGTATAAAAGTCATTTTCAAGGTTTGAGGTGTGGGGGAAGTTGGGAATAGCTGGTAAAAAGATGTAAAGATCTGAGGAAATAATGTATAACATGGTAACTGCAGTTGGTAACACTGCATTGAATAATTGAAAGTTTCCAAGAGTAGAATTTAAATATTTTCACACACAAAATATTTATATATATATGTAAAGTGATAGGTGTGTTAACTCAGTGAAGGGACTCTTCATGATATATATGTATATTAAATCCTCATACCGTATACTTTAAGTATCTCACATTAAATTGTCAATTACACTCAAGAAAATAAAACAGCATAGAAGAGGAAATGTAATCTATACAATAACTAATTTTATTTTCCAGGATTTTTGCAATATCCAGAAGATATTTTCTGAATATCAATACTGACCATTAATTTTAAGTAAATTAATAAATAAGTAAATCTCTTACATTGCATAAATCAGTTATTCCAGAGGGAGAGGAAGATGGCAGCAGAGTAGGAGGACCTTAGACTAATGTTGTTCTAGGAACACAAACTAGGTAACTATCAAATCATCCTAAATAACCCAGAAATTGACATGAAGACTTTGGTAAAACAAACTCCACAACTAAAGGAAGAGAAGATATTGAATAAGGTAGGAAGTATAGAGATGTGATTTGGGGAGAAACGGATGCCAGGTGCTACAGAAGGAAGAGAAGTGTGGTTGTAGAGAAGGATAAAAGAAAGAGGAGCACATGGGAACACATAAGGAGAATGTTTCCCCAAGCCATTGGTTTGGAAAACAAGAGGGGCTGGATTTCATGTATTCTTACCATCAGAGGGGCTTAGAACCTGGAGTTTTAAGGGTCAGCAGGCTGCCTGGCATTGAGACCAGATGGCACTGCACTGCTCCTGAGAAGGCAGGCAAACAAAGCAGAGGGAACTAGACAGCATTATGGTAAGCAAAATAAGTCAGTCAGGGAAAGACAGATACCATATGATTTCACTCATATGTGGAATTTAAGAAACAAAAAAATGAACAGAGGGACCAAAAAAAGAAGAAAAAAGAAAGAAAGAAAAGGAAGAAACAAAGCAAGAAACAAACTCTTAAGTGTAGAGGACAAACTGATGGTTACTAAGAAGGGATGAGTAGGTGGGTTAAAGAGGTGATAGGGTTAAAGGAATGCATTTGTTGTAATGAGCACCAGGTGATGTATGAAAGTGTATAATCACTATGTCGTACACATGAAACTGTTACACTATATTTTCACCAACTGGAATATAACTAAAATATTTTTTAAGAAATCACTTCTTTAGTAAAGTTGGGAATGGGGAGACAAATAGATAAGCAAACTAAAATATGGTGCACCATAAAATGAAATAGTATTTAGCAATAAAAGAAAATAAACTATTGATTTGCACAATATGGATGAATCTTAAATATAATCTGTTGAGTAAAAGAAACCAATTTCATGCCATTTTGAAAAAGGGAAATCTATAGGGCTGGAGGATATCAGTAATTTTCAAGAATTGGTAGGGGAAAGGAATTGACTAAAAGAGGGAAGCAGGAGGGAATTTTCTACATATAGTGAATATTTCTAGTACATAGATTTGGTTTCTAAATACCGTTCCCCAACGAGAAGAACTGGATTTGTCCAACAAGAAGAACTGGACTTCTTGGAGACATTTCTTCCAGGTTTGAGATAAGGAAAATTTAAGATGAGCTTGGAAGCATCTTCTTGTGCTACCTAAAAGAAGTGCTGAAAAACAAAAAGGAAAAAGAGGAAAGCATGTTCAAAGGACACAGAAGCCTCCTTGATAGAATTCCCAGTGGCCAAAGCTGAAAAAAAAAAATGGAGCAATAAATGTAATAATGATAGGTTTTATTATGATGCAAAAGAATAAGATTATATCCATGTGTACATACTTAGAGAACAATTTTCCTATTACTAATGTAGAACAAATGAGGGAAATAAAAAAACACCATTAGATCAGCACAATAATAATTATCATAGGCAAAATCCACTGATGAATGTTTGTATTAGTGTGCAGAAGTTTAAGAAACAGGCTATTTTCATAGTCACAAATTTTCCCCGAAACATTTACAAAAGAAAATTCTAACATTACAGAATAGAAACGTTCCAGACAGCACCTCAACCAAGTAATCAAGGTTAATATCACTAGTCATAAAACATATATACCCTAATCTGATGCACTGAGAGGTTGCATCACATATGGTATCCTTCTGAAAAATGTACAGCATCAGTCTAATTAAACAAACCTAAATTGGGGATATTCTGTAACATAACTGCCAGTTCTGATAATCTTCAAAATGTCAAGTCATGAGGGACAAAGAAAGAGTGAGGTTCTATTTGTGACTAGAGAAAACTAAGAAATCGGAATAACTACATGCACTACTGGATCATGGATAGTCTCCTGGAACAGAAAAAAAAAATAATAATGAAAAAATTGGTAAAGTCTGAATAAAGTCTTAAGTTTAATTCATAGTATTACATCATTGTTTCTTCATTTTAAAATTTTACTATGGTTATGTAAGTTGTTAACATTGGGGAACTGGGTAACGGGCAGATGAGAATGTAAGTACTATCTTTACAAATCTAAAGTTGTCTCAAATTTAAAAGTTAAGTATAGATGTCTAAGGGTCCACTGTTTTTTTATATCTCACAATAATCAAAAAGCAGTGGAGAATAAAGACTGTTTTAACTTGATCACTAAATAAACACTTTTGATAATTATTAATTTTGTGGCTATTTTGAAGGATTTTTTTGGTGTTGTTTTTTTTTTTTTCTAATAATATTTATTTTTTTTTTTTCAGCGTAACAGTATTCATTCTTTTTGCACAACACCCAGTGCTCCATGCAAAACGTGCCCTCCCCATCACCCACCACCTGTTCCCCCAACCTCCCACCCCTGACCCTTCAAAACCCTCAGGTTGTTTTTCAGAATCCATAGTCTCTTATGGTTCGTTTTAAGATTTTTATTTATTTATTTGACAGAGTGAAAGAGAGATCACAGGTAGGCAGAGCAGCAGTCAGAGAGAGAGGGGGAAGCAGGCTCCCCACTGAGCAGAGAGCCCGATGTGGGGCTTGATCCCAGGACCCCGAGATCATGACCTGAGCCAAAGGCAGTGGGTTAACCCACTGAGCCACCCAGGCGCCTTGCTTATTTTGAAGTTTTAATAAAAATACTCACTAATCAATATCTAATAAGCAATAAAACCAGAGATGATTGAGGAAATTGAACAGGTGAACTAAGACAAATGCTATTAATTCAGTGCTGTGTTTTTTAGCAGTATATCAGGGTTTGTTAATTTTCTTCTTCTGTTCATTCCTCTTTATTGAATGTAGCCATCCATTTTTTGCCTCCTTCATACTTAACGTACATTAGAATCTCAGATTTAAATTTACCTACCCTCTTTGAAGGAACAGATATTTTTTTTTAAGATTTTTTTATTTATTTGGAGGGGGAGTAAGAGAGTAGAGGATTGGGGAGGAACAGAGAGAGAGGGAGAAGCAGACTTCCTGCTGAGCAGAAAGCCCGATGAGGGGCTCAATCCCAGGACCTTGAGATTATGACCTGAGCTGAATGCAGATGCTTAACCTCCTAAGCCAGCCAGGCACCCTGGAACAGAGATTTAAAATAGACTGGGCAATTACAGGTTTTGTCAATGGCTGTTAGGGTGTGTCATACTTTTATGGCAGTTGAGAAAGTAGTACCTATAAGATGCCAAAGCACTGTGGTTGACACCACCATCCTACCTTATTAATAGCTTTACTGGGGTTTCAGTATAATAAGAGAATTACCTGTTACAGGCCAGATATAGTTCAATATTATTCACTGGACTGAATCTGTAATGATTTGTTGTATTCTGTATACTTGGTAATGTGCTAAACCATGTAGAAACCAAAAATCAAAATCCAAATCGTGATCTCTGCCAAAGAATCCCCACTCTTTTTGAAAGAGGACAGACATGAACACACTGTAGTGGGTAGAAAGAGCAAAGACTTCAGAACTTTTGCAGTCATATCCTTATTATCTCTTTCTTTGATTACCTGATCTGTGGCCTTGGGCATTTATTTAAACTTTTTTGAATTTGTTTCGTTATCTGTAATATGGGATACTAATGTCAGTCTTAGAAAATTGTTATGATCATTAATACCTGGCACATAAACACTTAGTAAATGATACCTGTTATTACAGTTTTTGTTATCAGGACTGATAGACTATTGAAAACTTTGTAGTTAACTTTGTTTACGATTATTGTTCAGTGCTCAATCTGTGTTTTCTTCTTTAGAGATGATGAAGAGAAAAAAAAGTCTCCATCTGAAGGTACTGATGAGAAGGCTAATGGAACACATCCAAAGACCATCAGTCGTATTGGGAGCACTACCAACCCATTCTTAGACATTCCTCACGACCCAAATGCTGCTGTGTACAAAAGTGGATTCTTGGCTCGGAAGATCCATGCAGATATGGATGGAAAGAAGAGTAAGCACAATTTGTTGTCATTGTCTATTTCATTTATTTCATCTTGAGGCTTAAAATTTAAAGTGAATTTATCTGAAGTAAAGTCAAGGGTGAAGAAAAATTATATTAGGTTTATCTAGAGAAATATTAACTGAAGTTTGATGAAGCCTGTAACCCTAAGTCAGAAAACCATTGTGGCAACTGCTCTTCTCCAAGCAGAATTATAGAGCTTCAGAAATGGAAGACCTCTTGCAGATAATTCATTTCCAATCTTTTGTTCATTTATTTACTCTTGATTCCAGCAAATAATTCTGGATACTTAACCATGTACTAGACATCAAAAATAGAGCGGCCGATGGGATAGGCAAGGTCCATGTCTTCATGGAGTATACATCTCTGCTGATTGAGGGGAAGAGTGGATTTATAACACATAAAATAATGAATAACGTAGGATCCTACAGACAAGGAAGGGAAAGAATTATGGTCTGTACACATTTGAAGGGATTGGCCTTTATGGGAGATGAATAGGTATGTCATAAGCAAGCATGGTATGATTAGTACTAGAAAATTAAAGGAGTCCCATATTATCTAGTGACAGATAATAGTGTTAGAAATTTGAAAGAAATTATGTTTCTGTGCTTGAGTAACCTATGCAGAGGGTGAAATAGCAATTTGATATAGTTGAACAAGCTAAGGTAAGCTAGTATGTATGCTCAAAATTAGTGGGTTAAACCTTTAGGGTGTTCCTACCTATCTACAAACACAAATAGGCACTGCTTGGATGGACAGTACCACTATTTCATCTGTGGCTGAGTGCTTTTTCTTAACGTGTTAGCACATTTTATTGGGTTATGGCCAAGAGAAATATTGTAACAGAGTGGCTTTGACACTGACTTACGATGCTGAGTAAGTTTCTCAGTTTTCCCAAGTTCCTTAGGAGTACCTCTACCATATATCCTATACACTCTATATACTAGCCTATTAGACTACTTAATTTTCTGGAAGAGAATTATTTCAGGACTCATAGTTGCAAGTGACAGCAAGTCTAACTGGCTTAGGAAAAAAAGGGCTAGGGCACACTTAAAATGAGGAGTATTGCCAGGACACTTTGTCCATTTCTGTCTCTGCATTATATTGCATGTCACCTTTACTCTTTGAAACAGGTCTCTCTTACATGGCTAGATACATGATTATTAGCAGCATTTTAGAGCATGTGTTCAATTTTTTTTTTAAATATTTTATTTATTTGACAGAAATCACAACTAGGCAGAGAGGCCGGCAGAGAGAGAGGAGGAAGCAGGCTCCCCGCTAAGCAGAGAGACCCATGCGGGGCTTGATCCCAGGACCCCTGAGCCAAAGGTGGAGGCTTTAACCCACTGAGCCACCCAGGCGCCCCAAGCATGTGTTCAATTTTGTCAACAAAAAGTATTCTCCTTCTTTCCTAATTTTGAATATACTGTATTCTGGGAAGAACTCTGATTTGTATGACTGAGAGATGGAATACTATAATTGTCAGCACTCACTTGGTTGAAATGAAAAAGGGAAAGTTCCCTCAAGAACGAATAAGATACAGTTTTCATAGAAAAAGCGTTTCTTTTTGGCAGACAAAACAATAGATAGTCATCTCTTTGTTGCCAGCATATATTCATACCCCTTCTCCAGCCAGTTCAAGCAAAGCTTTTGGAGAACATAGTGCCATTTTCCATTTTATAACCACAGATATACTCATCTCTGTCCCACATGTCATGCCTAGGAATGGCTCCCATCTCCAAGGTTTAAATTTGCTGGTTAGTGTCCATTTTCCCTAGGTAGGGATGCAAATTCACGCTATAGTCTAAATAAAACTACAGAAATATCTGACATAGTTTATATGAAGTACTAGAAACAAAAAGTAGAATAACTGCAGTTTAAAATACCAGTTCAGGAAAGGCAGAAAAGGAAGCAATACCATTTATTGATTTAGTGTATTTTCCTACATTCTGCAGAGTTAACCTACTTGAACATCTTTTCATTGATTCACTTCCCTAGCAATGGATTGACATAATTGATTAACTTATTCCAGAAAGTCCCCAGATTTGGCCTACCAGTGAAATTTTCTTTCTGCCTTGTTTTCCTGGGACACTTCTAAGGATTATTGGAGAGAATTACCTTGCAGGAAGCTCTGCTCCCTTAGCAGCCCACTGTATATGAGTATAGGTACAAAACCTGGGAGTTGCTTAAGAGTTGAGCCACCCTAGACATTTTATATCACGCTAGATTTTCCTGCCGATATAACGCCTTTAAAGCCTTTGTTAACTCCTCTGAGAACTTGAGATTCATTCGGTCAGTTTTAAGTTTCATGGGACTTTTATCTTTTTAGCAACTTAAGAATTTCTGCCTAGGTGAGACACCACCCCCCCCACCACCACCAAAGACCAGCACAAGCCCATGCCCACATCATGTCCCTAAAGCCTAAAGTTTTAAAAGTCAGCAGGCTTGGCTGGAATACAGCTCAGAGGGCATGGCACTACACCTGGAGAGAAGTCAGACAAACAACCCAGAGGCAGACTGTACAAATAAACAGTGGGGAGATTATTCACTCTTCTTGGCCTGCCTCCCAGAGAGGCAGCATGCATAGTACTCCTCTCCAGGAACAGAGAAACCGGGTAGGGCCATTTCCTTCACCACCCCTCAGCATAAATACAGAGCCACCTGGGGTAAGCAGCAAAGTGCCCACACTGGCTGTCTAACCTGCTTACACCAAGTCACATCCCTGCAATCTGGTAGTACTGCCCTTCTCCATAAAGCTTGCCTCAATCCCAGTGCTGCAGGCCATTTCCACCGAAGATCAGCAGAAGCCCCTGCCCACACCACAGCTCCTGACCAGAGTTCTTTATGGCTTCAGTTCAAGTGGAAATATCAAGTCTCATTTAACATGCACACCAAAGTGTACCTCATTAAAACATGCCACATTCTAGCCAAGGACCAAACACTTCCCACTTCAGGCAAGGAGAACGCCTGCAGAAACTGACCTGAAGGTTACAGCAGCCAAAACACAGTAGTAGAGGGCACTCAGCACACACCAGAGACCCTATCTGATGTACCAGGTCCTGAACCTATATGATCTCTTCTTGATAAAGCCATGATTATCAGGAGCAGGAAACATACAGGCTTTTCTAACACAGAGAGGAAGAGAGATTTAAACAAAAGCCAAAGACATAGAAATTTATCCCAAATGAAAGAACAAGATAGGGTCTTGCTAAGCTAAGAGCTAAGCAGAACAGATACAAGTAATATGACTGATGGGGAATCCAAAGCAACAATCATAAGGATACTTGCTAGCTTAAGAAAAGAATGGAAGACCAAGGATTACAGAAATAAAAGAGTAAAAAAACAATTAAAAATGAAAAATTCAGTAACTGAGATTCAAAACAGGCTTGATGCAATGAACAAAAGGATGGAAGAAGCAGAGGCACAAAGAAGTGACATACAAGATAAAATAATGAAACATAAGCTGAACAAAAGAGAAAGAATTTTCAAATGAGAATATACTTAGGGAACTCAGTGACTCCATCAAATGTAATAAAATTCATATTATAGGTGTACTAGAAGAAGAAGACAGAGAAAAGAGGACAGGGAATTTATTTGAGAAAATAATATATGAAAAGAGAAAAGTCTTAAAAGCAACAAGACAAAAAGAAGTCCCTAACTTGCAGGGAAGACCCACGAGGCTAGCTTCAGATCTCTCAACATAAATTTGACAGGCTGGGTGGTAGTGACATGATATGTTTATAGTACTGAATGGGAAAAATCTGCAACCAAGAATAGCAAGGCTATAATTCAGAATAAAAAAGATAAAAAGTTTCTCAAAGAAAACTAAAGGAGTCCATAGCCATTAAACTAACCCTGCAGGAAATATTAAAATATTAAAAGGGAAAATATTAAAAGGAAAGACCAAAGTGACAAAGACAAGAATGTAATAGAGAAAATCTCCCAAAACAACAAGCCAAATAATAAAATGGCACTAAATACATATCTATCAGTAATTACTCTAAATATAAATAGATTAAGCACTCTAATCAGAATACACAGTGTCAGAATATATTAAAAAAAGAAGACCCATTTATCTGCCTACAAGAAATTGATTTTAGACCTAAAGACACCTATGCATTGAAATTGATGGAATGGAGAAATACTTATCATGTAACTGGACATCAGAATAAAGCCAGATTAGTAGTACTTCTATACAACAAACTAGACTTTAAATCAAACACTTTAAGGAGAGATGAAGGGCATTATATCATAATCAAGGGGACAATCTAAAAATAAGAGTAATTGGAAGTATTTATACATGCAGCGTGGAGTCACCCCAATATATAAAACAATAACAAACATAACGGAACTCATTAATAATAATACAATAATAGTAGGAGACTTTATCTCCCCATTTACATCAGTGAACTGATATCTAAGCAGAAAATTGACAAAGAAACAATAGCTTAATAACTTTGGATGATGCACTGGACCAGATGGACTTCACAGATACATTCAGAATATTTCATCCTAAAGTGGCAGAATGCACTTTAATGCAGGTTCTTTTTGAGTGCACATGGAATGATGTCCAGAATAGATTATATACTAGGTCACAAATCAGGCCACAAGTACAAAAAGATTTGAGATCATGCCATGCATCTTTTCTTTTCTTTTCTTTTTTTTTAAATTTCTTTTCAGCGTAACAGTATTCATTGTTTTTGCACCACACCCAGTACTCCATGCAATACGTGCCCTCCATAATACCACCACCTTGTTCCCCCAACCTCCTACCCCCAACCCCTTCAAGACCCTCAGGTTGTTTTTCAGAGTCCATAGTCTCTCATGGTTCACCTCCCCTTCTAATTTCCCTCAATTACTTTCAAGAGATGCAAAAAAAAAAAAAAATTTGAAAAAAATATGTAACATCCATTCATGAAAAAAAAAACAAACCCTCAACAGAGTTAGAGAAAATATACCTCAACATATAATAAAGGCCATATTGAAAAGCCCACAACTAATATTCTCTTCAATTGGGAAGACCTGGGAGCTTTTCCTCTATGGTCAGGAACAAGACAGGGATGTCTGCTCTCACCACTGTTACTTAACATAGGACTGGAAATCTTAAGCATCAGCAATCAGACAACAAAAAGAAATAAAAGGCATCCAAATCGGCAAGGAGGAAGCCAAACTTTCACACTACACAGACAACATTATACTCTACATAGAAAACCCAACAGATTCCACCAAAACTCATACATTCCACTAAAATTCATACATGAATTCAGCAAAGTTGCAGGATATAAAATCAATGTACAGAAATCTACTGCATTTCTCTATGTCAATAATGAAGCAGCAGAAATCAAGAAATTGATCCCATTTACAATTACACCAAAACCTCTAAGATTACCTAGGAACAAACCTAACCAAAGAGGTACTCTGGAAACTATAGAACACTTATGAAAGAAATTGAAGTTTGAGATCCTTATAACTGGTTACTTCCTTTTGTATTTTCCTAACATTTGTGCTATTGCCATCTCTTTTCCTTGTGTATAAAACTCATAGTACATTGTGATTATTTTTGCTTTAAATAGAAATGTAGTTTTTACTTTTACCCACACATTGACTATTTCTGGCATAACGAGTTTCCTTTTTCATTTCCAAATTTCCATTCAGTATCTTTTCTTTTTCTGCTTAAATAATTTCCTTTAATATGCCTTGTAGTAAAGTCCTGCTAGCAAGAAATGTTCTCATGTTTTATTGGTTTAAAAAGAAAAAGGTACACTGCATCTTAATTTTAGGAATTTTTGAGTACTGGTTGTAGAATTATTTGGCAGGTTTTCCCTTTCCCTCAGTAATTTAAAAATGTTCTATTTTGCAATGCCCTATGTGGTTTCAGGCAAAAAACCTGCTGACATCATTTATTTCTCTGTACCTATAATGGTTTTTTTTTTCTCTTTCTGGCTGCTTTAAAATTTTTTCTTTTTATTTTTGATTTTCAGCAATTTTATTATGAGCTGTCTTAGTGGGGTTTTCTTTTCTTTTTTTTTTTAATTTTTTTTATTTATTTATCAGACAGAGATCACAAATAGGCAGAGAGGCAGGCGGGGGGGGGGGGGCGGAAGCAGGCTCCCCGCCAAGCAGAGAGCCCGATGCGGGGCTCAATCCCAGGACTCTGGGATCATGACCTGAGCCGAAGGCAGAGGCTTTAACCAACTGAGCCACCCAGGCGCCCCCTTAGTGGGGTTTTCTTTTTGTTTTTCTTGTCTGGTGTTGATTGAATTTCTTGTATTTGCCAGGTTATATTTTTCACCAATTATGGAAATCTTTTAGCCATTATTTCTATAGCACCCACCCTTTTTTCTAGGATTCTCCTTTCCTATATATTTGACTACTTGATACTACAAAAAAAAATTTATTAAGGCTCTGTTCAATTTTTTTCCAAATATTTTTTATGCTTTCAGAACTTTCTTTTATTGTATGTCTTCAGTTTTACTATAGTATTTGTCATTGCATTATATAGCATTTTTAAAATATTTATATATAAATATATATAACATATAAATGTGAATATAAATATTTATATTTATATTAAAAATATTTTTTATATTTACCAAAGCTGTATTAACGTCCTTCTCTTTGATTCTTTTCTCCCTGGGATTTCCAGGACTGTTACTTTGATTAATTTTCCTGCTACCTCTAGGTTATAGTTTTCTTTTTCTTTGCATTCCTAGTAATTTTTATTTGAATGCCAGATGTTGTGACATTTTGGGATACAATTTAGTTATGTGCCATTAAAAAATGTTGGATTTTATCCTGTTGCATAGGATATGCATTATGAATTAACTGAATTCTTAGAGGCTTGCTTTTACTCTTTGTCAGGGTATAACCAAATCAACCTTTATTCTGAAACTTATTTTGCTTTATACTGGGACCATTATTACTCTTTAGCCTCCAGTGCCCTCGTATTACACAGTCTTTCCCTCCTTTGTCTGATGAAGACATAGACTATTTGTATCCCCGCATGGGCTTTTGAAATTGTTCATTCCACAACTGTTTGTTTATTCTTTTCACATGTGACCACATCAGTGCTATAGCCAAGACCTGGGAATTCCTCTGCGGATCTCTTGTGTACCTTTCCTCTCTCTTGTACTCTGATGAACAAATTCCAGCCACCTTAGCCTCACTAAAGTCAGCAAAAGTTCCTAATGCTATTTTGGCACCCTCTTTCACTATTGGATCTTAAATACTTCCTTCAAGCAGTTATCTGGGCTTACCTCTTTTGTTCCTTTCTCTTTAGAATCAATTTAAAGCTGCCTATTGCACAACATCTGGAAACTTTTGGTTTCTGATTGTTTTCTGATTGTTATGAAAGGAAATAATTTTTTGTAGCAGTTAACCTTTTGTTTTGTAGCAGTTAATCTTTCATGGACATAAGGAGAACTAAACTGATTACTGATCACTTTTGTCAAGAAATTTGTTTCTAGTTGCCTCAGGCCTCAAGACTTAATATTTACTGAGCTATGAAAGTGAAATGGAATTCTAATATCAAGCTCGATGGCAAGGAGGAAGCCAAACTTTCACACTGTGCAGACAACGTTATACTCTATGTAGAAAACCCAACAGATTCCACCAAAAAATTGCTAAAATTCATACATGAATTCAGCAAAGTCACAGGATATAAAATCAATGTACAGAAATCTATTGCATTGCTCTATGCCAATAATGAAGCAGCAGAAATCAAGGAATCAATTCCATTTACAATTGCACCAAAACCTGTAAGAATAAACTTAACCAGAGAGGTAAAAAAGCTGTACTCTGGAAACTATAGAACACTTGTGAAAAAATTGAAGAGGAAACAAATGGAAAAACATTCCGTGCTTATGGATTAGAAACATTGTTAAAATGTCTATCTACACATTCAGTGTAATCCCTATCAAAATACCACCAGCATTTTTCACAGAGCTCGAACAAATCCTATAATCTGTATGGAACCACAAAAGACCCCGGATAGCCAAAGCATTCCTGAAAAAGAAAAGAAAAGCTGGAGCCATTACAATCTGGACTTCAACCTATGTTACAGCTCTGTAATGATTACAGCAATATGGTACTGGCACAAAAACAGACACATTGATCAATGTAACAGAATAGAAAACCCAGAAATGAACCCACAACTGTATGGACAACTACTCTTCAATACAGCAAGAATGAATATCATGAGAAAAATTCTCTTCAACAAATGGCTCTGGGAAACTGGATGGCAACATACAAAAAAATGAAGCTAGATCAGTTTCTTATACCATACATAAAATAAATTCAAAATGGATGAAAGGATCAAAATCCTAGCAAACACAGACAGCAAACTCTTTGGTCTTGGCCAGGCAACTTCTTACTACTCATATCGTCAGAGGGAAGGGAATCAAAAGCAAAAATAAACCATTGTGATTTCTTCAATTTAAAAAGCTAATGCACAGCAAAGGAAACAATCAACAAAACTAAAAGACAGCCTAGGGAATGGGAGAAAATATTTGCAAATGTCATATCTGATAAAAGATTAGTATCCAGGGCGCCTGGGTGGCTCAGTGTGCCTTCGGCTCAGGTCATGATCCCAGGGTCCTGGGATAGAGCCCAGCATCAGACTCTCTGCTCAGCAGGGAGCCTGCTCCCCCCCGCCCCCCACCGCCTGCCTCTCTGCCTGCTTGTGATCTCTGTCTGTCAAATAAATAAATAAAAATCTTTATTTAAAAAAAAATTAGTATCCAAAATATATAAAGAACTTGTCAAACTCAACACCTCAAAAACAAATAATCCATTTAAGAAATAGAACACATGAATAGATGTTTTTCCAAAGAAGACAGCCAGATGACTAACAAAACATGAAAAGATGCTCAACATCATTCATCATTAGGGAAATACAAATCAAAACCACAATGAGATACCACGTCACACCTGTCAGAATGGCTAAAATGAGCAACACAGGAAACAATAGATCTTGGCATATATGTGGAGAAAGGAGAACCCTCTTTCACTCTCTTGGTGGAAATGCAAACTGGGGCTGCCACTGTAGTAAACAATATGAATGTTCTTCAGAAAGTTAAAACTTGAACTACCCTGTGACCAGCAATTGCACTATTAGGTGTTTATCCAAAGGCTACAGAAATAGTGATTCAGAGGGGCACCTGTACCCCAATTTATTAACAGCATTTTCAACAACAGCCAAATTGTGGAAGGAGCCCAAATATTCATTGAATGATAACTGGATAAAGAAATTGTGGTATAGGTGTGGAGAGTTAAGATGGCAGAGTAGTAGGGGTACCCTTGTCCTGCCTCATCCCTTGAACACAGCTAAAGTAATATCCAATCATTTAAGCACCTAGGAAATTGTTCTGAGGATTAAGAGAACAATCTGCACAGTTAAAGAGAGAAAGTGGCATGTACAAGGTGCAATGATGTGAATTGGAGGACAGAAAAGCCACAGTGCCATGAAGAGGAGGAGGGAGCACTTTCTGTTGCGGAAAGAAAGAGAGAAAATGAGAGGAGGACAGAGAGCAGCGCATTGGTTCACATAGGAGAAACACTTCCCCAAAACCATTGACTGGAGAGTCCAGAAGGAACCGGGCTATGTCTAGTTCTTATAAACAAAAGAATTCAAAGTTTGAAGTTTTAGAAGACCATACCATTCACAGGATTCCAGCGGGTGGGCAGCATTTGTCCCAGAGAGAAAGAGGGCAGAGACCTGAAAGCAGAAAACATTGTGTAGGGATCCTGTGGGTCACACTGGGAGAGAATATTCCCCTTCCTAGGGTACATCCGGAAGAGGGTATATTGCCTCTCCAGGGAAAGAAATAACCTCCAGGCACCATTAAGCAGCTATTCATTAGCACGGGACAGAAGAATGCACAGAGGGCAGATAATCTGTTCACAGCTTCTCATTGTGCTTTACCATAAACTCCAAGCACCTACACTGCCATGTGACTGCTTTCCTAGGACAAAACAGCACCAGACACAATGTGGTGAGGTTCTGCTCCAGAGAGGAGTGGGTCTGTGCCATAGCAGGTCCTTTAAGATTTGGAGTTTTGTGTTCCAGGAGAACTGTGGCACTGGATGTGCCCATGGCTCAGGCACAGACAAATTGAAGGCAGGGATCAGCCTGGGACACCAAAGGGAGGTTGTTCACTTTTCTCTTAGGGCTTTCTGAACAGTGTCAGTCCAAGCTCCCCTCTTTGGAGATGGGAGAGTGGGGTGATGCCATCTTTCCCTCTCCCAACAACGTGATTGGACCTCAGTGAGCAACTTAGCACCCCTGGTGGAGTCTTGAGCCACTTACACCAAACCCTGCCCACTGCTCCCTACAGGTACATATTTACTCAGCAAGTTGGACACTGAGCCAGCACAGCAGGTATCTTCCACAGAGGAATAGCATAAGCCCCCCACATGCACCAAGTCTACTGGATCGTAGAGTGTTCCAAAGTGTCACCTTCGGTTCTGGTGGAAACAGGACCAGGCTTTCTTTTTTCTTTTTCCTGTGGAATCAGGTTTATAGTTTATAGTTTTGTTTGTTTGTTTGTTCATTTCCTTTTCTCTTTTTTAGTATCAGGCTTTTTTTTTTTTTCTTTCTTTGGAATCAGACATCGCTTTTAGTATTTGTGTTTTTGTATTTAGTATTTGTGTATTTGTGGGGCTTTTCTTCTTTTCTCTTTTTTTGGATCAGGTTTTAAAAAAAGGTGGGGGGGCACCCGGATGGCTCAGTTGGTTAAGCAGTTGCCTTCGTCTCAGGTCATGATTCTGGAGTCCTGGGATCGAGTCCTGCATCAGGCTCCCAGCTCCACAGGGAGTCTGCCTCTCCCTCTGACCTTCTCCCCTCTCATGTTCTCTCTCACTGCCTCTCAAATAAATAAATAAAATCCTTAAAACTAAATAAGTAAATAATTTAAAAGTTAAAAAAAACAGGCTCATGGTATCAAACAAATCAAAAGCATACATGGTTAGATGTCTAAACACTCCCCACTGCAAGCAAAGAAGAACTCTGTAGTGGACAAATCAGTGGGAAAGGGAAGCCAAAACACAACAACGGAGTGCACATAGCATATACCAAGAAGACTTCCTGAAGTGCCAAGCCCCGAAAGTATATTACCCCTTCCTGATACAGCATTACTCTTTGGAGCAGGGAATATAACAAGCTTTTATAACCCACAAAAGACAGAAATCTAGAAAAACATGACAAGATGGAGGAATTCTCCCCAAAAGAAAGATCAGAAAGAAATCACATCCGGGGATTTACTCAAAACAGATATAAGCAATATATCTGAACAAGAATTTAGAACAGCAGTCATAAGAATATAGTTGGACTTGAAGGAAGCATAAAAGGCACCAGAGATACCCTTGGAAAAGAAAAAATGTTTTAACTGAGATGCAAAACTGAATGGATAAAATCGTAATGAGGATGGAAGAATCAGAGGAGACAATAGGTGATAGAAAAGATAAAATTATGGAATATAATGTAGATGAAAAGAAGAGAGGAAGGAAACTGTTCACAAAATTAGGCTTACAGAACACAGCAACTCCATAAAGTACAGTAATATCCATATCATATGAATCCCAGAAGAAGAGCAGGTTATTGGGGCAGAAGGTTTATTTGAACAAATCATAGCTGAGAACTTTCCTAATCTGGGAAAAGAAGCAGGTGTTGAAGTCCAAGAGGCACAGAGAACTCCCCTCAAAATCAACAAAAACAGATCAAGACCATGACATATTGTTGGGTCCATAATCAAAGGAGCGAGACTGATACAAAGCAAAGGTCAAGCAAAGCTTTATTTCGTGCCAAGCATCGAGAATCAAACCAACCGTTTGGGGCCATGCCTTTTACAGAGAGGGCGACCTCTCTCTGCCTTACAGACTAGCTTTTAAGGGCAAAGGCCATGTGGTTGGGCCTGGCCACACACAGGTGGCCAATGAGATTGTAACACATAGAGAAAGCTGCACAGTCATGCTAGGTCACACATAAGTGACCAATTGAATTACAGTTTCCCCTATAGTAGATATTTGAACTAGCCTATCACCTTGGTCAGAACTGGCACCCAAAGGGTGGGGCCCATACTCCTTGGTAGCTAGGGAGATAGTATGCACCCCCACTGATTGGATACTTCCACCTGGCCTGACCCACCCTTGTATTTGGGCTTTGTTACCTGGGACTGGTTTCCAGGACTTGTTTTTAAGTAAGTCCCCTGGGGTAAGGGGTTGGGGGGCAGGGACAGTTTAAGATTTACTGTATAAACAACAAAGCCATTGTTTAGCTGGATAGAATAGCTCTGGCTAAATAGGCCCTTACAATATCATGGTGAAACTTGCAAAATATAAAGAGAATTCTGAAAGCAGCTAGGGACAAAAAAAGTACTTTACCTACAAGGGTAGATGCATAAGGTTATTAGCAGCAGACCTGGCCGCTGAACCTTACAAGGCCAGAAGAGAGGGCAGGAATTATTCAACATGCTAAGTGGGAAAAATATGTAGCCAAGAATACTTTATCCAGGGGCGCCTGGGTGGCTGAGTTGGTTAAGCGTCTGCCTTCAGCTCAGGTCATGATCTCAGGGTCCTGGGCTCCGCAGGGGAGTCTGCTTCTCCCTCTACCCCTGCTTGTGCTCTCTCTCTCTCAAATGAATAAATAAAATCTTAAAAAAAAAAAAAAAAAAAAAAAACTTTATCCTGCAAGGCTGTCATTCAGAATAGAAAATTAGAAAATTAGTTGGAAAAATAAAACTGTCTCTGTTCATGGATGACATGATTGTCTATATATAAACTTCCAAGGGAACCTACCAAAAAGTGCAAAAGAAAAATCATAGTATTTAATGTGAGTTCAGCCTTGTTGCAGATTAAAAGATCTACACAATAAAATATATCTATTTCTACATACTAACAATATGTGGAAACGAAATTAAAAATGCAATTCCATTTATAATTACTTTTAAAAAATGTATTACTTAGTGTGATGGATTGAATTGTGCCCCCCCCCAACAAAATTCACACATTGAAGCCCTTACCCCAAATGTGACTTTAGGAGATAAGGCTTTTAGGAATTGGGGTTAAATGACATCATAAAGTTAGAATCCTAATCCAGTAGGATTGATGGTCTTAAAAGAAGAGGAAGATCTCTCTCTTTCAGTCTCTACATGCATGCACTGAGGAAATGCCATGTGAGTACTTGAAGAGAGCTCTTAGTAGAACCCAAAAATGCTGAACACTGACACACTTCCAGGCTTCAGAACTGTGAGAAAATAAATTCCTGTTCTTTAAGCCACACAGTCTGTGATAATTTGTTAAGGCAACCCAAGCGGACCAAGCCACTTAGGTATGCACTTAAAACATGTACAGTATTTGTGTGCTGAATATTATAATATTGTGATGAAAATAATCAAAGAACCAAGTAAATGGAGATGCATACTATGTTCAGAGGTAGGGAAATTCAACATAGTAAAGATGTGCCCAAAAGAAAATAATGCCTATAAAACATTTAAGTTCTGCATTTTTTGTGTTGTTGCGGACAGTCTGTCACTATGTAGTGTGTATTTAAATGACAAGAGGTCTCAAACTGGAGCCTGTGCAGGCTGAGCATTTCTATTCCTTGGCCAATACAGTCCTTTTGTATATTTTGAAATGCATGAATTTTGTTGGGCATTTCCTTGTTGACCATAGTTTCACAATAATTGCTACTTTTCTGGCCCCATATTCTTTGGAGATTGTGGCCCCAATCCCTTCCTCCATTTAGACTAAGGTAGCACACAAGAGATGGGGGCAGGCAGATGAATAAGATCATACTTACTGCTGTCTTCGTATTTTAGTGGTATCAATGTGGAAAGAAGTAAAGTGGTTGTCTAGTTTTTATTACCACAGCCTACATGAGGTGAGTTGCAAGTAATGATTTTTTTTCCCTACACGAATTAAGCACTCCTTGAGTACCTAAGACCATGTATATATAAAGATTTATGTTAAACACAGTTCTCTCCTAAGTAGCTTGCATCCTGGTATAATTTGTAGGGAGTAATTACAATCTATCATCCATAGTACAAATTTTTAAATACATAGTTAGCTAAGGTACCATACATGATGTTCAAAGTCAAGTGGAAGAAGTGCTGTTGAGACCATTCTTACATTTTCTCAGATAACAAGACATTGATAGGACCAGTGAAATTGAAGAGAGCCCAGGAGCAGCAGTATTCATGGTTTATAACTCGGAAGATGTCATAAGAAGTATTTCAGATAATTAGGGACATCAGAAATGCTTCAATAAATGGTCCAGAGTATGGGGGTTCAAGTACGTGGATGTGATATGTAGGGGGACTATGGTGTGTGTGGTTGGAGGGTATGTGATATGTGTTCATGTGGGGTATGGTAGGGTGTGTGTGTGTGTGTATTCTCCACATCAGTCCCACCAGGAAAATCAGTTCCAGGTAAGTTAAAAGTAAAAACAACACAAAATCTAAAATTTTTAGGAGAAACTGTGGAACAGTGTCTTTTATTATCTTTGAGGAGAGAAACATTTCTTAAGATTTAGAAAAGCAAAAACTGAAATATGTTGATACATGTGATTACATTAAAAGTAGATTTTTTTTTGTATTAAAATCCTTTTTTAAAAAATTAAGACTGTCCACAGATTGGGAGAATATACTTGTAGCACATTGGCAGGATTACCATCCATAATACACATTTAAAGAAATCTTTAATTAGTTAGAAGAGGCAGCCCAATAGAATAATGAGCAACAATATAAACATATATCATCCAGAGAAAGAGAAATTCAGATGATCAAAAAAATATATGAAGAGCTACCCAACTTCAGCAGTAATCAATGATATTCATATTAAACACATAATGTTACATTATTTCACATATTTCACATACCAATGTCATTGGCAAGAATTTGAAAGAATGATAACAAATGTTGGCAAGCATTTAGAGCAAGGAGCTCTCTCCTACCCTGTGAGTGTATCAGTGGTTTCACTTCTTTGGAATACAGTTGGCAATCATCAGTAGAGTTGAAAATACTTCAACCAGTCAATCCAATCCTACTTAGGTATGTATCTACAAAACCTCTAGCAGGTTGGTTTTGTTTTGTTTTGTTTTTTTTTAATACTTTATTTATTTGACAGAGAGAGAGTGAGAGCACAAGTGGGAGAGCAGCAGGCAGAGGCAAGGCGAAGAGAGGAGAGAGGGAGAGGCAGGCTCAAGCAGGCTCCCTGGTAAATAAGGAGCCCAATGCAGGGCTCAATCCCTAGGAAGGCAGTTGCCTAACTCAGCCACCCAGGTGCCCCCAAAACTCTTGCAGTTTTATAAGGGAAAATTTCTTGGCAACATTATAATAGTTGAGAATGAAATAACCAAAATAGACCTTAATAAGGGATTGGATGGGTTTAATGAATTCATATAACAAAAATACTATGTAGCAGTGAAAAGGAAGGAACAAAAATTCCATGTATCAACATCATGGCTCTCACAAGTATGATGTGAAATGAAAAAAAAGTTCTTTTTTAATTGAATTTAATTGTATTTAAATTCAGTTAATTAACATATAGTGCATTCTTAGTTTCAGAGGTAGAGTTCAGTGGTTGCTCAGTTGTATGTAACACCCAGTCCTCATTACATCATATGCTCTCCTTAATGCCCATCACACAGTTACCCCATCCTTCTCCCCTCCAGTAACCCTTTCGTTTGTTTCCTATAGTTAAGAGTCTCTTATGGTAGGGCACCTGGGTATCTCAGTCAGTTAACTGTCTGCCTTTGGCCCAGGTCATGAGAGCAGGGTCCTGGGATGGAGCCCTTCATTGGGCTCCCTGCTCAGTGGGAAGTCTGCTTCTCCCTTTCCCTCTGTCTCTCCACCCTGCTTGTGCTCTCTCTCGCACACTCACTCTCTCTCTCACTCTCTCAAATAAATGTCTTTTTTTAAAAAAACTCTTATGGTCTGTCTCTCTCTCTGATTTAATCTTATTTTATTTTCCCCTCCCTTACCCTAAGATTCTAAAGCATGTAAAACAACACTGTTTTTTAGTAGGAATACATTCACACATAGAAATAATTACATATGGAACAGTGGTTACCTCTGGCAGAGGGGAGAGTCAGTGAGGAGTACACAGCAGTTCAACTATATTGATCATTTTTTTAAAAAAAATTAGGTGATGGGTGCCTGGGTGGCTCAGCCGGTTAAGCTGCTGCCTTTGGCTCGGGTCATGATCCCAGAGTCCTGGGATCAAGCCCCATATCGGGCTCCCTGCTCAGCGTAGGGCCTGCTTCTCCTCCTCCCTCTGCCTGCCAATCTGCCTACTTGTGATCTCTATCTCTCTGTCAAATAAATAAACAAAATTTAAAAGAAAAATGGGTGATGGTGTATGTTTGTTTGCTTTATTGCTCTTGATGAAGTTTAGATGCATAAATGTTTTAGTTTTTAAAAACGATAGAACACATGATTGTATGGGAACTTTAGAAAGAGTGGAAGATATTTTTTCTTGAAATCTGTGAGAAAAAGAACAGTTGGAAAAGCCAAAAAAACCCCAAAATTAGTAATCACCATCACTACAATATAACATTTTAGAACTTCACCACAATAATAGAATTTTGGTTGTCCTTTACATCTAGAAATGGAAAAGAGTTAATTATGTTTGCATAGTAGATGTAATGTAAATATTGTCCACCTTGACTCTGTAAGAGTACACATGAAAGAAGGTGGGGTAAAAGCAGAGAGGAGAGCCAAAGGAATCCAGGGAGAGCCATTATTTTCCTCTTACAGAAAATTGAAAGAGACTGCCTATATTGAGGAAACAGAAAATAATCAAAGCATGTGCTTTTAAACTACTGAGGTGCAAATAAAAGCCATACAAATATATAGAGAAGATGGAATGAAGTGGTTAATTTTGCTAAACCCTCATCTTGCAGCAAAAAAATCAATGGAGAATTTTACAGACTGTTTATTATGACAGCACCTTGTTTAGGGATGTAATAGAAATTAACTACCCAGAGAAATAGCTCAAATGTTAAAAAGTGGTTTGTTTTGGAAAATGGGATTGGAAGACTTGTGAACACGTGAATCAAGGTGGCTAATTGTGTGGATATATTACTTTAATAATACTTTTTTAGGGGCACCTGGGTGGCTCAGTGGGTTAAGCCGCTGCCTTTAGCTCAGGTCATGATCTCAGGGTCCTGGGATCGAGTCCCGCATCGGGTTCTCTGCTCAGCAGGGAGCCTGCTTCCCTCTCTCTCTCTCTCTCTCTGCCTGCCTCTCTGTCTACTTGTGATCTCTCTCTGTCAAATAAATAAAATAAAAAAATCTTTAAAAAAAAATAATACTTTTTAAAAAAGATTTTATTTATTTATTTGACAGAGATCACAAGTAGGCAGTGAGGCAGGCAGAGAGAGAGGGGAGGAAGCAGGCTCCCCGCTGATTTGAGAGCCCAATGCAGGGCTCGATCCCAGGACCCTGGGATCATGACCTGAGCTGAAGGCAGAGGCTTTAACCCACTGAGCCACCCAGGCGCCCCACTTTAATAATACTTTAATTGCATTGCATTTCTAGAATAGATTCTTTAGTGACTTTACCCACCTAGATTTGTTTCTAATTTCAAATATGAGATGTGGATTGCTTTGTAAGGAGGTAAGAACCACATTGGGTTCATATTTTAAATACTTTGTATATAAGGAGTATTCAGTAGCATCTTGAGAAGGTAAGGTTAGTGAGGTTCACTCACCTCAAAGGAGTTTACACACTTGCCTGTCAGTGAAAGTTTTGAAAATTTAGTCCCACATAATCAAATTTGAGAGAGTAGATATTATTCTGAGTCACACATACTGAAAATAGAGTTTATAATGGCAATGCAGGCAGAATTCTTTGCTATTGTGTAATACTGCGAACAGTGACACTATAATTAAAACATAATAAAATCGAAACAGTTTTCTTATTTCCATAAGCCAGTTGTTTCATCCTGTAAGAGAAAGACTCTTTTTTTTTTAAGATTTTATTTATTTATTTGACAGACAGAGATCACAAGTAGGCAGAGAGGTAGGCAGAGAGAGAGAGGAGGAAGCAGGCTCCCTGCTGAGCAGAGAGCCCGATGCGGGGCTTGGTCCCAGGACCCTGAGATCATAACCTGACCCGAAGGCAGAGGCTTTAACCCACTGAGCCACCCAGGCACCCCAAGAAAGACTCTTTTAGTGGCGCAAAGCAAAGCAGTTATTTCAAAAGTATGCTAAGATACTTTCCCTCGACTTTCCACTTTGCTGTGCTGTGGGCTTGCTGTTGATAGAAGGTTAAGGAGCACCACCATGAGGGCAGCCCTTTGAGTTCTCATGTAGTAGTTTGACCTGTGACAGTCTAGTTTTGGTAGCATTTTATCTGTTTTTGATGGGGAATCCCTCTTCACAATTCTACATTTAGTTAAAAAATAGTAATTTTTAAGTTTTTAAGTTCCATTTTGATGGCTAATGTGTTCAGTTTAAAATCCTTTCCTGAAGTGGACTAAAATTGTTTTTCTGAAAGAGACCATCCACTATTCTGAAAAGCTTTTGACAAGGGCCCATGGAATAAGAACTCAATCTTTTAGCACCAAAAAATCTTTGTTCATAATTTCTGACATACTTCTTTCTGGAATAGGAATGCACTGTTTTCACTGTATCTGATTTTTAGATATTATTCTATTTGAGCTGTTGACTCCAAATATTTTTGATGTAGTTAACATTTGTGGGGGAAAAAAATAATGTTGATGTCTCTGTTTTGGTTATTTAATGCAGTATGAAATTCTTCAGTAATTTGTAAAAATTTAAAATGAAAAACAATACTGTTTTTTAAAGGAAATAATTACAGTGACAAATTTATTTACAAAAGTTTTATCACTGGATAGTACAGACTTAATTTGAGTTTTGAAACTAGTAATCAGTCTTATTCAGATTTTCTATTTCTTCCTGATTAAATCTTGGGAAATTATATGTTTCTAGGAAGTTATAAATTTCTTCTAGGTTCTCCAGTTGTGTATAAGTTTTGTAGTAGTCCCTTATAATCCTTGTATTTGAATCATGAATCTTGAATCCAATAGGAAATCTTCTTAGATCAATAACAAAAACGAAAGTTGAACTAGGGCTCAGAAATCTCCTAGCAAAGAAAATAGCCCAAGACCACATAATTTCATTGATGAATTCTACCAAACATTTTAAAAATTATCACAGTCATTATCAAATCTTAACAAATAATGGAATAGAGTGAACACATTCAAAATCATTACCCTGATACCAAAGCAGGATAAAAACAATACAAGAACAAAAAATTGTAGTTTGTCAAATATAAGTATTGCTACTCTTTATTTTGACCTCCATTTGTGTGATAAATGTTTCTCTATTCCCTCACTTTCAAGCTATAGGTGTTTTGGGGTCTAAAATGAATCTTTTCTAAGCAGCACATCGATGTGTCTTTTGATGGGAGCGTTTAGTTCACTTACATTTAGAGTAGTTATTGATAGATATGTACTTAGTGCCATTTTTACTACTTGTTTTGTTGTTTGTGGAAATTTTCCCTGTTCCTTTCTCATCTTTGTCACTTTGGTCTTTACTTTTCACTCAACGAATCCCCTTTAATATTTCTTTCAGGGCTAGTTCAGTGGTCACAAACATCTTTAGTTTTTCTCTGGGAAACACTTTATCTTTCCCTCTAATCTGGATAGAGTATCTTTGGCTACAGATTTTTTCCCTTTCAGAACTTTGAATATATCACGCCACTCCCTTCTGGCTTCTGATTCTGTGGAGAAATCTGCAGCTAGCTTTATGGGTCTTCCATTGGAAATTAAGAACTTCTTTTGTCTTGCTACTTTTAAGATTTTTTCTTTATCACTCTCATTTTGCTTCCTGCATGTGGCTCTGTGTTTATCCTCAGGGACAGGGGAGGCCTATGGCACTGGCCAGCTCCCCTGTTCCTAGAAAGATGTCTCTGTGAATGCTGCCTCCTAGGGACACTCCAAGATGAGTGAATAATCTCCCTACTGTGTGCCCCAGGCATTCTTTAGATTGCTGTTCCCATGCCACCATCTGCCCCTGGGTTGTTTGCTTGCTTGCTTTCCAGGAGCAGGGCAGTGCCCTCCAGTCTCTGTCCCAGCCAAACCCTCTAACCTTTAAAACTCCAGGCTTTAAGACCTGCTAGTTGCAAGAACACACAAAATTCAGCCCCTCTTATTTTCCAAGCCAGTGTTTTTGGATGTTCTTCTTGTGCATTCCCCTGTGTGTTCCCTCTCTCTTGCCCTTCTCCAGGGTCATGGCTCCCTCCCCTCTACAGAGGGGAGGGAGCCCTAAACCACATCTCCACCCTTCCTGCCTTCTCGGTGTGGCTTCTTCTCCCCATTTAGTTGTGGAGGTTTTTTTCTGTCAGTCTTCAGGCTGATTTCTGTGGTATTTAGGGTGATTTGATAGTTATCTAGTTGTGTTCCTGGGACTACATAAGCCTAAGGTCTCCTACTGTGCTGCCACCTTGGAGAATCTCTACCCTATGTCTTTTGATGGGAGCATTTAGTGCATTTACATTTAAAGTAATATAGGGGTGTTTTTACTGCCATTTTATTAACTTTTTGGTTGTTATTGTCATTCCTTTTTTTTTAATAGATCCGACAGAGATCACAAGTAGGCAGAGAGGCAGGCAGAGAGAGAGGGGGAAGCAGGCTTCCCACTGAGCAGAGAGTCCCATGCGGGGCTTGATCCCAGGACCCTGGGATCATGACCTGAGCCGAAGGCAGAAGCTGTAACCCACTGAGCCACCCAGGCACCTCTGTTATTGTCATTCTTCTGTGTTCATTTTTTCTTCTTCTTTTCCTTTCTTTAGTGTTACATTTGTATTCCTTTCCTTTTATTTCGTTTACCTAACATAGCTTTTTGATTTGTAGTTACCATGTGACTCATATGCAAGTCTATTTTAAGTTGATGTTTGCTTAAATTGAAATTTATTCTAAAAGTACTATGTTGTTCTGCTGCCCACGTTTTATGTTTTGATGTGTTATTTTACATCTTTTTATTTTGTGTATCATTTAACCAGTTATTGTAGATGTAATTGATTTTACCAGTTTTCTTTTAACCTTCATAGTAGTTTATAAGTAGCTTATTCACTGCCTTTACTATTTGTTTGCTTTTACCAGTGAGATTTTTTTCTTTTATAATTTTTTACTGCTAGTTATGGCTTTTACTTTTCCAGTTAAAAAAGTCCCCTTAGGGGCGCCTGGGTAGCTCAGTGGGTTAAAGCCTCTTCCTTCGGCTCAGGTCATGATCTCAGGGTCCTGGGATTGAACCCCACATTGGGCTCTCTGCTTAGCGGGGAGCCTGCTTCCCCCCTTTCTCTGTCTCTGCCTGCCTCTCTGCCTACTTGTGATCTGTCTGTCAAATAAATAAAATCTTTAAAAAAAATTTTAAAAGTTACTTTAAATTTTTTATAAGTCCAGTTTAGTTTCAATGAACTCCTTTATTTGTCTGGGAAACTCCTTCCCTCATTTCTGAATGATAACTTTTTTGGGTAGATTTATTCTTGGTTGTAGGTTTTTGTTTTTTGGTTCCCCCCCCCCCCTTTTAACAATTTAAATATATGATGCCACCCCCTTCTGGCCTATAAAGTTTCTGTCCTTCAAGGATGATAGTCTTATTAGTGTCCCCTTATGTATAATTATCTGGCTTTATCTTGCCATTTAAAAAATTCTGTCTTTATCTTTAATTTGTGACATTTGACCTATAATCTGTTTTTGTGTGAACCTCTTTGTGTTTGTCTTGTTTGGGGTTCTCTATTCTTGCTGAATATGGATGTCTATCCTTCCCCTGGTTGGAGAAGTTTGCCACTATTTTTTCCTGAAATATATTTTCTGTCCCTTTTCTCTCTCTCTTCTCCCTTCTGGGACCTGTATAATGTGAATGTTTTATGCTTGAAGTTGTTCCTGCAGGCCCTTAAGCTGATTCCATGTAGTGTGTTTTTCATTTCTGCTATATTCTTCAGTTCTGAATCATTCTGTATGGGTGTTCTATCACTTTTTAAAATTTCTCATTGTTCATCTATTCTTATCCTGAGTTCAGTTAGCATCTTTATGACCATTACCATGAACTGCTTGTCAGGTAGATTGCTTATCTCCATTTTATTTAGTTATTTTTCTAGGGGTTTTCCTTGTTCTGTTGTTTAGAACATATTTCTCTGCCTCCTCATTTTGTCTGACTTTCTGTGTTTGTTTTTATCTATTAGGCAGGTCAGCTATGTCTTCTGGTCTTGAAGATACTGGCCTATGTAGAATGGTCCTGTGTGGTGCCCTTTGATGTTATCCCTCCTGGTCACCGGAACCAGCCATTACGGGGGAGTCTACTGTATTCATTGCATGTACTCTTCTGTTGTGTTTGGGCAGTGACTTCTGTGGGCACACTGATGGGCAGGGTAGCCCCTAGTTTTGCTCGCTGCCAGGCCCAGCAACTGTCAGCACCGGTCCCTCCAAACCCACCTTTCAGGTGTGGTAGGGTGGGAGCTGCTTTAAATGGGGCACACAGGTTCTGACTGAGGCTGCTTGCTAGGTATTGTGGGACAGCCAGTTTGGGGGTGGGAGGATTGCTTTCCAGCCAAGGCTGCCTGATGCTTGTGGCAATATTGGATCCAACTTGTAGGGATACCCACCTGAGTGGGCAGGTCTATAGAGGAACGCCCAGGCAGGGCAAGTATTGCTAGCAAGGGAGATGAAAGTGTTTAAATGGTGCTCGCCTTTGCCTAGCCAGCAGCATAGAAGGAGAGTAATAAAAACTGGTACCTACCTCCAGTCCGAGAGAAAGTTCCTGTTTTGACAGACACCCAAAATTGGTTAAGTGCCCCCTTTACTTATGACTTCATATGACCTCAGCGTTTCTCAAACTGCTGCCTCTGTGCTGGGTCTCAGAACAAGAACAAATGAGTTTGTACATAAGCCCTTAAAGAACAGAGTCTTGGTTTTCTATATCCATCCCCTTCTGCAGTTAAGACTCACTGGTTTTCAAAGCCAGGTATTATGGCAACTCGACTTTCTGGTGCAAGTTCCCAGGGGTGCACCCAATGTGGGGCCAGAACTCCTTTAGCTCCTCAGATGGGATCTTCTCATTTGTGCTATCTTTCCTGCTTGTGGGTCACTACACTGGAATGGTTCATCCTCACTAGACAACATCTCTGCCCCTTCAACTTGTTTTAATATGGCTTTTTCTTTATATCTTTGGTTGTGAAAGAACTGTTCTCCTAGTGTCAGGTCATTCTCAAAGAAAGTTCTTATGTATTTGTAGATTTAGTGTGTCTGCGTGGAGATGAGCTCAGAATCTTCCTACTCTGCTGTTTTTATTTCTCCTCTTTCATTAATTTATTTAAAAAAATACTTCTGAGCACCCACTGTGTGCCAGTACACTTATTCTTGATTGGGAATAAGGAGGAGTGGATATACCTTTATAGGTGTCTTTCAACTAGGAGCTGAATCATAAAAGGAAGTCCATAAAATCTTTGCACACAAAGATCATGGATACAAGTATTCTAGCAAGGAAGTAGGTCATACAAAGCCTAAAGGTAAAAAGGATCAAATGAACGTAATGCCTGTTATGGTGCTTTGCACATAGAAAGAACCTAACTATTATTTTAAGAACCTAATTGTTATTTTTGCTACTGAATAACATCATCATCATCATCATCTCTGAAATTCCATGGCCAATGAAAGATTCATTGAGTAAAATAGGAAGAACAGTACTATGTCTTTCTTTGATGTCATTTTTTAAACAACATATGTAGTTTTAGCAGAAGTGTTTTAAAAATAAGTGTAATATCCCAGTTGTGTGACACATGCGTGCATGGTAAAATTATTAGAAGGTAATATACCAAAATGTCAATAATGGTGGTCTCTGGTTAGATTGGTGATCTTATCGTTTTTTGGTATGCTTTTTCTCTTTTTTTTTTTTTCCTTATTTTTTACTTACTTTTGTATTTTTGCTATTGATACTGGAAAAGCATGGCTTACATTTTCAGGGAAAATCATTATTTTATGTTAAAACATGTTATTTAAAATGTGACATTATGGACCGCCTGGGTGCTACAGTTGTTTTAAGCATCTCTCTGACTCTTGGTTTCAAGTCAGTTCATGATCTCAGGGTCCTGGGATTGAGCCCCACATTGGGCTCCACACTCAGTGTGGAGTCTGCTTGAGAGTCTCTCTCTCCTTCTGCCCCTCCTGCTCAGACTGTCTGTCTCTCTCTCTCTCTCTAAAATAAAATCATAAAAAATAAAATGTGGCATTAATATAATGGCATGTTAATGTTAGTGAAGTATAATTGTATCTAAAATTATAGAAAAACATTTGCAAAATAATGATAAATGGAACAGGGCATAACAAACATTTTTCATACATGATTAACAATTAAAAAATGACTTATGGTAGGATGGGTCTGTATTTTCCCTCTTCTAAAACTTCACTTATTGGTTGTGTTACTGTTCTTATAAATAAATTAGGGGCTAGAGGATGATTGTATATTTGACAAAGGTGGTTTTGTGTTGTTTTAGCAGCACTAAGTAATTTGTATAAATGATGCTTGTTGCCTTACTCCTGGGAATGCATTCCTATTTGCCTTTTTACAAAGTGGAAAGCACGTTAGAGCAACAGAAGTCTAAATAAATGGAATACATTTGAATTGGAAAAGCCAAGAGTTAAGCACACAGTGGCACCAGTTCAGATGCAGTCTATGACAGCTCTGTCTGTGTGAGCAGCCTTGTAGTGTGAGGGTCTGGAGTCATATTTCAGAAGGGGGAGCTGGAAGTCTATCCTGAAGCTTCTAAATTTGGGGAAGAGCAGACAGACTTCTTTTTTTTTTTTTTTTTTAAGATTTTATTTATTTATTTATTTTTTTGTAAATTTTTTTTTATTTGTTTATTTACAGCATAACAGTGTTCATTGTTTTGGCATCACACCCAGTGCTCCATGCAGTACATGCCCTCCCTATTACCCCCCACCTGGTTCCTCAACCTCCCACCCCCCCCACCCCTCCCGCCCCTTCAAAACCCTCTGGTTATTTTTCAGAGTCCATAGTCTCTCATGGTTCATCTCCCCTTCCAGTTTCCCTCAACTCCCTCTCCTCTCCATCTCCCCATGTCGTCCATGTTCTTTGTTATAAGAGCAGACAGACTGCTATTACATGCCCTGGAGAACAGATTCTGTCTGGAGGCTGCTCATCCTTGCCACCAGAAATTATTTTTATTGACCTGCAGTAGCTTTTGCCTAGGGGCATTCCAAAGATGCCAGGAGCCTTGGGCTGTTTTACAATTACAATAGCTTATTTGAATTGCTGTTTGCAGAAATGCAAGTTCAGCAGGGTCTTTGACTCTGACCTTTCTCAGTCATAGTGTTCTTATGAAGTGACACCTGATTTGGTGTCACTTGATAAGCCTAATTGCCTGATTCAGCAGTTACCTACACAGCTCAGATAGACTATAATGATTTAACCTTACATTTTATTTTAGCACTTAGCACTCTATAAGTTTTATAATGACCTGTATAAATTGTTGGAGAAATTATTAAAAAACATTAGTATGCTTGATTTTCTATAATGAAGTTATTGAGCCAACTTTTTAAGATGGCTATTAAAAACAGTAAGTTCTCCTGCATCCTCCTTCAGTTTATTAGAATTATGATCATGTTGATTGTAGCTAATAATATTGTATCTCACATTTGCATGTTGCCAAGAGAAAAGATAGTAAACATCCTCATTATAAGAAAAAAAATTGCCACTATGTATGGTGACAGATATTAGCTAGACTTACTGTGGTGATCAATTTCATTATATATACAAATATTAATCATTATATTTATACCTGATATTAGCATAATGTTATGTCAATTATACCTCAATCTTAAAAAAATGAATATTGAGGTGGCATTTCTTTTTTTTTTAAAGATTTTATTTATTTATTTGAGAGAGACAGTGAGAGAGAGCATGAGCAAGGAGAAGGTCAGAGAGAGAAGTAGGCTCCCTGTGGAGCTGGGAGCCCTATGCGGGACTCGATCCCAGGACTCCGGGATCATGACCTGAGCCGAAGGCAGTTGTCCAACCAACTGAACCACCCAGACGTCCCTGAGGTGACATTTCTTTCCTAGAATTTTTAAGTCCTTTACCACAAATGTTCATCCTGTAAATCCTTGAAAACCAATAGTACTTTGACAAGCTCTATTTATTCCTTATGAGCCTAGGCTTCGCTAGTAATCTTATTTTCATATGTAACATCATTTTACTGATATAATCTACATCAAAATTTTATCCTGCCCCCTCTGTTCTCTTTAAGCAACATGAGTTTTGTAACATGTTTCATCTAAATGATAGAGAAAATCAACTTTTTTTTTAAGATTTTATTTATTTATTTGAAAGAGAGCATGAGAGGGGAGAGGTCAGAGGGAGAAGCAGACTTCCCGCCAAGGAGAGAGCCCAATGTGGGACTCAATCCCGAGACTCCAGGATCATGACCTGAGCCGAAGGCAGTTGCTTAACCAACTGAGCCACCTAGGTGTCCCAAGAAAATTAACTTTTAAAAAATTCCCTTTAACATTTGTTCAGTCACATCATTTCCATGCCTGTTTAGGATATCTGATTTTTTCCATTTTTCTTTCAAGTTTTTAACCTGCTCTCTGGTCATGGCAACAAATCAAACAAAGTAATACTCGGAGGTTCCATTCTAGTATAGTGGGAGCTCAATAATAAATTCGCCATATTTCAGAGAGGTGTTAAGTGATCCAGAGAAGAACAAAGCTAAGGTGAGGAGAAAGTTGTTAAATAACAAAAATTCAGCTAAGTAAATTGAAGATTTAGTTGGCTTTGTAAACATTTGGGCAGCATCCCATCTAACAAAGAAAAAGGAATTTCATTGAGCTGTAGAAAATAAAAGGTTTTTATTTTTTTTTTTTAAGATTTTATTTGACACAGGGAGAGAGATCACAAGTAGGCAGAGAGGCAGACAGAGAGAGAGGAAGAAGCAGGCTCCCTGCAGAGCAGAGAGCCCAGTGCTGGGCTTGATCCCAGGACCCTGAGATCATGACCGGAGCCAAAGGCAGAGGCTAAACTCACTGAGCCACCTATGTGCCCCGAAAAATGAAAGGTTTTTAAAGGCAGAACAGAAAAAAGGAAATTATTAATAAAGAATATATTGTTTTAGGTATGATCCCCTCCTAAGAGGAACTGAAGGGGCCTATCAGTTGAATTTTGTAGTGCTGACCAAGAAATTCCATGTTGACTGGTTAAAGGTTATATCCCTGGCAGGGGTGGGTAGGATTGAAACTGTAGTTTGTTCAAGCATTGAGCCTTGGTTTGCTGACTTGCAGCCTTAACATGCATGATAACACTTCAGACAGAGAGTCTAAGGATCTTTGTTGGGCAGCTATTGTCTTAGCAATGGATTCTGTTAAATCTCTGAGTTAAGGAAAGGCTGCTGATCATATTCTGATTTATATTTACTCCTAATCAGGGTAGTATAGCCCCACCAAAGGAAGCAAATCCTGAATCATGAATACTTCCTATAGTTCCTTTCTACCTTGATGATGTAAATTCAGCAGAGTAGGACCATCAGATGTAACTATTTAGGGCACAGTTAGAAAACCTCGTTATGCACAGCCATGTTGGTATTCACAGGCCCAAGGAGAAGAAAACCATCACAGACAACAATAAACCCTGTCAGAGTACAAACTACTTCCACTAAGCTGGCTCTGTTGATTGACAGATTTTTGATGACAGATCCAACGCCTGAAAGGCGGACTTTTTCTCATTAGCAATGGCCTGGGAGACACGGATGATGGCATTATCTTTTGAACCAGTGCCAGAATAAAGGACAGAAAGGAAAGAAGAACTCACCTGTTTAGGTAAACAGAACTTTTGATCTGGCATCTTGAGAGCCAGCAAGAGCCACTGCACTTCCTCATCAGTTTGATTTGGAGTTTCCAACATCTGTACAGGACCGCATGTCAGGTGGAGACTTCTTTAGTAGTGAGATGCATATCCAAGATTTAAGTCTCTGAAGTGTGACTCTTACCTGAGTAGTGAGAAGGACCTAGTATAGGGGCAGATTTAAGGGCAGTCTTTTTTCTTAATGATTCTAAATCAGAAGAACATCTATTCTACTTTTTTTTTTCACATATAGAGATGTTCTAGTAGCTTTAATCACATATATTTATTTGAATTCTTAACCCTCAGAAAACTAAACTAAGGAGTAAACAACTGTGAACTGTCTTTTACATTAGCATTCTGTGAATTTGGCAGATTTATACTTTTTATGATTTCTAGATATGTGCTTTTTTCTTAGGAAATTTCTTAGCATGGCATAAAACATGTTTACTAATAGATACAAATGTCTTTATTTCCTATGTAAAAGGGAGCAAAAAGTGGGTAAGCATATGTTTAGTGATTAATATTATTTTATCTGAAGATTAATGTTATTTTATCTGAAAATGATCTAGATATTTGATATTTTTCCTTTATTTAACTTCACTTAGCAAAAATTTCAAGTTACCAAAGATTTCAGAAGCTATTTTTAAGTACATGTGCTTTATAAAACATAATTATTGCTAAAAAGCTCAGTTAAAAACTTTATCATCCATCTCTATTTAATTTACTTATTCTCAGTAATTATTTTGAGATTACCCATGAAGACTTAAGAGGCATTAGACAAAGTCAGCCATTATTCTGTTATCTTTTGCTGACAGATTTTGCAACAGAGATAACATTAATTTATTTGACTAATAAACCAGAAAGAGTAAGAAGTTATGTCTGCATTATATTCAGTGTTTGTAACTTTAAAACATGTATTTTAATCAAACGAGGAAACTTAAACTAGCTTCAATACCAAATATCTTATAATCGCATGAACCTGAAAAGCATTTGTGTTAGTTTCTATTATATTTCTGAGATTTAAAAATAATTTATAAGTGCTTATTTTTAAGCCAATTAAATAGAGCTATTTACAAGTCTCAGCAATACCATCCTGAGTTGGAAAATGCTGCACATAAACAGAGATCTTACTGTTTTCAAATTTTTTAGCCATAGGACTGGTATTACAGTAATGTAACTAGTCAATATTCACTAGTCTGTAAAAGCACAGTTGGACCCAAACTGTTTTCCTGGCAGATAGAATAAGTTAAGGTTACCTACTCGGATAGCCCAAGTTTTTTCTGCTAATATTTGCGGAAAAAGGCCATGATTTTTCATTTATCTGAATTTAAAATGACCTTTCCTCTTTTTCATTCTACTTCTGATAAGAATTACTTCTCTGAGGTTTGTACTTTTAATATTGTCATCTCAAAGCCACAAGGAAAGAGTGCAAGTTCCTCCAAGAAGGACTTTGTTTTCCCAAGACCAGTAATTTAAAAGCTGTTAAGATAAATGGGAGGTTTGGAGATCAATGAAAGGAATAGGTGCACTTTGAATTGCCTCTCATGCTACATTTCTAGTTTTGGAAAAAAACTTGTAAGATAAGGATACTTTCTTTTTTTTTTTTTTTATGATGATTTTCTCTTTTTTTAAAATTTATTTATTTATTTATTTTCAGCGTAACAGTATTTATTGTTTTTGCACAACACCCAGTGCTCCATGCAATACGTGCCCTCCCTATTACCCACCACCTGGTTCCCCAACCTCCCATCCCCACCCCTTCAAAACCCTCAGGTTGTTTTTCAGAGTCCATAGTCTCTTATGGTTCACCAAGGATACTTTCTTTTAACCTTATTAGCTTTCCCTTGGCTGTTTAAGGATATAATGTCACAGTTCACCAGAAAAACCCTCAGAGTTGACTCCGGGAGAGGTACATATGGGCCCTCCTTTGAAGGTAGATATGGGGGAGTCTATAAGGCCATTAACTTGGTGGACTTTTGTTTACAGTCATGTAGTCAAATTTTCAGAGAAGGAAAATTATTCAGAGGGTCACTAGCATGAGTATTCAAAGGGGGACAGAGGGGATCAGCAGGAGTTCCATCAGTCTTGCAGTCTCTGTAGTCTTTCCTATCAGGTACCTCTTGTCTTTAATTTGTTACCAGCCTTTTACAGTGAAACTTTTAATAAAGTTATTTTTGGAATTTTGAAGATTTTTGCTTTTTACTTTCGCTTCTTAAATAATCTTATCTAATTAGAATGTTCCTCATAATGGCTATTATAATTCTAGATTGTATTTCACCCTGAAGGCAGGCAGTTCAGTAAGACCCAGACTGCAAATGGAGTAAAAGTCACATTTCTGTCCAGCCTTATCTTGAGGACCCCAGCCTGATAGTTACCAAGTGAAGTCCTTTAGGCCACAAAACAAACTTAGTAAGATTTTTGCCATTTTTGTAGATATTTATAGCTTCTGGGACCATGGTTCTTAGATATAAAACAAGCACGTGTGCTAGAAGGTGATGCACTTAACTCTGGATTTTAAGGATCCCATTTTATTGTTATTCATTCCTTCATCCATTTATCTATCTATCTATTTATCTATCTATCTATTTTTGTTTTTAGCTAAGCCTTTGGGTCTCTTGGAGCCAGATTAACACCAAAGAGGGATATGCTACAAGGTTGGGGGTGTGTGGTGTCTCACAGTGTACCTTGTTACACATAAATATTCTTGCAGTTGGTAGGTGACTTAGTGTCAGTCTGATCCCTTCTATGACCAGCTTGTGCTAATATAGGAATCTTTGGGTTAAGAGATACACTCTTAACAGCTCTTAAATGCTCAACATGTACTCACCAATTTTTGTGGTCTTTTGGCCTTTGCGATCCCTGTTAACAATAGCCTTTACCTACACCAAACAAGATAAACAAATGTGCGTCTATCAGCAGTACCCAGGAGATATTACTGTGTCTTGGCCAAGAGAAGGCCCTATGCATACCACCAATTCCCATGGAACCTTGAACTGGAGAAACCAGCAAACCCAAGGAATGGGGACTGCAGACTGATTCCAAACAAAATTCAGAACTACAGTTGTCTCTAACAGTTCCCAGTGTTGGATTCCCAGGAAAGACTCCAAATAACTGGGGAACTACAGACTAAACTGCCAGCAGTTCCCTGCATGGAATGTAGAGATAGAATTGAGGACTGGGGTTTTCCACTGAAAAACTTGGGGCTTAGCTTTGGGCAGAATCATCTGCCAGTTGGCTGGAGGCAGAAATGCTAGATTAACTGGGCTCCATCTGTCAGCTCAAACTGATGTGCCCTGTAAAGGAAAGCCAATTAGATTGGGAGGTCAAAGCAGAACAGAGCTCAGAACCAAGAAGGAAGTTAACCATAGCCCTTGGAAACAGCAAGAAAGACAGTGAACTCAAAGGGTTTGTGGGTACCACACATTTTTTTCATGGTTCCTCAAGCCACCAGAAGTCTCCTTTGGCCCCAACTACTGTCACCAAATCTGTTTAATTTAAACAAATACTCAGCTAAGTAAATTTGAAGATCTAATTGGCTTTATTAAATGATTCATTAATCAGGCAACAACATCGCATTCAGAAAATAGAAAGGAGCTCTGTTCGGCTGTAAAAAAGGAAAGGTTTTTAGAAAAACTATAAAAACAGAAAAACATAAATTATTCACAAAGAATGCATTATTTTAGATAAGATATCCCTCCTAAAGGCAGCAGAAGTTGTCTACCAGTAAATTTCTTTGCCGACCAGAAAATTCGATGTTGATTGGTTAAAGGTTTCATTCTCGGGGTGGTTGAAACTGCAGTTAGGTTAAGTATTAAGTCTTGGTTTCCTGTCATGGGGCCTAAACATAAATGAGTCCGTTTAGGGCCTGTGGGGTTTTTTTTTTAGCAAGGTGAAACAAGTGAGTAGGTGCTATATTGCATAGAGTGATTAAAGTGGACCTGTGGATGAGGTAGTATTTCAGCACGTACCTAGTTGAAGTGAAGGAGCAAGCTGTGATATTTGGGGAAGGAACATTTTAGCTGGAGAAAATGTAAGGTATATTTCCTTTGCAAAAATTATTTTTTAAGAAGTTACATGACTACTATTTCTGTTTTTCCTGAAAATATATTCAGAGTCATTTTTGTATTTCTTGCTGCCTGCATGCTTTTCCTGTAACCTTTAGCTTATGATGATATATTCTTCTTGTGTTCTGCCCTCTTTTTCAACCTCAGCATACATCGTTTAAATTCTTCCTGTGCTTCAGTAATGGCTACCAGTGAAGCTATCTCCTACCTAAGTGGAGAGAGATCATTGTCTATATGTTAGGTTTATAGATTTGTAGCTTATTACTTGGGTAAAAAGTTCTCTATCAGCTTTTGTCCTTTCTCCTATTATTTATTTTTATTGTTTGTAATCATATTTGGTATCTTTCATATTAAGACAGGGTCTGAGACAAACAAAAACAAATATGTTAATATTTGTGTTGCATTTCCCCTAGTTAAATTAAGAATGAAAGATGTACCCTCTTTCTTGTAAAAATTTATCAATAATGTCAGCAGGAGTCCTTAAAATAATTGACTTTAACAAAGAAAAATTTCTGAATACATGAATGAAATTTAAAAAATAAGTTCTCGTGTTTTATCATGGAAATTGGATGCATTTTTCCTTTAGCAGACAGTATCCTTAAAGAAGAATGCACTTAGAAAAGATTCATCTATATTAATTTTCAGAAGTAGGTACTGTTTTATTCCTATTTTACAGAGAAAGGAGTAAAGCCTGAAGAGGTTAAGTGACTTGCCCAGGGTCACTCTGGTAAAAATAAAAATTTCAAACCTGGTGCTTTTTATAAAAAATACTATGTATTTTTTTATATTTATATTTTATGGTCAAATGTTATGTGACTTCCATAATTGAGATCCACATTTTGATTTAATGTCTTTGTCCAGACATACAATAGAGAATATAAAGGTCAAAAGAAAATCTCCCCCCCCCTTTTAAGTCTTGCTGAAAACTAAATGCTTATTTAAAATCCTCTCTGACTTCTCTGACTCATCAGTAGAATTAATGACTTCTGTCTTTAACAACTTGAAACTCCATTGTGATTTTCTTAGGTTGGTGTCATGCTAGCATTTGTTTACACAGCTTAGTATGTTGTATAAAGTTTTATTATTAATGTGATGCCTCTATATACAGACTTCTTTTGAAATTTTTTTTATATGTTATGTCAGTCACCATACAGTACATTATTAGTTTTTGATGTAGCATTCCATGATTCACTATTTGCTTATAACACCCAATGCTCTATACTATACATAACTCTTTATGGGTAGGATCTGTGTCCTGTTAATCTTTAAGTAATTCCAACAATATTGTAAAGTAATTGTAGTACAGTGTAGCATATTCATTTTATAGATTTAAAACCAGAGATGTTAGATGACTTATCCAAAATCAGAGAATAGTGGATATAAAGGTATAAATAAAAATCCAGGTTTCTTGGCAACAAGTTCAGGGTAGTTTTTGCCTTTCCAAAAAAAGATCAATTTAGGTACGAGTCTTGTTTTCTTAAAGGCATATCCAGAATGATCAGGGACATTCTTATGTGGGATAGTCTCCCAGTTCCCTCTTTTGTTTCATGTTCTGTTCTCTATCAATAAAATAAACCTAATCCTATATATAAAAGAAGGAAAATTTTTCTGGATAAAGCAATAAGTATACGTTATACTTCTGGTTTCATTGAGGCTACCACATTTTTTCCTTTTATAAAATATAGTTGAGTACAAATAACAGCTTCCAGTGTTGAAGAGAAAAATTGTAAAGATTAACTGACTTCAAACATGAGCAAACTGTCTTAAATGTTTCAAATATAAAGTAGAAATGCAAGATAGTAATAGTACTCTTTTATTTAAACTATTCTGTTATAACCATAGGATAAATACTGTCAGTATCTTAATATTATGTGACTCATCTCCCAGATATAACTTCTGTTACATAGAGCTTCCATTCCAGTGCTTCAAGTAGTAGTCTAAAAGTGTCTGAGTTACTCTTGTAAAGGAGAAAAAAATTTTTCTTCTGCTCTTCAGGGTGCTTCTGACTGAACTAAGAATTAAATTGACATGAAACAGATTAAAAGGGAGGGGAAAAAAAACACAAAATTTTATTACATGCACGCAGAAGTCCAGTAATGGAATTGAGACCTAAAGAAATGATCAAGGCAGGCAAGTTTTTTTTTTTTTTAATTTATTTATTTGACAGACAGAGATCACAGTAGGTAGAGAGGCAGGCAGGCAGAGAGAGAGGAAGGGAAGCAGGCTCCCTGCTGAGCAGAGAGCCCAATGCAGGGCTGATCCCAGGACCCTGAGATCATGACCTGAACCAAAGGCAGAGGCTTTAATCCACTGAGCCACCCAGGTGCCCCAAGGCAGGCAAGTTTTATATGTTTTAGACAAAGAGACAATAAACCTCTGAGGAATTAATAGGGCAGAGAAAACATACCTTTGGGAATTTCAATTAGTAAGGAATTCTAAACAGAATTTGGGCTGGAGGAGTAAATTTTTTTTTTTTTTTTTTTTTTTTTTTTTTTTTTTTTTGAGGAGTAAATTAGTAAAAAAGTAACAAGGGTTGTTTATACAGTTTTCATGTCTGTAAATTTCCTGTCTCTGGTGATAAAAATGTCTCTACCTCATGGTACAGAGAGGGTACCTTTCATATGAAAGTTTTCTTTCTTGCTTCTGTAGACAAAGTGTATATGGTGGGGGGATTAGCATGTTCTTTTTGCATTGGTTTTTCTTATAGTTTTTATTGAAAATAATATGCCAAAGCGGCACATTTTGGGCATCCTTCCCTTGACCCCTAAAGTTCCCTGGAAGTTTCACACATTAAAAGTTGAGCTGGTAGATTGTTCTGTCTCCTTGAACCAGTCTTCTAGTTCTGATAATAGGTCAGTGCAGTTAAACTCCTTTGAGGAAGTGGTGATGTGGATGAGTTCTCAAACATAAGCTTATGGCTAAAATAATCAGGTAATAAGTAAGAGGCATGGAAAAAAGAGAAAAACAATGGTTAATGATTAGATCAAGTTATAAAATAGTTTTTGAGTTTTGAGGGTAGCTAGTCAAGAGGATTTCCAGATGTCAGGCTTAAAGCATCTTTAGATAGAGTGAGGGTAAGTAGTAGCAATCTAACAGATTTTCTTGTTGGTTGTGCCAGTGTCTTTGGTGATATATTTGAGTGGCCCACTGGGCAATAAGCATGAAGATTATATAGGAGATATTGTGCTGATTGCTATGAAGTTTAAATCAAGTTGTTCATAATCAGTTTGTAGGGCCTCAGAGAAAGGGTACTTTTAGTTATCAAATGATTCCAAATCAAAAGGATGGAGGAAATGTTGAAAACATGATTTTGGAGAGTTGTAGTCTAGGCATTGTATGAAACTAGAAGAAATCAGGATCTGGTCCAGTTTATAATGAACTGTATTAGAATCTAATATCCACAAAGGTTTGTTATTGAAATACCATTTTTTTCCTTCTGTAATCACCCTTACCTTACCAGAGATAGCCAAATTAATACTAATTTGTTTGCAAAATAAGTCAAGTTAAAAAACAAACAAAAAACTTGTCCTGGTTATTTACTTCAGTGCAGCAGGAAGAACAATTGGTTGTATATGCTCTTTAAATCTGGTCTGCTAGGGTGCCTGGGTGGCTCAGTGGGTTAAAGTCTCTGCCTTCCGCTCAGGTCATGATCCCAGGGTCTTGGGATCGAGCCCCACATCGGGCTCTCTGCTCAGCAGGGAGCCTGCTTCCTCCTCTCTCTGTCTGCCTCTCTGCCTACTTGTGATATCTGTCTGTCAAATAAATAAATAAAAATCTTAAAAAAAAAAACCTGGTCTGCTAGAACTTTTTGTAAGGAATCTCCAGATTGAACTTTTAGCAGCCTCTTTAGACCAGAAGCCAAACAAAATACTTGCATTCAGATTAGCCTGTCACACTGTGTAGATTTGGGTAAATAATTCTTTCTTGAGGTCCCCAAAGTATCTTGAGGTTCTTATACCTGCCAGGAAGTAACTTTTACTCACCTGGTAAGACTTCTTGAGAACCCCATAAACAAGGTAGCAGGCTATTTTTTTCCGCAGGGCTTTATTGGCTCCATAAAATCAACTTTAGTTCCTTTAAGTTGTCTGATCATATCTTGAGTTTATACATAATTTCTCTCAAATATGACATTCCTCACAAGTCCTAGATAATATAACCAATATTTCAGGGGTGCCTAGATGGCACAGTTGGTTGAATGTCCAGCTCTTGGTTTCAGCTCAGGTTGTGATCTCAGGTTGTAAGATCAAGCCCTGCATCAGGCTCTGTGCTCAGCATGGTGTCTGCTTGAGATTCTCTCTCCCTCTCCCTCTGCCCCTCCTGCTTGTGTTCTTGCTCTCTCTCAAATAAATAAATACATCTTAAATATGTGTGTATGTGTGTGTGTGTGTATCAGTGTTTCCAATTGTGTCTTGTTACAAAGAAAACATTCCTATTAAACTTGGGCAAATAAATATGTTGTCTGTAAATATAAGAATACTAAATTTTTGAATTCTGGAGGGATCTGGTAGGGTGAAAAGGTAAATGTTTCAATTTGTTCACAAAGGCATATTTTATCAAACTGCTCTAAGTCATAGTTACTTCAAGAGAAGAACTTTACTTAAATCTGGGAAAACTAAACATTAAGAAAATTAGCAGTGTTTTAAACAAAAATGTTATAAAAATTATAACCATCTTTTTCAGTTCATTCAGTCCATGTTATTAATTGTACTTTGGCTTGAATCCAGTTCTTCCACAAGTTCTAAAAATTCTTAGCCAGTATCAGTTTTTGATCTTAAGGTTATCAGAAACCTGTACTCAGAATTCTTTCCTTGAGTCTCACTGAAAATGAAGCATATTTGCAGGAAGCTTTTGTAAACACATCTGAGTTAAGACTTAACTGTTGTAAATGATAAAAGACTTACAAATGGCTATGGTTAAAGATCAGATTAGAGTTCATTACAGTGCAGTTGACAAGGAAATTTGGTTATTTCTGTGAGGTACAGAGTAATACTTCAAGACAATAATGTACCAGGGTATATCATATTTTTAATAACATATATCTATACAAATATAATCTAAGAAGGTTTAGTATCACTTATTTGACAATGCTTCCCATGTAATTTAGCATAATAAGCCTAATTAGTTTAATGCCTCTCTTTTATGAAGAGAGTACGTCCTTTGAAATATTCCAGGGGGGAGGGGAGGCGAACCATAAGAGACTATGGACTCTGAAAAACAACCTGAGGGTTTTGAAGGGTCAGGGGTGGGAGGTTGGGGGAACAGGTGGTGGGTGATGGGGAGGGCACGTTTTGCATGGAGCACTGGGTGTTGTGCAAAAAGAATGAATACTGTTACGCTGAAAAAAAAAATAAATAAATAAAAAGGGGAAAAAAAAAAAAAAGAAAAAAAAAAGAAATATTCCAGGGGCCCTCTTGAATCACTTCAGATTGTGGCCAAAAGGCTTCATTTTAGAATTAGATTTTGGGAAGTTTGTAAAAAAAAAAATATCAAAAGGATGAACATTTTATTAAATAGGGCCACAGATTCTTACAAAAACAATAATTCCCTCTTTAAAGTTATACTAACAGCTTCTTTAAAGGCAAATACAGAAGGTTACATACCTGTGAGCAAAATTTAGCTCTTTTAATAATACAAAGATTCTATTTTCTTGAATAATCAAAGACCTGATGAAGACAAAACATTAGTCTCTGTTTTCCTAGGCAGATTACATTTAAAGAAAATTTTGTTTACAATTTTTTAGAAAAAAAAAAAAAAACAAATTCTAATTCAGCATCAGTATATTTTTGGTATTAAACCTCATTCTTTTTTTTTTTTTTTTTGAAGTTTCAGAGGTAGAATTTAGTGATTCATCAGTCTTACATAATAACCGGTGCTCATTATATCAAGTGCCCTCCTTCATGCCCAGTCACCCCATCCCCCCTCACCTCCCCTACAGCAACCCTCAGTTTGTTCCCTATAGTTAAGTGTTTCTTATGATTTGCCTCCCTCTCTGTTTTTAACTTATTTTTCCTTCCCTTCCCCTATGTTCATCTGTTTTGTTTCTTAAATTCTATATATAAGTGAAATCATATGTATTTATCTTCTCTGACTGACTTATTTTGCTTAATATTCTCTAGTTCCATGCATGATGTTTCAAATTGCAAGATTTCATTCTCAAAACACATTCTTAAATAAATTTCTTTGAAACTTAGTTGGTATTGACTGCATATAAAAATTTCTTTCCAGGGGCACCTGGGTGGCTCAGTGGGTTAAGCCTCTGCCTTCAGCTCAGGTCATGATCTCAGGGTCCTTGGATCGAGCCCCTCATTGGGCTCTCTGCTCAGCGGGGAGCCTGCTTCCTCCTCTCTCTCTGCCTGCCTCTCTGCTTACTCGTGATCTCTCTCTGTCAAATAAATCTTTGAAAAAAAAAATTTCTTTCCAGAGGTTCCTTTTCTATAAACCTTTTATAACTTCTTTTTTACATTCAGATTTTGTCCTGAGAGTTCTCTCTTTAAAACTGGCCTCACTTTAGGACAAAATTTCCTTTTACCTCAACAAAAAATGTATTTCCATTCCTCATACCTTTTCTTACCAAAAGCATACATTTTACTTTCCTTTCTTATGGAGATTTTTTTCTTATTATTTTTGGTAGCTTTGGCACAGGCAGGCTGGGTTTGTGGACCCAGAGATGGTCCCCGCAGGACCAGCCAAGAAGGTCCTTGGCTTCTCACAGCATAGAAATCAAATGTGAACTGAAGAAAGTGAAAGTGAAAACAATTTATTAAATAGTATGAGTAACAGAGAATAGCAGACTGACTGGGAGATTCAGAAAGAAAATTGCTTGGGGTTAGGGATTCATATTGGAAAGGGATCTAGGGTATATGTTCCTTCAGGAATTCATGGTGAGATCGCATCAAAGGTGAGGGTCAGATGAACAATAGGTGCTATTCTGTAAATTACCAAAGGTAGGTGTACTGATGCCAGCATCAGCTGAGGTTTGTTTGAAGCTAGTGCTAGAATATGTTCAGGATCTGGCTCTTCTTAGATGTTTTTAGGTGTTTGGAGCCTACTACAGAATTTAGAGAATGATTAACTTTCTTATTCCCCCTTGAAGTAGCTTATAGAACATGAATTAGTGGGGCCTAGCAGAAAAACAGCAGAGACAGAATTCCTTTTAAATGGAGCCATTTCAGCTTCCCTGCCTCAGTTTTACCCATATAGATTAATTCTCAGAAACTTTAATTTCTAGTGAAAGCTAAATGATAGGTAAGTGTGAACTGTTTTACCAGCATTTTTTTAGATTGGTAAATTTATGAATACAGTTTCTAAAAACATGTGGTTTTTTTTTTCATAGTATAATCTTCTAGCAAAACAAAAAACATGTTTACTAACAGACCCAAATTTATTTTTAGTTTCACTGTAATTAAGAAACGAGAGGAGGGCTGCCTGCATGGCTCTGTCAGTTAAGCATCTGCCTTCAGCTCGGGTCATGATCCCAGAGTCCTGGGATGGAGTCCCACATTGGGCTTCCTGCTCAGAGGGGAGTCTGCTTCTCCCTCTCTTTCTACTCCCCCTGCTTGTGTACTCTCTCTCTCACTCTGACAGATAAATATATAAAATAAAGGAAGGAAAAGAAAGAAAAAGAAAAAGGAAGAAATCAAAAATATGTAAACTGATGCTTTGCACTTAATGTTTATTATTTTCTTATTTGGAAATGACCTGGATAATTCAATGAATTAAACCTAATTCATCACTTAGCAAAACTTAAAGGTTTCAGATTACCAAAAAGATTGGGGGAAAGTAAAAATTTACCTTAAAAAATGTTTTTTTTTTTTTTAATTTATTTACAGCTATAAAATTTACTTGTTCTTTACAGTTATGCTCCGAATACCTGTGGAAACTTCGAGAGACATCAAAGTCAGTTATCTTCCAAAAGTGTTATTATTTTTTAAAACATTTCTAACAGATAACACCAACTTGAGTTTGAGTAAACTCAGGTAGAATAAAAGTTAGTGTTAATGCTGATAACTTTGAAGACATACCTGCTTTAATTAAAGTAACAACCTTGAATTAGCTTTAATATTGAACATTTTTCCCAGATCACATGAACTTGAAGAACATTTGGGTTAGTTTCTGCCTTTTGGAAAATTGTAGAATGCCCAATCCTTATAAGCACTTGTCTTTAGACCAACTAGATAGAGCTCTTTTACAAATTGATTTTGATAATACCAATTGGAGGCAGAAAAATTACCTCACATTTATAACATATATATGGGCCATACATAAACATATAAACAGATACCAACAAAAATCTCACAACTTTTGTTTTTACTAATATTTGTGGAACATATATTATAGGCTTTCTTCCAAATGTTGAGAAACTTCTCCTTAAAGTTTATATTTCAAGGAATGGCTTTTAGATACTAGAGATGATGGGGGCAGAAAATTTGTACCACAAAAGCATTAAATATTCCCAAGTTTTCTCCAAGGTGGACTTTTTAGAACATAATGGACTTTTATCAGAGGTGCTACAGCCTCTGGACACTAGAGTCCCTTCAGCAGTTTTCATCTTAAAAATGTTTCATCTCTCCCAGACTCCCCTTTATTTTCTTCCATCTCAGGTAATTGTGGGTTGTGTTTACATTTCAGTAACTGTAAGAGAAAAAGAATGTAAGTTTTATGTTTTCTTTCTTCCAGAGTTTTACGATAATTGCTATTTAAAATCTGTTTTCCTTTTTTTTTTTTTTTAAGATTTATTTCTCTATTTGAAAGAGAGAAAGAAAGAGTAAGAGAGAGGGAGAGAGAAACCTAAGCAGACTCTGGGCCGAATGTGGAGCCCAACATGGAGCTCCATCTCAGCATCCTGAGATCATGACCTGTGCCGAAACCAAGAGTTGGCCACCTAGCCCCCTCTTTTTTTTTTTTTTTTTTTTAAGTACAGGACAACTTGTCCCAATATTCTGATCTTTTATAATATTTATAACTATTTTGAGAGTAATAGAGGAAGTTTAAGGATGGGTGAAGATAGGTGGGCTTAAACTGTTTTTAGATTTGTATTACTGATTTTGTAGAGATTTGTAAGACAAAGACAGTTGCTTCCATTTCCCCCAAAGAACAGAATTATAGCCTGAATATCAAGGGATTGACCTGACCTGCCTTTCTAAATTTAACTTGTTTATTTGGTTTTTTATATCAGGGAAATTTTTTTTTCCATTTTATTTATTTTTTCAGCGTAACAGTATTCATTCTTTTTGCACAACACCCAGTGCTCCATGCAAAACGTGCCCTCCCCATTACCCACCACCTGTTCCCCCAACCTCCCACCCCTGACCCTTCAAAACCCTCAGGTTGTTTTTCAGAGTCCATAGTCTCTTATGGTTCGCCTCCCCTCCCCAATGTCCATAGCCCGCTCCCCCTCTCCCAATCCCACCTCCCCCCAGCAACCCCCAGTTTGTTTTGTGAGATTAAGAGTCATTTATGGTTTGTCTCCCTCCCAATCCCATCTTGTTTCATTTATTCTTCTCCTATCCCCCTACCCCCCCATGTTGCTTCTCCATGTCCTCATATCAGGGAGATCATATGATAGTTGTCTTTCTCCGATTGACTTATTTCACTAAGCATGATACGCTCTAGTTCCATCCACGTCGTCGCAAATGGCAAGATTTCATTTCTTTTGATGGCTGCATAGTATTCCATTGTGTATATATACCACATCTTCTTTATCCATTCATCTGTTGATGGACATCTAGGTTCTTTCCATAGTCTGGCTATTGTAGACATTGCTGCTATAAACATTCGGGTACACGTGCCCCTTCGGATCACTATGTTTGTATCTTTAGGGTAAATACCCAGTAGTGCAATTGCTGGGTCATAGGGTAGTTCTATTTTCAACATTTTGAGGAACCTCCATGCTGTTTTCCAGAGTGGTTGGACCAGCTTGCATTCCCACCAACAGTGGAGGAGGGTTCCCCTTTCTCCACATCCTCTCCAGCATCTGTCATTTCCTGACTTGTTAATTTTAGCCATTCTGACTGGTGTGAGGTGATATTTCATTGTGGTTTTGATTTGTATTTCCCTGTATATCAGGGAAATTTTTAACTAAAATGGGAATCAAAAGATTTAGAGCTTTGTAAAGTCTGTATAAAGCATTTTAACAAAAATATTTTCTGAATATACAGCTTAATCTTATCTTCTGTCAGTCCCTAAATACTGGCCTTTCCCAGATCATCTGTAGGAGGACCTGTTAGAAATTATGATCATTCCTTTCCTTTGTGAAGGACTAGTGGTGGGGGATGGGGGGATGTGCACTGTCTGGCCTGCCTCATGACCATAAAATAATCATAGGCCGGAAGAACTACCCTAAGCAGCCTACCTAGTTGTCTGTGAATGGGGTTGTAAATAGTCATTAATCTTTCTAATTTTTTCTATAAATTTGGTAGAATCTTTTGAAAGTAGAGGGAAAGGACTTTATAATTTAAAAGATCTCCTGCTATTTAGGGGACATGAATTCTTTGCAAAGGTAAGAGCAGTCCTAGGATACATTTGCAAAGGTTATTGCATAGGAATGTCTGAAACTTGCAGAGCTTAATTATAGTAAACCAAGCCCTGCTGCCTGTCCCACATGCTACTAATAAAATTCACTTTCTGGCTTTCAGCATTTATAAGCATAGCCTATATAGTTTGACCCTATAGGTTAGACCAGAGTACTCTGCAAATCTTGTAGGGAAAGGGAAGTTAAGACAGACAGATGTAGAGCCAGATTTTAACATGGGAAATTTACATTGGATGTGGGCATTAATTTTTATCTTAAGTCTAATTTCTGAGGGGGTTTTTGTTTGTTTTCATCTTTTCCAGGGAGTCCCTAAGGATAGCCATTATACTAATAAGACAGTTGAGAGCTCTCTATAAAGAATTTTTTTTCCTCCAAATATAGCCAATTCAAAGGATCCATTGTGTGTCCACTGATGAATAGGTTTTTTTTATTAATTTCAATGACTCAAACTCAAAAAAATTTTTGTTTTAAGATTTTATTTCATTTATTTGACAGAGCACAAGCAGGGAGAGTGGCAGGCAGAGGGATAGGGAGAAGCAGGCTCTCCTCTGAGCAAGGAGCATGATGTGAGGCTTGATCCCAGGACTCCAGGATCATGACTTGAGCCATGATGCTTAACTGACTGAGCCACCCAGGTGCCCCCCAATAAGGCTTTTTATGGAAAGACACAAGCAACTTTCCATGCTTAGATTATGGACCCAAGAGGCAGCCCTGGAGAAGGCATAGGTGATGCAGCCCCCATTATCCCAAAGTTTGTTCTAAAAATAGTCTAAGAAAGCAAAGACCTTTGTCGTATAGGTAGTAAAAATCATGTAGTGTATACAGTGTCTCCAGTCTCGCACAAACGTGAGAAACCTCAAGTCATTGACCCAAGTCAATCACCAGGCAAGTGCTACTGGAATAGGATTTGTTGTTGTTGTTGTTCCTGTTATTTTAGCACTAACAAGCAACTGTGGTTGAAACAACAAAGATACCTCTAATGACAAATTCCCTGACAGCTGACATAGCCCCACAGACAGTACAGCTTAAAGCCAGATGAAAGGAACAACCTCTTTCAGGTTTTTTTTATATGCATATTAGCAGCTTTAGCTATGCCTTGGGTCTCTCAGAGTTAAACTAATACCTGGAAGGAATGTGCCATTGGATTGGGGATTATGTGTCCTTTTAACAGTGTACCTCACTGCATGGAAGTTTTCTTGAGGTTGATCAGTGACCTAGTGTTAATTTAACTTGTTCTGTGGCCAACTTATCCTAACATAGGAGTCTTTGAGTTAGGTGGCAAGGGCCCTAACAGCATTTAAGTGCTCAAGTCATTCCCACCAGTTTTGTGGGTTTGGCTTCCAAGATCTCTTAACAATAGCCTTTACCTCATATACACATTAACCCTCAGCATAGCTTGTCTTAAACTGATGCTGGTCTGATAAGAACCATAAAATATTCCAAAGTAGCTGCACCAACTTGCATTCCCACTGTTATGCCCCAATAATGGGTACATGATTAAAGGAGCAAGACTGATATAAAGCAAAGGTCAAGCAAAGCTTTATTTCGCACCAAGCATCAAGAATCAAACTGGCTGGCCAGGGCCGCACCTCTTACAGAGAGAGGGCGACCTTTCCCCGTTTCACGGACTAGCTTTTAAGGGCAAAGGCCATGGGGTCGGGCCTGGCCACGCACAGGTGACCAATGAGATTGTAACACACACAGGAAACTCCACAGTGATGCTAGGTGACCAACTTAATTACAATTTACTCTAGTAGATATTTGAACCAGCCTATTACACCTTGATTAGGATTGGTGCCAAAAAAGGTTCCCAAAAGGTGGGGGCTCCTACTCCTTGGTAGCTAGGGAGAGAGTATGGCATATCAATTATTTTCAATAAAAGTTACTTAAGAAACAAGCAATGCAAAGAGACAACCCATGGAATGGGAGAAGATATTCACAAATGACACTACAGACAAAAGGCTGATATCCAAGATCCATAAAGAACTCCTCAAACTCAGCACTCAAAAACCGTAATCACATCAAAAAATGTGCAGAAGACATGAACAGACACTTCTCCAACCTCAGGTTGTTTTTCAGAGTCCATTCTCTCATGGTTCCTCTCCCCTTCCAATTTCCCACAAATCCCTTCTCCTCTCTATCTCCCCATGTCCTCCATGTTCTTGTTATGCTCCACAAATAAGTGAAACCATATGATACTCGACTCTCTCTGCTTGACTTACTTCGCTCAGCATAATCTCTTCCAGTCCCGTCCATGTTGCTACAAAAGTTGGGTATTCATCCTTTCTGATGGAGGCATAATACTCCATCGTGTATATGGACCACATCTTCCTTATCCATTCAACCGTTGAAGGGCATCTTGGTTCTTTCCACAGTTTGGAGACCGTGGCCATTGCTGCAATAAACATTGGGGTAGAGATGGCTCTTCTTTTCACTACATCTGTATCTTTGGGGTAAATACCCAGCAGGGCAATTGCAGGCTCATAGGGAAGCTCTATTTTTAATTTCTTGAGGAATCTCCACACTGTTCTCCAAAGTGGCTGCACTAACTTGCATTCCCATCAACAGTGTAAGAGGGTTCCCCTTTCTCCACAACCTCTCCAACACACGTTGTTTCCTGTCTTGCTAATTTTGGTCATTCTAACTGGTGTCAGGTGATATCTCAATGTAGTTTTAATTTGAATCTCCCTGATGGCTAGTGATGATGAGCATTTTTTCATGTGTGTGATAGCCATTTGTATGTCCTCATTGGAGAAGTGTCTGTTCATAAATTCTACCCATTTTTTTTCAATTTCTTTTTTTTATTTGTTTATTTTCAGCGTAACAGTGTTCATTGTTTTTGCACCACACCCAGTGCTCCATGCAGTACATGCCCTCCCTATTACCCACTACCTGGTCCTCAACCTCCCACCCACCCGCCCCTTCAAAACCCTCTGGTTGTTTTTCAGAGTCCATAGTCTCTCATGGTTCATCTCCCCTTCCAGTTTCCCTCAACTCCCTCTCCTCTCCATCTCCCCATGTCCTCCATGTTCTTTGTTATGCTCCACAAATAAGTGAGACCATATGATACTTGACTGTCTCTGCTTGACTTATTTCACTCAGCATAATCTCTTCCAGTACGGTCCATGTTGCTACAAAAGTTGGGTATTCATCCTTTCTGATGGAGGCATAATACTCCATTGTGTATATGGACCACATCTACCTTATCCATTCATCCATTGAAGGGCATCTTGGGGTTCTTTCCACAGTTTGGTGACCGTGGCCATTGCTGCTATAAACATTGGGGTGCAGATGGCTCTTCTTTCCACTACATCTGTATCCTTGGGGTAAATACCCAGCAGTGCAATTGCAGGGTCATAGGGAAACTCTATTCTTAATTTCTTAAGGAATCTCCACACTGTTCTCCAAAGTGGCTGCACTAACTTGCATTCCCACCAAGAGTGTAAGAGGGTTCCCCTTTCTCCACAACCTCTCCAACACACGTAGTTTCCTGTCTTGCTAATTTTGGCCATTCTAACTGGTGTCAGGTGATATCTCAATGTAGTTTTCATTTGAATCTCCCTGATGGCTAGTGATGATGAACATTTTTTCATGTGTCTGATAGCCATTTGTATGTCTTCATTGGAGAAGTGTCTGTTCATATCTTCTGCCCATTTTTTGATATGATTATCTGTTTTGTGTGTGTTGAGTTTGAGAAGTTCTTTATAGATCTTGGATATCAACCTTTTGTCTGTCCTGCAAATGCAAATATCTTCTCCCATTCCGTGGGTTGCCTTTTCGTTTTGTTGACTGTTTCCTTTGCTGTGCAGAAGCTTTTGATCTTGATGAAGTCCCCAAAGTTCATTTTCGCTTTTCTTTCCTTTGCCTTTGGAGACACATGTTGAAAGAAGTTGCAATAGCTCATATTGGAGAGGTTACTGCCTATGTTCTCCTCTAGGATTCTGATGGATTCCTGTCTCGCGTTGAGGTCTTTTATACATTTCGAGTTTATCTTTGTGTACTGTGAAAGAGAATGGTCGAGGTTCATTCTTCTACATATAGCTCTCCAGTTTTCCCAGCACCATTATTGAAGAGACTGTCTTTTTCCCATTGTATATTTTTTCCTGTTTTGTCGAATATTATTTGACCATAGAGTTGAGGGTCCATGTCTGGGCTCTCCACTCTGTTCCATTGGTCTATGTGTCTGTTTTTATGCCAGTACCACACTGTCTTGGTGATCACAGCTTTGTAGTAAAGCTTGAAATCGGGTAACGTGATGCCGCCAGTTTTGTTTTTGTTCTTAAACATTTCCTTAGCAATTCAGGGTCTCTTCTGATTCCATACAAATTTTAGGATTATTTGCTCCAGTTATTTGAAATATACCGGTGGAATTTTGATCGGAATGGTGTTAAAAGTATTGATTGCTCTAGGCAGTATAGACATTTTAACAACGGTTATTCTTCCAGTCCAAGTGCATGGAACAGTCTTCCATCTTTTTGTGTCTTCTTCCATTTCTTTCATGAGTGGTCTGTAGTTCCTCGAGTACAGATCCTTTACGTCTTTGGTTAGGTTTATTCCCAGGTATCTTATGGCTCTTGGTGCTATAGTAAATGGAATCGATTCTCTAATTTCCCTTTCTGTATTTTCATTGTTAGTGTATAAGAAAGCCACTGATTTCTGTACATTGACTTTGTATCCTGCCACATTACTGAATTGCTGTATGAGTTCTAGTAGTTTGGGGGTGGAGTCTTTGGGGTTTTCCATATAAAGAGTCATGTCATCAGTGAAGAGAGAGAGTTTGACTTCATCATTGACAATTTGGATACCTTTTATTTCTCTTTGTTGTCTGATTGCTGTTGCTAGGACTTCTCATACTATGTTGAACAAGAGTGGTGAGAGTGGGCATCCTTGTCGTGTTCCTGATCTCAACGGGAAGGCTGCAAGCTTTTTCCCATTGAGGATGATATTTGCTGTGGGTCTTTCATAGATAGATTTTATGAAGTTCAGGAATGTTCCCTCTATCCCTCTACTTTGAAGCGTTTTCATCAGGAACGGATACTAGATTTTGTCAAATGCTTTTTCTGCATCAATTGAGAGGACCATGTGGTTCTTCTCTCTTCTCTTATTGATTTGTTCTATCACATTGATTGATTTGCGAATGTTGAACCATCCTTGCAACCCAGGGATGAATCCCACCTGGTCATGGTGGATAATCTTTTTAATGTGCTGCTGGATCCTGTTTGCTAGGATCTTGTTGAGAATCTTAGCATCCATATTCATCAGTGATATTGGTCTGAAATTCTCCTTTTTGGTTTGGTCTTTGCCCGGTTTAGGGATCAGGGTAATGCTGGCTTCATAAAAAGAGTCTGGAAGTTTTCCTTCTGCTTCAAATTTTTAAAACAGCTTCAGGAGAATAGGTGTTATTTCTTCTTTGAAACTTTGGTAGAATTCCCCAGGGAATCCGTCAGGTCCTGGGCTCTTGTTTTTTGGGAGGTTTTTGGTCACTGCTTCAATCCCGTTACTAGATATCGTTCTATTCAGGTTGTCAATTTCTTCCTGGTTCAATTTTGGGAGTTTATAGTTTTCCAGGAATGCATGCATTTCATCTAGTTTGCTTAGTTTATTGGCATATAACTGTTGGTAATAATTTCTGATGATTGTTTCTATTTCCTTGGTGTTGGTTGTGATCTCTCCCTTTTCATTCATCATTATATGAATTTGGGCTTTCTCTCTTTTCTTTTGGATTAGTGTGGCCAATGGTTTATCGATCTTATTGATTCTTTCAAAAAACCAGCTTCTAGTTTCATTGATACGTTCTACTGTATCTCTGCTGTCTACCTCATTGATCTCTGCTCTAATCTTGATTATTTCCCTTCTTGCATGTGGCGTTGGTTTGATTTGTTGTTGATTCTCCAGTTCTTTAAGGTGTAGAGAGAGTGGTGTATTCTGGATTTTTCAGTGTTTTTGAGGGAGGCTTGGATGGCTATGTATTTCCCCCTTAGAACTGCCTTTGCTGTATCCCATAGGTTTTGGACCGAATTGTCTTCCTTCTCATTGGTTTCCATGAATTGTTTAAGTTCGTCTTTGATCTCCTGGTTGATCCAAGCATTCTTAAGCAAGGTGGTCTTTAGCTTCCAGGTGTTTGAGTTCCTTCCGAACTTTTCCTTGTGATTGAGCTCCAGTTTCAAAGCATTGTGAACTGAGAATATGCAGGGAATAATCTCAGTCTTTTGGTATCGGTTGAGTCCTGATTGTGGCCAAGTATATGGTCTCTTCTGGAGAAGGTTCCATGTGCACTTGAGAAGAATGAGTATTCTGTTGTTTTAGGGTGGAATGTTCTGTATATGACTGTGAGGTCCATCTGGTCCAATGTTTCATTCAATGCTCTTATTTCTTTATTAATTTTCTGCTCCGATGATCTGTCTATTACTGAGACGGGCGTATTAAGATCTCTTACTATCAGTGTATTCATATCAATGTGACTCTTTATCTTGATTAATAGTTTTCTTATGTAATTGGCTGCTCCCCTATTGGTGGCATAGATATTTACAATTGTTAGATCATCTTGGTGGATAGTCCCTTTAAGAATTATGTAGTGTCCTTCTGTGGGAGAGAGGCAGGCAGAGACAGAAGAGGAAGCAGGCTCCCCGCTGAGCAGAGAGCCCGACGGGGGCTCGATCCCAGGAGTCTGGGATCATGACCTGAGCTGAAGGCAGAGGCTTTAACCCACTGAGCCACCCAGGCGCCCCTACAGTCTTTATTTAAAATCTAATTTATCTGATATGAGAATCGCTACCCCGGCCTTCTTCTGAGGCCCACTGGCATGAAAGATGCTTCTCCATCCCTTCACTTTCAGTCTGTGTGTATCCTTAGGTTCAAAATGGGTCTCTTGTAGACAACATATGGATGGGTCCTGTCTTTTTATCCAGTCTGCAACCCTGTGTCGTTTTATGGGCGCATTTAGGCCCTTCACATTGAGAGTGATTATTGATAGATAGGTTGTGATTGACATTGTTTTACCTTTGAAGTCCTTCTGTCTGTAGATTGTCTCTATATTTCTGTTCAATGATATTCTTAGGATTTTTTCTCATTTATAGGACCTCCCCTTAATATTTCCTGCAGTTTTGGCTTGGTGGTTGCATAGTCTTTTAATCCTTGCTGGTCTTGGAAACTCTTTATCTCTCCATCCATTTTGAATGTCAGTCTTGCAGGATAAAGTATTCTTGGCTGCATGTTCTTCTCATTTAGTACTCTGAATATATTTTGCCAGCCCTTCCTGGCTTACCAGGTCTCTGTGGACAGGTCTGACATTATTCTAATGGGCTTTCCTCTGTATATAAGGAGCCTCTTTGTCCTAGCTGCTTTTAAAAGTGTCTGTCTAATAGCATAATTCTTCATTCTAACTATTAGGTGTCATGAGGACTTTCGAGAATCTAAGATCTTGGGGGAAACCGCTCTGCCTCTAGTACATGAACGTTGTTTCCATTCGTGAGATTGGGAAAATTTTCATAGACAACTTCTTCCACTATATCTTCTAGACTTCTTTCTTTCTCCTCCCCTACAGGGATTCCAATAATTATGATGTTGGAACGTTTCATGGCATCATTTATTTCCATGATTCTGTTTTCGTGGCTTCTGAGCTGTTTGTTCCAGGCTTCCTCCTGATCCTTTCTCTCTATCTGTTTGACCTCCAGATCACTAATTCTATCTTCTGTCTCGATTACCCTAACTTTTAGAGAATTTAGATTATATTGGAATTCATTGAGAGCATTTTGAACATCATCCCTGGTGGCTTTCAGTTCTGTCCTAATCAATTCTTTTTGGTCATCCATGTCTTTCTCCAACCTAGCTATTGCCTGGATAATTGTTAGCCTGAATTCCTTTTCCGACATATTGTCTATGTCGATAGCCATTAGCTCTGTTGCAGAAGGTCCATCCTCTGTATTTTTCTTCAGTTGGGCATTTGTCCTCCTAGTCATTTTGGTAAGAGATGACTGAACAGATGCAGCTGGATGTATCAATTGTGGTGTAGTCAAGGTGCACCCTGGAACACTCTGTGCAATCAGGATTCCCCACCCAAATGAGAGAAAAAAAGAAAAGAAAAAGAAATAGAGAAGAAAGAGGAAAAAAAAAAAAGAAAAAAAAAAGAGAGAGAGAGAGACAGGAAAAAAAAGGAAGATAAAAGAGAAGGCTCAGTCTAAATGGGCCCCAAGGTAAGATTTATGAAGTATACAAACAAAAACAAATAAACAAAAAGACTGATAATATGACAAGAGGGGCGCCTGGGTGGCTCAGTGGGTTAAAGCCTCTGCCTTCGGCTCAGGTCATGATCCCAGGGTCCTGGGATCGAGCCCCACATTGGGTTCTCTGCTCAGCAGGGAGCCTACTTCCTCCTCTCTCTCTCTGCCTGCCTCTCTGCCTACTTGTAATCTCTGTCTGTCAAAATAAATAATATATTTTTTTAAAAAAGTATATGACAAGGGGAAAAATATATATATATATATATATAAAAGCAAAAAAAAAAAGAAAAGAAAAAGGAAGAACCGTTATTTTGATTCTTCCTGGATGTATCTTGATGTTTTTGTTAAGGGACTCAAGTTTCCTAAGATAAAGCGGGATTAAAAATTGGTTTACCTATAGGGGTAGCATTGATTGGGGAAAGGGGATTACCTTTAAGTTTAACTCTATATGTATATTAGAAAATAAAAATTAAAAAAGAATAAACTAGACTAAACTAAATTAAGATTTAAAAAAATAGAAAAGCAAAAGAAAAACACGGGTGTATGTAACAAAAAGTTCAGATTAGAAGGTTATTAAGGAATTTGATATACTGGACATCTCACTGTGATGGTAAATAGGTTAAAAAATTATCTATATGTATAAAAAAAAGAACCAGAATATTGGTAAAGAGTTAAAAATAAAAGTTGTATTTATGAGTAATGGTGGTTGTTCTCTTGTCATCTTTTTTTTTTTTTCCCTTCCTTCTTGGTTGGTTTTCTGGGGGAGGGGCCTGCCACGTGGGTTTTCAGACAATGATGTTCCCAGAGTTAGGTCCTCCAGCCCCCCTCAAGGGGGTGAGCTCTGAGGAAACCGTTTTTTTTTTTTCATGCTTTTGTTCTCTGGAGGTTTTTATGTTCTTTCATCTGTTTTCTCTCGTCTTTACAGCTTTTGATGGTTTTTGGAGTTTTAGAGGAGAGCAAACTGCACCCCTACCTCCCTCTCAGAGAGAAGCCTCAGAATGCTCTGCAGAGCTGCTGGCAGAGTAGGTTCTGAGTCACAGTCCCTGAGGATGCAGGATCTCCTCCTTGTACCCAATACCAGGGCAGCGGCAGCTATCTGGGCAGCTCCAGACGGCCAGAGAGGTTCCAAGCAGCGATCACACACTGAGATTTTCCCGCTGTCCCAGGCTGGGAATGCCTGGTTTTTCAGGATACCAGAGCTCCAGGCTAGTACCTGTGCGCACCCCTCCCAGGGGAGGGTGTGGGACTCATGCGTTTCGCGAATGCCGTCTGGCCAGGCGCCCAGCCCCTCTCGGGAGCCGGACCCCACGAATTCTCAGGCGTGCTGGGGGCTCAGGCGTGCTGTCGGCTCAGGGACCAAGATCTGCTTTCTCTGCCTTACTCTCTCTGGCTCAGCACCAGGAGAGGGTGTCCTGGGTCCAGGGAGTTAAGCCCCTGTCCCTAACTGCCCCGATTCCCACAATATCCCCCCGCGATCTTTTGCTTTTTTTTTTTTTTTTGAGTGCTTTCAACCAGACTCCAAGCTAATGCTGGTCCCCAGACACAGGGCACTCTCGTATTGGGGTATTGCTTTCTAATTGGTCGCCTCTGGTGGCTCCCTCACCCTTTTCTTTATCTTCCAATATCAGTCCGACGTTCCCACTCTGCTTTACCTGCCCCTGGCCTCTTCTGCTCCTGTAGAGAGCCAGACGTGTATAATTCTGATCTCAAGCTGATTTCATGGGTGATTGGAGTTCTTTGGTAGGTAATCAGCTCACTTTAGGGTACAAGTTGAAACGGCACCACCTCCTACTTCCCCACCATCTTGACCCCCTCCCAGTATAGATAATTTTTTAACCTATTTACCATCACAGTGAGATGTCCAGTACATCAAATTCCATAATAACCTTTAAACCTGTACTTTTTGATACATATACCTGTATTTTTCTTTTGCTTTTCTATTTTTTAATTTTTTTAAATTTAATTTAATTTTAGTTTAGTTTATTCTTTTTTTATTTTTATTTTTTAATATTCATATAGAGTTAAACTTCAAGGTAATCCCCTTTCCCCAACCTTTCCTACCCCTATAGGTAAACCAGTTTTAATCCCCCTTTATCTTAGGAACGTTGAGTCCTATAACAAAGATATCAAGATACATCCAGGAAGAATCAAAATAACCTTCCTCGCCCACACTGAGAATTTATAACCACTCTCCCATCTTTTGACACCTAACTTGCTTCCACCAAGCCCCATCTCCCTACACTATGGTGAATCTGCACTTACCAGTCATGCTTGCCTCAGTCCTGTGCTACAGTACCTCTCTCCCAGAAGAATGGTGCAAATCAAGCCAACACCACATCTCCTGATCTGTACCCTCAGTTCTGATGATAGTGGCAGGTCTCCTTTTGCAAGCAGACCCCTGGCACACCTCTTAAAACGTGCACCACTTGGCTGAGGACCAAACACTGCCCACAAAAGTCAAAGAAACCTCTGCACACAACTACACTGAAGGATAAAGCAGCCAGGACACAACAGCAGGGCACACACAACACACATAGGAGGTGCTCCTTAAGGCATCAAGTCCTGTAGAGGAGGGTCACTGCACTGTAGGACATTATAAGACCTCTTCTTCATAAGGCCGTTACCTTAAAGAGCAGGAAATGAAGCTAACTTTCCTGAACACGGAAATGATAGTTAGACAAAAATGAAGAGAAAGAGGAGTATGTCCCAAATGAAACAACAGGACAAAACCACAGCAAGAGACCTAAGCAAAATGGAGATAAGTGATATGCCCGATAGAGAACTTCAAGTAATGATTATAAATATACTCACTAGACTTGAAAAAAGAAAAGGACATCAGTGATTCCCTGAACAAAGATTAAAAAAAGAAGCAGCAAGACAATAAATGAAAAGTACACTTCATAGAATAAATAGCAAGTTAGAGGACTCAGAGGAACAAATTAATAACCTGGAAGACAGAGAAATGGGAATAATCAAGCTGAACAAAGAGAGGGGGAAAATTATGAAAAATGAGACTAGATGTAGGGAACTCAGCAGTTACATCAAGCATAATACCATTTACATTCTAGGGATCATGGAGAAAGAAGAGAAAGAGAAGGGGGCAGAAAATTTATTTGAAGAGGTAGCTGAAAACTCCCCTAATCTAATCTGAAGAAGAGATCCATATCCAGGAGGCACAGAGATTACCCCAACAAAATCAATGCAAGGAGGTCCACACCAAGACACATAGTAATTAAAATGGCAAATAGTGGTAGAGAAAAAAAAAAAACTTTTTAAAGCCCCAAGAGAAAAGAAGACATTTCTTTTTTTTTTTTTTTTTTTAAGATTTTATTTATTTATTTCACAGACAGAGATCTCAAGTAGGCAGAGAGGCAGGCAGAGAGAGAGGAGGAAGCAGGCCCCCCACTGAAGAGAGCCCGATGCAGGGCTTGATCCCAGGACTCTGGGATCATGACCTGGGCCGAAGGCAGAGGCTTTAACCCACTGAGCCACCCAGGCACCCTAAGAAGACATTTCTTATAAGGGAAACCTGATAAGCAATCAGTGGTTTTTCAGCAGAAACTTTACAGGCCAGAAGACAGTGGCGTGATATATTCAAAGTGCTGTAAGGGAAAAATCTTCGGACAAGAATACTCTATCCAGCAAGACTATCATTCAGAACAGAGTCACAGATGAATGGATAAAGAAGATGTGGTGTATATGTATATATACAATGGAATACTACTCAGCCATCAATGATTTCATCAAAATGAAATCTTGCCATTTACAATGACATGGATGGAACTAAAGAGGACTGTGCTAAGCAAAAGAAGGCAATCACAGAAAGACAGTTATATTATCTCATGTGGAATTTCAGAAACAAAACAGGATCATAGTGGAAGGGAGGGAAGACGAAATCAGAGAGGGAAACAAACTATAAGAGACTCTTAACTATAGGAAATAAACAGGGTTGCTGGAGGGGAGGGAGATGAGGGGATGTGGTAAATGGGGGATGGACCTTAAGAGGGCGCAAGATGTAGTGAGCCCTGGGTATTATATGAGACTGATGAATCACTAAACTCTGTGTCTGAAATTTATAATACATTATATGTTAATTAATTGAATTTAAATTTTTTTTAAAAGAACAGAATGACAGATAAATTTTCTCAGAAAAATGAAAAAATAAAGTAGTTCATGACAACTAAACCAACCCTATAAGAAATATTAAAAGGGATCCTTTGAGTGGAAAGGAAAGGAAAAGCCATAGTAAGAGTAGGAGAAGTAGGAAACAGAAAAGCAGTATAAGTAAGTATATCTGTAAAAACCAGCCAAGGGAGTCACAAAATAAAAGGATGTAAAATACGATACCATGTACCTAAAACATGAGGATGAGAGGAGTAAAGAATGGGTTCCAACTTAAGCAACCAATAGCATAGCATGGACTGCTATATGCAGAAGATATTACATATAAACCAATGGTAGCCACAAATCAAAAACCAGTAATATATAAGCAAAAAATAACAAGAAAGAGATCCAAGTAATTCACTAAAGAAAGCCAGCAAACCATGAAAGAGCAAGAGAAGAAAGGATAGGAGAAAAACTACAAGAATAACCACAAAGTAACAAAATGGCAATAACTCATCTATCAGTAATTATTTTCAATATAAATATACTAAACACTCTAATGAATAGGCCATAGGATGTAAAATTATATGATATCACCTCACACCTGTCAAAATGGCTAAAATCAACAACATAAGAAACAATAGGTGTTGGCAGAGATGTGGAGAAAAAGGAACCTTCCTGCACTGTTAGCCAGAATGCAGACAGGTGCACCCATTGTGAAAAATAGTATGGAGCTTTCTCTAAAAATTAAAGATAGAACTACCCTATAATCTAATGAACACAGTACTGGGTATTTACCCAAAACATATAACAACACTAATTCAATGAGATACATGCCCCCTATGTTGACTGCAGCATTATTTACAATAGCCGAACTACAGAAGCAGCCCAAGTGTTCATCAGCAGATTAGTTGATAGAGAAGATGTGGTATATGTATGCAATGAAGTATTACTCAGCCATAAAAAGAATTAAATCCTGCAATATGACAACAACATGTGTGGAGGTAGCATGTATAATGCTAAGCAAAATAAACCAGTCAGAGAAAGACAAATACCACATGATTTCACTCACACTTGCCACTTAAGAAACAAAACAGTTATTAAAGGGAAAAAGACAAACCAAGGAACAAAACAATTATTAAAGGAAAAAAGAGACAAACCAAGGAACAATATTCTTAACTATAGAGAACAAACCTGATGATTACTAGACAGGGGTTGGGGTGGTTCAATAGGGGAAACAGGGCAAGGGGATTAAAGAGTATTTATGATGATATGTGAAGAAGAGTTAACACTGTTTTTTTTTTTTCAAACTGTTCCCCAAAAAATAGATGAAGAAGGAAAGCTTCCAGACTCATTCTTTGAGACCAGCACTAGCATAAGAAAACCAGATGAAGACACCACAAAAACAAAACAAAACAAAATCAAAACTACTGGCCAGTATCTCTGATGAACATAGATGCAGAAATCCTCAAGAGAATAGTAGTAAACCAGTCCAACAATACATTAAAAAAATCATTCAACAAGATCAGGTAGGATTTATTCCCAGGATGGAAGGATGGTTCAATATTTGCAAATCAATCAATGAGACATATCATAGCAATTAGAGAAAGGATAAAATTCATATCGTCATTTAAATAGATGCATTAAAAGCATTTGACAAAGTATAACAACCATTCATGATTTTTTTTAAAAAGGCCCTCAACAAGATAAGTTTAGAGGGAACATACCTCAATATACAAAGACCTTATATGAAAATCCCACATCATACTCAATGGCAAAAAACAGAACATTTCCCCTATGTGAGGAACAAGACAAGGATGTCCACTCTTACCAATTTTATTCAACAAAGGCTGAAAGTCCTAGCCGCAGCAGTCAGACAATGAAAAGAAATAAAAGGCTTTCAGTATTTGCAGATGACATAATACTGCATAGAAAACCCTGAAGACTCCACCCAAAAGCTACTAGAACTGATAAATTCAGTATAGTTGCAGGATACAAAAATCAATGTACAGAAATCTATTGCATTTCTATACACTGTTGATAAAGCAGCAGAAAGTAATTAACAATCCCATTTACAACTGCACCAAAAATAATAAAACACCTAGGAATAAATGTAACTAAAGAAGTAAAAGAAATCAAAGACCACACAAAGAAATGGAAAGACCTTCCATGCTCTTGGATTGAAAGAACAAATATTGTTAAAATGTCTTATACTACCCAAAGCAATCTACAGATTTAATGCAAATCCCTATCAAAATACCAACAGCATTTTTCACAGAACTGGATCAGACAATCCTAAAATTGGTATGGAACCACAAAAGACCCCGAATAGCCAAAGCAATCTTAAAAAGAAAAGGTGGGGGAGTCACAATTCCAGACTTCAAGTTATGTTGCAGAACTGGTAATGAAAACAGTATGGTACTGGCACAAAAATAGACACATTAATAGAAATGAATAGAATACACAGAAATAAACACACAACTACACGATCAATTAATCTCTGAAAAAGGAGGAAAGAATGTGCAATGGTAAAAAGTCTGTTCAAATGGTGTTGGGAAAACTGGACAGCAACATGCAAAAGAATGAAACTGGACCATTTTTTTCACTACACACAAAAATAAAGGCAAAATGGCTTGAAGACCTAAATGTGAGATCTGAAACCATAAAAATCCTAGAAGAGGGCACAGGCAGTAACTTCTTTGACATCATCTATAATAAAATTTTTCTAGATATTTCTCCTGAGGCAAGGGAAATAAAAGGAAAAATGAACAATTGGGACTACTAAATTAAAAGTATCTGCACAGGAAGAAAACTCTCAACAAAACTAAAAGGCAGCCTATGGAATGGGAGAAGAAACTTGCAAATGACCTATCTGTTAAAGGGTTAGTATCCAAAATACGCAAAGAACTTATTCAACACCCAAAACACAAATAGCCCAACTAAAAAATGGGCAAAAGATATGAACAGACATTTCTCCCAAGGACATCCAGATGGTCAAGAGACACATGAAAAGATGCTCAACATCAGTCATCATCAGGGAAGTACAAATCAAAACCACCATGAGATATCACCTCACACCTGTTGGAATGGCTAAAGTCAAAAATTCAAGAACAAGTGTTGGCAAGTACGTGGAGAGAAAGGGACCCTCATGCACTGTTGGTGAGAATGCAAACTGGTGCGGCCACTGTGAAACAGTATGGGGGTTTCTTTAAAAACTAAAAATAGAACTACCCTGAATTGCACTGCTGGATATTTACCCAAAAAATACAAAAACACTAAGTCAGAGGCACATATGCATCCCCATGTTTATTGCTGCATTATTTACAATTACAAATTATGGAAGCAGCCCAGGTATCATTCAGTAGAGGAAGGGATAAAGAAATGGTGTGTGGGGCGCCTGGGTGGCTCAGTGGGTTAAAGCCTCTGCCTTTGGCTCAGGTCATGATCCCAGGGTCCTGGGATCGAGCCCCGCATCGGGCTCTCTGCTCATCAGGGAGCCTGCTTCCTCCTTTCTCTCTGCCTGCCTCTCTGCCTAGTTGTGATTTCTCTCTGTCAAATAAATAAAATATTTTAAAAAAAGGGGTGTGTGTGTGTGTACACAAGGGAATATTACTCATCCATGAAAAAAGAATGAAACCTTGACATTTGCAAGAACATGTGGATGGATCAGAGAATGTGATGCTAAGCAAAATAAGTCAGAGAAAGAGAAATACCATATGATTTCACTCACATGTGGAATTTAAGAAACAAATGAACAAAGGAAAAAGGAAGAAATGAAGAAACAGACTCTTAAATATAGGGAACTACCTGATGGTTACCAGAGATGACTTGGGTGGGGGCAATGGGTAAAATAGGTGATGGGGATTAAAGATGGTAAAAAGCAAAAACTAACTAAATAAATAAAAATAGGAGAAAAACAAGAAAGAAAAGGGATTTCTCTAAATTACTTTCCACCATTAGCTAGTGATTTGTCTTAACTTAGGTAAATTACCCATATTTTTAAATGAAGCACCTGAAGTTTTGAAAAGTTGGTGGATTGGCCAGGAGTTACTCAGGGGTTTTGGTGAGATGGTTTTAAAACAAGACTAGAAACCAGCTGGTCTGTTTCTAGTCAGGTACCTTCAGCACACCATGCTGCCTTTGGTCCTGCTCTGCCATGGCTCGTGCAGCCTGTGGTCACTTCTGTGTGCACCATTCTCACATCAACCATATCGATTTTGACACCTATTGAACAGGACAGTCAACACTTATGTTATACACACACACACACACACAATGATCTGTAGCTCTCTATAAAGGAGATGATGGTGGACTGTTGTTGATCATTTATTTTTGAGTACATACTTTTAAACCTTGCATAGTGAAAACAGATGGGATGATTTTTTTTTTTTTAATTTCCCCTGGAAACCTGCAGAGCGGATGTTTTGAGTCCTTTTTTGCCAGGTGGATATATCAGTATGGTGTTGGCAGGGGCACCTGTGTTCTGTAGGTGGATATTCACACAATTCCCAACCCTAAGGATTCTTGAGTTTTCAGTCAAAGGTGATTTAAAGGATTTTCTTAAGAAAATGCATTTCCTAATTTAATTAGGTATCCAAGTTAAGACAGCATAAAGGCAGCCAAATGGTTGATGGAGGGATAAGAACAATTGGTCCTCTCTACCTATTTGGATAGACATGTTTAGAAAAATGGCATTCAGGGGTGCCAGGGTGGCTCAGTCATTAAGCATCTGCCTTCAGCTCAGGTCATGATCCCAGGGTCCTGGGATCGAGGCCTGCATCAGGCTCCCTGCTCAGGGAAGCCTGCTTCTCCCTCTCCCACCTCCCCTGCTTTTGTTCCCTCTTGCTGTCTCTCTGTCAAATAAGTAAATAAAATCTTTAAAGAAAAAAAAGAAAATGGCATTCAGGTAATAACATTTTCCAGTTACATTATTTTAATTAGGATCAAGATTAGATAGTAAACTGTTTTTGCTAATCTGTGCTTTTGTTTTAGGGTAGTCTATAAAAGTATACATAAGTCAGTTGAGAAATTCTACTTTTTACCCCAAGAAAATATAAACAAAAATAATATAAGGACTTCTGAAAGAAAATTAATTTGGAGAATTTTTATGAGGGTACCTAATGTCTGCCTTACACAGTGCCAGGTACAGTGAATTATAGAAATGAAGGGTACCTGCTCTCACTTCATTCATAATCCCCTGAAAAGTGACACTTTAACAAAAATATTGTTACTGTGTGGCAAAATCTGCAACTGAGTTACCACAGGTTGCCATAGGAATAATAATATCTAAAGTTATAATCCAGTTGGTGGGTATTGAGGGGAAATGCCAAGAGGAGTTCTTTTTATATTCTGAGATTTTAATGATTTCTAGAAACTTTGAAGAGCTATAGATGATCTGGTACATGAGCCTTTTAAGCTGTCTCTTAGATTAATATATACTTCCAAATGCCTCTCTGCTTTCCCAGTCCTTAAGTCATGTCTATAGAGCCATGCTTCCTGGGTTCAGATTCTTGCTTCTCTTCTTTTCCTAGTTGTGTGACCATGTGCTTCAGTTTTATAAAAAGACAAGAGTCATAGTACCTGTCTCACAGGATTATTGGGAGGATTAAGTGAGATAGTACATGGAAGACATTTTTGGAATACTGCCTGTTTTTGTTAAAGTCTCAAGAAAATTTTAGTTCTCATTATTATTAATTTTGGAAGTTAATAAACCAGGAACATTGAAACACAATCACCATGTTGATCACTTTGATTCTTTCTAAAATGCTGTTTTCTGTCAAATAAAATTTTCCATTTTTTTTCCCCTTTCTAGCTCCAAGAGGAAAGCGAGGATGGAAAACTTTTTATGCTGTACTAAAAGGAACAGTCCTTTACTTGCAAAAGGTAAACATAAATTAAAAATGAAGCCCGTAAAACTTGATGAAATAATTTGACAAGGTACCCAGAAAATATTTACTTTGTACAAAGAACCTACGTTGAACACCCAAAAAATTACTTAATTGATGTCTAAATTTTTTGCTCATTTTTTTGTTGTTGTTTCTGGTTAAAAATTATTTTAGAAATTATATATGTAATTATATAAAGTATTTTATACACAAAATATTTGATGATGTATATGTTATAGTATATATTAATATAAATATAAATGTGTGTGTGTCTGTGTGTGTTTGCCTTTGTGTGATCAGAGCTGTGTTCCATTTGTGTTCAGTTAGAAATTTTGAATATAGATTGATAAGTCAGACTGCAAATGGTCTGTGTAGGTATGGTTCTGTGGTAGCACTTGTTTCTTGGTTATTTATATACTATAGATTAGTTAGATCCTTCATTTATCTCTTTCACTAATACTATGTAATAGAATATCTTTATTTAATTATTTGCCTTCATTTAAATCTTGCCTAAATCTAGAAACACACTTCAGTCAAGTCCTGAAGCATTGGTACTTAATATAATCCAAATTATCTGGGGAAGTTTTTAACCAGACCATTTCCTGCCTGGATCCTTTCTTCTAAATCCCAGAATCTGAAAATCTGTTTGGGATCAAGTTTGTATCCCTAGCTCTGTGTGTGTAGACATGAGAAATTTGTGTGTTGACTGGAATGAGGTCCACCCCTTCCCAGGGCCAAACAGGATTCCAGCTCTAACTGTAAAGGGCTGCTTGGAATTCAGTCAAATAGATAGCAAGGCAATAACAACACTGCCCTCAATGATGACTGATAGGAAAAGTCATTTTTTAAATGGTGATCAAAAACACATAACCCTCAATTTTTAAGTGCATAGTAGATAGTATTAACCATCAGCACAGTGTTGTACAGTACATCTCTAGAAATTTTCCATCTTTCATGACAAATACCAAGTAAACAGCAATTCTCCCACTACCCCCTCCCCAACCCCTGGCAGCCAGTATTCTACCTTCTGTTTCTGAGTTTGGCTATTTCATGTAAGTGGAAACGCATAGTATTTGGCCTTCAATAACTGGCTGATTTCATTTAACATAATATGATGAAGGTTTATCCATGTTGTAGTGTATGACAGAATTCCCTTCTTTTTTTAATGGCTAAATAATAGTCTATTTTTTACTTCATTTTCTTTCTTCATTCATTCATGCATAGATCTTTGTTGTTTCCACCTCTTGGTCATTGTAAATAATGCTGAAGTAAACGTGGAATGCAAATCTTTTTTTGATATCCTGATTCAATTACCACTGATAAAGGTAACACAGAAGTGAGATCACTGGATCATATGGTAGTTCTGTTTATTTCGTAAGGAACATCTATACTGTTTTCCATAGTGGCTGAATTATTTTCAGTTCCCACCAACAATGCACAGGAGTACTAATTTCTCCACATGCATGTTAGCACTTCTTATCCTCTGTTTTTTTGTTTCATTTTGTTTTTAATAATGGCCATCCTAATAGGTATGAGGCGATATCTCATTGTAGTTTTGATTTACATTTTCCTGATGATTTGTGATGTCAAGCATCTTTTCACATGCCAGTTGGCCATATGAATGTTGTCTTTGTAGAAATGTTTCTCCAAGTCCTTCACCCATAATTTATTCAGATGATTTGTTGTTCTTCTTTTGTTTTGTTTTTTGCTATTGAGTTATAGGACTTTCTGACTTATTTTGATGTTAACCCCTTATCGTATATATGGTTTTCAGATATTTTCTCCCATTCTATAGGTAGCCTTTTCAGTCCCTTGTTTCCTTTGCTGTACAGAAGATTTTTATTTTTGTGTAGTTGCACTTGTTTATTTTTGCTTCTATTGCCTATGCTTTTGGAATCACATCCAAGAAATCATTGCCAGTGTCAATGCCAACAAACTTTTCAGCTGTTTTCTTCTAGTTTTATAGTGTCAAGTCTACATTTGAGCCTTTAATCTATTTCGAGTTAACTTTTGTTTAGGGTATAAGGATGAAATGTCATTCTTTCATATGTGGATACCCATTTTCCTAGTACTGTTTGTTAAAGGAATTATCTTTTCCCCCTTGTATACTGTTGGCACTCTGTTGGAAATCAGTTTACTGTATACACATAGGATTATTTTTGGGTTCTCTTCTCTGTTAAGTTTGTCTGTATGTCTGTCCTTATGCCAATACTATAATGTTTTAATTACTGTAGCTTTGTAATATATTTTGAAATCAGGAAATGTGAGGCCTCTAAATTTGTTCTTTCTCAAGATTGTTTTAAGTATTCAGGATCCATTCTAGTTCCATCTCAGGGTAGGTATGAATCTCAGGGTAGGTTTTCTATTTCTATAAAAAATGGCATTGGGATTTTGATAAGTACATTGAATCTGTAGATCACTTTGAGGAATATAAACATTTAAAAATTTTTTTTATTTTTAATTTTTTACAAACATATAATGTATTATTAGCCCCAGGGGTACAGATCTGTAAATCGCCAGGTTTGCATACTTCACAGCACTCACCATAGCACATACCCTCCCCGATGTCCATAGTCCCACCACGCTCTCCCTAACCCCCTACACTGGGCCCCCCTCAGTTTGTTTTGTGACATTAAGCGTCTCTTATGGTTTGTCTCCCTCCCAGTCCCATCTTCTTTCATTTATTCTTTTCCTGTCCCCCAAGCCCCCCACGTTGCCTCTCCACTTCCCCATATCAGGGAGATCATATGATAGTTGTCTTTCTCTGATTGACTTATTTTTATAAGCCTAGTACCCTCTATTTCCATCCACGTCATCGCAAATGGCAGGATTTCATTTCTTTTGATGGCTGCATAGTATTCCATTGTATATATACACCACATCTTCTTTATCCATTCATCTGTTGATGGACATCTAGGTTCTTTCCATAGTTTGGCTATTGTAGACATTGCTGCTATAAATATTCCGGTACATGTGCCCCTTCGGATCACTACATTTGTATCTTTAGGGTAAACACCCAGTAGTGCAATTGCTAGATCATAAGGTAGCTCTATTTTCAACTTTTTGAGGAATCTCCATGCTGTTTTCCAGAGTGGTTGCACCAGCTTGCGTTCCCAACAACAGTGTAGGAGGGTTCCCCTTTCTCTGCATCCTTGCCAGCATCTGTCATTTCCTGACTTGTTAATTTTAGCCATTCTGACTGGTGTGAGGTGGTATCTCATTGTGTTTTTTGATTTGTATTTCCCTGATGCTGAGTGATGTGGAGCGCTTTTTCCTGTGTCTATTGGCCATCTGCATGTCTTCTTTGCAGAAATGTCTGTTCATGTCCTCTGCCCTTGATTGGATTATTTGTTCTTTGGGTGTCGAGTTTGCTAAGCCCTTTGTAGATTTTGGATACTAGCCCTTTATCTGATATGTTATTTGCAAATATCTTCTCTCATTCTGTCAGTTGTCTTTTGGTTTTGTTAACTGTTTCCTTTGCTGTGCAAAAGCTTTTGATCTTGATGAAGTCCCAATTGTTCATTTTTGCCCTTGCTTCCCTTGCCTTTGGCGATGTTCCTAAGAAGAAGTTGCTGCGGCTAAGGTCGAAGAGGTTGCTGCCTGTGTTCTCCTCAAGGATTTTGATGGATTCCTTTCTCACATTGAGGTCCTTCATCCATTTTGAGTCTATTTTTGTGTGTGGTGTAAGGAAATGGTCCAATTTCATTTTTCTGCATGTGGCCGTCCAAATTTCCCAACACCATTTATTGAAGAGCCTGTCTTTTTCCACTGGACGTTCTTTCCTGCTTTGTCAAAGATTAGTTGACCATAGAGTTGAGGGTCTATTTCTGGCCTCTCTATTCCGTTCTCCATTGATCTGTGTTTCTGTTTTTGTGCCAGTACCATGCTGTCTTGATGATGACAGCTTTGTAATACAGCTTGAAGTCCGGAATTGTGATGTCACCAGCTTTGGCTTTCTTTTTCAATATTCCTCTGGCTATTCGAGGTCTTTTCTGGTTCCATACAAATTTTAGGATTATTTGTTCCATTTCTTTGAAAAAAAGGATGGTACTTTGATAGGGATTGCATTAAATGTGTAGATTACTTTAGATAGCATAGACATTTTCACAATATTTGTTCTTCCAGTCCAGGAGTATGGAACATTTTTCCATTTCTTTGTGTCTTCCTCAATTTCCAGTGTGTCATTTAAGGCCTTTATTTCCTTGTTGATCTTTTGCTTGGATGATCTGTCCATTTCAGTGAGGGGAGTGTTAAGGTCCCCTATTATTATTGTATTATTATCGATGTATTTCTTTGATTTTGTTATTAATTGGTTTATATAGTTGGCTGCTCCCATGAGAGGGGCATAGCTATTGAAAATTTTTAGATCTTCTTGTTGGACAGACCCTTTGAGTATACTATAATGTCCTTCATCATCTCTTATTATAGTCTTTAGCTTAAAATCTAATTCATCTGATATAATGATTGCCACCCCAGCTCTCTTTTGATGTCCATTAGCAAGGTACATTTTTTTCCACCCCCTCACTTTAAATCTGGAGGTGCCTTTGGGTCTAAAATGAGTTTCTTGTAGGCAGCATATTGATGGCTTTTGGTTTTTTATCCATTCTGATACCCTGTGTCTTTTGATTGGGGCATTTAGCCCATTTACATTCAGGGTAACTATTGAGAGATATGAATTTAGTGCCCTTGTATTGCCTGTAAGGTGACTGTTACTGTATATTGTCTCTGTTCCTTTCTGGTCTACAACTTTTAGGCTCTCTCTTTGTCTAGAGGACCCCCTTCAATATTTCCTGTAGAGCTGGTTTGGTGTTTGCAAATTCTTTCAGTTTTTGTTTGTCCTGGAAGCTTTTTATCTCTCCTCCTATTTTCAATGATAGCCTAGCTGGATATAGTATTCTTGACTGCATGTTTTTCTCATTGAGTGCCCCAAATATATCATGCCAGTTCTTTCTGGCCTGCCTCTCTGTGGATATGTCCACTGCCAATCTAATATTGTTACCATTGTACGTTGCAGACTTCTTGTCCCAGGCTGCTTTCAGGATTTTCTCTTTGTCGCTAAGACTTGTAAATTTTACTATTAGATGATGGGGTTTTGACCTATTCTTGTTGATTTTGAGGGGGGTTCTCTGCACCTCCTGGATTTTGATGCTTGTTCCCTTTGACATATTAGGGAAATTCTCTACAATAATTCTCTCCAATGTACCTTCTGCTCCCGTGTCTGTTTTTTCTTCTTCTGGAATCCCAATTATTCTAATGTTATTTCATCTTATGGTATCACTTATCTCTCAAATTCTCCCCTCGTGGACCAGTAGTTGTTTGTCTCTCTTTTGCGCAGCTTCTTTATTCTCTGTCATTTGATCTTCTATATCACTAATTCTTTGTTCTGCCTCATTTATCCTAGCAATAAGAGCCTCCATTTTTTATTGCACTTCATTAATAGCTTTTATTATTTCAACTTGGTTAGATTTTAGTTCTTTTAATTCTCCAGAAAGGGAATTTATTTCTCCAGACAAGGTTTCTCTAATATCTTCCATGCCTTTTTTGAGCCTGGCTAGCACCTTGAGAATCGTCATTCTGAACTCTAGATCTGACATATTACCAATGTCCATATTGATTAGGTCCCTGGCCTTTGGTACTGCCCCTTGTTCTTTTTTTTTTTTTTTTTCTTTTTGGTGAGTTTTTCTGCCTTGTCATTTTATCCAGATAAGAATATATGGAGGGGCAAATAAAATACTAAAAGGGTGGCAAAGACCCCAGGAAAATGTGCTTTAACCATATCAGAGGAGACCCCAAATCATCAGGGGAAGAAAGGGGGTAAAAGGAAGTTCAGGAAAAAAAGAACTAAAATAAGAAAACAAATAAAGAAAAAATATAAAAAGGAAAAAAATATGTATATTAGACTGGTGACTAGAACAGGGTCACCCACTTAATTTTGGGAGTATTTTGGTCTCTTAGAAGAAACTGCTTCCCAAAATTTTAAAGAATGAAAAACATATATAAGGGTAAACACAATGAAGGGATGGAATATGACTATAAAGATGAAAAAAATTTTTTTTTAATTTCTAAAAAAGGATTTGATAAGGTAAGTTGGTTGGGAGAATAAAGAAAAAGAAAGTGGAGGGAATTTGCTCAGGCTGGAGACTAGAAAAAGCCCCATGCTAGATTTAGGGTGTATTTTGATCTATTAGAAGTTGTACCCCAAATTTTTTAGAAGAAAAAATCCTATGTGTATACAAAAAATAAAGTTAGATACAAGGAAGGATAAAATATGACCATAACAATGAAGTTTCAAAAAAGATTTTTTTTTTATGAAAGGCATTGTTAAGATAAAGTAGTTAATAATTGTTAAAAGAGGAAAGGGTAAATGTTAAAAAAAAATTTAACAGAAGAAAAAGAATAAAATTTAAAAAAAAAATTAACTTGGCAAGACTAAACAATCATGGGTAGAAAGCCATGAATTCCATGCTTTCTTTTCTCCTCCTCTGGAATTCTGCTGTACTCCTTGGTAAGTGAACTTGGTCTTGGCTGGATTTCTTGTTGATTTTCTGGGGTAGGGGCCTGTTGTAGTGATTCTCAAGTGTCTTTGCCCGAGGCAGAAGTGCACCGTCCTTACCAGGGGCCAGGCTAAGTAATCGCTTGGGTTCACTTTCAGGAGCTATTGTTCCCTGAACGCTTTCCGTAGAGTTCTGGAGGACGGGAATGAAAGTGGCAGCCTCCCAATCTCTGGCCCAGAGGAGCAGAGAGCTCAGGGCCCCACTCCTCAGTGCGCCCTCGGAGAAAAGCGCTCAATCACTCCTATCTCCCTGGCCTCCGGCTGCGCTCTGAGCTCACCCAGCCTGTGACCTAGCGTCTCTGTCTCTGGCACACAGCTCTGCCTGGAGTCTCTGAACCCCACAGATCCCTGAGCTCTTCCAGGGGGCGGTGTCCCCGGATCTTCTGGGGACCCCACTCACATAGCAGTGGCCTGTGCCACGGATTACAGTTCAGAGTAACCCCAAGTTGAGAGCTCACTCCTTGGCTCTGTCTCTGTAGCCGGCTTCCCCGCTCTAATATCTATGAGTTCTGCGACACTCAGATACCCCAGATCCTTCTGTGACCCCGGGGCCACGCTGACCGTGCGTGGGCTTCACCCCGGTTTAGCCTCTGGAGCGATGTCCCTCGGTGGAGCAGACTTTTAAAAGTCCTGATTTTGTGCTCCGTTGCTCCGCCGCTTGCTGGGAGCCGGCCCCTCCCCCCGCGGCCTATCTTCCCGTCGCTTTGGATTCACTTCTCTGCTGGTCCTATCTTTCAGAAAGTCATCCATTTTCTGTTTCTAGAATTATTGCTCTTCTTCTCTTCGATCTCCTCTTGGATTTGTAGGTGTTCGGAATGGTTTGATAAGCTATCTAGCTGATCTCCTGCTACCTGATGTCATCTCAGCCTGCTACTTCTCCGCCATCTTGACTCCTCCCCTCAGGAATATGAACATTTTAACAGTATTGTCTTCAAATCCATAACATGAGATGCCTTTCCATTTATTTGTGTCTTAAATTTCTTTTAGCAATGTTTTGTATTTTTCAGTGTATAAGGTTTTCTCCTCCATTAAGTTTATTCTTCCTAAGTATTTTATTTATTTATTTATTTATTTATTGATGCTATTGTAAGTGGAAGTGTTTTCTTAATTTCCTTTCAGGATTGTTCATTATTGGTATATAGAAATGCACCTGATTTTTACATGTCAATTTTGTATCCTGCAATGTTGCTAAATAGGTTTCTTAGTTCTAATAAGTGTTTGTTTTGTTTTGTTTTGTTTTGTGGAATCTTTAGAGTTTCCTAATTATAAGGTCATGAAATCTGTGAACAGATAGTGTTGCTTTTTCCTTTCCAGTTTGGAAGCCTTTTAGTTCTTGTTCTCACCCATTCTGGGTAGGACTTCAGTACTATATTGAATAGAAGAGGTGAAAATGAGCTTCTTCTTTTCTTAGAAGAAAAACATTCAGTTTTTCACCTTTGAATATAATGTAAGCTGTGAGCTTTTCATATATGACTTTTATTATAGTAAGGTAATTTCCTTTTATTCTTTGTTTAATATTATCATAAAAAAGTCTTGAATATTTATTAAATGCTTTTTCTGCATCATTTGGCTTATAACCTTTGTTCTGTTAATATGATTATCACTTTAATTGATTTTCATATATGGAATTATCTTTACATCCTAGGAATAGATCTCACGTGGTCACAGTGTGTACTCGTTTTGATGTAGTATTGGATTTGGTTTGCTGGTATTTTGTTGAGGATTTTTGCATCTATACTCTTCAGGAATATTGACCTGTAGTTTTCCTATGTATCTTTTTCTGGTTTTGGTATCAGGATAATGCTGGTCTCATAAAATGAGTTAAAACTGTTCCCTCCTCTTCGATTTTTGGGAAGAACTTGAGAAAAATTATTAATTCTTCTTTAAAACTCCACTTAGTGGCTTAGTTGGTTAAGCGTCTGCCTTCAGCTCAGGTTATGCATCCACGGTCCTAGGATCCTAGGTCCCTGCTCAGTGGGGAGTCTACTTCTCCCTCTCTCTTTGCCCCTCACCCATGCTCATGCTTGGTCTCTGGCTCACCCTTTCTATCGCGTGCACACACGCAAATAAATAAAATCTTAAAAAAAAAAAAATCTCGTCTCGAATTATGGGTAAGTCATGCGGTCCTAGACTTTTTTTCCATTGGGGAGGGTATTTTGTTTGTTTGTTTTTAATTTTTTTTAATGTAAACTTTATTTTATTTTTTCAGTGTTCCAAGATTCATTGTTTCTGCATCATGGGGAGGGTTTTGATTACTGATTTACTCTGCTTACTAGTTATAGATCTGTTTTGATTTTCTATAATTACATAATTCAGTCTTGGCAGATTGTATTTCTCTAGGAATTTGCCTCTTTCTTCTAGGTTGTCCAACTTGTTCATAGTTGTTTCTTATAATGCTTTTAGTTTTGTGGCATCAGTTGTATTCTGTCTGTTTTCATTTCTGATTTTATTTATTTGTAGTTTAGTTAAAGGACTGTCCATTTTATTAATCTTTTCAAAAAACAAGTTCTTGGGGTGCCTGGGTAGTTCAGTTGGTTAAGCATCCCACTCTTGATATCAGGCTCATGGGTTCAAGCCACTTGTTGGGCTGCACACTGAGCATGGAGCCTACTTTAAATAAAAACAAACAATTCTTAGTTTTTTGATTTTTTTTTTTTTGCTATTTTTCTGGTTTCTATTTCATTTATTTCTACTCTAAACAGAAATACACCTTTAAATATAAAGTGAGCCTCTTATAGACAGCTTATAGTTGGGTGTTGTTTTGTTATCCATTGAGACACTCTGTATTTTGGTGGGAGAGTCTAATCCATTTACATTTAATTATTAATAGTGAAGGACTTACTATTAGCATTTTGTAAATTGTTCTTTTTTGTAGCCTTTTGACACTTTTTTCCTCTATCAGTGTCTTCCTGTGCTTGTTTTTTTTTTTTTTTTTTTTTTTTTTTGCCTAGAGAGAGATAGTGAGAGAGAGGGAACACAAGCAAGGGGAGCAGAAGAGGGAAAAGCAGGCTTCCCGCAGAGTCGGGAATCTAATGTGGTGCTTGCTCCCAGGGCCCTGGGATCATGACCTGACTCAAAGGCAGACGCTTAAGGACTGAGCCACCCAGGTGCCCTCTTCCTGTGCATTTTATTGATATTTTCTAGAAACATGTTTTTATCGCTTTCTCATTGTCTTTTGTATATCTTTTGTACATATTTTCTTTGTGGTTACCATGAGGCTTACATAAAATATTTTATATATATATAGTTCTAACAGTCTCTTTTAAGCTGACAACAACTTAACATTTTTAATCACATACAAAAACATTTATACTTTCACTGCCTACCACAACATGCACAATTTATGATCCTGATGTCAGCATTCTTCTAACAAATGTTTGCATTTTAGTTATTCTTGATATATTTCTCTTTCAACTCTAATATAGTTATATGTGATTTGCGTACCACTGCTACAGTATTTCGTTACTCTGTATTTGTCTATATATTTGTCTTTACCAGTGAGATCTATATTTCATATGCTTTCATGTTGCAGTTTCATATCATGTCATTTCAGATTCTTATTTTGTTTTCATTATACTTCAAGTATGGCAAGTCTAGGTGTAACAAATTCCTTCAGTTTTTGTTTATGAGGGAAAATCTTTCTCTCTCCTTGATTTTTTAAGGACTAATTTGTTGTATATAGTACCTTTGGTTTGTAGGTTGTTTGTTTCCCACCATTCTGGATATACCATCCTATTTTCTCATGACCTGCAAGGTTTTTGCTGAGAAATCCTTTGAGAGTCTTAAGGGATTCATGTAAATTACAAGTCACTCTTGCTACTTGCAAAATTCTCTTCATCTTTGACTTTTGAAAATTTGATTATAATGTGTCTTGGTGTAGTTGTCAGTGAGTTCATCTAGATTTGAGACTTTGGGGCTTCTTGGATCTAGATGTCCATTTCTTTCCTGATTTCGGAAGTTTTTGGCCATTATTACTCTCTGTAAGCTTTCTACCCCTATCTCTCTTCTCCTTCTGGGATTCTGATGATATGTGTTTTGGTACAATGGATGGTGTCCTATTGGTCTATTAGGCTTTCTTTACTCTTTTTCATTCTTTTTTTTTTCCTTTGTGTTTCTTTGACTGAATAATTTCAAGTTGCCTGTTTTCAAGTTTGCTTATCCTTTCTTCTTGCTCAAGTCTGCTGTTGAACCCATCTAGTGATTTTTTTTTAGTTCAGTTATCCTATTATTTAGCTCCAAAATTTCTGTTTAGTTCCTTTTTATATTTTTTATCTCTTTGTTAATATTCTCATGTTGTGCACACATCGTTTTCTTGAGCACATTGAGCATCTTTATAATGGTTACTTCGGAATTTTTATCAGATAACTTATATACTTCTCCTTATTCGGGGTCAGTTTCTGGAGATTTATTTTGATTTTCTGATCAGGCCTTATCTACTTGTTTCTTCATTTGTCTGATAACTTTGTATTGGGATCTGCACATTTAAAGTTACCCCTCTCAGTCTTTACAGACCATTTTCATATAGGGAAGACCCTTGCCAATCTGCTTGGCTAATTTCCGAGGATCTTTGAAACTTTTTTGAGTGATGGAACTTCTCTGTGCCTCTGCATCCAGTTTCTCAGGTAGGCAATCTTGCATTCTTCTTTTTCAAGAGCTTGTAATTTTTGCTCTCTCATGTTTATTTGTAGCAGTGCAACTACTCTGGTTTTACAGCAGGAAGCCACAGCTCTCTCTTCTTCTTAGTGACAACCAGGCATCCAGAGTATGTCGGTTTCCAGCAATGCCCCAAGTCAGTCAAGATAATTCCATTTCCCTTGGGCAGCCCTCTGGATAAGAATGCCAGATACACATTCCATCCTTGTATCTCTTTAAAGAGAAGCCTTAGGTTTTGCACTTTTCTCCCAATCTTACCAAGCTGTGCCGGCTGCAGCAAGCCATCCACCACTTGCCTTTAATTTCAGCAACCTCCAGGTATCCAATCTATGCTGATTCACTCAGAATTCTGAGTGAGGCATGACAGAAACCATTCCTTCAACAACCTCCCAAAAAGCCAGAACATTAGAGGCATTCTCCACTCTTAACTTTACCCTGAGGGAGTAGGGTATTTTCTTGTGGTGAAAGGGGCAGGGTATTTTCTTGTGGTGATGACCTGTGGCAGTTTCAGTGAGGGGCTAATATAAAGTGAAATTATTGTTCTTATCCATTTCAATGTGTTTCTTCTTGGCTTTTTTTCTCATAGTACTGCAACCTCTTAACTGTATTCTAACATTTTCATAAAGGCATTTTGATGCATGTATTATGGTTAAATTGTGTTTCTTTGGGGTAACAGGAACTGAGACTTTTTATTTTGCCATCTTGCTGACATCACTCCTAGGAGAATATTTTTAAATCTACTTGGATTATGATAAATAGTTTTGGCATCTTTTTTTTTTCACTTTACTTAGTATCATAAGCATTCTTAAATTTAAATTTTTTCAGAAGCATATTTTTTTGTTAACCTGGTATCTGGTGACTATGATATGATAAGAGTCATATGGTTTTATTTTTTTCCTCTCTCCTTAGTAAAGTTTATAAAAGCATTCATTTTTAATTGCCTATAATATATTTTCCATTAAATAGGTTTACCATAACTTCATCTTTTTCCCATTTTCAGACATACCCTCATTTTGGTTGATTTTCAGTTATAAATGATGGTGCGTGTATTTGTGCACATATCTATTATATCCTGAAGATAGATTCCTGGTACTGTCATGGGTCATGGGGACAGGATAAAAACTACTTAAAATTATTGGGACATAATTCTAAATTCCTTCTGTAGAGGCCAAAAACCAGTATTCATTCCCAACAGTTATTTAAGACAATATCTGTCTCATCACAGCCTCTTCTCACCAGATTACTTATTGGTGTTTGGATATTTGAAGAGAAAGTTCCCATTCATTTTGAACATTTTGTTTTTAGTGTATAAACACATGCCCTTGCACGTTTAATATTCTTCTATAGCTGTCGTTTCACAAGTGTGTTTCTCTGGGAAAGAGTCCTTCCTTTGATATGCCATCTACAGTACTGAATGAGATAGCATCCCCTATATCGTGGCACCCACACTTGCACCATTGATATAATAAAATGCTTTGGAATGGAGATACCACAATGGGAAATATATTTAACTTATTTTTATTTTAAACATTTCAAGTGTTATAATAATGCTCTATATAATAAAACGGAAAGAACAATATGTTTTAAAAACCACCCATCCTTAGGAGTCTTCCCAGTCCAAAGAAGGACTTTGAGTGCATTTTATTATAATCTGTATCAACATTTTACATATTACAGGAGCAGCTTTGTAAGGAACACTTTTATAATTCTCTTCTGTTCTATTCTTTATTGGAGTTTTTTTCTAGATGTCTACAGTGGGAAGGACCATATCTTACACAAACCTTTTATTTTCTTCCTTTTGTAATAGATTAGGTAAGGAATATTAGCACTTGGAATGCTTCACCTTGGACCAGAGTTCTTTGTCAATAAGTCACCTTTTTAGAAAAAGTTGTGCAGTTAGCTGAAATCCAAAGATTACAAAGAATTTGCAGTATCCTCTTAAAATTTACACATTACTTTGAGTCAGAAAACAACAGGAGAAATGGAGACTGTCATTGATATTAGATTATCCATGCTCTTACATGGTCAGATACCTTGTATTGTCTTTATTTCTCTATGGAGCCAGCACAGCTTCTAATAAGTCAACCATTTTGGCCTCTGCCAAAGTAGCATGTGTGTACATGCTAGGCCCACATTGGTCCTTTCAGCTAGCTTTGTCTCTGCAGGAAACAACCCTTTGAAATTAAATTTTGCATAGCACAACTGTTTCCCCAGCAGAAATCCTATTCTCTTGGCTTACTTTTTCATTTTCTCTAAAATCTCTGTAAAGGGCATAGCTGTCTTTGACAAAACCATTTCATTGAATACTGAGCCACAGGATTTCCACCCACTCCATCCCAGAGTGAACCTGGGAAGAGAGAAAAATGCTCTTGCAGTCAACATTTGACAGAGGCAATGCAAAGAGAGATGCTTTTCCAAGTTACCAGCTTTTCCTATCTTGTTGCCCTCTCCCTCAGTTAAGTGAATTGGATTGAGTTTGACTCATCCAGCTACCAAAGAAAAAGGGCTAAATATTGACCAGGGAATGACTTTGTGAACTTTGAATTTTTAGCATCAGTTTGTATTAGAGCTCCAAAGTTAGATTGCTCACCATTCTTTTTTTTTTTTCGTGCCTTTTTACTCCATATAAATTTCTCAGCATTAAAGATTCCTGTCCAAAGCCTTCCAGTAATTGTTCTATACTGGGTTCCTTCCATTTTTCTCAGGTGGGCAGATCCTCTATCGCTGCTCCCTACCACATCATGACTTCTAGTATCTTGACTCCTAAAGGGGAAGCAAGGGGCAGGGTGGGTATCTGGCAGTTGGGGGGGGTGGTTATGGGGATAGTATTCCCTTAGACGGGACACAGGGCCTTTACTCCCTTGATAAATTAATCAAGTAAATCTTCTAAAGAGATCATAATGATTGGCAACTCACTCCTTTAAAGCCCACCTTCCCTTTATTATAAACACATACATACCATACACACAGAAACCCCTTTCTTGTTTAAATAATGTAATATTTAGGTGCTCATTCCATTGTCAGATGCTCATCATTTATGTTTAAGCTTTTCATCAACACTTCTCAACTATGAAATAACCTAATGATTTTTACCTGTGTGGAACAATTCAGTTAGTATTTCCTCATTAAAAGTGAAAAAAAAGGGGGGGCACCTGGGTGGCACAGTGGGTTAAGACCTCTGCCTTCGGCTCAGGTCATGATCCCAGGGTCCTGGGATTGAGCCCCACATTGGGCTCTCTACTCCGCGGGGAGCCTGCTTCCTCCTCTCTTTCTGCCTGCCTTTCTGCCTAGTTGTGATTTCTCTCTGTCAAATAAAGAAAATATTTAAAAAGTGGGAAAAAAAGTCATTAGAGGCATAGCTTAAATTATACTGAGAAAGAGCTCTGAATCCTCAGTTTCCATTCATACAGCCTTTTTCCCTACATCCATCCCAACGAAAGAGGCTTATCTGATAACAAAGGTTTTCAGTGACTGCTATAAGAAATTGAAGAGAAATTGAAGAGGGTTATAACCCTCTCATTACTATTCCTCTATTAAAAATATGTCGTTACAAAGCATTGCTTTTTTTTCTAATATTGAAGAGAATAATCATTTCTCAATCCAAGCATCACACATCAGAGGTAGGAAAATAGACTCAAAATGGATGAAGGACCTCAATGTGAGAAAGGAATCCATCAAAATCCTTGAGGAGAACACAGGCAGCAACCTCTTCGACCTCAGTCGCAGCAACATCTTCCTAGGAACATCGGCAAGGCAAGGGAAACTAGGGCAAAAATGAACTATTGGGACTTCATCAAGATCAAAAGCTTTTGCACAACAAGGAAACAGTTAACAAAACCAAAAGACAACTGACAGAATGGGAGAAGATATTTGCAAACGACATATCAGATAAAGGGCTAGTTTCCAAAATCTATAAGGAACTTAGCAAACTCAACACCCAAAGAACAAACAGTCCAATCAAGAAATGGGCAGAGGACATGAACAGACATTTCTGCAAAGAAGACATCCAGATGGCCAACGGACACAGGAAAAAGTGCTCCACATCACTTGGCATCAGGGAAATACAAATCAAAACCACAATGAGATATCACCTCACACCAGCTGAATGGCTAAAATTAACAAGTCAGGAAATGACAGATGCTGTTGAGGATGCAGAGAAAGGGGCACCCTCCTACACTGTTGGTGGGAATGCAAGCTGGTGCAACCACTCTGGAAAACAGCATGGAGGTTCCTCAAAATGTTGAAAATAGAACTACCCTATGACCCAGCAATTGCACTACTGAGTATTTACCCTAAAGATACAAATGTAGTGATCCGAAGGGGCACGTGCACCCAAATGTTTATAGCAGCAATGTCTACAATAGCCAAACTATGGAAAGAACCTAGATGTCCATCCACAGATGAATGGATAAAGAAGATGTGGTATATATACACAATGGAATACTATGCAGCCATCAAAAGAAATGAAATCTTGCCATTTGCGACAACGTGGATGGAACTAGAGTGTATCATGCTTAGTGAAATAAGTCAATCGGAGAAAGACAACTATCATATGATCTCCCTGATATGAGGACATGGAGATGCAACATGGGGTGGTTAGGGGGATAGGAGAAGAATAAATGAAACAAGATGGGATTGGGAGGGAGACAAACCATAATTGATTCTTAATTTCACAAAACAAACTGAGGGTTGCTGGGGGGAGGGGCGGTTGGGAGAGGGGGAGGGGGGTTATGGACATTGGGGAGGGTATGTGCTATGGTGAGTGCTGTGAAGTGTGTAAACCTGGCAATTCACAGACCTGTACCCCTGGGGATAAAAATACATTATATGTTTGTAAAAAAAATAAGGAATAAATAATTTTTTTTTAAAAATCCCCAGTTTCTAACTCATTTCTATTGAATCTCATTTCTTTCCTGTTACTGATTTCTCTTTAAAATAAAATGTCTTTTTTCTTTCTTTTTTTCCCCTAGACAATATCTGACATTATCCAAAGCTGTTGTTTAGCTTCTTCAGGTTACACACAGTCGTCTTCATGACCACCTCATTTCCCTTTCTGGTCCCCTTGCTTAATATCACTTAGTCACATTTATCTCTTTCAAGCAAAAAGTAGATCCGCAGAGTATCACAATAGTAATGTCAGAACCATTTATAAAATATCATATTGAGAGCTATGTAAGAAACAAACATGGTGTCTACCCTCTTAAAAAAATCTTGGTATTACAATGTAGATAAGAAGATCGGTCTTATGCAATAAATGGCTAGTGATATGATATAAACCAAGTGTGTAGGTGGGAAAAAAAATAGGGTGAATGGAATAAAGTAGTGTGAATAACTGATTACAGTTTCTAGAACTCTTAGGTATACCAAAATGGGGCATTTATGATAGAGTGGTTTTGTCTGTCTTCCAGCTAAGAAAGAATGCACTCGTATCATTGTTTGCTTCTCATACTTTCAGTATCCCTGAATCCAAGCCAGCTTATGCCTAAGAAATGTATACCCTATTAATGATTATTATTATTGGAATATAAAGTATTCATTACAGAAGAGTCGAATATTATCACTTTAACACAGTTTATATATGCTTTAAAATTTTGAAGTTGCTATGAAGTGATGATAAAATGAGTAAAATCTTATTGATCTTGATGATCCATCACTGTCAACATTCAGGTATTAACTTCATATCCATTTGCTAACTGAGAATAAGTCATCTGCTAGCTAAAGGCTTAGACAAGCCTTTGCTGTTATAGAGCTTCAAAAGTTCTCTGTTGGTTTCTATCATGGGCATTGTGCCTGACCTTGCTAGTCTGTGCCTTTTTCTTGAAAGTATTTTTTTGTAAGCTTTATGACGGTATTTCTATTATAGGTCTGGTGGTGACAAAACTGGACTATGCTACTCTTAAAATAAATTGTCAAGTGGTTGATGGAATGGTTAAGAGAAATGGGTATAGGTTGCTGGTTGATACATGGCATTAATTACTTAATATTGCATTCTCCAGATCAGGCTCTTGAGAGTCTTCTAATGTCTCTTATCTCAAGGGTCTATAAAAGAGCTATTCAAACCTGACTGTATTTGTCTTCACCAGGTCTTTCAAAGGTGAAAAACCAGTTCATTATCTAAAAATGTAGTTTTCGGGGCACCTGGGTGGCTCAGTGCGTTAAGGCCTCTGTCTTCAGCTCGGGTCATGATCCCAAGGTCCTGGGATCAAGCCCTGCACCGGGCACTCTGCTCTGTGGGGAGCCTGCTTCTTCCTCTCTCTCTGCCTGCCTCTCTGCCTACTTATGATCTCTGTCTGTCAAATAAATAAATAAATAAAATCTTAAAAAAATAAAAAATATAAATAAATAAAAATTTAGTTTTCTGTCACAATATCCTAGGAACTCTCTGTGCTCATAGCAAAATGTTCTCTTCATTCTTTGGATTACTTGGAAGAGAAGTTTGTTCCAACTGCTAATAAGGTTTTAAAAATCTGATTGGGAAGAGAGTTGTTTGTTTTTGTTTGAAGTAGAGGTGGCATTAGGAGTGAGCCAGGACCAGGCAGGAGAAAGGCACTGATGATTTAAGTCTTCTGACTGTGATGATGGCGGCCAGTCTGGGGCTGATACGACAAATACCTTAGTGCCAGAAGCCGGCTTGTCCCTAAGAGCAAAAAGCTTTCCTGTATGCTCAGGGCGTTTTTATTTCCTTTCATGAAACTGCTGGCTCTGTGTCTTTCACCCTTTGGAAAGGGTGTCCGGACTTCTCTCATTCTCTAAAACAATGGACAATGCATGAAAGAAAAAGTTAACTAGGCTTTTTGAAGCCTAGTGTTTCCTTGGGAGAATGATGATGATATCCAAGTTTTCACTAGTTATAATTTAGTTGAATGACTTAGTCCAGCAGAGAAACGTGACCATTATATAAGAGATATTCTGGAAATAATAGCAATTCTAAAAGACTGTAAATTTATAAAAAGACACAATAGCTAGAAACACTCCTGGTTGCTTGGGCTTAAGACCTATAAGCTGTACTCTGAAGATTTCTGTTTAAAAACACAAGTCTGGGACACCTGGGTGGCTCAGTTGGTTAAGTGACTTCATTTGGTTCGGGTCATGATCCCAGAGTGTCTGGATCAAGTCCCGCATTGGGCTCCCAGCTCCGCAGGGAGTCTGCTTCTCTCTCTGACCTTCTCCACTCTCATACTCTCTCACTCTCTCTCTCTCAAATGGATAAATTAAATTTTTAATAATAATAGTAATAAAATAAAATAAATAATAAGAAAAATAAAAACACAATTCTCATTCAAATGCCCAGTAAATAGAAACTAGTTTATTCCTGAAGAATTTTTTTGTCCCTACATGAAGAGATGATGCAGTGCTTTGTGGTTTCTTCCAAGTTATTCAAGTTTGAGATAGGTTCAGAACACAAACTTCATTCCCCATTTGCTACTCAGCTCCCTAGGCAGTGCTTCTCTCTCCCTCTTTGTCTTCCTCCCTCTCACTTTCCCTCTCTTTCTTCCTTTCAATAAATATTATACCCCCATCAGTCATGCGAAAGTTGTAAAGGGAAACATGAATTAGACACTAACTTGATCTCACAGGGCTCAGAACTGAGTGACAGTAGGGTAGATGATACACACATCAATGTGGTCACATCATAACAAGCACATGTTAGTTATGCTTAGAACTGTGAAGAAAGCAGAAAACAGCCTCCAACTGATAAAAATAGAAAAATGGAAGAAGTATGAAGGGTGCTTGAGATATTTTTTTTTCTGCTTATAAACTTAGACACTTCTTAAGTCTAAGTCTTTTCATATGTTAAGTCAAGGAATCCTATTACCTTTTTCAAAGGTGGTTGATAGTTATCACCTCTATCTAACTCTTAAGTTCAGTTGTGGAATCATTAAAAATATAGATCCTAAATTCCTAGGTCAGTCACCAGTCTGATCCTAGAAAATTTTCTGGGCTTCACAGAAGTCCAAGGCCTTACTGAGAAAGCATTTCAAGTCCTTCATATTCTCCTGCATTTGTACATGCTCGCTCTCTGTGTAGACTAAGGAGAGTTATAGGGCAAAGTGATTCAGTGCATAATGAACTTCTCCTACTACAGGCCAATACCTCCACATTATTGTAGCATATAATGGAGACATCTTGAACGCTTTGACTTTAACTTGTTTATTCTCTCTTAATTCTCTATATTACTGTAATATAGATCATATTTTTCTGACACTAAAATTGCTTACCTAACAGAAAATTAGATGAAAAGATCCCTCAGTCTCCTTTCAATTTTTAAAATTCTACAAATAACCGATTGTCAAATGTGCAATTAGTTGAGTGATGAGCTAAAACATGCCTCTATTTCATATGCTCTTACTCCTCACTTCCCACGTTTGTGGAAGCATAGCACTTTATTTGCTCCCTGGGAGAAAAAAAAAGGCACTGAATGATTTTTAGAAAGCGATCTAACCAGAAATATTTAGAATTTTTAAAAAAAGATAGTCATCAAGTTATAAAAAAACTTTTAATGCCTTTTTAAAAATCAAGGATTAATAGACTGTCTAGGATCCAGTTTCCTTTAATTATTAACATTTTTATTAATATCATCATAGTTTCAAGCAAGAATTTGTTCTCAGTTTTCCAGTCTTTGTTGTCTCAGTGGATATCAAGACCATTTCAACATTGCTTTAAATTGTTTTAATTAGGTATACCAATTTTACCTATTTGATAAGGTATGAAGTGATTATTATTTTGAAAACTGGAATCTGAGAATCTTTTCAATTGATGTTGAAGAATTTCTGTCAAGATTTGGTCACTTCCAAATGGGACTTTATATTTACCTGAGAATAGAGTGAGGAGAAGATGGAGGATAGAACCAGTGGAACACAGGCACTTCATATGTTTCAGGTTTCAGACTGATACCAGTTATTTGTACATATGCAAATGATTTCTGTGTTAGTGTGTTATGATTCAACTTTGTAAGATGTTTATTTAATAAGCCTCTTAGGGGGAAAAATAGAAAGCTTTTCATTCCATACTTTAAATGAATTTAAAATAAATAACGTAAAATCACATTATTGGTGCTTAATAGGGTGGTGGAATGCTCTAATGAGTCACATTAGATGTATAACTGAACATGGAAGGAGAGTAACATGTTTTTAGGCATCACTGTCACCTTTCATTTGTTTGAAAAAATGGATAGTAGTTAAATATTGAGGAGTATTTTCTTACAGAAAATTTCTTGATTGTATTTATTTTGCTGTTTCATATTATAGTTTGCATAGCAAAGACTCTTTTTTTTCCCCCATTTTATTTATTTTTTTCAGCATAACAGTATTCATTGTTTTGCACAACACCCAGTGCTCCATGCAAAATGTGCCCTCCCTATTACCCACCACCTGTTCCCCCAACCTCCCACCCCTGACCCTTCAAAACCCTCAGGTTGTTTTTCAGAGTCCATAGTCTCTTATGGTTCGCCTCCCCTCCCCAATGTTCATAGCCCCCTCCCCCTCTCCCAATCCCACCTCCCCCTAGCAACCCCCAGTTTGTTTTGTAAAGACTCTTAAGTTTGAAATAGTTTGATAATAATTTATCCCATGTTTCTTCTTTCCCAATTCCATCACTTAAGAACTCTCTTCTACTTTAAGTGATGAAAAAGAAAGATGTCAGAATAAATCTGTAGGATAAAGTCATTTCTTTTTATCCAGTTGTCAATCCTGGTGTTTCCCTTCTCATTCTGGAATTTGCTCATGTTTTATGAACTTGGAGCTTCGATTTCTAGTGGGAGTTCAGAATACTAGCATACTTTGTTTTTATTAGGTCTTTGTTTTTTTTTTTTAATTGAAATGTAGTTGGCATACAATATTATATTCGTTTCAGGTGTACAACACAGTCATTCAACATTTGTATGTATTAGGAACTGATATACAAAAACACTAATTTGTATAGATATATGCACCCCAAGTTCATTGCAACATTTTTTTTACTACAGCCAAGATATGTAAGCAACCTAAGTGCTCATCAGTAGATGAATGGATAAAGATGTGGGTTGTGTGTTTGTGTGTCTGTGTGCCTGTGTGTATCCATACATACAATTGACTATTACTCAGGACATACAAAAGAATGAAATATTATAATTGCAACAACATGAATGGACTCAGAGGATATGATACTAAGTCAAATTAGTCAGAAATACAAATAGCATATGATTTCACTTACATGTGGAATTTAAAAAAACAAAAAAAAAAATCAACAAACAAAACAGAAATAGACTCATAGATACTGATAACTTCTGGTGGTTGCCAAAGTAGAGGGGGTTGGAAGGATGGACAAACCAGGGGAATGGGGGTGAAAAGGTACATACTTCTGGTTATAAAATAAATAAGACAGGCAGATACAATGGATAACATAGGGAATATAGTACATAATACTTTAAAACTTTGTATGGTGATAGATGGTAGCAGATTTATGTTGATAATCTTATATATGGCAGACTATTTTAAATTGCTAGTGGCTGAAGTTCCAGTACATTGTAAAAGGACTACATCTCCCCATCCCCCCACCATGTTTTTTATTTTTGATGTCTCATTTTACATCTTATTGTTATGTCCCTTGACTAATTATTTTAGGTCTAGATGATTTTACTGCTTTTGTCTTCTAACCTTCATACTAGCTTTTAGTACTTGATCCACTGCTTTTACTGTATGTTTACCTTTAACATTAAAATTATTTCTTTCATATTTATTTTTCTGGTTATAACCTTTTCTTTTGTGCCAAAAAAGTCCCTTTAACATTTCTTGTAAGACCAATTTGATGTTGGCTGAACTTCTTTAGCTTTTGATTTTCTGGGAAACTCCTTATCTTCCCAGTTCTGAGTGATAACCTTGCCAGATGAAGTATTCTTGGTTGTAGGTTTTTTCCTTTCAGTACTTTGAATATATTGTGCCACTCCCTTCTAGACTATAAAGTTACTCCTGAAAAACCAGCTGGTCATTGTGTGGGGGTTCCCTTGAACATAACTAGTTGCTTTTATCTTACTGCTTTTAAGATTCTCTTTAACTGTTAAAACTTTGCTTATTATATGTCTTGGCATGGGCCTTTTTGGGTTCATCTTGTTTGAAGCTCTCCATGTTTCCTGGACTTGGTCTGTTTCTTCCAGGTTAGGGAAGTTTCATCCATTATTTCTTCAAATAGAGTTTCTTTTCCTTTTTCTCTTTTATTCCTGGGATGCTTTTAATATGAATGTTAGTATATTTGATGTTATTCCATGGGTCTTTACAATAATCCTCATATTTTTAAAATTCTTTTTTCTTTTTGCTATTATAGGTGATTTCCGTTATTTGTCTCCCAGATCACTGATCCATTCTTCTGCTTCATTTAACCTGCTGCTGTTGGTTCTCTCTTGTGTATTTTTCATTTAGTTATTGTATCCTTTAGCTCTGATGATTCTTTTTTATGCTTTCTGTCTTTGTTGAAGTTCTTATTGTGTTTATCCATTCTCCTCCTGATTTCAGTGAGCCTCTTTATGACCATCACTTTAAACTCTTTATCTGATAGATTGCTTATGTCTGTTTCATTTAGTTCTTCTTGGGTTTTGTCTTGTTCTTTCATTTGGAATATATTCCTTTATCTCTTCATTTTGTGTTAACTCTCTGTGTTTGTTTCTGTGTGTTAGGTAGATCAGTTACATCTCCCAGTTTTGAAGGAGTGGGTTTATGCAGAAGGTGTCCTATGGGGCCCAGTAGTGTAAACTTTAGTCACTCAAGCCCTTGTGTTGGCAGTGTGAACCCTTCTCTTGTAGCTGGATCAGGATTGGCAGACTCACTAGTTTATGTCGCGGCCGGCGCAACAACATGACCAGGATCGAGAGGGTAAGAGGATCGTGAAAAGAAGTTAAGAGACAAAGAGATGGGAGCAGGAGGATCAAAGTGGATGATGTCGGAACAATGCCAACTTTATTCAGGGCAGCGAGGCATTATATAGCTAACAGAAATAGTTACAAAGAAGTATCTATTTTTAACTAATTACAAAAGAATTTGTTACATGCACATAAAACCCTCCAGGCTTCCCCATTATCTATTTCCAAAGCTCTAGTAGCAGACCTTCCAAGGCCAGTGGTCTCTGTCTTCAGATAACTCCTTAGCCAGCTGCACTGACTTCAAAGTGACTCAAGACATAGTTTATGATCCAGGCAAGTACAGCACAAACCCACAATGATTTATTGACCAGGCCTGTTTTGCCCACTCCAGATAAGCACCTGCAGGCAACCATGTCCACGAGTCCAGGATCCATAGCTCAGGCCCTTTCTCAAGCGCTGCTCAACTTTTCCACCCGCGAGGTTATTAACCCCTGGGCTTCTAGGAGGCGCGAGTTGGGGCCTGGTTTGGTCTCATGACTCCAGCCCAGTCCGTGGCTACCTACAAGTTTATAGGACTGTCTCAACATGGTTGTCTGTGAGGCTTGGCTATGACCACTGTAGACATGCTGGTGAGTGGGGTTGGCCCCTAACCCATCTTGCCAAGCATTCTGGCTGTGACTGCTGCAGGCATTCTGGTGTGCTGGATTGGCTCCCCACATAGCTAGCTGAGAGACCTGGCTATGACAACTGTAGGAGTGCTGATGGGTGGGATAGTTTTCTGATGCAGCTGGCTGTGAGGTACAGCTATGGTTGTTGCAGATGCTCTAGTGTGCAGGGGTGGCTCCCGAGGTTGGGGTCACTAATGCCAGCCGAGGCCACCACCATGTTTTGTGGGGCAGGGAGCCACTTGGGAGGGAATGCTGGTTTGGGGTAGGCAGTTTGGCAGTGTAAGTCCACAGGCAAATGTTAGCATTAGGTGAATGGTGCTAGCCCAGTAGATAGAGAGTGTCAGAAATGGTTCCTGCCAGCACTTCCATCCCCAGAGAACATTCCAACAGATCCCTCTCTCTCTGATATGCACCCTAAGGTTAGCTGATGTATCTCCTTCTCTGTTAACCCAGGCACTTTTGAAACTGCTGCCTCTGTGCTGGGACTTGGAGCAAGTGAATTATGTATGTGCCCCTTAGGTCCCCCCAGATCCAAGCCCCACTGATTTTCAAAACCAGACATCATGGGTGCTTATCTTTCTGATGCAGATCCTCTGAGCTTTGGAGCCTAATGTGTGGCCTGCAACCCTCCATCCTCAGGAAGGGCCCTCGTTGGTTCAGAAATCCCTTTTTCTGTGGCACAATGAACCAGAAGTGTAGTTCCTGACCAAACAACATCTCTGCCCCTCCTACGAGCTCTTTGGGATTTTTTTTTTTTATATATATATATCCTTAGTTGTGTATGATCTGTTCTGCTATTCTTCAGTTTGTTCTCAGAGATAGTTGTCTATAAGTAGTTGTAGCTTTTGGTGTATTCATGGGAGGGGGTGAGCTCAGGATCTTCCTTTTCCAGTATCTTGATTCTCTCCTATTTTGCCTTATTTTTTTTTTCATGGTAAAGTGATATTACTGTCAACTACAAAATCAGAAGTTTGTTAGACTTAAAATTTCTAGACTTTGGTTCCATCCTAACTACATAGATCTTGTCTACCATTTCTGTCCTGTGCAGTATTTTCCTTCCAATATAAGGTAAACTGGCACTGTATTGTACTTTTGGAGACTGCTGTAGAATGGAGTCTTCTTCTGCAACAATGGTACAATTCTCCCAAGTTTGATAATTACTGTTTGCTTTTACTTAGGGCTATAATAAATGTTGCATTTTAAAATCCCTTGCACTTTTAGAGCAGTCTAAGAATGTTATCCTTTAGGCTTGGTTTTAAATGAAAATATCAGCAGATAGAGAATATGTTCCAAGAATATTTATATTCCTCCAAGCTCAAAGGCTTAAGTCTCTCGTTATTAATAGCTATCAGCTGGTCTCATGTTTCTTATTCTACCTATAGCAGTTTGTTAGACATCATGATATAGGTAGGAGTTTAACAGATAAGAGCGATTGTAATCATCCCAAGGGGTATTTAGGGAATGAGAAAAGATGAAAGACAGTGACAGAACTAACATCTGAAGGTTTGTCTAAAGAGGAGATAACAAAGAAATACTCAGCAAGGTAGGAGAGAAGTCAGGGATGTATTTTAATAGAAGCAAAGGAAGAATTTCAAAAAGATTGTTGACTTCTTTGGGTGCCATATGATGAGAACAGACAATAATTTATTGAATTTTTCAATTAAGAGGTCATTGATGACCTTTGCCAGAGGATTTTCAGTGAAGCATATAAATGAATTCCAGTTTGCAATGGGTTAAAAGGTAAATAGGAAATCAGTATATAAAAACAGCTAAGATGGACTTGTAACTCATCTAAAGGAAAAGAGGTGATGCCAGAGAAGAGAGCAATATTCAGAAGAAGCTATGATTTTACAAAGATAAGAGACTTGGGTGTACTTTTAGGCTTTGGGGAAGAAGCCAAAAGATAGAGGATAATTAAAAATAGAGAAGAATGATAATAATGAAATAAGCTCCTAGGAAGGGTCGATGGAGGGTTAGCCTTGAACAGGATTCTTCTGTTTTAGGAAGAAGGAAAACAAAGGTGGTCACCAAATATTGGTATGTAAGCAGAAAGTTTTATATTTACAAGTTTGACCTTATAAAATACAAGGTCAAACTATATGTTACTAAGAAATTATTATTGGAAAATAGACCAGCTAGCATTTGAGTGGTTACTATATACTGTGAACATTGAGTTTTAGAAACAGTACCTCATTTAATTTCATCATACGGTTCTATGAGGAAAGTATTATCACTGCTTCTCAATCTTAGAAAGTGAAGCTTAAGAAGTTTAATTAACCTAAGGTCATGAAAACATTAAGTATTATATTAGAACTAGTCATTTGAACCTAGAGAGTTCTAACAGGCACCTAAACTCTTAACCACAGTTGTGCTGAGTCAGGGGATGTTGAAAAGACTGCAGAATATTTGGCAGAATGCAACAAAGAAATTATCATGGATATGTGAAAGAATTGTCAGTTGGAAATGTGTACAACCATAGCTGGAGACCATAAATCAATGTTGGCACACATCTGTGCATCTGAGTTGATTATTTCTAGTAGCAGTTAGCAGCCCAAGTGAATAATCATATTAGGGTAGGAATTTTTTTCATTCTGAACTGGGCAGATGAGAATATTAAGGCATAGCCTAGAAAAAAATTTCTAAATTCTGAGAATAAAAAGAAATCTCTGTAAGACTCCTAACAGAAAATACAGTAATATGGGGAAAAAAAGAATCAGACTAGCATTGGACATTTATAAAACTGAAAGGTAGAAGACAACAGAATAGCATCTATAGATTACTGAGTAGAAGTGAACTGCAACCAAGAGTTCTATACCTATCAAAGAAAATGGAAGACATTTGGAAATAAAAAGTAGAGTATATCATTCAACTGAAAAAAAATACTTGAAACCTCAAGATAGAAGAAAGATAGAAAGTAAGTGAGCAATTAAAAGAATAAGGAGAGACTCAGTGAACATGTAAGTGCAAAGGAAGGTTTCCTGAAACAGAAAATACATAACACAAGGTAATTTTAATAAGATTGTAGAACAAACATAATAAAGTATCTCAGCAAAGTTTAGGATTAATGAGAAGGAAAGAGGAAAGTTAAATGATTTTTAGAATCTTGTTGATGTGGACTGTTAGTAGAGAATTAGAACATTTTTATGGAAGAGAGAGCCTTTTAAGTTTCTATGTTATGTAACTAAGCACTACTGGATAAAGAACATTTTAGAATAATAAATAGCACATCATGTAAGAAAGGTAACGGTCATAAGCCTAAATACATCAAACAACATAGCAACTAAAATGTGGAACAAAAACTATTAGAAATGCAAGGAGAGCTTAAAATACAATGTAGTGAATGAGGTCAGTGTATTTGTCTCAAGAGGATGAACTTGTAGAAGAAATGATGTAAGGACATAGAGGGATTGAATCAATAAATATAAAAACACACATCCCTCAGAGAATAATATTTTTCTGTATTCCAGGGAATATCAACAAAAATCAAAGGTTTGAAAACCTTAACAAATTTTGAAAAAATTATAGATTTTACAGAGTGCTGTAAAATCTCTGGTCAGAAGCCAATAAAATTAGAAATATATAATGATAAATAACTAAAACCTTAGGTACCTTAAACTTAAGAAACATTCTATTTGACATGACTAAAATCAAAGTAGAGATCAAAAAATAAAACTACAAACTAGGAAACAATGAAAAATACTTTTTATTCTCAAACTATGTGCAACCTGAACTCAGAGGAAAAACTCTAGCCTTAAATTCTTTCTTAATTAAAGAGGAAATGAGAAGAGCAAAAGAACTACGTAGTCCTCTTGTTTTTTTTAAGTAGTCCTCTTAAATTCAAACAAAAAAATTAATCAAAAGAAACTAGTGAGAAGGAATTAAGATAAAAGACCACATCATGGACCTAGACATCAAAAATGATACACAGAAATTTCTAAGCTGATCCCTATGCAAATTCCAATATCCAGTGTGTTAGAGATCAGTATGTATGCAAATGGAGGTAGCATGTAAATTCTCTGAAGATAACTTTGGCCCTGGTCTTTAACACCCACTCCCCGTTATTTATCTGCTTCAGATTCCTATATGGAGGTAAGTGGTTAGCATGAGTGGATGTTCAGCTATATAGGATTCTGTTGTAGCACAATAATGAGGTTGAAAGGGAGCTTTACCTCTAATTGATACTCCCTCCTCTAATGACAGTTCCCCTGGGAGGAGATTTGTGTATCTTTGGAATGCTAAGTCACTAAGAAATAAAGCTCATTTAGAGAAGACAAGACCCCAAAACGTAGCTAGATTACACCTTTATGCATTAATGGGAATTGTAGAACAGATTGGTATAAATATATTGTATTTATTTTAAGATTTCTTTTTTATTTTCTTTCTTCATCATGCCACTCTGGATAACTGTCATTGTCAACAGCAGTTCTTAATCTCTGAGGCTTAATAAAATAGATTCGTTGCAATTTGAAGTAGTAATTTCATCATTTAATATTATAAATTTGGGTAATCTTTATATTCCTATTGGTATTCACTGTGTATTTTAAGTTTTCCTTACCTTGTCTCTCAGAACTGTCACTGGCCGATCATTATAGGATCAACGTTTGTTTCTGTTGATTTCTCACTCCGTTTGAATTAATAGCAATAGTACGTTTGAATTGCTTGATTTGTGGAGGGTTGGGAGAAGGAAGTAGGAGGTATGACAAAGTGTCATTGTTTTTTTGGAAATTTATAAAACCAGACCGTGATAAGAGAATAGATAATGTCTTTTAGGATTTTTTTTTTTTTTAACTAATTAGAAGGTAAGAAGAGGAGTGTGTGCTTATGTATGTTTTCTTCACAGAAGTGCAGGTTTATTTAGCATCATGTCTGACAGATTACAGGAAGGGGAAAGAAGGGACCTTACAAACTAGAAAACATCTCCTAAAACAGTTCATAATGCCTACTGTATTTAATTGCTTTCTTTGAAGTCTTTTTTTATTCTAAGGGACCTAGGGAAACTACTAAATATAAGAATATGATAATAATAATCAAATTTGCTTTAAATTCTCATTATTGTACTGGTTGGAATTTTTGTTGTTGTTATTTTGGAGGGAAGCCATACAGAAAACCTTTATAAGTTCTGTGAATTGTGTGTAATTCATTCCTAAAGATAAAAGTGCATCTGCACAGGACACCTTCCGTTTTATATAATTTTATCCATTTTCCCAATTTATTATAATACAGCGGAGCTTCTCCTGAACAGTAAACTGATTTTCCTCTTCTCTTTCAAAGAACAGCTAGAGGAATCATTTTATTTTACTGTTCATTTTTCTTTTATTATATTGGACTCAAAAGAAAGTATCAAGAAAATACGGTATCTTTAAAGAAAACAACGGCATGGTTTACACCATCAGTGTAATTCTTTTGATGGGTATCTGAAGTAGCAAAGAGTTGTTTTTATACCATGTCACTTTCTTTCTTCATGCACTTTCATGGATTTTCTAATTTCTTTTCTTTTAGTTTTAGAGGGTTTTTTTCCCTTATCATAAAAAGAGGAGGTGAAATCTGAACATGATCTTGTCTTGGTTTTCTTTGTATCCATCTACAGGATGAATATAAACCAGAAAAGGCCCTGTCTGAAGAGGATTTGAAAAACGCCGTGAGTGTGCATCATGCGCTGGCATCCAAGGCCACAGACTATGAGAAGAAGCCGAATGTGCTTAAACTTAAAACTGCTGACTGGAGGGTCTTGCTTTTTCAAGCCCAGTATGTTTCACTGGTTTGGTTTCGTTTCTTAGTTTGCATAACATCACCTTATACCAAGGCATAGAATCAGAGTCTACAGGGGAAATTGAGTTGGATTCAAAGTCATTAACTGGTTCCCCCAGAGAGACATCTAAGAAAACTAGAATCAAAAATAGAAACCCTGGGTTCCAGTTTTTCGTTAGCTACAAAGTAGCCCTGTGACTGACTAGCCACTTATACCATATCTAGAACTTAATCTTAATCTAAAACTTAACTTAAGGGTTGTGGTGTACAAATTTTATCACACAATAAGTAAAATAGATCTGAATTCAAACCACCATTTCCTAGCTCTTTGTCCTGATGTGTAATTTAATCTAACCCTGAACCTTAGCTTGTCACTAATGCAGATGATAATGTTTTGATCTCACAAGGTTCTTGTGAGAATTAAATGAAATCGAGTATATAAGTACTTCCTACAGTGCCTGGCACTGTTCAGTAAGTATAGAAGTATACTATAAGTAAGTATAGAAACTGTTCAGTAAGTATAGATTTCCACTTTGTTCCCTCTCTCTCTCCTCTCTCCTTCTGAGCTCTAATAGTCTGTGATAAAACTAGAAGAAAAAGATAAAATTATGTTGTGGGCAAGGAAATGGAATGGATTGCCAGTTTAATAAGGAGTCCATGATAACCTTCAGATTAGAAGTGGACTCCTTCACATGGAGAATTCTGGATTTGTGAAGTGAGAA